>NW_028141981.1:17048584-18248584 GCF_025532165.1 Camponotus vicinus
GCTTCGATAATATTAAATTATTGCGCGGCGAGTCGACGTAACGCTCGGTAAGATGACGATACGGAAAGCAATATCTCGACGCGGGGGAGATTTCAGTCAAGTACGTAGCAGACGGTTACGCAATCGTTCGTTTCTTCGGCGCGAGTAAATATTCACGATGTAGAGACTACGTTTGAATCGAAAATAATTTTGCGCGTATATAAAATATATAAAATTACGGGGGCGGGAGGGGGACATATATTTATTGCAAATTGACCGTTTTGTCAATCTTCTTTTCGTTTTCTTTTTAATGTCACCGGGTTTTCTCTACATTTCGCATTCATCGACCGCCTGCAGCAGTAGTCGACGTTAACGTTTGGCAACATTGTGTCTAACATCGCGGCGCAGTGCTCGCGACGCGAACGACCGCGCGATTTCTCGTGACGCTCACGGGGCTCCGTCGTGAACGAGGTTCACTCGACGTAGCCGGCGATCGACGCGCTACGTCGTTACTGTCGCGGCTCGTTCGCTCGCTCGATAGCGCCGAGGGTTGATAGTCCGCATTGATCCTGCGGGAGAGCTTGGTATATCGCAAGGCTAGGTCGCTGCCGCTCGTCGATCGCAACCGAGATCACCGTTCCCCGCTCGAACGTTATTTTCCCCGCTCTCGAAATCCAGCAATTTTCTTCATTTCGTCTCCAAGAGGATTCGATTATGAAAATGACGCTCGCATCTCGGATTGATTTTATTAATTTTTTACGATAAACTTGAAAATATGTAAATTTCCCCCTACACAACTGCTTAGAATGAGTAAAATAATAAAAATAAAAGTTTTCTCTCTCTCGAGAAATCCTGGAAATTCGAGCGTCCATCTTATTCGTTGCTTTTCATCGAGCTTTTTGACGTTTCATCTAATTTTTTAATTCTTCCGAGAAATTGTTCCCAATTATATGTGCAACAAATCTTGCAGTTTTGCTTGCCTGAATTATATTGATTTGCGCCGAGATATATTATATTACGCGGGATAAATTTTATATGTGCGCCGCGTATGTGTATCCGCGAGGCTCGGTGTAGATCGCGCGCTTCTTTTCTGTTACGTAGTCCCGGCTTATTTTAGAGATGCGTCATTCGGTAAACACGATTCAACGTCAACGTGTAACGTCGTCTACAGCGAATGTAAACGGCATGTTTTGGCGGATTAAAACTTGTCTCTAAGATATTTAAATTTGTGAACCTAATCGACAGGGGGAGAGAAGGGGATACTATTTTTCCATAGGGGTATTATTTTAATCAAAAACGATATGTAATCGTACCTTTTATATATATTTTTCGACAGATATTAATATTATGAGATATTTTAACGAGATAATAAATTATTAGGTAGTAAAAAAATAATTTAAAAGATGCAAATCTCTCCGTCTCTTTTTACGTGTGGAATCAAATTTTCTTTTACACAAATTTCGTCACAAGATATTGACAGTACGATGAAGGACAGTTTAGATTAATCGACTATTCGTCGTCGTGTTATTATTCAGCGTCGTTTTACCTGCCCTTTTTTTTATTCTTGGGTCGCAATGACGATTCAATTGCGTGCGCGCTACCTCGTGATCGCGGATAATCCGATCGCGACCATTTATCTAGCACCGTTCGTTGCTCAAGAAGATGGTATCGCCGAACTTGGTACGGCCATCGATAGAGATAATCATTGAAATTATTATAGTATAGAGGGTGTACACTAATTTACAAATATTCAAACTCCCTCCGCACATAAAATATCCTTTAGAAATTTCAAGTACGTTATTAATAATGACAGAGGGGTCTCGTGTACATTCGACGTTTTTATCATCATCAAAATACTATCGTGCGGAAAGGGATGAAGAGCGATCCTATATCGCCGCTACATTATTTTATATTACGATATTCGTACGTAATAAAGTTTCATCGAATCTCGAAAATATATTCCGCAATAAAGAATCTCGATCGCACTTGTCTATTGTCCGAGTACATGAGTACCCATGGATTTTAGATATTCGCGCTAACGAAAATTGATTACGCGCAGACCAGCGAAGTTTTAATATATCGCCTCTCTTTCTCTCTCTCTCTCTCTCTCTCTCTCTCTCTCTCTCTCTCTCTCTCTCTTTCCCTCGCGCGCGCGCGCGAGCCGTTATTTTCAACGACCTCCTCCGAAAAGTATCGAGGTGGAGCGCGCGAGAGATAGAGAAGCGCGGGAAAGAGGGAGACGGAGCGAGAGGCTAAAAAAAGGGAAAGAAAGAGAGAGGATCCCATCAGGGCGCTACGGCGCGGAGGAGTCAGTGTCCTTTAAGTAAGTTAGGCGCCTGCGCGAATCGACGCTGGAAATTCTCGACCGATGGTGGTCCTGCGGCCATGCGGTGGCGGTGGTAGGGCGTATCGGTGGGCGCCGCTCGGCGGGCGCGGGTGGTGCGCGCGTATCTGTCACGCGAGCGTGTGTGTGTTGCGCGCGCGCGCGCGCGCGAATCGGGTGGAGGGTTAATAGGACGTTGGCGCCACGACGGCGGCTCCGAGAAGCGCGGCCACGTGCGCCCGCTATCGAACGGCCACCCATCCCCCGAGCCACCCTATCCACCACCCTCAGCCTCGTCATTCCCCCGTGTCACCTACCTACCTACCGCCACCCCCTCGCTCTTCCTCCCCCCGTTTCCCTCTTCTTTTCCGCCACCATCCCCCGGCCGCCTCGCTTCATCTCATCCTCCCTTCCCCGCTTCACCTCCGCACCGCCACAGCGGCACTACTACCACTACCGTCACCACCACGCCCCTAACCCTTATACACACCGCGCTAAACTATGGCGCGTATATAGGTACGTATCGTTATGTACATCTCCACGTACATGGACGTGGGGTATATACGCGCGCGCCCGCACCCGCGCTCGTATACCGGCGGCACTCGTACACAACTGTATCTCAGAATGAGCTGGATATATCGCGCGCGCGAGAGAAGTCGCTGAACACGAGGTATACAGTTTATGCCATTACCGACGCCCCGCCGAATTTCGGGGCTCTTTCTGAACAGCGACACGTAACGCGCGCGCCTTTCGGAGAGACAGACGATCGGCCGCTTCGCTTCTCTTCTCTTCTCTTCCCTTCCCTTCCCTTCGTTTCGCCAGCGACTTTGTCGCGCGCGTGTTACGTCAATTTTCATTTAGCGGCATTTTCATTTCGCTCGGTCATCGAACGGACGTAAACTCGAATGACAAATCGAGGACGTAATTATTTAGCGATGCTTTCCATTCTTAGATTCTAAAAAAAGGCAAACGTTTCGCAAACGATAGATAACAGAAATATGAATAAAATAATACGAGTGATCGTTAGCGTGGTAGATATTAATGGAATGTATCGCAACGCGTTAACTTTTTAATCCTTTAACCATCGTGGCCTCGCTAACGTAAGACGCTACGAATGAACGCTACGAATTTTTTTTTTTTTTTCATTACATTTTAATTAACGTAAATCTCAATTTTTTAATGTTTACTCTCTGCGATAATAATCCCATTCTTAATTTTAGATAGTAATTAATGTACGGTACCGATTCTTCTTGATTGCTCGTTGAACTTATAATAAAAAATAGGATCACGAATCATTTTTCCAATATTTTACAAACTGTCTACACCGAAAGTGAACAGAAATTTATCACAATAGTCGAGGCTTAAAGTCACAATTGTTGTATATTTATATTTTAAGCTATTAAAAGTATATATATTTAATTCATGTCATACAAATATTTCGTTGATATATAGTGATGTTTTTAATAGTTGAATATATTTTTCGTGATTGCATTAATTCGATTTTAAACACGACGAAAAATTGAAATGTTTCGAGAGGAAAAGAAAAGTATTTTCAACGTTTCAGCTTTTCGTAAAACGAAGACGCAGCGCCTTCTTCATCAAGCTAATAATCATATAGATATATGATAATCATATATTTGAGCAAGTGGTACGCCACCGCCTGACAAAACCTCCGCTCATTCATTGATTCAGACTTGACCCATCGTTTAATACGATCCACAATAATTTGCTTCGACAATGTTCTTGGCGATAAATATGAATTAATTCGAGGGAACTATAGCGGAAAGAAAGTAATTCTTCGAAACTGGGGCTTCCTTAATTAAGGTGCACACTCGAAAATTTTGCTCCGCGTAGGAACTCTTGGAAAAAAGGACCTTTTTTTAGCGCTTATTCATGACTCTTGCAATATTCCTTGAAGAATAAAATTTTCAATATATTCATTAATAGACATCTTAGACTCTAAAACTTGTTATTGAAAGTTGAATCTCGGAAAGTATAACTCGCAAAGGGACATCTACCGACTCGGATGTGTCAAGTGCGCGTTCATCGGCAACATTCACTATTAAAAGTTCTCTTGGAGAATAAAGTTCTCTTGACCGAATACCCATCAATAATTATTCGCATTCATGTGTCTACTAACTCGTAACTGTCGCTCTCCCGAGGGACAAAACTCTCGAGTGCGCACCGAGCCGAAGAACATGGAAATGTAACCACGAGAATAAGCTCGCGATCCGCATTCACGAGCGTGTCATATAACTAGTTACTCGAAACTCGTTTTTTTTCCTCAACACGTCGACGGAAAATACGTTATCAATTCTCCCGTTTGCGCATTAGGGTGAAGTGAAAAGTAATAGATGTAAGGTGGAGGTGACAAAAGATGTGTAGTGAGTGACAGAGAGAAAGAGAGTGAATTAAACAGGGGGTAAGTGTCGGGAAATGCAAGGAGTCAACGATAGAATAGCCACGAAGGGGGTTACGCGAAGAGAAAGAGAGAAAGGGAGAGAGAGAGAGAGAGAACGCCTCCGGTCGGCTGAAACTGCCAACTAACGAGTAACAATCCCGCGGTTATTTGCTTAATGGCGCTTACTGTTGTTGGTCTCCGCGGTAGACTAGAGGTGGCCGTCTCTAATTGCCAACACGAATCTCGAACCAGTAATAATAATTATCCGTTGGATAACCGCGTGTCCTCTGGATGAGGACTGATCACCGATCTTTCTCGTCTAAAAATTTCCGAGAGGGAGGGAAAATAGAAAGATACTGATCAAGTGTACGTGATTATCTAATAGTTTTAAAGATTAACTACCAATAGAGTGATATTTTCGATGATTTTTAATATTCGATATTTTAAATTTCAATATCAATCGTTTGATCCAACAGATGTGCCAAATATATATTCATATAGACACCGTAGACTAATAAAGAATTCATTTTTTTTAGTATGAAAGTTCAATGAATATTAATATTAAGCAACATTAAAAATGTCTTTCTCGATCATCTTATATTATGTATGTATTTCTATAGCATTGACGATAAAATTATAGGACATTTTATTTTTAAAATGCACGTTTTTTGTCGCAATAATGTTGTTCAATGCAGAATATTTTAGATGTTAACGAGTAAAGTAAAGTTCATCTTTGTGCTTGTATATTAAACGAAATGGCGTTCAATAATGTTGATTAAATTCTGGATGCTATATCATAGTAGAACTTTGAACGTATTATTACACTAACGGTGATGATACGGAATTTATTTCTAACATTCCCTTAAAATAACTACCAAAGTGGGACACGGGCTACCTTTGCACTTATACGTTTAGGGAAAACATGTTAGCAAAGTTCATTAAAATTTCAAAAAAAAAAAAGGAAAAGGAAAACCCGTGCAATGCTGATATAAAAGGTCAGGTTTAATGTATCCTTAAACCGACTGTGGCTGAAGCACGGAGTATTTCGAAGCTAGTTGCTTTTCGCGTATAATAAGGGTGCTTTTCTCTTTTTTCATGTTTTTGAGAGCAGCGCGAAATTATTTTCACTAGCTAGACGTTCATCATCGCGCCAGCACGAATTTGCAAATTTTCCATAGCTGCTCTTCAACGGGATTCGTTTTGCCCCGGTTCTACTACGGGCGTAAGCGACTTTTCCCATACACCTGCGCATTTACCATTGCGCACCTCCCCACCCTCCCCTCCTCCTACCATCCCCAACTACCCCCTTCTCCTATCTCTCCACGCCTCCGTATAGTCTCTCGTCGACCTATCTCCTCGCTACGGCAATTTCAAAAAAGTGCATTTTTCAAAAAACCATAAGACTAAACTTCTCCTAACTGTACTCCTCCTCGGCTCCAACCAGACGAAGAAAATCTATACGTCGGATGGAAACTGGGCGCGGAGCGTTCTACGGTCCGATTCAGAAAATATCCCCGCTTTCCTCTCGAATAATTTCAACGACCGGTCGCATGCTTGGTAACACATAGATTAATAAATCTGCGGAAATTTCGAATTTCCAGCACGACCGCAAATTTTTTATCAATGTAAATCTCGAGTGCACGATGGACGGAACGTTAGACGAGTCTTTCATCACGTTCGGTCATTTTCACGAGGGAAGATGATTTACATTCGAGTCAGATGAGCCGCGAGTTTTCGGACCGACGCTTTTCGTCGTGATCGCGTAATTTCGATTCGCACAGAGAAAGAAAAAGAGAGGAGGAGAATTTTGTTCGCTCGCTCGCTCGTTCATTCTCGGCAAAAGCTTTCGACGATAGCGTATGAAGCAGCCTGTACGCAGAAGCGCGTTGTAGTGGGGAGCGTGGGCGAGCGGGAGAACGGTGAGGGGCGGCGAGCGGTAAGGGGGAACAACGCGGTGTGCGCGCAATGTTCGCTGCTGGCGAACGACGACGGTGGATCGGTGAACGGGGAAGCGCGGCGGCGGGAGAAGGACATCGAGCGCGTAGTCGGACAAGGAGGGAAGGCATTACTCGTGCATGGGGCGTTACCACGGAAACCCCTATTCGTTCTCCATCCCTTCGCTCGCTCGTCAGGCAGCGCGAGAGAACGAGGGAACGAGAAATGCGGCGGAGGGACGAGGGGGGGAGCGGAGAGGGAGACGGTGACAGAAATAGAGGGACCGAAAGGACGACCGACAGAGAAAAAGGACGAAGCGCGAGAGAAAGAAAGAGGGTAGAGGAGAGAGACGAGGAGCGAGTCGGTGGAAGCGGGAGAGGACGAGAACGGCAGAGAGAATGGGAGAGCGAGAGAGAGAAAGGAGTAATTGAGGGAAAGAGAGAGAGAGGGAGAGCAAGAACGAGCGAGCGACATAGGGCTCGACGGTGGGTGGGAGCGAGAGAAGCGGCAGCGCGATATCGAGAGGGGAGTGGGTGATGAACGGAGCGAGCGAGAGCAGGATGGAGAACGAGAGGGCACGCGCTAGAGGAAGATAGCCGGCAAATGCGGAGCCGCCAGTGCAATCAACCCGTTGCCCACTTGCGAGGGTAAAACTATCCCGAAGTCAGACGAGGATACGTATATTGCGGAGGGAGCTTTGTCGCTATATACGTATATATTTTATATATGTATATATATAAATATATTTTATACGTACACACACACACACACACACGTACGTACACTGACGTGCATACATACGCGGGCATATAGTATAAGAGACATCGAGTAAGTAGGAGATGTAGAGGGAGGGAATGAGCGCGGAGAGCGAGATAGAGACAGAGGAGAAACGAGTGCTCGGGGAAAAAAAGACCAGACGAAATTACGAGATTAGATGACTGCTACCTGTAACGAGACTCCATCGATAAAGCAGCGTTTCTACGTTCAAGATTCCAAGACCATCATTCACGCGTGCTTTTTTAATTCGATCCGCGCCCTCAACCGCGATGACAATTCTTGACAAGAGCGTCTACTCGCAAGACACGATGATCTCGAAATGGATGTATATTTGATGAATATATACTTTGAAAGATAATTCCGATCAATATATAATTGATAATATATTCATCTTATAGTAATAAACGACAAAATATGGGAAGCGGACTGGGTCTTGGTTTATCCAGCGTCCGCGTTAAATTCGTTTTGGTGTCGTAATTGTGAAAACTTTGTTCCTTGGTCGCGTTACAAAACTCGCATTTTACATAACGCGCTGCGCACGCCGGAGAATATTATCGACATTTCTCTCGCACACGGTATCTCGAACTACGCCCGAGTAAATGAGGAGCCTGAAGTCGGTCCACGAGAAAGTCATCTCCCGATAAATCCTCCCAAGCGATCCGGATATTCACAGAAATATTCGAGACGTACAGTCGCCCTTTGATTATGACGGCAACTGGAATTAAAAATGCTGGGATGTCGAAACTTTAAATGATTTTCAGTTAAATGACATTTGATAGATTTTGTTTTTTATTTCGATTCAACTTTTAGGATTTTACATATTAATATAATTTTAATAACAAAGTATTTTAATTCTATGGAATCTATGATATCAATATTGGTTGTAAATTTCGTTATAGATGGATGAATATAATACAATGGAAAAATTTATAGAGGCGAAAAAGTTATGATTATTATAGTTTTAAAATATTCATCAGTCTCATCATATTTCCCAGAATTTCTATCATGTTAACATAATTATCTTTACAAATGCATCAAAGTAAAATTTGTACTTCCATCCTGTCAAACGGCTCATATGTAATATATATATATGTAGATACGACGTTAAACTCTCATGCGCGAGGGTGTCGGAGCTTTCGTTCTCCTCGTGGCTGTTGCTGGTAAGGCGCAGTTGCTCTATTCTCTTGAAACCAGTTTTCCTCCACATGACCGTCGGAGAAGGGCAGACTGAAAGAACGAGAGAAGGAGATACCGAGAGGGAACGAGAGGGAGATAGGAGAGAGCGAGAGAAGAGGAAGAAGAGAAAAAGAAAGAAAGAAGGAGAAAGAGACAGGCGCTCGCACATATGTGTGCCCGCATGCACGCACACAGTCGCACGCGACCGTAGTGCGTACGAGCGCACGCACACACACACACACACACACACATACATACACAATCTTCTCGCCATACGCACGTCAGCTAAACTAGAAAGTTGCTCCGACCGACGTTGTCGGTCGAAGAAACCGAGCGACGCTCGAGCTAGAGCTACCTTTCGAATTTCAACCGCGAATATTTTCTACGTATAGACCGCCGTGTCGTGCCGCGCCGGACATGCGCGTCCTGGCGAACTGCAAAATTCGATCGGCGCGCGCGCGCACCGTACTCGATTCTCTCGGCCGCGGCCGCGGCACTAGCCCACGTATAAAACGACGCGCGGCGATCGAACGCAGCGTTTTCGAAAGCCCCCGTATATCCGTCCGTGCTGTCCGCGTTAGCTCTCTCGCGAGCGGCGGCGAGCTCGCTACGGATCGGTAGGTGCGATCGATCGAGCGTATATTTGGTCGGAAGCCAAAACGCGCGATGCGCCATCACGTATACATAATGTACTACTGCCAGATGCATTTATGTACATGTATATAATACTATATATATATATATATATATATATTATAAAATATTGTATATATGTATATATTATGTACGAGGAGTCTTGTTATACGCTTTAATATTTTATATCGCGCTGTCTCGTTCAATAGAGCGTCACGATTGTAATTGGGACTGACGCTTGACTCCTGAGCGTGCTAAAGTTGGAAAATTGTTCCAAAAGAGAGGGACTTTTTTTTAAAACTTTTTAAAACAATCTAAAATCCTCGTTTCCTATAAATCTATCTCTCAATTCGCTCGCTCGGGCATTAGTCGCCGACATTAACGGCGTCTCGTTTTCGAGCTGTATCGTAAATTAGAATTTTACATTGTTGGAGTATATCGTGCCCGGCGTATATCGCTGACGGATTAAGACGCGCGAATCCACCCTGTGTATCGTGAAACCTGGTCGCACGGACGCCTCTGTTCCTGCGAGTAGAAAGTCCACCGGTAGAAGTATTTCGTTCTACGTCGAGGCAACGCGGCGACTTCCCGCCGAGGCGAGGTGAGGCGAGACGAGCTGAAGCGAGCCGAGCTGAGCTGAGCCGAGGCGTGGCGAGACGAGGTGAGACGAGACGAAACGAGGCGAGGCGAGGCCTCGGAGCGTGGGTATCAGCACGGAACCGAGTCTACAACGCATTAGCGCGGCGTTGTCACGTTTCGAGGTTCTCTCTCTCTCTCGTCCCCTCTCTCTCTCTCGCTCTCCCTTTTTCTTTTTCTTCGCCCGTCTCCGTCTCTCCTTGAAGCTCGTTCCTTTCCCTCCCTCGCCGTCCTCCACCCCGACGCCTCGCGCCTAGCAGTACCGACTCGTTCTTTCTCTCGACGCTCCTCGCCGCCTCTCGCCGCGCGACGTTGCTGATTCGACTGGCGGGAAAACTGGCTCTTCAAACGGATTTTCCCGCGACACGGCACACGGTCCACGGTTTCTCGCTATTACACTTTGTCTTTGCCGTTTTGCGTCCGCGTCCGTGGTCTAGCTATCGCTTGCTATCGGCCGTACATTTGACGAGCGTTATCGATCGTCATCAACTTTACGCTGAACGCGACGAATCTCGCGCTCGCTTCTGTATTTTAGCGAAAATTTATTTATTTATTTCCGAGAATTTGGAGAATTTCTCGAAAATGTTGCCTCGCGCGCTCTCGTAAACAATAGAAATAACACCGACCGCATTCGCGGAGAAAGCGGTAAACGCATCCGTTGCATTTACCATGCATTTTCCACGCTAAAGATGAATCGTTATCTCCGTATCTCTTAGTACCTCGTCATCATTTAGATTTGAATTATATTTTGCTTATTTTCACGGCGAAAATACCACTTTAATATAGAGAATCTTTCTCACACGATATCTAATAATATGCAAATTCTTTTATATATTATAATAATATATGTATAAATTCTAATTTAAATATATCACAATAAGTATAGATTTATAAAATCCTTGTTTTTTTCTGTTTTCAGCATAAAACCAATGAAAGGGAAGATGTTTTGGGCCTAAAGGTAAGCTAATTTCACAATGCAAATACTCATATATACTCGTAATACTTTTCGTTTAATAAACCTTCGAGTTTTATATTTTGGAATTTTTATATCTATAAACACTTTTGTGTGGGAATAAAATAGAAAAGAATTCGCAGTGACATAGGAAATGTAGAGATTTGGGACACACATTCTAATAAAAAACCTATGTCTATTATCTTTTGTGTCACGCGTGACACAGCTGATAGCGCGCTGAATATGTACGGCAAATGGAACGCTAATGAACAAAAACAAAAATACATTAGACAGGTTGATTTCTAGTAAATTTTCCAAAATTTATTACGATACGTTTTTATATAATTTCTCTCTATAATATAAAACGTAATTTGGAAGGACTTGTCCATCCATTGCGCGAATAATCTCGTGTGGCTTCACATTGCGAACGATAACTCTGACCGTAGACATTGTCAAACCGATCGCGATTACTCGATAGATTAATTACGAGAATCCCACAAGGTAAATTAAGACCAGGTTTAATATACGAAACATGTATATATATTCTCAATAATTCAAAATCTAATGTCTATCGATCGCGATAGCTAAATAATAATATCGCTAAATTAATCAAATAAATACGTTAAATTATTTTTAAACAACGAATATTCGAAACGCTGCATTATACAGCGATAAAATATTTTATTCTCGAGAGGTAGACTATCTTGAATAACAAATATGGAGCGTACATTTTTGGAAAAGCGAGCTTTAATTAAGTAACAACTCCCGTTGTGATACGAGCTCCCGTTCTTTAAGCTTGGCGTCTTCGGGAGGCCTCGATCGGCGTCCGACAACGTCCTGTGACTTTGAAAATAGAAAGTCACTTTGAAAATAGGCTCTCTCCGAAATATGCGCGCCTGGCGAACCCTTCCATCGTCTCGGCTAAGAAGAAGAAGAGAAGGAGAAAGAAGAAGCCGAAGAGTAGAAGGAAGACCGCGATGAAGATGAGGAGGAGGAGGAGGAGGGGAAGGGGGGTTATAGACGCGGTTTTAGACTACGGACTCGGCGCGTCGGCGTCGAGTTAAAAATAACAGTAACAGCGGCGGAGCCGGTCCTTGTCGACGTCTACATCGTCCACGTCGCATTTACCGCTGCCTGCCGCCGCCGCCGCCGCCGTCGTCGCTGTTGCTATTGCTGCTAGCTGGTAGCTTCCACCGCTGAACTGGACGGCGATATCGATGACGCTA
The DNA here is from genome assembly GCF_025532165.1 of Camponotus vicinus. Lineage (NCBI taxonomy): Eukaryota > Metazoa > Arthropoda > Insecta > Hymenoptera > Formicidae > Camponotus > Camponotus vicinus. Next base: position 17,060,623 of record NW_028141981.1, read on the forward strand.
CCGCGCCATTGCGACATAGCCTTGAGCGCGCTCTGCGTCGCGTATCGAAGAAGTCTAGGAGCGGAGCTGCAAAGTCGCGGCGTTTGTATTTTTTTGCAGGAATTTTAATATCCATCTTGTCGGCCGTGTGCAGGGGGTTTTTATCGCCTCTACACGAGTCGCGGCAGAAATTTTATCCGCTCGTTTAACGCACGCGCGCGCGTATTATAATCATCAATCGGGCTTTTCCATTCGCTGCGCGAATCTCTCGAGGCTCGCGCATTTGTCACAGGACGAATTTATATAAATCTTGATGACGAATTGTCACGTTTCGCGAAACTTTCGCATCGATAAAACTGCACAAATTTGTCCGGTGCTTTTTACGAAATGAAAATTATTTAGCTCGTACTTGCATGGGTCGATTTATTCGTAGAATTTCGAGCGTAAACTTGACACACGAGATCTGTCACAGATTCTCTTCATTGCGATAGTTTCGTTCGCTTTATTATTATTATTCTTGTGAAAATGACGTTTGTCGAGTTTGATTATTTATTAATTCGCGATCTTTTATGCGACGCTTGTCACATTAGTAAATTTCTTGGAGCAAAAGTTTATTCTCATTAATTATTCCTCTATATTTATGTTCTAATTTCCGTCAATCATTGCAAAAAATTCAGGACGCCAAATTTATCAAGGCAAAGCATGGTCTGATATATTAATTTGGAAAAAAACTCTTCAAAGAAAAATTTGAAAAAGGATGTTTGCATCTAGATAACTTCATTTAAATTGACATAAATTTAATATTAATGCATTAGAAAAAATGCAGATTATACAATTATATAAAATAATTTAACAGAAAACGCGTATAAATTGCGTATTAATACAAATGGCCTTGTCACACTTTATCTATATTGATATAAAAAATTCTTTGGAATTTATAAAATCGAAAGATTAATTTTAAAAAAATATCAGTTTCATTTTTCAAGTGTCTTCTTTTTATGCATTGTATGTGAAATTCTGAGAGACGTGCGCGCTAATGTACATTTGTAAGTTTCACGATGACGGAATAACATTTGGGGACTCGGGAAGGTTTGTGATCAAAGTTAAAGAGCATCGATATTATATTTATCGCGTATCTTTGTAGCGAAGCATCGCGGATCGGGGCTCGAAATCTTGGCTGCGCGCGATCAACGGATTCTCTCTTCGTGCAACGGCGAGACAAATTTTATTTTCGTCCCGCGGTGGCGTCCCGCGACCTCGATGCCGTCTCCCACTATATCTCGCTGTCTTAGCGCCGCGGCTGACACTCGTAAATCCAAAGCCACGGCGTGCGATCGCCACCGCGAATACCTCGATAATGTTCGGACGGTATCGAACATTGCGTATCGAACGGACGGCTTCAAATGAAATCCGCTTGCAAGTGTTTGCATTGATTCGAGTATCGAACACTTGGCTCGAATGTCACATCTTCCTTATGAACGAGGTTGTACAATTATATAAAACATCAGAATTATTTATTGTGTATTTTAAAAGATTAAAAATATTAAAAATGAGAAAAGAGAATATATATATATATTTTTTTTCTCATTTCTAAATTTTTTAAAATATAAATATTTCTGATATTTTCGTGTTGCGTCATAAGGGCGAAAACTGTCTGATATTTATTTTTCCCGGTATTTTCAGACCTTTACTTGTATCTTATATTTAAAGAAAATGACATTTTCGACGATTACGAAAAGGCGCTATTTTGAACGTATGATTCCGATCGCCTCGTTCACTTAGTTGCGCGGACTCGGCTCGGCTCGGCTAGGAAAATAGTCGGGACAGGATACGGGAACAGTTACTGGCGTCTCAGGGCCAGCGCGCCTCGAGGCAAGGACGGTACCGCTACGGGCAAAGATCTCCCATTGCTCTCTCCTCCCGCAGGAATTTATGACGTGAAAAATCTCGTTTCCTTCACGGAAATTCTCGCTGATCGCCGACTCCTCGCACAACTCTCACGGCCCGACCTAAGCGATCGAACTTACGGATCGTCTTTAGGAAAAGTGAGAAAATAATGTTGCGGCGAGAGTCCGTTCTCTCGGAACGGATACGATATCTATCGATGCGAGATTTACAGAGAACTATAGCGCACATTTCCTCCTCTTCTTTTCTTTTTTCTTCGCGACGAATTCGGAGTCGTGCCTTGGTATTCGAACAGAATATTATCTTTCTTTTCGCAAATCTTTATTCGACATCTGAGGTATATCTTATAATTAATTCTTGAATAAAAATTCTATTAAAATGCTGAAAATTTCAAATAAAAAAATAAGCACATTCTGTTTATCCGCGTTAATTCATATCGATTGTTTTAGACATTAAACAGGGATCCGAGCCCTGAATCGAGAGCGACATAATACATTGTCTGGACCGACAAATAGGGAAATTCTGATTTCCACGACTAATATTCGTCCGATCCAAATATTAGCGACGCGGGCGGGATCGATTGGGGGTAAATATACGGCTTGACGGGATCGGCAAGGGACGATATAGGACGACACTCCTAGATCCGACCGAACGAGCGTACGGAGGTCGTTGAATCCCATTAAGCGGTACTCTCTGATCGTTTCGCTGTCGACCACCTGTATGCCGACGTTCTTTTCAGCCGATGTCTCCGCATCCGTGTTCCTCCCTACCTCTTGCGGTGTACCTGCTGCGATGTTGCGTCTAGCGACGACGACCAAGAGAAGATGGATATCAGGATGAAAGCGATTACGCTCTTCGTCGTCGTTGTCGTCGAAACCGTCATCGTCGGTGAATATCGCGCACCATGGCTAGGATATTGCATTCTCCTTTTCTCGTGTAGCTAATGCGGCCACACCTTTCACCAACACCCAGCCCGGCAGGCTCTGGTCTGACTAGCGTGCTTTAGCTAGGCTAGCTGGATGGCTAGGCTTGGCTTGCCGATCGGAATAGCCAGGCTCGATCGCTCGACTCGCTCGTTCGCTGCGACCGGTTGTACGATGACTATTCGCGTACATCTCACAAACGCCAGAGCTGTCTAACAGTAAAGTCTCTCTCGCTTTGTTCCGTCTTCGCAGTCTTTGGCTCCAACAAACGCATTATCTCACATTGAATTTTCATTATATCTCTCCATCCTTCACGGGATTATTTGTCTTAAAAAAATCTCGAGGAAGTTTCGATATATTCGAATTAAAATATAACACGTATTTTTGTTGGAATTGGAAATAGATATCGGGAAATTAAAAATATCTCAGATTAACGAATTGCGTGATTAAACATTTATAACAGTATTTGAAATAAAAACATACAAAGTGCAAATTCAAGCAGTTTGTATAATGTATAATTAACGGAATTAACGATCAAATTATTTCATCGATTTGCGATGTCTAAAATTCGAATATTCGAAAGTTGAAACATCAAGAAAAATAATATGCGAAAATAGTTCTCAGTGAATAGAAATAGCTTTAATTTGTTCTTTTTTCGCAATATATTATTCAACTTTATTATAATTTTATATATAGTATATTTATTCTATAGTATTTATTTTTATCGCGCGTGTTCTCTATAGTATATTTATATTCTCTAATATAATTTTATCTTATTATTTATTTTATTATTTTTATTATATATTTCTTTTATTATTCTATCTCTGCAAGTTATTTGTACTGTTTAAATGTTCTTTCGAGGTCAAGGTCCGAACTCCTACCGAAAAAGAACATTTAAAAACTACAAAAGGTTAATATATCAAAAGGAAATCTTTTGAAAACCATTCGTAAATTTTTCTCTCTGTTGATGCTTGAAAATTTCCAAAGATCTTCTATGTAGTTCTCGGAAGGAGACTCGTTTCCTTCAATCTTCCTTCTTCTTTTTTTGTTTTCTCTCTTTTTCTAATCTTTGTTAGTCATTTTCCTTATCGAATCTCCTTCTTTTGTATTTGTTTTCTCGCTCCATTCTTCACTCTAATTCTTTTCTTTCTTTTCTTTCCTTAATTATAAATCGAATCGTACAAAAATACATTTCGAAAATTAAAATAACCAGGTTATAATTAACAATTGCATAATAATGTTGAGCATTAAAGTTTCTCAAATTAGATTTTCGATATGCATGACTTGTTTAATATGATTAATTTTAGCGATTTTATTTCCGTAATATGAAAACGTTATCTAACTATTCGATATCAAGGGATCTAATTAGCTAATTGGTAGTTACATTATTGTGATAAAGTGCAAAGTCGACGATGAAACAATCAGCCAACCGATCATCCTGCACAGTCCTGTTTGCAGGAGCGGCAGGCCTATTCGAAGGGAGCTTTTTCCGCTGCCGCTTCGACGATCCGAACAAAAAGGGCCGAGACCGTAGTCTACCCGGGGACCCTTCGGCATAAAAGGCTCCAACCCTCATTCTCTCTCCCTTCGAATAGTGCGTATAGGGTTTTCTACCCCGAATCCAAATCCGACCTGGTCCTGCAGCCTCCGTATATTTCAACCGTAGGGCCACGTGTAGCATTGCTCATACGCCATCACATGAGCATTTCCATTAACCCACGTGTTGTCCATGTGAAGCACGTATTGTTCAAAATACAAATAGTAACATTGTATTGCTTCTGTTAATTATAAAAGTTTATAAAATAATTTTTGTGTGCGTAAGAAACAGCGTATTACTGCAAACTCTAAAGATGCAATAAATTAAATGCACTTAAAATTAAAGAATTTTACATGATTCATTTACAGTATACGTCAATAAATTTTCTAATACTGCATTTTTTGTAACGTAGTGTATTTTCCATTCAACCTTCTCGTCGGAATGTTGTACGCCTACTGCATTCCCACGAGTGAAAGCTTAAATGAGAATCCCTGGGTTTTATTGTCGACTCTTCACGGAACGTACCACGATGCGCCCTTACGTCCGACCCTTGTCAAGGCAGCACGGCATCGTGGGTTAACGTGACCCAAGCACGACGTTCATCCGTATTTCCTACCTGGGCCCAGGTATCGGACCAGGCCCCACAAGTAGGTAAGAGACGTTGTATCGAGACAAATTTTTCCGGAACGCGTCTTCCTTGGAATTCTTGGAGACTTTGCTTTCAGACGTGACGGAATGGAAGATGGAGTCTAATTTGTACAATAAATCGCATAGCTTGACGTTATTTTGATGTAAATTAAACCAGCTGTAATATGATAAAATTAGTGACGTAATAATCTTCGTAAATCGATCGTGTTTTAAAAACAGAAAGCTCAAGCTAATAAAAAAAGACAAATTTTCGAAAAATATGCGATACACATCAGACTTTCTTAAATTAAATTATATATATAAATTAAATCTTACATGTTTGCAATATTGCAATCTGCAGTAAAATATTTTTGCCATCTCTTTTGTGTTTCATAAATTCTTACATTTTACCGATATAAAATTAAATATTTCAAGAGATCGTGCGAAACAAAATATAATACTAATAAATATAATATAATATAATATTCATCTTCTCTTTATGTGACCGAATGTTCGATATAATTTGATGCATTTTTATTCATGTATTGATTCATCACTCTCGCAAGTGAAAAGTATTCGCGTAATGTGCAAGCCAGACGCGTGCCCATTGTTGACCAGCCGGCACCTGCTACGTCCGAACTGTCCACTTGTTCTTTTCCTTTTCTCTCTCCTTCAAGTGTCCCACGGACATCGTAAACTTCATCCCGCGCGCCCACACTCTTCAGATGTAAACAGGTTACGCGCGCGCGCGTTGCCTCTCTCGCTTTATTCTCCCTTCTCTCGTCTTTCTATTCTCCCTTGTTTTGCTTTACCTTAACGTGGACTTTAAGTATACTACTTTAACCCCATCTTTGTACAAAGCAACCGCAGAATTCACCAATGTGATCTATTATTCTCGGATAAAAGAAGCGGAAAAAATTCGTTCAAATTAAGTTCATACTTCATTAATTTATTATTGCAATATTATAGTCCATTTCATATCGTTTTATTCATATGGAGAATTTTGAATTGCGAGAGCGTAATTTATTTAATTAAAAATTAAATTATTTTTTCCGTTATAAGACGGAATGTTCAAATTTGTCAAAGAATTCCTTGCTGAAAGAACACACTTATAAAAGACTTTACGTATCATTCAATAAATGTTATATTGAGCACGATATCTCGAGATGTACTGCTTTACAACTTCAGCGTGACTGATCGCACCATTCCATTCATAGACGGGTCAATCGACGCGAGTTTCTCCCTTCATTGAAATCGAAAATATTTTAAATAAAAACCTTCGCGCTCCACATGACGCTAGATGACGGACGCCGAAGGGTGAACGAGAAGGGGGTTTGGGGTTGACGGATCAGAGGGAGGGCGCCGCGTCATACGCGCGTAAGCAGGAAGACGTCACGGTAAAAAATCCAGCGCGGGGGACAAAAAATGTATCGGAAAGAGAGAGTGGCGTGTGCATGTGTGTGTATGTGTATCCCCACTGGTACTCCCACGCGCAAGGGGTGTCCGCCATTGCCCGACATATGGCCCCCTTTTTCAGTCGCCGTGCGTCTCCGCTTTCCCACACGGCCAAGATACATCCATTGGCGTGTGTGTGCGTGCGTACGCATGATGATGCCCGCACGGATGCATCCATCAAGCTGTTTGAATTCTCGATAGAAAAAGGGAAGTTTGCCTTAACGCGAATTACTTTCGGCACAGCTTTATTTCTACTTATCCGAAACTTGTGTCATCTCTCTTAAAATATAATCTCGAATATAAATTTATATCGATTCTGAATTCGGAGTTCCTCTCAAAATGAACAACCAGTATGGCAGGAAATATGTAATAGTTACAAGATTATTATGATATATTTTGAAAGAAATTTTTTTCTATATTTTTAAATCGCAAAATCACGAGATTATATATTATCATAAATCTTTTATATGATATTATAATTTGTGATCACAGTTCATTGTTTATCGCTATAATAATTTCACAGTTTGCCACACGACCTACGAAACTCGAAACTATGGCCTTACTGTCATTCAAACAAATTGAGACATCGCGAATTACGGGGGATACGCACGAAGCTTTGACTCTACCACTAGTAGAACTGGCACGGACCAATTAACGACCTCCAGGGTGACGTTTGTCGTCGCTTTATTTTCGAAGAACCCGACGTCCTTTTTCCCCCTATTTCTGGTTCGCTCTTTTTATCGTCTCTCTCTTTTCCGCTTTCCGTCTCTGCTCGCCCTCTTGCCGGCGTCTCTCAATTTTCCATCCTCGAGTTTTTCGTTCCCTCTCGTCTACTTTCTCTCTCAGCCTCCCTCTTGTCCCCTTCTCCTCCCCTTCCCTCTCACTTAGTTCCCCGATTTTCGGGGTAGGACCCTTCAGGACACCGCAGATGTCATGCGCCCCTATAGATAGTATCAGTGACGCTCATTGTCAGTTCGGCTTATGTAAAAGGCCACGTGTCCTTGATCATTTTAAATGTGACATTATGTCAAAAGAAAAATTTCGCCAATCTTAATCAAAGTCTTAATAAAATAATCTATACACAAAACATACATACATTTTAACCATATATATAATATTGGAAAATTCAAACAAATATTCAAAGAGAAAATTATACAGTTAAACATCATCGCGCCTTTAATATCATATGGAAGAAAATTTTGCGAATGTCAATAACGTATACAATTTTGATTTTGTAAAAATATCACGAAATGCGAAGAACGCACATGCGTGTCTATCGAGCATAAGTAGATAGGAGGAAAGATGGGATACGCGAATCGGACGAATGAGAGGCACTGGGGACCAGGGGAGCCGACCCTCCGTTTTCGGCGACCTTCCTTTATTCATCCCCTAATGTAGGCCCGACTGGCGCGGAGGCTCTCTTCGTCGCTTCGTATATAGGGTAGGGTATCTACCAGTTGGGAGGCATATATACGCGCATTATATACCATACGTCTATACATACAAACGCGCGAAGTAAGGGTGGGCGCGTATCTACGTGCTGGAGAGGAGATCGCCTACGCGCTTTCGTATATATCGCGTGGCAGCGAGCGGGGGATGCCTCGGGGGTGGCGGAGGAGTGAATGAGCGGGTCGACGTCGCCTATTGGATAGTTACAGTCGAGACGCATCGCAACAATCCCCCCGCGTGTTTCTCACTCCCTACGACGGCCGATTCGTACACGTGCCCGCCGTCCCTCGAGGGTGAAGCTTCGCAGACTCTCGCGCGCGTTTCGCGCCCGATGACGTATCGCTCGCGCTGTTTTCGACCGCGAGTCTCGTATCGCCGAAAAAGGCCGGTGTCTCGAGTATTTGCGGTACCGGCCACTTTTTTCGGATGTTTACGAGTCTTGAAAAATTTCTCGACGAGATAAATAATTGTTCAAAATAATACATTTTTAATTAAAAATGTGCATATAAATTTATATTATTCAAGTAATTAAATAGTTTGTAAATTTAATTAATTTTGTATTAATTTCAAGACACTTGTATAAAAAAATTTAATTTGATAAACAATTTTTATTAGCTGATACAATTTTATATATAAATAATCTTAACACACATCAAAATGAATACGATGATTTATGCAAATTTCTCATTCTCTATCACTCTACTTGTATAAAAAATTTTATCAATTATCTGACTCATCATTAATTAATGATTTAATTAATGCTACATTAAATGGCCGCTGTTGTATGAAATAGATCGCGCGATCCAGGATTGAGCAATGGGAGTCTCGGCGAGAAATTTCGTCTTAACGTCTTAACCGCCTTGAACAGAGCGGAGTCCTTGAAGCCTGAAGCCGGTCGACCGACGCGGCGCAGTACAATCTTATCCACACGCGCTCGTTGCGATAGCGCGTGGCTAATCTGCCGTGGACTTTACTCCGCTAAACTCGTCGTCGTTTGGGTCAGCCTCCAGAATAGCGACCAATTTCGACAACGGGGTTTCTTCGAACGCCAAGAATCGTCTTTGACGTAACCTCGAGAATACGTCAGCGACGTATTTTGATATAAGCAAAGCTTTATATAATATATACATATAAATTTGGAAATATATATCATAGATTAAATTGGTGCCGCTAACGTGACGATCTGTTGGAACGATAGTGTTTCGACCTTGGCCGCGGTTCATGTAAAATCCGAGGACCCATCTCCGGTCGCGTCCCCGAGGACATTTGTCAAATCGGGACGTTCGATCCAGCGCGCACGTGATAGCTATGACGAAAGGGAAACGTCAGTATACGAATGGGTTTCCACATCAAGACATAGTACTGAGAAAGTAGGAGAAAGGGAGAGATATGTGCGTCAGATCCGTCTTTCTAGATGTTGTATGTAAGAGAGAGAGAGAAAGAAAAGAGAGAGACACAAAGAGAAAAAGAGAGAAATATTATTTTAATATTTTTGCTACTATAAAATAAATTCTTAATTATCATTATATTTAATCAAAATAAAGACATATATTGCAAGTATATCCTATGTTTTTATCGACTTTCTAATTTTAGACAGTAGAAAGTAGATTTAAATTTAATGTTACACAAGTAAAAAAAAAGATTGCAAAATAAATTATAAAGATAATAGTGACAATGTAAAGTATCACATTGGAAACGAAGAGATGGACGATAACGCGGGAAGAAAGTAAGCCAACATCGTCTCTCGAGGAGAGAGAGGTATCTTATAATCACCTAGTGCACCTTGTAATCATAATCTTTGAGAAGTGAGTAGGTGTGCGTGCTTAAAAAAATTCAAGCTTATTATTCATTTACGTAAAACAAAGTTTTGGTAACTCGCTCTCGCAGCTATTTGCGCGTGTGTCTTCATAAAAATACTTTCCATCCACAACGCAAGACGCAACCGAGCGAGTCCTTTCGACATATTTCGCTCGCTCGCTCGCTCGCATTGCCCGAAGCCTGCCTCGTTGTTCCTCAGTCCGATAGCGACGTGCTCCGGCTGTTTGTGCCGCTTCGCAATTTCTCCTCTCGGCGCCGCCACCGTCGAGTCCCCTTTCGAAAATAACACACGGCCGGTTGACGTCATGCTGTCATGACCACCGTGGCGCGCCAACGTTGCTTTGACGTCGTGTACGTGTGTGCGTGTGTACGTGTGTATATGTGTGCGCGGCGCAGAAAATTCAACTTGCGCGCGCGCGTATACACACACACACACACACATATCCGCGTTATACTCATATACATGTATTATATATACCGCCGTACTCTTCCATGCGCGCGTCACCGCCGATATCAACGTCGAGCGCGTGTGAACGCGCACATACATGCATACACACACACACACACATACACACGTACCAACACCATACAACGACTACTTTTATCTACCCGACGACTGGTCTCTCGGCCGACTCAGCCTTCGAAGCGCGTTCGCGAAGCGAGCAGGGCCGGCAAGAGACAGTGGATTTAGAAAATTATATATTAAATATATAAAGCCAACATACATTACCCTAATCTCTCTCCTCTCATTCAAACATTATACGCTTTCCGCAAAATTATGTATCATGTGTACATGGATATTTTGTGAAAGAGAAGGAGAGAGAAAAATAAAGGAAAGGGCTCATGTTTAGTTGCATTACTTACATTTTTTTAGTCATAATTTATATATACGCAATGATGTTTCATTGTTAAAATTACCACACTAATATATATATTTAATTATGTTAATAATATACGCACATACGCGTAATCGGTAATATATATGTATATATATATAAATGCGGCGACTCGAAATGGCCGATCAACCGAGCTTTGATTCGAGCGCGTTTCAAACATTATTGAAATTAAATAGTATTTACAATTGATCAAGATTTAAGCGATTTTATTTGCATTTTTCTAAATATATCACGTTCAGACATATCCATCGTTAATCTTTCATATATCTAAAAATTAATAATACAGTACATATGCTACCAGATTGTCCAAGATTCAATGTAATTTTTTTTAACAAGATTCAGAGCACTCTTTACAATAAAAAAAAAATATATATATATATATATAATATTTAATAAAGCATTCGATCGTTAACCGAGACAATCTCTACCGCGAGCGAAGTGGTCGTTCCTCTTGACAGATAATGCGCAATCGCGGACGATTGGAGTTTGTCCTTACAATTATTAGCGAGAGAGGATTGAATCTTTGTTAACGCTAATTAACGATCGCGAAATGAATCAAGGCGCAATGATTTCTAACGTCGGCACTGTCGCTATGAGGTTGCTAGATAACTTCGACTCGACTCGACTCGACGCGGCCGGCCGAGGCAAACATTACCTCATCGCCTGGCAGAGCCGGATCCACCGCGAACCTTCTCCACTTGGGATTTTACTAGCCACGCGGGCCGTTACTATCTTGCGCCACTGCTACACGCTCACACAAAAAGACTCCTTTCTCACTTGATGGACGGATGCGCGTCGAGAACGGCGTATATGCGTATATATATAAATGTATATATACGGCGTGTAAATATGTACACGTATATTTGTATGTATCCTGAAATTTTTGTAACTCACGCGATTATATTTGCGTTTATTTAATTTAATTTCAGTCGCGTTATACATTATATTTGCAACAATTTTTATTTGTTGATTTTATCAGCTTTATCCATCGCCACAATTTTTTGCTCATTAATGAAAAGCGCTCTCATTATTGAGCATCTAGGCGTCTAAGGACACAATCTATACTTAGAATTTAAATTTGTATTTTCTTACTTTTTTCGTTTTTTTTTGCTTATACTTGAATTATAAATGACAGTCTTGATATTTTGCTATACGCGAAGATATCAAACGCTGATTCGTATCCTTGGAAGAAATTGGATTCGTCAGAATTGTACCGGATTCGACTCTCGCATATCAGCTGTTCAATTATTTACAAATACTTTACCGCTCATAAATTCACCTATCTTGTCATCCGGTTGTAGTCGGATATGTCGCGAGGCTCCTCTACTTCTAACGTGTCATCCGCATTCATTGATCATTGATTCGCATTGAATCGCGACGCGACGAATTCTCTTAGTGCAATCTTTTTTTTTTACTTTCCAACGATTTATACGGTTATCCAAGTCTCGCGGCGCACTGGGTTACCTCGTATTCGTCTCCGGTTCGAACCGCGATAAAACTTCTCCGGGTTTTATGTTCCCTATGTTTTCGTTATTCTTCCCTCGCTCGCTTGACGCCTGTTGCTCGCTCGTGGCGAATCCGTTTTATCACTCGCCGTCAAAGTTGCCACACGTCGCGGAATCTATGACTTCCTTTATATTTAAATACGATATCGAAGACTTATGCAGTCCAACTTCGTGAAAACTGTAATGCGCGAATATCTTGGAAACTATTCGACACGTCGGAAAGTTCTTTTAGATTATTCACTCTCGTGCAAAAATCAAAGAATAGGTACACGCGCGATTTAAAGTGTGTTTTTTTTTAATGCATAAAAGAACGATCGAGCCACTGAATCAGTTGCAAAATATACATGTAAAAAAATCAAATATCAGATGTAAATGCGCGTTGCCGAATAATTTATCATCGTTTTTTATGTCACGATTTCACGACGACCTCGCGCACCCCCTAATAATTATCGATGGACACGAAATTGCGAGATCTACAAACGAGATGCAACTTACGAGGATTTCACAAGTGGAAAAGGAGCGCCGGGGCGTGGCGTCTCTCAACTCTGATTTACGGCCAGTTAAGAACCGCATATTATCGCCACGTACAACTAATCCTTTCCAGTGTATTTCCTCCTCTCGCCCCTTCCTCTCCCTTATTGTCCCATCTGTGCGTCGTCTCACCCTCGTCCTCCCCAGCCATCTCTGACCCTCTTTCACACCAGTCACCCTCTCTCTCTCTCATCTCGCATTTTGTACCTCTTCATCCCTTCCTCCCTCCGTCCCTCCTGCACTTCCTCCTTTCTCTAACCACCTTACCTTTCACCGTCCATCCGTCTCCTGCCCCTTTCTCCCGCACTATCCTCTACGCTTTGCCCCGGTCTCTCTCGCCTCCTTTCTCCGTCGCCCCCGGTGTTCCTCTTGTTCCCGTTCCCGTTGTCGATTCAACAAGTGCCCGGTCACGCTTCGCAAATATCGCACGTAAGAGGAGGAGACGCCGGGATTACAACCGCATCCGTAACCGCCCGCCCGCCCGCAAAATCCCGCCGAAATTTTCAAGTATATGCCCAAGAAGCCTTGCTTAAGAAGTCGAGAGACAATGACAAAGTTTCGTCGAACGACGAAATTACTAACTCGCGTTGCTACGCATATATCCTCGATTTCACGAGCTCATCTTGCCACGATAGAACAATATGTATATACAAAGTGTGTAGATTCATCGCGTGGATAAAATTTTGTGGATTCTTTCTCGCAATCTAAAACTTATTATATAATTTCAAACGCGAGATAACCAAGATTTCGTGTTCGCGCCAGCAATCTGTCAATGATAAGTATAGAGGAAAATAAAAACTGTCACTTATCTCTAGAGTTATATTACATCGTTTGATAAGTGAACTATATCCGGTGGCCTGCGTGTCATTTTGCATCCTAGATTTAAAGTAGCGCACGTTTTAGAATCATGATTTCTCAACGATTGGATTTAATCTCATTTATCTTTCATTTATCTTAAATTCACCTAGAGAACGTAAATTGTTACAGCCTTGCGCGGAATAGCGGATATCGCTTTAAAAATTTAAAAAAGTTGCTTCAGAAAAAGCGCTTCGTTTTCTCGATGCCAGGAGGCGAGATGAGATTCATCGCGTTGTTTTTCCTCCATGATTCTACGAACGTTCTTCGGAGCTCCGAGCTGACCGGTTGACCACGTCGCGTTGGAAGGAGAATCTCCGCGAGAGCGAGTCATATTCCAAGTAGGCCGCTACGGACGGCCGCGGCGGATATACGCGGCCGCAAGAGCACAAGCTGTTGCCGCTAGAGATACTCGAGTCAGACCAGGGACGTAGCTACTAGGTCGCAAGTAGCGATGCTCGACTCTATCCAACCCATCATGTTTGATTGATAAGTCAAACCTGAAATCCGGATCATTTTTATATAAAATTATATTCGTTCAATTACAACAAAAAGTTAAACACCAAAGCATTTAACTATTTGTATAATCATGTGATAGTTAAAAATATAAATATAAAAATTCTAATTATAAATTATAATTTATTTAATCATCTCTTTGTTAAATCTAGAATTTTTTTATCTTGATAATCTATCAGAATATAATGAAATTATAAAATAGCTGGAATAAAGAGAAAATAGAGAGCAATAGCAGAAACATATCGCGCGTCTCGTGGATTCTGCATGTTTGTCTTTACTCACGATAGATTCGGTCGCGACTACAGCTATAACAGTAGAGCTGTATGTGCTATCAGCATTGCTTGTTGTGGCGTGGTAGTGACGCGCGGAAGCCGAGTTCGATGGAAATACGGTGACGATGACGTCTGTTCGCCGAGCGAATCCTATTATCGTCTCGAAACATTCCGTACAAAATGCTAGCGGCTTGTCTTCATCGTAAATCTGGTCAGCGAACAACGAATCTATATGAGAAACTGATAAAACTTAATATTTTGCTGACCGTTTAGTGAAATGACGTAGTCGTCCTTATCAGCTTTAGCTTATGAGAGGACATTAGTTTTCAACTTTCCTCAACTTTCTGAAAAAACGCAAAAGCGTTAATCCGAAGAATCTCAATCTCTCAACACACTTTATAAAATAATGTCGTTTGGTAGTATTTTCAAAATTACATATTATGAACAAAAAACATGTTTTTTTCCCTCTTTAGTTGGACTCGCGAGACTGGAAATTTAATAAGTTATAAGTTGGAAACATTCGGAATAGCAGCCACGATTATTTCTAATGCAAATTTGTAAAAGTTTCGCGAATTATCCAAGTTTTATAAGTGGCAATTCTCTCTATAATCGTGTCTAGCGACGTTAAGTCAAAGAGATGATAATCGACTTTGGTAATGGGATTAATCGCGCGATTATGAAAGGGATTCTAGGGTCGCGTCCTCTGCCTTAGTTTCGAATTTCACGCGTCCACGTGCCCAGGAGGCAAAGTCCGTCTTTACCCTTTCGGCCGACCTTGCGCCGTCACTTTTTCGATCTTGTCCGGAGTAAAGTCCCACCCCGGTTCCTCTCCCCCTATCTTTTTCTCGTGAAATCAAACGTCATGTGGAGGCCACGTGGACTCGGCCAGCCGACGAACATATCGCCGGTGACATCTCACGGCATCTCTGAACACAACCGTGGCGATACACTACTTGCTCTCTCTCTCTCCTCTCCTCCTCTTCCCATCTCTGTCCTCTCGCCCTTCTAACTCCCCCTACTTCGGCCTCTCTTTCTCACGCTCGCGAGAGCGCGTTCTCGCTCGCACCAGTGGAGAAACGCGTCTCTCTGTCTCCCGAGGTGAGCAAGGGCTGGAGGGAGGAACGATTATTTACTTACTTTCACTCGCGCGACCTCGTACGCGCGTAAATCATCCACGACTGTGTGGGTATTGCTTTCGTAGGGTCGCGAGATACGCACGCGAGTTCGACCCGCCCTTACGCGATCGACGACGAGACTCGAAAGAATTATAATCCGCCGATCGAGTATCACGCTATCGCATTCTTTAGACCGCGAGAGAAATGCTTGCGACTTTCATATTCAGGATTTAAAGCTCCCGACGATGTTTAATGACAAATATCGCCTCTTGACGAATTAAACTTTGCGGCTGCGCACACACAGTAATAAAAAAATATATATATATAATCTTATAAATAAAGTAGATTATATATAAATAATATAATTAATATAATTAGATTCTATATAATATTCTAAATATAATAAATATTCTTTCAACTAATATTCTAAATAATATAAATAATATAATAGATTATAAATAATATAATTTTACAAATAAAAATAAAATTGCCAACGAAAAAATTTGTAATTGAGTAAAGAAAGATTTTTAATATTTTATAGTCGTCGAGTCTCTCCAATGTGTGAATTCTTCTGTCGCAAATATTCCAGCGAACTGTAATGTTTATAAGATATTATTGAAAGTCGAACCGGCTCGCCAGCAGCGATCGTTCGCGTTCCGCTGATGATTTCTTCAGGGCTAGGGAGTCGCGTGACGTCATTTTCTCCATCGCTTCGTCGGAGTGCCGAGCGTCTGAGTCACGTCCTCTCTTGCCTACTCTCTCGCCTCCGTGCGACGCGCGAAGCTAAGCGCGCTCATTCGATTTTATTGCATTAACGCCGACGAATACGCGAGATAATGCTGCCCTTTAACAATCTTAGTCGTTAGCGTCATTAGAAATATATAATACGATGGAATTATAACTTAAATATGCATGTCTTTTCCATAAGTAGAATTAGAAATGCGTACGAGAAAGTATGTGGAGCTAATGGTAGCGATTTACGCGTGCTTTCAGAGTTGTGCAATGATGGGTCTGCAGGCGACGGCAGGAAAACGCAAATTGGAGGGTGGTGTTGGCTGCATGGAATTCCATATGGACTTGGGCGAGAGTCCGTCGAAGCTCGGACGCGTGGACGGTAGCTGGTGGGCGATGGACGACAGTTATGGACCGCCCTTGAACCAGACGTCGACGTCGTATTACGAGATGGAGGTGAGCTCACCCTGCCTACAGGCAACGAACCCGTGCCAGCCCACGGCGACGGGTTCCTCGCAGTCGCAGCAGCAACAACAGCAGCAACAATCGCAGCAACACTCGTCCCAACAGCACCATTCATCTTCCCAATCAACGCAACAGGCGCAACAACAACAATCGCAACAGCAACAACAATCGCCGGCGTCACCTTCGACATCGGCCTCGTCCACGGTGACGCAATTACATCATCAACATTACTATCATCACCAGCGCGGCGCCGTCAGTCCAATCGGCAACAACGGTTATAATCAACTATCGAGATCTCAGCCGCAATGGGGCGCGCTTCATCATTACGAACCGCCGACGATACGTCGCGAGGAGAACGGCAAGAGTTACTTGGAACTCGGCTCGAGTTATCGAGCGAACGAGCGATGTTGCGAAGGTTCCAAATCGAGTTGGTGCCGACGCGGTCGAGCCTGCTACCGGCAGCGACGACTCGCCGTTCTGAACATCTCTATGTGTAAACTCGCCAGGTACCGCCAGTTCCCGGATCCAAGCCTCCACAGGTCGGTATTGATCTGCAACACTTTGAGACACCTGGAACGTGAGATGGAGAGGGACAGGAGTCCGCCGCCCATGGAGCCGGTCGTACCGGCACCGATAGCTCAATTGCAACCGCCTGAGCAAGGCAGGTTAACGCCTTTCCCCGTGCCACCGACGTCGTCGGGAGAGACCGACGTCGATTCTGGCATCGGCGACAGCGACGACAGCCGATCGATTAACTGGGGCAGCGTGCTATCCTTGTCGAGCCAGTCGCCGCTCGACCCGCTCAACAACAACGAACTACTGGACGTGGACATAGGGCCCGATCTCGACCTGGACTTTATGCCCGGGTGGAAGTTGACGCCCCTCTCGGCGGACGACATCTTGAGAAGTACAACGACCCAGGAACAGCATCATCATCACCATCATCATCACCACCATCACCATCATCAGCATCATCACCATCAGCAGCAGCAGCAGCAGCAGCAACATCTAATGTCCTCGGGGAGCAGTTGCGGCAGCAGCTGCGGCAATAGCAACGTCGGTAGCACCAGCGTCAACAACGTCGGTAGCAGCAGTAGTACGCACGAGTCGTTGATGTGCGTAGGATCATAGCCCTCGACCTTGACATCGTTGAGTCACCTCATCGATTTCTATCCCCTGACGCCGTAGGGGGCAAGTAGATCCCCAACGACGGCCAGCACGCGAAAATCCTGCGAAAAAGTCCCTGGAAGGCGCGCGGGCGAGAGGCGGCGATGAATATGGCTCACCCTCTCTCTGGAGCGTTCGACGTCTGGCCGGCGACTCTCGAGGAGCCGCCTTCTTCTCTCTTCGCGTTAATTTATTGTCGCGTCAATTACACACGTACACATGCATACGGACAGACGAATACGATACCGAGTAATCTCCTGCGACACTTTCGTTCTTCCTTCGCTCCTTTTATCACCGCTGTTATGACTGCTACCACAGTGAACTCTATTGCTACTACTTTTACTACTATCCTCCCGTGACTATTTACCACTATCGGTTACGGTTACTTCTACTACTATTGCTACTCTACTTCTAGTACTACTATTACTACTATTACTAATATTACTATTATTACTATTATTACGCTATCGCTAATTAACGTCTCCCACAATAAGTATCTCCCCGAGGGACGGACGCGTCATGACACGCGGCACATTCGCAGGTGCAGACAAAACAACAGAGCGCTCTGAGAGTTAAAAAGGCGAGGGAGGGGGGTTGAAGAAGAATCTTTACTGTCCGCGAACCGACAGGTGCTGCTATTCGCGTCGGATAATCCTATGTCCCGGCAGAAATTCGGACGGTTTTCGTATCGGACTATCACGTGTATCATTTTCTCCGCCATGGAATTTCGAAGCCAGGTGTAAACGCGATTAACATTTATCTCAAAATAAGCCGTAAGATTTGAGAAAACCATCGATAATCGTCAATTCTCCAATAAACGTACAATGGCGATCGAGACGTGCAATTCTGCATTCGGCGCCTGATAAGACGCACCTGGAAAATTAAAACTTTCCATAGTTGCATCTGCAAGCTTGAAGATTCATTCAGTGAATGTTTGGAAAAGCGATTAAGACATATGCGAAAAGATCCGAGGATGGAAAAGAAAGAGAGAGAAAGAGAAGAAGGCTTTTTTAGCTGCGCGTCGAATACGAGAAGAAGCTTTCTCTTCGAGGTCGGAAAACTACGAGAACACTGTGATCGAAGTCACTTGGCTTGGGGGAGTTTCTGCTTCCTCTTCTGTACGTTCTCCCCCTCTTCGTACGTTATATTCTGAAATTACTGAGGAAGATCGTCCGAGAGATCTTTTTGATGAAATGACGCTCAAGAGCAGAGTCTACGACTCTGGGCGAATGTGACCAATCGATGATAATGTCGATGATACACCATTCGCGCGTACCCAGCATGTAACCATGTATACACATTCACACATAATATATATATTATATATACGACCGCCGTGGCCTATATTATACGCATGACGCACGAAGAAACACGCGCGAGTGCAAGCGCACACACAAGTCATATGGTGCTACAGGGCGGCTGTAGCCTGGTGCTTCTTTTCTCTAAGACAGACAAACACGCATACAGACACATACATACCTTAAGCCGAACGCGTACCGAATTCGCACGGATCGCTCCGTCGCTCGGGGTCGTCGTGACGCGTCCTACTGTCGTAAGCGTGATACGATGTAAATCGGAGACGTCGGCGTCTCGATCGAGAAAGTGGTCGCACCATCGCCCAAATTATTCGAGTATTTAATCTCGCGTGTGTTGAAGATCGTCAAAGAATATCTGTCAGATATCTCGTCAAAAAGAAATTGTTGAACCAAGATAGGTAGGTAGATAGATAGCTTAATGCGACTCAGTCTCGATTGTTTACATGTTGTAAGAATGAGGAATGATGAAAGAAAGGGTTTAAACATTTTGCGTTGGAACTACAAGATATGTTTGGGCTGTGCAATAGAATGCGTGTTTTTAATATTAGTGAGTGTATCGGCAAGAACATTAACATCGTCAAGAACAAAAATTATTTTCATACAGTGATTATATGAAAGATCGTCTTAGGAATAATATTTGTCTATCTTGATTTTAACATTCTAAGAGATATGCACACATATGTATATATACATCTGAAAGTACAAATAATTCTAATATATTTATTATTTTAATTTCAAAGCGACGTATGTTTCTTGTCGTGAACACTCACTCTAGTTAACGATAACGATTTACAACTGACGATTATTCTTTCAGCAAATAGTAATATTTATCTAGAAAATTTTTTCTTACACCAAGTCATAGTAAAGAAATATATGCCATGATTCAATCACAAAGTCTAATCGTAAGTCGAAATATTAAAATTAAGCATGCAAAGTAGTCCATTAGGTTTTCAAAGTCCATTAAGCTCCAACGCAATGAGTTAGCCCTAAAATGCATGACATAGGTCAGTGATGACTCAACTACCGTTTTAAATGCGA
This sequence comes from Camponotus vicinus, assembly GCF_025532165.1. Classification (NCBI taxonomy): domain Eukaryota; kingdom Metazoa; phylum Arthropoda; class Insecta; order Hymenoptera; family Formicidae; genus Camponotus; species Camponotus vicinus. The sequence continues at coordinate 17,080,724 of NW_028141981.1, forward strand.
ACTCCACATTAACTTTTATCAAAATGACCATGAGTCTACAAATTTCCTGTTTATAAATAAGAAAATATGAAGAGGAAAAAAGAATAACAGACGAGAAATATAAGATATAGAAAGCGAGGAAAACTTTTATAATTTATATTAAAGATGTAGAAAAAAATATATATATATTCTTAATGAGAAATTAATCGCAAAATACACTTTTTAGAAATATGAATTATTTACTCTTTCAATGTCACATTATTTAAAAAAAACTGGAGTAATTGCGGTTGTGAGTAGGACGAAACAGGACCCATGTCATGCGTTTGCGTGCGTATGTGTTATATGTAATAGACGATGCATCCTAAGGAGATTAAGGCGAGACGCCGGCGCCTTCGTGTGAATATCTTGTGTCTCGACGTACGACGTCGACAAATGTACCTGCATTTTAGAGATCGGGATAACGTTCTCCCCTTCGGATCGTCGCACGGTGGCCACTGCGCGTCACTGATCTCCCATAAATGTATCATATGTACACATATTAAATATAAACTAGAGAGTGGCCGGCGTGCGCGCGCGCGTGAAGAAGGCGAACGCTCGAGAGTTAAGGTCGATTTGAAGCCCATCCTCGACCCCGGACGCATCTTCTCGCGTGGATCCGTACGCGATCTCGCCCTCAACGTCCACGAATTCATTCAAGAGAGCAGCTATACTTAAAAGCTAAACGATTTAAGAAAGTCTAACGTTACGAAGAGAATATAATAACTTATCGACTCGACTGATTACTTAAACGAGTGGATGAATGAGAGTGTGCGAGAAAGGGACACAAGAACACAAGGAGTGTAAAAGAAGTGCATGTGTGTAAAAAGAAATGTAATTATATATCACGATAGAGTTGGATTTAAATTGTAATTATATATATGATGTTCTCTCTCTTATGATGACACGCGGGACATATACGCATACACATATATATACATAACACGTACGACATAACACATATACACAGAGATATACGCGAGATATACTATAGATACTTGTTGTATATATTATATATATATATATTATATATGCGTTACTTACTAAGCTAAGCTCTTAAGTATAAGCGCGCGAATCGTCGGGAAAGAAGAAACCCTTCATCTCACCCTATGAACCGCTATCCTCGGTCCTTCCTCGAGTTCCATTTTCTACTTTGTACTATAGCATTACGATCGGCACCCATCTTCTGTCACATCCCTCTTTCCCTCCTCCAATCCCCTTCTAAACGATAATGCTCCCCCTCTCTCTCCGCGCGATTTCTTCAAATACGACGAGCAATATTACTTTTAATGAGCGCGGGGAGGGTTTAGATAAAGGAAAAAGCGTACGTACAAACCGATGCATCTGATCGCGCGAGAGTGTCACACACGAGATTTTATGTATGGCGTTACATATACATTGTATGCGCGTTGGGTGTCGAACACCTATCATATAATAACGGTGGGTGAATCGCAGGGGATCGCAGAACATGTGTGAAGATTCGAATCTCTCAGGGAAAGAGCAGTGATTAGGCGAAAGCGATGGCTCCTTTCCGATCAAGAGAGTTGGTTTATAGTAAGGTATCGGCTAAGAAGCTGTCATCATCTTACTATGCTGCACAGAATTTGAATTCGCCGAATAGGTAGTGATTTAACTTTTTGCGAAAAATAAATTAGATAGAAAGTGTACATTTGAAATTTTTGTAAAGTTTATCCCCGAAAAATTGAGAATATATATAATTATGAATTATTTCTGACTAGAAAATTATATTCCAAAAAGAGAGATTGGTGGAAAGATTACGCGATGTTTGGGAATACATTGTGAAATGAACGTAAGTGAATTAATGGACGAGTTTTTTTCACATTTCTAATTCGATTCACCCTCCGATTTATTGTACGCTGAAGGAGGGATTCGCGCATGTGACGTGCGTTTGACTGCTCCGCAGAAAAACAATGTGATGCAACATCTTTTTCTAAGATTCTTTAAATCATTCATGTATTTATATATCTTCATATTTTATAATCATTCGTAATTATAATTTACTATAACTCGACTCATAATTTAATTAAAGTTGAGTGATTTTATAATTAAATATTAAATAATATAATTTATAAATAGATTGCCATTTTTTGTTATCGCACACACTTAGCGAAATGAAGTGTGATAAAATGATAATTTAGCAAATATTACCGCTCTGAAAATATGCAAAAATACCTTGTGCACTACATTTTTCAGTGGAGCAGCCGCATTGTTCTTCCACGATATTGTTGAGCAAGCAAAGCTATATTTGGAAGTGATTAGCACCGCGTCGTACAATCGCGCGTGTTTCAAGTCGCGTTTCTATAAATTAAGAAACCCCTTTTCTTCAATCGGGAACAGATCTAATATATGTTAAAAAAGTAACTTATATATATATGTTTCTCTTCAAATTAACAGAATACAGAGAAGCGCAAAAATCTCAAATGCGTGTATTCTCTTCTGAAAAGAAATTTTATTGTAAACGAAGGGGTTACGAAGACCGATGCGTCTCGTGCCAGCAGCGTCTCGCGATCATGTCAATCGTAAATCTATACGTAAACAATTGAGGAGCAGTCGTAATCGATTGCTACATACGTAGGTTCAATGAATCAAATTCGATTGCTATTCGACTGTTACCAGAGCCATTGTCTTCGCTGACATGGCGCGATCGACAATAGTCTATGCGAAGATAATTACGACTGTAGGCGAGTTTATACAAAAGAGTTAAAGATTAAAATAGTGAAATTTCGATATATAGAAAAAACTCTAATATAAAAGAAACATTTGAAATGCATTTATCGGTACTATATCTTTAGTCTATGATTATTCTGTCTGTAAAGTAGCATATAAAAAAGTTGTGATTCTTCCTTAGAGGAAATCTAAAGTCCGCCTGCGTGTCTAACGAATCCCTTCTCAGACATCACAATTATCTGAATGACATATAAGCATAACTGTCAAGTATCCGCCGGGAGTTTTTGGCTTCCTTGGCAAGGCTAAACGCAAACATTAGCGCTGCTGGCATCGATTCGTTGAGGTTCTTCGCGATCACGCGGACGCGTAACTCGCCATCGGATACGCGCGTTTCGTGAAGTGCCTAAAAACCGCCGAAAGAGAAAGTTACGGCTGTTAAAACCCGACGGCAAGGTCGCGCGCGAATCTTCGGCACGCCGACGTGCATACGATGTGCGACACACTCTAACACGATTATCGCGAGTCTCTTTTTCTTATTATTTTTCCTTTCTTTTCTAATGGGACAACGGATGGAGGCGTTTGTAAATAGTATAAATAATGCGAGATACGTTTTAAGTGAAAAATGAAAAGAGGATATAATAAGACTAATATTGAGAAAATATATATATAAATAAGATATATATTATATATATTATATATAAAGAAAAGTGTATATGTACACGCGTGTACGTGTGCGTATAAGATTATTATTATTATTATTAATATTATTATTATTATTATATATACATATGTATGTATATATTTATCTTGATAAATAATATAAGACGGCGACGAGCTCGCGCAATCGATTCTTCCTCATCGTCGTGGCGATATTTGGATGAGATTCGTTTTTATTTACGCGTATAACGATTGTTTGATATGATGACGCTTTCTCATTCTCGAGTTTTCCCGAAACTATTTTTTCCGATAGACATTTACAGATTTCTACGATCAAAGATTGTTGCATTTTGCGCAGACTCTGCAAGATTAAAAATTTATACAATATACGTGATATTTTTCTCTTAGTGTGAACGACTCATGCCAAGTTTATAATTAATTTCAGCATTGTCTTATGTTATAGCGGAAAATTATATACGATTATTTATATCATTCTATGTCTGATCGAAGCTCAATTACTTATTACATGCGCGCACATAATAAATAGTTTCGGACCGTCATTACGAGAACTCGTTCAATTTCGACCTTGTTCCTTTATCATGAGAGAATTGTGAGCGAAGAGTAAAAATTCCAGGCGAAAGGAACGACGAGAAATCGTCGATGGGGAAGCGGTCGGATACGCCGATCCTCGCGCCGTCGTAAAAAATTAGGGCAGGAAGGATGCACGACGTTGTACATTGTAAATAGTAGCGCGAAGGATGACAGTTACAGAGAGAGACAGAGTTAATTAATTTAAAAGAAACGAGAAAGAAAAAAATATGGGATAAAAAAGAGGCGGTCGCGAATCAAGACGGGCCGTCAGGCAAACGCACGGCATTTCCGGGTCATCCGGTTCACACAGCATTTTCCGGAAGCGTAATAGCTGTCCGTCGTCGGGCTCGACGAAGGCTCGAGAGCGATCTCTCCAGTGCTGATTGACCTTTAATGCCGGCTTTCGCGCGGCTTCGCCAATTTCGCGCGAACGGATCCGCGAACGCGATCGAGCACTCGGAGACTTCGCTGAAAATTATCGTGCGCTCTCAAATGTATGAAAAACTCTCTTCGAGTCATCGTCCGCCTTGTTACTCGAACCTGACGCTGTGCACTCGCAACGCGCGCGCCGGGTGCGCGCGTTTTAATCGAGCCCGCGGAGATCGTTACTCCGAGAGATGTAATTGTGTATCGTCGACGACCACGTGCCGATCACTCGATCATAATGTAAGTAAGAAGGAGCGTGGCGTTGCGAGGCCGCTGCGTTGAAGAAATGCGGAGAGAAGGAACAATGTAAACAATTGTTAACGAGCGCGTGATGAGTTTTGAGCGATGACACCGGCGACGGTCATCAGCTGTTCGAGCGAGCAGAACGCGTGCGACTCGATCGGGCCCACGTTTGTACTTGCGCACAAAAGCACGTGTGATCCTCGATCATTTAGGAATTGAGAAAGATTAATCGGCAAATGCGGGAGAACGTGTTATATGTGGGAAATCGCAATTACTCTAGTCCTATATGCGGTCGACGAATAATACGGCACACGTGTGTGTTCGCGAGTGATCGGGCGTGTCGCCATTTCTTTTCGTTTCTCTTTGTTCTGAAAATCGTGGAGTTGTGTATCGCGTACTGTTCTACCAAAATATATTAGCAGCAACAGCAGCAGCAGCAGAACTGACAGTCAAAATGGAGAATCGTTTAACTGGATATTGAATGACAAAAGTTGAATAAAAAGAAACTGCAGCGCACGTGCGATATGAAAAACGACAAGAACTATCAAAAACAATAAAGAGTATTATTCTATATATAACAATGACTTTCATTACACCTAATCTTTGTTTTTCAGTCCCCAATTAGTAACTTACATAGATTATTATTATCTCATAAGTTCATCCTTCAAAATAATTTATTATTATAATATCGACATATCGTAAAAAATTTTTTAGATGGAAATTAATTTTATACGTAATATATTCCCTGTTTTATGTGACGTTCATATCTTGTAGCAAGCAACAAGAAAACTACAGTGACGTATATATGAATTATATGGATTTTCAAATACTTACATGTCTCAAGCTTACAGTACTCAGCTAGACCAAATATTACTTGTACAGCTTTTCTAAAAACATTGATTTACAAGACAATCTTCATTCTTTCTTGAAAAACGTATTAAGATAAGAGAACATGATGTGACGAAACTCATTAATAAACTATGATTTTTTACAAAAAATCCAAGCTCAGATTTTATCCAGCAGCGATCTCTTTCTCAAAACATGCAGCCTCTTCAGATATAATCTCTGAAAATATATTAGATATAATAAATACATGTTTTTTCTTTTAATTTGATTATAGAAAAGATAAATTCTATAATAATAAATTACTAAAATAATAAATTATAAAAATTAATTATTTAATCTACTATACTTGTGTGCATAGAACATAACAGTGCATTTATGAAAATGACTAATCATGTCCCCTTCCCCATATATATATATCTTTATTGTGTTATTGTGAAATATAATTCGATCTATTAATCTTAAGAAATAAGAATTTCGAAAATATCTACATCAATCATCGAGTTTTAGATGTATAGAAACTGTTTAGACCAATTAAGAATTTTAATTTTTTTTTGTTATACTTACAATATGTTGAAAAATATATAAATTCATGTACTCCATAGCTGACACAGTTTTTTCGAGGCGTAGATTCTCTTTCTTCGAAGACAGCAACTTTTCAGTTCATATGCCGATGAAATCAGCATTAGTCATAAATATTATTTTATATTAGAAAATTAAAATTATTCTTTCTCTATTCAAAGAGACAATTGTACTGGCGTAAACTCAAGAAACATGTGACGGCGAATTGACATAGTTTGAAATCACCGAAATATCTTGTTTATGCACTGTAATATGTTTTAACATATCTTTTTTCCGTTTAAAGATTTCGTTGCATTGGTTACACTGCATTAATTTGCCATTATGCGTCTTAGCGTGTTTCAACATATCATTCTTTTGCGAAAAGCTTTTACCACAAGTCTCACAAGGATACGGCTTAACACCCGTGTGGATTCTTTCGTGGACAATTAGCGCGCCTTTGCGCGTAAAATCTTTGCCACAATAATGGCACTTGTGTGGTTTGACACCTGTGTGGATCTTCATATGTTGGCTGAGATTACTGGAACATCTATAGCGCATATTGCAAACCTTGCAGATATACGGACGTTCTCCAGTGTGTATTCTTTCGTGAATTAATCGCGCTTCTTTCGAAACAAACGAATTTCCACAATAATGACACATATGCGGTCTCTCTCTTAGATGCATCGATTTTTTGTGATACATCAACGAGCTCTTACTCGCTAATTTTTTACCGCATTCGTCGCACTCGTATAATTTATCGTCTCCGTGTACGCGTTCGTGATTTATCAGAACAGTGCGCTTTGGGAATATTTTGTTACAGATGTTACACCGCCATATCTTCTTGTCATTACATTTCTTCTTGATGCTATCTACTATTTCTTCCTCGGTATGTTTTTTCCTGTGTATCTTCAATTCGCTCATAGATTTGCACTTATAAGCGCAGACCTAGATAAATCAGTTAATCTCTCTTGTCATATTGTTTTTAATCAGTTTTCAATAAGAATATATAACTAATATTAATATATTCAAAGATGAAAAATTCAATAAATTATACAGAATTTTTACAAGCTATCAATATACTTACACTACATGTATATGCTCCAATTGCATTATGTCGTTTCATATGCGTATTCATGTTTCCTCTGCGATTAAATGTCGCGCCACAAATCGGACATGCATGCCTATTGGATCCATGCGATAATTTATGTTGCCGTAATTGAATCCTTTTATAAAAGGCTTTCCCACACTGTTCACAAGAATAAGGTCTGTTGCCATCATGTTGATTCATATGTTCTCGTAAATGAAATCTGTAAAAACAAAAGATACAATTTAGAAATACAATTTAACTTATAGAAATTAAGTTTGTAAAATTAACTAAAATAAAATTTTGAGAATAATTATTACCTTGATCTGAATGCATCGCCACAGATTTCACACATGTGTCTCTTTTTTATAGATTCATCTAAATGAATTCTTTTATGACCTCTCAAATTATTGGAATGTTTAAAACTTTTCCCACATAGATCACAAAGATATGGCTTATCTATTCTGTGAGTGGCCTCATGAATATCCAAGCTAGACCACTTTTCGTACATTTTATCACATGTAGAGCACTGAAATAATAATCGCCCCTCATGCGATTCCATAATATGATTTAGCAAATCTTTTCTATTATGATAAACTTTTTTACAATGACCACATCTTTTACTTATTTCAGTAATAAAATTTTCATGAAAATATTTATGATTATCATAATCCTGTTGACATTTAAATGTCTGTTTGCAAATAGCACAATGAATTGTCTCATACATTTTAGCTTTATTAGTTACTTGCTTGCTTTCACATTCTTTATTGAATGTCTGAGAATTTTTTATTTTAAAGTTAATCTGCTCAATTCTATACTTTTCATTTTCTGTAGTTCTAGATATAGTTATGTGTTTAGGAACATCCTCTTTCTTATTACAAAATATTTTATGATTTTCAAATATTTCCTGCGTATCATATAAAGTTTGGCATTGCAAGCATAAAATACTATGATTTTCATTGCGGATTTTATCTTGTTGAATTTGTGATATTTTTTCTGTAATCTCAGTAGCTTTGCTGTTAACTTCTGTACAGGTTTGGATCAGAGTATTTAATTCTGATGACACAATACTCTTTGCAATGCTCTGAAAGTTATGTTTCTGTATTTCAGAACATACACCATTCCCTAATTCTTTCAAAGTTGATTCTGAAGAGTTTATCATTTTATTAGTAATAAATGTAAAAGGATGTGTATTATCATCTGTACACATCTCTTGAGCAATTTCTGATGAACATTCATCAATTATTGCATTGTACTTATTTTCATATTTTGACTGCAAAACACCACATTCATAGATTATACAATAAATTAATAAATATTTTAAGAATATTTTTTCACATATAAGTAAAAAGTCTAAAAATATTTATAATTACTAAAAATTAATATTTTTTTCATACCTGTCTTTCAATATTTAGGAATTTTTTCATCCGTATATCAGTTCGTAAACATGAAACAACCAGCAAGTGCGCAATTTCCAATTTGTTGCAACAATCAATGCATACTTTGTGTGGCATCGAATCTTCTCTATCGATTGAAATAGGCATATGCAAATTTATTCTTTCTTTTAATTTAAACTCTATACCTTTGGCTGCAAAGATATCTATCCCATCCAAAGCAGATTCACCACAGAGTCTGCACAAATTGGTAAATCTAATATTGATATCATCATATTCATCTATCTCGACATTCATATCACAATATGTTAGAGGCACATTATCATCTATCTCTTGAAAATGCTGTGATTTATCAAATATATTTATTGAATCCTCATTATTGGTACTTGAATTGGTCCTAAATAAAGTAGGAATAGTACCTTCTTCTATAATAATAGGCACAGTTTTGCTTATGTAACAGCGATCTTTAATGTGATGGGAGCAAATGTAATAATTTAAATGTAATTCTGCATTCGATTTTGTGGCTAAATCCGATCTACCGCAACATTCCGCCCATACTTTGGCTCTATAAAAATTATTTCCAAACTTGAAATTTAAGCATTGATAGAATAGTTATATGATAATTATAGATATAGTCGATATATAATACGAAAATAACAACAAATCATTTTCATAATTTCTCAAAAATAAAATAGCTCATCCTAATAACGAGCATTAAGATACGCTAACCTATCTTACTAATGCACTTACGTGTCATCATTAGGAAAATTAATGAAAGTGACATTTGACGAATCTTCGTTTTCCGACGAATATTTACAATTTAATGCTGCGCAAACGATTCTCATATTGGATAATTAATGTTTATTGTACGAATATAAAAAATCAAGATTTATTATTAAAACTTTGTTTTCCGTGGGTATATTTTCATGCTTGAGCCACGGAGAAACAAGGAGATAGAAGTTGCTCCCGATTGCAATGTAAATGCGATTGTTACGCCGATATATTCACGTTATCCGAGCTATTTTCAATTCATTCTCTTATGGATGTTCTACTTTAAAAAATTATTTCAGATTATAAATTTCAGATTACAATTTTTTTAAATCTATAAATCTGTCTATTATTGAATTAATGACTAGATGATAAACTTAACACAAAACCATTAATAGCCTGCAAATGTATATAATTATAAATTTATAATTTCGTAATTCATAAATCGCTAGTGTAAATATAATGCTAAGAATTTATATTAACTAGAATATGACAAAGAACGAGTTTACTTCCTTGCATTATTCATTACTTAATAAATTACAATTAGAAGATTAAAAAAAAAAATATTTTTGAAAAATACAAATTTGGCGTACAAAATGATAATATTACATTAATTGTTTAACAACGTTGATCCAATCATCGAAATAATTTAGAATGCAAGAAGATATACATATACAGAAAATATTTCAACTTTAATTTATATTACAACATATTAAATATTGTGATAAATTAATTGTACGGTATTTGTCTATTATTTTTCTCACAGTATATTATTGTTATGATACGCGCATTTATATCGATCATATTTATTCATATGTTTTCTTTCATTGAATTCTTGAATATGAAGTATGAAATGACAAATTTTGAATAACATCTAGCTATTTGATCACAGTTAATATGAAAAGACAATAGTTAACAGTCATACAATATTTAATTTAAAAAATATTTAACATACTTTCTTTTTCCTTTAACGAAGCCAAACGATCTTATCATAGTTCAATTTAATATATGAAAGACTTCTGGATTATCAATATCTAAGAACAGACATTTAAAGATATCATTGTAGAAATCCGGATAATATTCGCACGCTCGCTTGCAATCGGGCGTAAAATTTATTTCCAATAATTTAGGCTGCATTTCGGAATCCTTCCATTCCAATATCAAATCGGCAGCATACACGGCTCTGCTTTGCGGATTTTCAGCGATTCCTTTCGGCGGTGGTTGCGCGGTTGCGGCTTCGAAAACCTGTCGTAAAACGAAAAGAATCTTTGGTTCAACATAGGTTTTCCATGGATAGTCGGGATACTGATTTTCCCATTCCACGATAAAATCGGCGCACTTTAAATGAAAGAGCGCATCCTCCTCAATATAATTCATGACGGTGAAATGTTGCTCGTATACATCAAAATTGTCCAACGCGAATGGTAGATTTGCAAAACGCAGGAAAAAGTTCGCGTAAGCGTACACTCGCAATGGTTTTACCGATTTGAGTAATACAACGTATCTTATGTCAAATTTCACTTGATTAATATCTGGCCTGTTATATAAAACTGGTCGCGCAATATACTTCTGCGCAATTTTAGGCCCTGTGCAAGGTAATCTCAGAATGTGATAGAGATTATTCGTGATATAGGTGTCCAAGCCTCTTGCCAGGTTCCATGGTTTGCAAATCCAATGATTATCCAAATCTTTATCTGCTCGCTGTGTAAAGTAAACAACAAACTGCACCAACTCTGTACTCAAGTTATATGTTGTCGGTAACCATGCTGGATAAGTTTCCAGAGTATCTGAATCATATAATTTATCTTTTGCTTTTCTTTTACATACAATTGACAAAAGATCTTTTCTTGTCAAAACATATTCGTATGGAAATTGATTTACAAAAACATGAGGCAAAGAAAGGCTCAATTCTTTATACATTTTGTAGTGAGACGTAAGCCAGAATATGTCCGCCTCTTCTTCATTGTCAGTGATTTCAAATGCTGGATCTGTCAAATAATTAATTACATTATCATAATGTGAAAAAACTTTTAACTTTTTACTAGTATCTGCCTTTAGTTCAATCTTCATTTCTGACAAGCTTTCATAAAAATAATCTCCTAAAAAGTAATCTACATCTGGCTCAGTCTGTTCAAAACTTTCTTCAAAAATACTGTCAATCCAAGGCAGTAATAATGCCCATCTCTTTTGAGGATCATTTGTCTGGTTTTCTACAAAATCTCTTGTAACTTCGTCTCCTGCATCAATATCTTTTATAGGAAATAGAAGTGTATAAGTAACACCTTCTGGCATATACAAAAAAGGCACTGCTCTAAAATTTGGTTCATTACTGTGATTTATCGCCGATCCAACTTCATCCATAATATACCATATTGGCATTCTGTCCTCTATTGCTGCATAATTTATTGAATACGACTGATTGTATCGCCACATTTCCTTCATAACATTTTCAATTTTTTCCTGTTCCTCAGCTTTAATATCTATGCCCATCAATAAGCACATACGATTAAGCAGATTAGGTACTTGAATTAAATTTTGTCGAGCATTACGAATATCATAGCTCCATGCATGATCAATCAAATAAATGTTATTTGGATCTTGTACAGAAATACCATTTTCTGCAGATACAATTAGTTTCCAAATTGGCTCTGTAATGTGTCTTTTTTCATTCTCATATTCTACCTTTGCCAATTGGAAGACAAGACCAGAATCAAAAATTTGATTTTTTAATTTCTTGTACAGACTTTCCCAGAATAATTGTGGAACACCACAAGATTGAAGTTGTAGCTGATGTGTTTGAAGAAATATATTAAATAAATTTTCACCATCCATTATATAAAAATAAATAAGTATGCCTAGAACAAGTAAATATTTAACGATTATGTATTCCATATAACAAGAAATAATAAATTCACATGTGTAATTGTAAAACAATCGATGCTTACATATATTTCTTCTAAAATGGATGCACGTATAATAGTTAATTTATCGATAGAAATCAATTTGAATAGAGAGCATATAATACAAAAAAATATTTAAAATAAACTGTGCCTATTTAAATTGAAAACAATCTCTCAATGCATTTTGTATTATATAAAATAGGAACGCAGTTTATATTATATCAAGTAAGAATAAAGCACTTTTTTGTACTCTGATAAATACATCAAAAATCATAATGGGTTAACGTAATTCTGGTTTGCGATTGGTTGATTTCACATATACTTTATCTGGGATAGGTTGACTAATCAGATTCTTAGTCCAATTGAGATGTATGATGCACGTCGTATCTAGATATTCATGTATCCATGACTGTTAATCCAAGTAAAGGTGGAAGCACATAAAATTGCAGGAGCACATAACCATAAGCATAAGAAAATTGATTGGTTCATTTTCTTATGCATATATTTGTGGACCAATCAATTTCCTTATGCTTATGGTTATGCGCCTATGCAGTTTTATGTGCTTTTACCTTAACACAGCAGATATCTACCATATGGTGGTATATTTTCGTACGCAATGTGCATGTTACAAATCTTATGTTAATCGGTGATATATTGAATAAGCATATATTGAATTTAATATTGATATAATTATGGAATCCAATTATTTTCAAAATATTGTGAATGCCGAATACAATCGGAAATATGATAAATATATCACATATGGAACAGCTGGCTTTAGAACAAAGTAAATAAACTCATTTATTTTTCTCACTGACACCTGTTGATTTCTTTACTTAAAAATATTATATAAAAAAATAATTTTTTACTCGTTTCTTCTTATAATTTTTATAGTATAACATCCACACAAATCTTATATTTTATTTAAAATAATTCTAAATGTATTTATTAATTTTAGATCAGATATTCTGGGACATGTTTTATATAGAATGGGTCTTTTAGCAGTTTTAAGATCAAAAGCAACAAGAGGTGAGACATATCATAAAATAAAAATTTTAAATATTTTTAAGTTTATTTTTCCTTAATGATTATATTTTTTACAGCTGCCATAGGTTTAATGATTACAGCAAGTCATAACTTGGAGCCTGACAATGGTATTAAACTCATTGATCCTGCTGGAGAAATGCTTGAAGCTTCTTGGGAACTTATAGCGACAAATTTAGCTAATGTGCAAGATAGTGATTTGATACACGTATTAACAGATATATCTATAAAAGAAAATATTGACTTATCAGCACCAGCCAAGGTGATAACAGGAAGAGATTCTCGTAAAAGTAGTCCTACCTTATTAAATGCTGCACTAGCAGGAATCAGAGCTTTGAATGGTAATATTACAGATTTAGGATTAGTTACAACTCCACAGCTACACTATGTTGTCGTATGCATAAACACTAATGGTGCTTATGGCGATCCCACACTACAAGGGTATTATTCAAAACTTGCAACAGTATTCAAAAGCATTAGAGGTGCTGAGAAAAACAATAAAAAGTACACAAGTATACTAAACTTAGATGCTGCAAATGGTGTTGGTGCTATTGCAGTAAAGGAATTTCAAAGATATTTGATGGATGCATTAGATATTAATCTATTCAATGATGGAAGCGGAAGCTTGAATCACATGTGTGGCGCAGATTATATCAAAGTACAACAGACCATGCCTTTAAATGTCCCTTCTGAAACAAATGTTAGATGCGTCAGTATAGACGGGGATGCCGATAGAGTGGTGTATTTTTATGTAGACGAAAATAACAAGTTCCATCTTTTGGATGGAGATCGAATAGCGACGCTGGTAGCAGCCTATTTTAACGAACTATTAACAACGAGCGGTTTATCTTTACAATTGGGCTTAGTACAAACTGCATATGCTAACGGTGGTTCAACTGATTACATTTCAAACGTATTACAAGTACCAGTCGCGTGCGTGCCAACTGGTGTGAAACATTTGCACAAGAAAGCGCTGGAATTCGATATTGGAATCTATTTCGAAGCAAATGGGCATGGAACCGTAATCTTCAAGGATACTGCTAAGGAAGTTATTAAGAATCATGCTAAGAATGAAAAGCTTTCGGAAGCACAAAAAACAGCCTCCACAAAACTGAAAGACGTAATTGATTTGATAAATGAGACGGTCGGTGATGCATTGAGCGATATGCTGTTAGTCGAGACTATATTACACGCCAAAGGCTGGGACATTATCGAGTGGGAAAGGAGTTACAATGATTTGCCGAATAAGCAACTTAAAGTCAGTGTGAGAGATAGAAATATTATAACAACAACGAACGCGGAAAGACATTGCTTGACGCCTGTTGGTTTACAAGAAGAGATTGATAAAGCTGTGTCTAAATATTCAAGAGGTCGATCTTTCGTTAGGTATAATGCAATAAATATTTCTAAAGTACCATCTATTATTTGTTTAAAAATTTATTGAGAAAAAAATTAATCAAAAAAACCAATTGCATTGTAATGTCATGATTAATGTTTTAATCATAACTTTTATTTCAGGCCTTCTGGAACTGAAGACATCGTGCGAGTTTATGCGGAATGTGAAAATCCATCGGATGTTAACAAATTAGCTGTGGAAGTAGCCTCACTCATATATAGATTAGCAGATGGTGTTGGACCTGAACCCTCATGATTAAATTTGAAGTCATATAATTATATCCACTATATAAAAAACAATAATTTAGTATTTTGCTAGATTTCAAGTTCTGTTTGTATATTGCAGTTTAATCTTTGCACATAAAATATCATAAAACAGTATTTAAAAAAAATTTTAATATAGATGTACTAAAGAACTGATCATTTAATCATCGAGAAACTTTTTACATTATTTCATTTTACATAATTTGTGAAAAGTATTTTATTAGATGAATTGTACTGCAATATACAAGTTTCTACTGATAGTTTCTACTGCTGGTCTATTCTAGAGCCTATTTTTACAAGATAATATATATCCTAATATATATTGTAGTTATATATCTAATTCGTATCTATTTAGATATTTTTGTATTTTAATACAAATCAGATATAAAATTTCAATCTCTTTATTTTTCTTATACTTCACCAAAAAAACGTTCTATAAATATTTTGTCAGCACGAGTATTTTAAATTAATAAGTTAATATGACGTGCATATGCTTAAAAAGTTATTAAAGTTTTCATATCATCATGCTTAAGATTTCTTGAGATTAAAACTAAAAGAAAAAGTATATTATCAAAAAATTTATCTCTTAAAATATAATTTCACGTTAAATGTGAATTCATTAAATTCAATAGTTATTGTAACAATGTTTTATATGAAAAAAATGCATATTGATAGTAATTCAATATTTTATTGCTGTATGCTTTCTTACATCTCGTTACACAAGTGGCCAGGCTTTATTACCCATCTTCTTCACATCTAAATCCTCTCCCTTGGACATGCAAACGAGTTGACTGAATGCTTCTCAGAGTTATTAGTAGTTCCTATTGAGTTCATCTCAATGTCCATTGGTCTCTCCTCATCCCGTTTGTAATCTATTAAAAAAATTATTATATAGAACATACATAAAATATCCCACTAATGGTGGGCTTAATGAAACATATTTAAATTAGCTTATAATATTATCACTTATTCCTATAAACGCCAGCTAAAGAGTCAATACTCGTAGAAATTATTTTTTAATTAATGATAAAACTGTCATATATACTTCATTTAAAAAACTAATATTTTAGAATTTGTAAAACGGACCTTGGATGTGACATCAAATTAAAATTACGTATTTTGTATTGACAAATATATCGTAAAAAATAAGAAAGTGCACTTTTTAAAAATATAAATTCTGGTGAGAGATGTAATGCATATTACTTGAACAGTTAATAGGAGCGTTGTACAGGTCGACAATTTGAAAAAAATTTTTTTCTGCGACATTCTTGTATCGATATTAAAATATAAGCTGTTCCGAATGTAACAGCGTATCTTACAATGGCGCTTAGTTTTATCGCGAAAAGATGTATGAACGGAATTTTTAAGAATTTATTCTATAGAAAGTTTCGGCGGCGGTAGGAATAACTTGTAAATTGCGGTGATAATGTTAGCAAAAAAACACTGCATTTTTTCCAATTCACGCATCGCATTCGTTTACCTTTTGCGTTCTAATTCCATCTCATAAAATACTTATAAATCGATATAATAGAAAATATGATAAAATTTAATATATTGGAAGGTGCAATTTTTATTTTATATATAAAGTTAATTTACTTCACATCTATTAAAGATTAGAAAGATTAAAATATTCAGATTTTTTTTAACCTTATATCTTATTATGCGCACATCAGAATAATTTGATATAATTTATTGGATGGAACATGAGCAATTATTTAAGTCAATATGAAGTGATATTGATTTTGTAAAATATTTTCAGAATTCATGAAATTATAGAATATCATTTGTAAATATCATTTGTGAAAGAGGAAATATAAAGAAGAAATATGAAAATTTTAAGAATATAGTCATATGTCGGAAAATTTATTACATTAGGTGATCAAATCTTGATAAGATTAAATTCTGATAACTCTGATAAGAAGATAAATATGTGAAACATTAGACATAATTCCGACAAATAGTTTAAAAATCTGTCTTAATAAGACTGAATAAATATCTCGATATACAATTCGAAATTATTTAATGAGAGCTATTTTGAGAGCTATTGTAAATCGATATGACAGAGACGGAATCAGAATCGATGCATTTCTATCGCAATGCATAACATTGAGATCACAAAAAAGCGGCTGCTTTCTTTATACGCGTTTCGGTAATCGACATATTTGTTTCTTTTCTCGTTTAACATTTTGGTGTTTTTGTTCGACCGAACATTCTCCATTCGCACTTATAAGAACATTAATATAGTAGGCCCGAGAACGCTTAAGTTTTCTCAACAGATAAAGTATTATAATGGTCGCACGCGTTGAACATACCTTCTTGTCAAATTCAAAGCACGCCAGCTTTGAACGCAAACGCAATTTGTGGCGCATTATCCATATATCGCAGGTTGGTTTATTCGCCGATCGGGTCGCATCTACGGGTAGCCACGCATAGCGAGTAATCGTCGTAATCGGTTTCTTCAATAATCGCAGGTCAACAAGCCGCCCCAAGGTAACGTACGGCAACGCGTTCATCGTACGCGCTCGTAAATCGGCATTTCAGTACAGTACCTAACTAAGTAAATTGCACCAGCTGGAGATTGACGTTTTGCATTGTTATCGAGTTCTTTAAGAGCTTTCCATATCTATGACAGTTTGTTTTCCTTTTCAAAATTTTTTACATTTTGGAATCTTATTATTATTAGATAGATTTTTATATTGCTTCAATATAGTAGATTATCATATAATCATTATGATAATATATATATAATTTTCTTTTCAACTTCATATATACTTTATATTAAATTACTATAAAATTAATTATCCTAGAAATAATTTAAGATTACAATGCATAACATCGTCGAATTAAAAATTAACATTGAATAACATAGTTGAACGCACGCTGATTACTAATTGTTTGTTCGCTTCTGCGAATGGTACAAGTAGATATGTCAGATGAACAATTAATATTCTGTCTAATATCGCTGCTTGATAATATGTCTTTATGAAGTAAATCAGCTTCTTGCATAATATTATGAAAATTAAATTTTTCACATTTATATGAATAATAAAAATCGTGCAACGATAAGATAAAAAATAAAGGCAAAATATTTTTTTTATGAATTACCTAAAGTGAGAATGATGTTACTAATAAAATCATATTTTTTATACTTTACTAAGTAATTAAATTTAATAACGATTTCATTATGCACAAAATGACTGAAAGAAAAAATAAATTATCATATTATTAAAGATTTTTTTATATAAAGATTACACATTCATTTGCACTTTATTTCTTTTATATAAAGGTACATTAAATGTATGATATAACTGTTATTATATATCTAAGTTTCTCTGCTTTTTATGAATGAACATTTAAAATATTATATTCGACCTTTCTTTTAAGTATTAAAAAAAAGATTGTACAGTATCATTATCAATAGTATAAGTCACCTTTTGTAGAATTAAAGCTATAGTGTAATAAAATTACCTATGCTACAATGTGGGCATTAAGAAAATTATAAGTCAAGGGAAATATTCACCCACATTAGATAACATTCGATTTTATTTATTCATAGAAAAAGATAATAAGAAAAAAAAATAAACAAACTACATGAATAATCTACCAAAAATTCTTTTCAAACACACAATGGACTAACATAATAGACATATATCATTATGAATTAATAATAAATTTTCTTCAATTTTGACCAAATTTATATCATCCACTGATAAGTAGATTATTCTTACCATATCTTATGATAGAATTAAACATTATAAGTTATATATATGTTTTTTATTATAATCATATGGACTCAATGTCGGACGCAGAGGGCAGTTCCTAGGTAATCGAATCCATAAGCGAATGATCGCTGCTTAAAAGGCGGTGATTTTTTTTATGATTTTTTTTATACGGTTGCCTTTCGCATGCGCTAGCATGTTTGCTTTAGTATACTTTTAGTACCTCGGTGGCATCGCGTCTGCCGGACCTGGGAAGCTAAAAGGTCAGAAAATGAAAAATCGCAAAATTAATCACGTGATCGCCTTGCTGGGCAAGGAGAAAGTATAAGATGTAACACTGGTATGCGCGATCAGCGCGGAACGCGTCCAGATGCGAATTCGAATGCATATCTGACGGCAGTATGGGTTCTGATATGATGTTAAGGAAATATTGGATGTTTTTTTCCACGTCGCAGCGCATATAACGCACATTTGCTGAGAGATACAGCTATCAGATCTGGGTAAGATATTTCTTTCGTATTCGTGTTCTTCGTATTTTTACATATTCTTTATTATTGAATTTGTATACTAAATATATTGTACTAAATTTATGATATAAAACGATATTATAAGAAGAAATTAAAAGTCAAATCTTTACTTTCTCTTATATAGATTTTTTAAAAATATATATCAATTATTTGATAATTAATATATGCCAATTATTCGATATATTATTGTACGATAAAATAATGTATTATATAAAAATATGTAAAGAGATGAAGATATAAAGAGATTCTATATTTAATTAAATATGGAAAAATATAGATTTGTAATGAGATTTTCGATTTAATCGCAGAATAAAGCAAAGCTCACACCCAATTCTGATTAACTGTCATACATGTAAGAAGCTAGTCAATCGATACGCCGCAATCAGTCATCTCTCGGCACTGTCGCAAGTGCGTTTGGAAACTGGATTTCAAACAGATTCTGTAGAAAGCAGGAGAGTTTCAAGTCGTCGAAAGACTTTTGTCGGACGTTCGATCGTCGTTCATCATGGGCGCAACGCAACGCTTTGTTGTTTCTCGGAGAACAAGTTTATTTGATGTGTTGAATTGTAGGAAAAGTGTCTCAGATTATGGCAAAAGGCGTGGGAAGCAAGATGCGAAAGATGTGCATTTGTAGTTTCGCAGGCTGTAAGTTTTTGCGGTGCGCAGTGTATATCGTGATAGTCGGTTTATATTCGCGACGCGAGATAGAAAAATTGCGGAACGATTTCGTTCTTCCGAGATATTTCCGCGGATCGAAAAATTTTCGCGGAACACATTACGCGCTGTGAGAACACGCTCACAGAAATTGATCATCCGGAAAGTACTTTCGTGTTTGTAAAAGAAATTTCCGCTCTTTTCTCGATGGCATCTCGCCATTGCCGGAATTGCCGCAGGGTGATCGCATGGCGCATCTTTGATGGACGTTGAAATCGACTTTCATCGGAGTACGTAAAAGAAGAGAGGCGTATATCACGGATATGTATGTAAAGCGGAATGTGGCAATAAGTCCTCAAATTGATAAATCACATGTTGAGAATATGTACCGTAAGAAACTAGTAAGTTTGTAGAAAATTTTAGAAAATGTATATTAATGAAAATCAGTATTTTTCTCAAGTATATTATTTTTTAAATAATTTCTTTTATCATTTCATAAGAGTTATCACAATATTTAGTTTATATATTTGACTCAAAACATATTATTATAATAAGATAAATTTAGAAAATTTGGTACAAATATATAAAAATTAAATATATATGATAGTGTATGCACATCATTAATTATAAACAGCCATTAAAATCTTCAGCCATAGGTGATTTTCAGCCTCTGTTCTCTTTTACACTCATAAGATAAAAAACGTCGGCTTCTTGTACACGTGTACTGGTGGAAGCAACGATTTGTTTACGCAAAATAACATGTACACGATAAAGGTACATTTCCGTATATGTATGCGAGTGTCGCGCTAAGTGTCACACCTTATACTTTTACAGAAATATTTAACCTGTGTCGATTCGCATAGAAACTGCATGTGTTACACATCGACATAATCGAGATAAGAACGAGAGAGGCATATGTAACGCAAAGAGTGGATACGCTTAGATTGATAAGCATACGCATATAGATTCCCTTCGCTTTTCAACATCAACATGTGTTTAGTGTGTTACTTTCATAGTC
The DNA here is from genome assembly GCF_025532165.1 of Camponotus vicinus. NCBI lineage: Eukaryota > Metazoa > Arthropoda > Insecta > Hymenoptera > Formicidae > Camponotus > Camponotus vicinus. Next base: position 17,101,515 of record NW_028141981.1, read on the forward strand.
GCAGCTTTGATGAAATATATGAAAGTGATAATTTAATAAAGTGCAACTTACCGTCCGCCGCCACGTGGAGGACCATATGCATCTGGTCTGTCATATCCCTCAGCATAACTGCAATATGATAGAGAAAGTATATATTAGCCGTATGTGGAAACATTTTCTTTCAACAATCCGTCGTGATTTACTTACCCGCCAGCTACTGGTGGATATGCACCACTGGGTACGGCACTGCCAGGTCTTCTACTAAACATATCAGCTTGTGGTCCTGGACCAGTGCTGTAGCTAGGTGCTCCAGTGCTGTAGCTAGGTCCAGTGCTCATGGGCCTGTTAAATGGAGGTATATCATTACCAGAAGGACCATCTCTCCTTTCGTAGGCCATTGCAGCTCCCTGACTTACCCCCCCAGGCCCACCCATCATATCCCCTGGCCCGCCCGGATAACCCCTGTTGTGCATAATTTAACTTTATTAACTTATTTTCACTCTACCCTAGGCGACATTTAAAATATTACTACATTGCTACATAAGCATTGCTGCAATATGCCGCTTAATCGCTTTGGTTAGAATAAAAATAAAGCCTAATAACAGTTTAAGAAAATTTTGTAAAAGCCGCTTATGAATTGTACAAATTCTTTATAAACTGTCATTTTCTCAATTTTAAATGTATTTGTACCCATATTTCTAGCGAATTTAATGTTTACACTGAAAATTCTCGGGAGGAATATCCCCATTTAACAGACCCATGAGCTTAAACTTATTAAAATCGAATCTACTTTAATTAAAATTTTAATTAAGTTTAATAAGAGGAATAATAATTTTCAGTGCAGACATTCACAAAGCATGTGTATAATAAGAAAAAAAGTTTTCTTACATATGTGTAATAAAGCTGTTGTAATGAAAAAAAATAGTCATACAATGTAGATGATTCTTACAATTATAGATTACTTTAATTTTATGGATCTTGAAAATATATTTAATAATAATAAAAGATGCCAATATATGTGTAAATTGATAAATAATTAAATGATCTACATTTCACTGCATTAAATTATTAATAAATTCAATTAAATCTTATATTTGGAAAATGTTTCATAAATCATGAATAAAATTGCAATTATGTACATTTTTCAATTCCCATCTCTCTAAAATCTAATTAAATATATCTTACATTTTATAATTAAAAAATAATGTTGCATTATGCAAAATAATATCTCAAACCAAAGAGAGCTTTAGGCATTTACGATTTTTGCAAAGTATATAAATCACGAACTTCACTACATAGGATAGAAAGACATATCAACACTTGAAGATATAATTGCGTGTAAACACATGTAAATATAATAACTATCTACGGATCTTTGGCTTGAGAAATAACTCAAGGAATCAGAATTTAAGATTCAAAAACTTTCGAAAATTAATTTAAGAGAAAAAAAATAAACTATAGAAACTACTTTACCAGTGACTCTCATCATATCCCACATCAGTGTACCCAGTTCCATATCCAGTAGTGGCAACGGCACCACCACCGTTTCTCATTGGTCCAGTTGCACTTCGGTCATAATCATTTCTAGCTGTGTAATCGACTGTGCGACTGGCACCAAAATTATCGGTACGACCATAATCTACTGGACCAGGTGCACCACGATTGAAATCTCCGGCCATACCACCACCAACTACTGTAAACAATAAAGGTATTAAGATTTTGGATTATTTTTATATCTCGCGTTTGTTTCCCTTGGAAAGTTTGTGTGTTTCTTTGAGCTCATACATTTCACGAGATTTTATCGTCAAGAACTAAAAACTCAATAGATGAATATATATATTAAATAAAAAATATAGAATATTTTAACTAAAAGATGTGATGTATAAATATCATATGCAGGTATTTATTCTTTTATAATTCTGTAAAATGTAGATAATAAATTTAGGATAGAGATTAGAGATATTTTCATGAAATTCAAGAGATTCAAAAGTATACGATATTCTTGCAAAAGCTTTGTACACTTTTCTATATTTATAACGTACCATATAATAATATTAAAAGGCAAAAATTTTTTCTCGTCTTAATGCCATTTTTATGCAATTGGTCCATACGAGATATAGATTATATAACCATATAACGCCGATTCTCACATACTTTCGAAGTTGCACAAACACCACTCACCACCTTGATTACCATAGTCTGTTCTAGCACCAAAGTCAGCGCGACCATAATCAGCCGTTCGTCCATAATCCGCTGCACCAGTCGGTCCATATCCTCCCACGGCACCGGCAGCTGGTCCATATCCGCCACCCATTCCCGGCGCCGTCGAGGTGTAACCCATCGCCGCGCCACCCACGTTCTGACCATAAGCCCCACGGTCAGCATAGCCAGTACCAAAGTCCGCCCCACGGCCGCTAAAGTCGCCAGCTCCACGATTGTAATCGGTGTACCCGGTCGCGACGCCACCTGCAGCAGATCCATCGTAACCAACGAGTTGGATCGGAAGAACTGCAAAGCACGTTGAGATATCGAATTGGTTTTTAAATGTACATTGTTAAAATTATACTCTAATTTCATTCCAACATACTATTTTCTCAATGCGCTCTGTAATATAGAATGTTACATCATTCGCAGAAATTCACAAATCGATTTAACGAAGGAAATCCTACTCTTTAACATTTATTAATATAGGGAAGATAGGAAAGAGATAACAGAAACGATGGAAAAAAATAAAAAATGTGACTATATGTAAATGTGACACATATATACATAGGGCAAATATGTACATATATATATATACTTGAGGAAAATTAAATGAGAAAATAGTCTTGTCGGAATTTACAGATAATGATGTGCAAACTATACCAACCTCTTCTATCATTGTATGGTCCAGGACGAGCGTCTCTACCACCGTCTCGTCCCCCCCTACCACCTCTCATTGGTCCACCTCTTCGGTCATCTCGGCGTCCTCCTCCACCTCCGCGTGACTTCCCGGTTGACTGTTCCACGTTGATCGTCGCTCCTTTGAAGTTGGAATTATGAAGTGCCTTAATTGCCGCAGCTGCATCCTCTTCCCGTGCCATGTGGACGAAACCGTATCGATTCATAACATCGCATTCTGTCACCTCACCAAAGCGCAAGAACAATTGCCGCAATTCATCGTTGCGACAATTTTCTGGCAACCGCCCCACAAATATTTTTGTTTTCCGCTACAAAATATGAAAAAAATTATTATTCTCTTTCTCTTTATTATTTTTAATAATTTTATAGTAATTAAATTAACACTAATATTATATTTTCAGGCCTTTTTAGATTATCTATAATTTGCAACAAAATTCAAGATAAAATTTTATTTATAATTCTATACATATTTTTTAATATATACATATATCTTGATATATATTAGTTTGTATTTTATATAGTCAAATGTTTTTAACAATACACATACATTTAAAATTTATATAATTTAAATAAACATTTGTCTTGATTTTTATTGTAAATTGTAGATTGTCTAAAGTGGCCTTAATATAAATAAAATATTAGGACAATCTTGATAAGAATATAATTTAATAATAATTGTATCTCAAAAATCGACCATACATCTAAAGAAGTGCAAAAAGTATGGTGTCTGTTTGAGATTTATTATTGCTCAGTTTTTCTTTCAACATTTTACAAAATATATGAAATTATAATAATGTAAAATATGCTGAGCATATTACATCATTACATGATTAATATATTAAAATATTATATTGCAAAATGAATTAGCAAAACTGGATATTCTTTATAATAGTAATTAATTAAATAAGAAAGAAAAATATTTGTGTATGATCTTACCGGCTGATTAGATGAAACCATCTTCTGAAAACATAATTCATCAAGATTACTATTTCATAAATACAGGTATTAAATAATTTCCGAATTTTAATTTATTTCAAATAGATTTTTCATAACTTGCAATGTGAATAATAAGAGAATTATTTAATATAGAAATTTCTTATATAAAATATATACTTTCTATAATCTAGCTTGGTATTATTTATAAATATATATGCTATATAAACTAAGTTTTCTGCTATATTTTTATATTATATAACAATAGATATTTTATCAATATATAATATAGTACAATTGTTCGTGTAAAAATAAGTATCTCCAAGATATCAATAAAGATATTCACATTATCTTTCAACTTTAAACATAAAAGATATGGATTAAACTAGGAAAGAGAGGGTTAGAGAGAACAAATACAAATAATAGGAGACGAAGGCTTTTTCAAGGCCATATCGACCCCACCTCGATTTTGTCGCCGAAGGTCGGGAAATTGCAGGCATCATCGGACAATTGATCTTTATCGAGAGAAGATCGGCGATCGTATTATACAACAGCATATCACGTACACGTGTGATACAAAGGATTCCTATCTAATACGAGAAAACGTGACCGGTCCTGCCGATGGCCCTCCCAGAGATCTATCGGCGCCGATCTTCGTCCTCGATTTGCGTCGCAATCGACGGTATTACTTACGTGTAAGTGCGCCGTTTTTGCGAAATAAATCGAAAACAAAAGGGAGAGGGAAAGAAAGTAACGAGTCTCGCGACGAGGGAAAGAGATGCGAAATGGCGGTCAAAGTCGAGTCCACTTGATGTATTCTCGTACGAGAGCGAACGGCTTTAGCTAAGTAGGAAGTATTGCCAACCGTTGTCTGTAAAAAAAGTTACCGATCCCGATTGCTCGCGTCGTTGGATGACCCCGATCATTCAATTTATTGATCCCCCTCGAGGCTTTCACGCGAACGACGCGATGTAATTGCGTACATCTCGGTTTATCCTATAGAGACAAAGAGAGATAGAAAGAAAGAAAGAGATAGGGTGAGAAAGAGAGGGAAAGTTTACAGAAATGATATATCGTTTGCGATCGTCGACGCGATAAGATCAATTTAATCCCTCGCGAGAAAGGAAACTAAGGGATGGAAGGGGTGAAGAAAGAGGAGGAAAGGAGAATTTACCGAAATGATATTACCGTTCCAGCCGTCGACGTCTCCGAGGTAGCGTGGTAACCGACGGACGTGTCCATTGATAATGCGGAAAAAAGACAGAAAGGAACTGAAATAAATAGAGCAACGTGCAGAAGCTATTACTCGTGTATACGCGATCGTATTGTATCTCCGCTCACTCTGAATGGAACAGCACGACGCTCCTGTAACTTACGTTAAAAAAAATGGCTCGCACGTAGTACACGACGCCGCTGCTATGCTCGTTCGTTGTGCGGGAACAGGGCTGCTAACCGTGCGGCGCTTTTTGTCCCCGCCACCTCTTTCTTCTCCGCTTTAGGCCGGTATTCATAGTCCGGTCTTATATTTAAGATCGTCTTTAGTTCATCTTCAGATAATCCATAGCCAATAAAATGATACATACAATATCTAAAGATGAACTTAAGACAATTTTAAATATAAGAACGGACTATGGCCGGTATTCATAGTCCGATCTTATATTTAAGATGGTCTTAAGTCTGGTCCGAGGTTGACTTAAGACCTCATTCAACCAATCAAATGGCTGCGTAGCATTTCAAGCTCGAACTTAAGACGATCTCAAATATAAGATCGGACTATGAATACCGGCCTATGAATACCGGCCTTAGTCCCGATCTACAATAGGTAGTTTAAGCCCTAAGCCTTGAAAAATTGACCAATCACAGTCGAGTATTCTCTTCATACTTGACTGTGATTGGTCAATCTCTTAAGGCTTAAATTACCTATTGACCCGATCTTATGGAGGATTCACACCCCGTGAATTTTCAACGTACGACATCCGATAACCAATAGGAGAGTTTGTTTTACATAAAATAGATTTTCATGATGTGAAGGTGGACGGTTAATCGATAGAGGGAGCAGTGTGTGAAAGGCGACATCGCTATATTTCATTTTGTTTATGACTGTTATTAACATTGTACTTCATATTGCTTTCGTTGTAAATAGTCGTACATTATATTCGTTCAGCATATATAATTACCGCGCGTTACAATTAATACATTAATTTCCAAAAATGAAGAGATCGCCATTAAATACTCCACATGGTAATCGGACATACGGTGCAAGGCATACGCCGTACAATTGGAAATTACAATACGAAAACGCGAACAATAGAGGTTATCAATCTATTAATAATAGTTATCAGCGTTTTTCTCCGAACAATGATCTACAGCCTTGCGGGGATAATTTTATTCCTCTAAACGTTAGCGCGCCGGTGACACCGCACGAAAAGCACAATACTAATCGGTGTAGCCCTGCGAATGGACGCAATAGCGCCAGTCCAGGTAGCGGGTGGTATAATCAGAGGAGTAACTATCACGCTACTCCAAGAGTAAATTCTAATAATCGGTATTCTACTTACAAGCATTCTGGCAATCAGTTTCATGGACAAAAGAGAAAGGTGAAATTTTTGATGGATTAAAAAGATTTCGTTGAATGATGGATTGTGTTCCGTACAGTGCGATATACATGCAACATACATACATGCAATTAGTGTGTTTAATAATTATTACGAGTTATGAATCTTATTTTATATTTATTTTTAGGGTTATAAAGGAATACATAAGCAAATAAACATATCAGCATACATAGATATAAATTCCTTTTTAGAAGACCCTTGGGAAGATCTAGTCAAAAAATTTAATACAAAAGAAATAAACAAAAGTGAGACATCTAAGAATAAATCTCTATATAGCTTAAAATTGGCAAATAATGATTTTGTAGAAAAATCTGAGAGCAAATTTTCAAAAGATATAAATTTGGATGATTCACGGTGCAGTCAAGAGTCTAAAAGTGATGAGACTTGTGTAGATATAAGTTTGGAGACAGATCTCAGTCAAATATCAAATAATTCAGTAAATTTGGAAACTGATGATATTTGCTCCAGTCAAGATTCATTAAATGAAAGTACATGCAGTATTAATAGCAAGATTTATGGAGTCATAGAGGAGAAGAATAATACTCATTCAAATGCATTATTGACAAATACTGATCAGAAAAATATATAACAGTAATAAAGAATAATTATATTGTGAAAGGATATATTGAACAAAAATACATGTAATAATTGTTACTATACACATTCACGATTTGTATATAGACATTGTATATAAGTGTAGCAGCATAAAAAATTTTTCGAGATGCATTTTTTTGGAAACATAGTTGTGAAATTACATTCAAAATATATGTGAGATGTACAACATGCTAATATTATCTTGCAGATTATATATTTTCACAATTTGGCTGTGAAAAAATGTATAAAATTTATATTATAGACTTATATAGTTATATGTGCAATTTTGTAGTACATATGAGTCCACTAAGGATATAAGAACTTGAAGAAACAATAAACACCAATTTCTGATTTCTTTTCTAGTAGAAATTGTGTTTAGTCTCAGTAAAGATTTTGAGACAATTAATTATGTTATAAGAACATATATGAGACTGGAAATTTTTTCCAAAAATGTAGAATTTATACATTTTTTAATTCATCTTCTATGTTACTGATATTTAAAGCTTGCTTAAAATATTAATTTCGACACTTCAATATAGTTAATGGGCCAGTTTTTAGTTTGCATAAATATGTTGCATTTGTTTTTCCTATTTTTATTTAGCAAGCTTGTAAAATTTACAATTTTTTAAATATTAAAATAATCATAAGATTAGATATATTTACAATGTAAATACTACTACATACTACTATGCATACATACATTGGAAAATCATATTAAGTATGTATATGTAATTACTGAAGTACATTTATAGTGCTCTCCAAAAACAAAAAATAAAATCTTGTGAAAACATTTTGATTAAAAATAAATCTATCAAATTCTAAATAATTCATAGCAAATGTGATTTTTATTATTTTTAATTTTTAGAATTGGCATAAATTGATCAAGTGTATAGATTGTGATATATATAGTTTATTCTAGCTTATACAAATATGATTAGTTTCACATGATTAAAATTTTTTTTATGTAAAGGAAAAAATGGTTCGTGTAATAAATTTATGTGGTTTTTGGAATGGTATTTCAGGAAATATAAACACGCATAAAAAATGCACGTTTATAGGATTGACATATATACAATTCTTATTATGAATAATTAAAATGGTGAAGCAGATTTTTGTTTCCATTTATTAACAAATATATATATAATTATTATGTATGTATTCCTACTGTCTGTTTTTATACTTATATATTATATAAATTATGTAAATTAATTAAATATAACTCAATGCAAAACATATATCTAGATTTTAGGTTTAATATTAAATCTAATTCAATTTTGTAATTAGCAATATGTATTATCATATAAGCATAATAATATTATTGCCATATGTGGAAGCATTGCTGTATTTGTATGCAGTGATCAAATATTACATTAGACATTAATTACTTTTATATTACTTTGCAACTGCAATGTATATCATTAGTCTTAAATAAGTAGTATATGAATAATTTTAGACATGTTATCTTTATTAGATTGTTATTTTTCAGTCTGTTAACAGTCTGTTTAGTCTGTTAAGTTGATAACAATGAGTAAAACTTATTTACATATTATATAATTGCTTTTAATGTTTTCTTAGATTTCAAAATAAAAAAAGATTATGTAACTATATGCAAATATTTATTTTAAAAATATCATTAAAATTAATAGAAAGTTAATAATATAACTGTTTGAATAAATTTTATCACATCACCTATTAATAGAAAATTGACATTTCTATGTGGATAAAATTTACACTATGAAGACTTTCTTTATAAGAATAGATTTATATAAATTATTTTCAAAAAATTGAACAAAACAATATAGAAAAATATTAATTTTCTATATTTATTTTTTGAATGATATTTGAAAAAACTAATAATAAGGACAACTGTTCGACGAATGTAATGTACAAATCATGATCTGGTACAAAAATTTGTATAAGGAATTTAAACTTTTTTTTTTTCAAATTTTTGTAACTCACTATTTTTAGATAGTCATTTCTCTACAAAGTGTGTAAATTAATTGTCTAAACACTTAATTTTGTATAAACAATGTGTACAAAATTTTATTAAATATAAATACAAATAAAATAATGTTAATTTTAATATTATAACACGAAACAAGTATAAGAAATAAAATATCAAAAAAATAATTAGGTACATATATATATATATATATATATATATATATATATATATATATATATATGAATATGAATTAGAAATATATTTATATATAATTCTTATAATAAATCTATTACTTATTGATAAACACATAGATATTTCTCATATCTTAAATTATATTATTTTATATATATTTGATACATATGTTTATTATACATATATATTTTTGATATTAGTAAAATTTAGTTTATTTAATTTTTAGATAAACAATAGTATTATACATTTTGAATTTCTCTTTAATTTACCAATGATTTAATTTCAATTATTAATAGATTACTAGATTTGCTAATTATTTACAATAATCAGTGACTTGATTTCAATTATTAAATTATTGACTAACTGATTACTAAATCTGTTAATTATATATTTACAATATCTAAATGATTGCAACTTTTATAATTTGTACATTCAATCATATACACATACACAAAGAGTAACTGTTATTTAAAATAATACAATTATTCAAATAAAATCATATATTTATGCAATTATTCAAATAAAATCATAATATTTTAAGCTTATATCAAATATCTTCATATGATAAAATGATATACAAATAGGAATTATAATACAGTATATATTAAAGTGGTATATATTAAAATTATAATACAGTTTTACGAAATTAAAAAAAAATTAATTGTATTCAGTAAAAGACATGTAGCGCCATTTTTTCTGAAATTAAAATTTTTTTTTTAAGTTGATTTTTATTAACAAAAGTGTGGAGACAACATAATATATGATATAGCTTTTTGAAGATACAAATCGTTTCAAACTACTGTATTTGTGAAATAAATTTCAGGAATAACAAAATATAGATAACATAATATTATTCACACACGCACATTTACTTAAAAAGATATTTAATAAAAATTTAATTCGAGAACGCATATTACTAAAATAAGTGAAATGCTAAAGAAAAAATAATAAATATATTCTTGTAATAAATATTCTTATGCTATAAAAGAATTCACAATCAATTTAAAAATGTAATATGAAATAATGTTATATATTTATTTTTTCTACCAATTATAAATATCTTATATGTATGAACTCTTATTCTATATATAATTATTTTCTTCCGTTGGATTCGATTACGAATATTTTGACAGAACTATTCAGAGTCAAGAAATAACACTGGTGTTAATGTGCCTGGTGAAAGTGATTTGTCAGAACCAGATGCTGCCGGTACTATTAAGAGTGCATTAGCATTATGAGATTTAAGTAGATTATTATTTCCATGCGTGCTGGGAACTCTTGCAAATGTTTTTTCTGCATTCCATTTTAAATGTGTCCATATATAATTAGGACGCGAATACTTATTATATTCATCCATTACCTGCGACAATAAAACAATATTATATTTATATATGTTATGTATTTTTTTTCTCTTTTATTTTAAGTAATCAAAGATAATCTTACATGAGCATGTATGACAGGCACTTCCATGTCATTGTAGTGCATTTTATTCAAAAGAGGTAAAAGAAATAAATGTGCAGTAATGAGAATGGTTGCCGAATTTCCCGGTAAATATAAGATATGCTTTTTTTTTTCATCTAACATGCATGTTCCATATGTTGTTGATTTGCCAGGTTTCATATTCACTCTATCTATGGAACAACATATAACAACTTTAAGAAACGCGTCTTTCAATGTACTAATACTGATAATTATTAAAAAATACCAAAATATATATTAGCATTAAAATTGTTTCGTAAAGCTGTTTTCAATTGATCTTTCCCATTTGCAGAACCTGTTATTACAAGTATATTCACGTCTTTTAAAGCTTCCTGAACTTTTACTGATATTTTTAGTATGCTGCGAAAATATTATTTTATTAACTATTATAATAATTTATTATCAATATAATGCTTTATTTATGCTAATTTATATAATTATATGATTTAATAATAAAGTAATGTGATAAAATACTGCAAAATTATTTGTAAATTAGGGAGGAAGTTTACAAAATAATGTATGTATTAGGAATCATAATAAATTTCTTTATACTCACTCAGCATCTATAATTCCAAAATCCAAAGTATCGAAATCCTTCTGCTTTAATAACGTAATTAGAGTTAGTCTGTTGCCATTATAGATGTGTTTTAAAATCTCTTCAGATTCTCCTTTTCCAATCTCATTTTCAATGGACAATATACCTACAGTCTGAGATTGGATGACTTCAACTTCATCGATACCAGAAGATGCCAAAAGTCCTATCTCCGCTAGTCCAATATATGTATGTTTACCCAAAATTTTTTTTCCCATCTCTATCTCGCAACCAATGGGTCTTCAAAAATATGTAAATAAATTATTAGAATAAGTTTATCTGGTAATAAAATATACCTTAAAAATATGTTAAAACGTATTAAACACGTACTTAATATTTTCTCCTTCTTTTGGTTGAATTATTATTTCGATTTCTTTCCAGGTGTTATTATTGGATATTGTTTTTGTATTTTCAATTTTTATAACTGCTGTTGCCTCTGCAGCCAAATAAAGGATTGTTAATTTTTTATCGTAATTAGATGTATAAGTGTAATTTACAATTAAAATTATTTACCATCAGGAATAAGTGCTCCAGTTTTTACTCGTACACATGTGCCAGGTTCCAGAAACTAAAACAGTCTTGTCTTATAACTTCAGTTATTGATACTTGTAAAGATATATCCACAGTTATTATATCACTTACTGTAGATCCTGCTTCTAATATCTTCTTTCTGTTTTTTCTATCATTTGCCTTTACGGCGAATCCGTGATTAGCAGAAGCTTTAAATGATGGCACGTTACATTTGGCATATATATCTGTTAATAATATTTTGCCATAGGCATCATGCAATCTCACACATTTAGATGCTATTTTCTCATTGCTTTGAATCATTATCCCATCACGTATTATCTTCTGTGCATCTGTTACCTAAAACACGTCAGATTTTCTGCTGAAAAAAACTAGCTGCATTTTTATATCTTTTTGTATAAAATTTTAATTATATTTGAATTATATATAATCTTTGCTTTATATATATATATATATATATATATATATATATATATATATATATAAAATCAAATTCTATAAAATTAAATTGTTAATAATTTTATTAAATTTAATATTTTTTAATAAATTATTAATATAATTTCTATCAATTCTTTGTTAAATTTCTGTCATACACATTATAATTCTATGAAACTATTACTTTATTGTATTTATCACAGAATACATTTTTTTGTCATACTTCTGTTAAAGATTTCAATTCAGTGGTATCGGTTGTTATCGATTCGTCCCATGATAGACGATGGCACATAATTAATTCTATTATTTGCTGTATCATTTTTTCATATGTTGTTATACATGTTACTGCATCTGTTTCTGAGCCATATATATTAATGATAAGCGTTTCATTTCGTATTCCACATACAGCTCTAAAAATTATATACTTATAATGCTTTATAATTTCAAAAACTATAAGATAAATAAAAATAAAACTTTACCCATGAAATGAAAACTTTAATTTCTGTTCTAGTTTTGACACAAATGTTACAATGTTTGTGGAAATATTTTTATTGATAATTTTTTGAGTCACATCAAATATAATGGTAGACTTACTAGTGACGATAATAACATCACATTTATTTGTATCACATAAGGAAATTAAATATTTCTGCATTATATAAATATGATAAATTATAATATAACAATACAATAATATAAAAAAAGTATTTAAAATATTTATAGTTACCATTAGTTTATCTTTATCATTTGGCAAATATGTGGTATTATCTATGTATGATATTTCCTTTTTAATTTTCTTTTTTGAAGGGATATAGAAGACATCTTCTGATTCGTGTACTATATAAATAATTATAGTAATATTATTATAAGAAGAATTTATATAAAAAAAACATGTGATAAAACTAAATACTATTTATTAAAATTATTAATATTTTATGTTTAAAGAAAAACGTGTAATCATACATTTTTAATGTGTATACGATTAAAGTATCTCTTAAATATTTTAAAATGAATTTTATTAAAAAATATATATTTTTAATATATACATAATTAATATAATTTTAAATATATACAATATATATATTCCGTAAGAAAAATATATGTCACGGTACATACCAGCTACAATACGGAATGTAAAAAACATTTCAGCTGCTTTTAATATCTTTTTCGTTCGAATATAATAGTCGCACTACAAGATTTTTACTGTTCCGGTCGTATGTGTTTGGTTTCAAACATCCGTTTCGCCTGAGTTTATTTGGCCTAGTCTTTAAAGTAGTCGATAGAAGTCATAATGTATCGACCAGACATTGTTTATTTTTATTTTTTCAAAGGTTTTTCAATATCAAAATTGTTTCGAATGTAGCAGATTATTTCACTCATGATTCTTATATCTAATTTTATCAGAAGCAAATTTTACAAAATATCCATTATAAGTTTTGTTATCAAAAATACGACACATATGATAATCTATATAAAAATCTATCGTATTGAATTGTATCGACACATTTATAGTAGAAATTGAGTAAAATCTAATCAATTCATGGAAATTAAAAGAAGTAGGAATAAAGTAAAAAAAGTATAAGTAGAAATGTGGAAGAAACCATCAATAATAAAATATGAAAATGATGAATTAATTCGCAAAACGTTGAACATTTATATACTTAAAAATTGCTACTAAAATAATATAATTAAAAATTAAATTGAATCTCTTTTTATGATTATTTCCAATTTCATTTATTGTTAATAACTGATTGTGTCTATATATACATATACATATATATATATGTGTGTGTGTGTGTGTGTGTGTGTGTGTGCGCGCGCGCGCGCGCGCGCGTGCGTGCGTGCATATATATATGTATCGATGTTCACACACATATTTATACATATTTATACATATATATTTGATATTAGTCAAATTAGTAAAATATTAATAAAATTTGGCTTATTTAATTTTAGATAAACAATCGTAGATTCAGTTTCTCTTTAATCTATCAATAATTTAATTTCAATTATTGACAGAATAGCTAATTAATAGATTTGTTAAATATTTACAATATCTAAAAAATATTTCGCAGCACTTCCACTTTATTAAAACAAAATTATTATATTTTAATTACAAAATTAATACAAAAATATCAAATATCAATGCTTCAACAATATTTAAACGTTAAAATTATCTCCATAATATTGCATATTTCGAAAAGTAGTATTCTTTATTCGGTGAAAGTTGGTGTTTTTTTCTAAAAACTAATTTTTATTATAAAAATATAAAAATATACATATAATAGTTTTCAATGTATAAATATTATTTTAAAGAGTAATATTCTCTTCTCGCAAATTAAATTTTATTTGCGCGCGGTCTTTGCTATTTCAAGTGGTCGTTCTCTCTTTAATAAAATTAATTTGATTAATATATGAAACTATAAAATTTGTAAGTTGAAATAAATGATAAACACTTTCGATATTTCCGCTAGTGAAGGATTTACTTTAAATTTTATAAATATTTAGGAAATCATATGCTACATATTCAATTTTTTATAAAATATCTTACGTGTACGAATTTTTTTATAATAATAATAATAACTATTCTATTCAAACTTCAAAAAATATATATTCTAATATGTAAAAATGTACGTAAATTCGCAGATGAAGTCGAAAAATATCTTGGTAGAATTATTTTGAACCAATAAGCATCGTTGCTATAAATACATCAGGTAATAATTTTGACATCTTCACCGTACGCGGTGGCAATCTTAAAAGTGCATTAGTAGGGTTATTAATATAATGACTTGCCGTATTGAGAATCCATGGATACGTATCCTCCTTCCATTTTAAAGCTGTCCAAATATATTTAGGGCGCGGATGCAAATCGGGCGCTAATTGTATCTATAACATTATAACAATATCATAGCAATATACATATGTTATATGTCTCGTTTCATTTCAAAGTGTATGAAGACAATCTTACGCGAGCTAATACTGGGAACCGCTTCTTGTGAAAGCAACATAGTTCATTCACAAGAGGTAAAAGGAATAAATGTGCAGCGATAGGAATGACTGCCGAATTTTTCGACAAACATAAAAAATGTTTATTTGTAGATTCGAACTTGCATGTTGCATATGTCGTTGATTTTCCGGGTTTCATATCTACGTTACCTGAAAGGGAGCATAAAATAGTCTAAAAAATATCTCTTAATATATTAATGATCTGATAATTAATAAAAAGAAAAACAATTACCAAAATGTATAGTGGCATTAAAATATTCTTGTAAAATGGGCTTCAATAAATCTCTATCATTCGCAGAACCTATAGTCACAACTACATTTACTTTTTTTAAAATTTCCTCGATTTTGTTTGGTATGCTTATTATACTGCGAAAATATTTATTTTATTAAATATTGTTATTAAATTACATAATTTATTATTCCTAATCCGATGAAATATATTACAATGTATATTAAAAATTAAAATAAATTTCAATATACTCACTTATCATTTGCAATCCCGAAATCCAAAACATTATTGAAACCTTCCTGTTTTAATAATGTGGTTAAAATTAATCTGTTACTATCATAGTTATGTTTTGCTCTTAAAATCTCCCCAAGTTCTTGTAATTCATTTCCAATGGATAATATACCTATAGACGGATATTTCATGACCTGAACACTATAGATACGAGAATATGTCAACAATCCCATCTCCGCTGGTCCAATACGTGTGTGTTTGTTCAAAATTTTTTCTCCCATCTTTATCTCATGACCAATAGGCCTTCTCAGAAATACGTAAATAAATAATTAGACAGATAAATCTATCTGATGGCAAAATGTATTTTAAAAATATATTAAAATATATTAAACTCTATAACTCTATACCTAATATTTTCCCCTTTCTTTGGTTCTATTACTATTTCGATTTTTTCTTCATTTTTTTCGATATCAATATTATAGTCATCATCATCATTTTTTGATATTGTCTTTATATTTTTAATTTTTACAACTGCTGTTGCTTCTACAATCAATTAGAAAAAGAATTATTAATTTTTTATTGTAAACAGATAAAGGCATAATATATAGTTATAATGTTTACCATCGGGAATAGATGCTCCAGATTGTACCTTAACACATGTACCAGGTTTTAATGAGAACTGAAACATTTATTTTATAATTTTAATTTATGATATATATATATATATATATATATATATATATATATATATATATATCATAAATAGAATACTTATTATCACTTACTGTAGTTCCTGCTTCTAGTATCTTTTTTTTATTTTCTCCATCATTTACTATAATTGCATATCCATATTTGGCAGAAGTTCTAAATGATGGCATGTTACAACTGGACTTTACATCTTCTGATAACATTCTGCCATAAGCATTAAGTACATCTACATATTCAGAGTCTATGAGCGAGTTTCGAGATATATGATCTATTATATCTATTGCATCTGACACAGTAACAGCAGGAGTTTCCTTATATTCTTTTATATTCTTGATTTTTTCATATAAAAAGATTTTTAATTGCAATAGAAAATTTCATGAAATTTTTACTTAATTCAATGTAAAATATACTTTACCAAGCAAAAATTAGATATATTGCATACAGAAGGCCAATAATTAGTAGATACAAAATCTTGCACTATCTTGAATAGATCAAATAGTTTTTCTTTATTTGTTGACCAAAATATTATTGCGTCCATACATGTGCCAAATATATTAAAGATAAGTGTGTTATTTTGTATTCCACATACAGCTCTGAGAATATAAGATACTTGTAAATGTTGTTAATTTTAATAAACTGTTAAATAAATAAAAATAAAATCTTACTGAGGAATCGCTTCTTTTAATTTTTGATCTAGATATAAAATAAGTGGTGTTATTTTTTTATGATAAACCGTACTGAAAACTCTTTTAGTTGCCAAGGACACTATTTCGTTCTCCCTATCTTTATTATCACCAATGATGATAATAATGTTTGCTTTATTTGTATCGCACGATAACTTTAAATATGTCTATAAGTCATATCAATGTAAAAAATTATAATATCAATAATACAAAAAGAGTATTTGAAATATCTTTATAATATGTAATAATTACGTTTATTTCGTTTAGAACACATGGTATGTAATGAACATGTATGTGCTTTTCCACCGTTTTCTCCATTTCGAGTATCTTGTTTTTCATTAAGTCGACATAGTTTTCTAATTTCTTTTTTGT
The DNA here is from genome assembly GCF_025532165.1 of Camponotus vicinus. NCBI lineage: Eukaryota > Metazoa > Arthropoda > Insecta > Hymenoptera > Formicidae > Camponotus > Camponotus vicinus. Next base: position 17,118,937 of record NW_028141981.1, read on the forward strand.
ACCTACTGTATTAACAATTATAATAGAATTATTAACATATAAAAAAATAAAAAAATATATGATAAAAGAGCTTTATATATAAGTGATTTACTATTATTAATTCAAGATACACACACACACATAACATATAATTACATTTAATTTCTAAACATGCATTTTTACTGAAATATTTCCTTAGAATTTTGTATTAATATAAATTTTATTAGTATATTTTTTTAAATGTATGTTATAAAAAGAATATACATGCAAACCAATTACATACTAGCTAGAATGAGAAACGTAAAACTGGTTTCAGTTTCGCTTGACATCTTGTTGCGTTCTTTTATGATAATCACAAGATTTTTAATTTTTACTGTTCATATGTTTGGTCTCAATCATCCGTTATTCGAGATGCGTCCTTGAAGTCAATAGAAATAATATCGATAAAAATTGTTTATACTTTTTCCAAAGTATTATATCTATTTATAAGACTTGAGACTGTAATCAATAATGTCAATATTTGAATGTATAGTGTGTGATAAATCTTCTTGCTGATTATTTTGACAGTTAATTTGAGAGTAGATTTTATGCAAAATTTTATACTCCTTACAAAAGTTCCTAACAGCGAAAATGCTGGCGAACATGATTAAAAAAAGTGGAAAATATATATATATATATATATATATATATATATTGTGTATTTTATTAATAGAGTATCGGAACAAATTGGCTGCAGAAACCGAGCAGATTCGTCGAATATTATTTTACAACTGCTTAAATAATAAAAAAAATAATTTGGTATAATAAAATAATCAAAATTTTAAAACTTACATTAAAATATCATTATAAAAAATTGATTGAATACAATAATATTATAATAATATGAAAAAATCTTATATTAATGATAGGATCGATATACTTAATATTTGAATGTAGTTAAAAACATAAATCTAAGGTATATTTTCTCTTAATCTTTAATTAAATGAACTTGATATAGGTGTGTAATAGACTTTATTCAATAAAAATTAGTCCCCACTTCGGTTATCTACAAGAAAGATCGGCTATAAAGTTTTTAATGTAAATAAAATGTTTCTCTCTCCGTTAGCATATCGTGTCTTTCATTCTCTTATGTGAGTAATGTTGAAATTGCGTATGCACATTCACACTTTTAATTACAACAGTTTGAAAAAATATATTTTAATCCTTAATCAGCACATAATGAATTCTTTTTAAGCGAATACTTCGTAGAAACGAATTATAAGATCATATAGTTATTAGAAACGAATTAGTAATAACGACAAATACATTATTTATTAATTAATACATTATACATTGCACATACATTACGTTAATTACTGTAAATAGTTAATTATATATACTTGTGCTACTATTTTACTTAATTTAAAAATATATTTATTTTTTAAAGTATTTAATTATTATTTATTTCATATCAGGGAGGTTGTAAAAAATCTAATTGATTAAATATGCATAATCAATGATTAACTGGTTGTTTTCTATTTATTGTAATTATTATTTATTGTTTTGAATTCATTATAAGATGAAGATAAATAACGCGCGTGCGTATTGATCTATAAAAATATTTCATTTTTCTAATCGCCTCTTTTTATATAAGAATTAAATAATTTAATTGATTTTTTTTAGAATCCTAGTGCCAAGATTCGAAGATTAATTCTGTGAATTCACGAATTCACTATATCAAATATATTACTTATACTGATTAAGGATTAATAATCGGGTCTCTAAGATGTTTTTTTAATTATAACGGAGCATACAATACGATATGAACCGAGAATATATGTACATATCGTATATAGAGTACAAGTTGCATATGTCGTACATTTGTTATTCTACCAAAAGCTTTAAGCTATCTCCTAAAATTAGAGATTCGATAAATCACAGATTTAGAATTTATAATGTCACGAATTGACAGACTTTAACTCTATATTCATAGTTCCGCGGTTTATTACATTGAGATTCTGTTTCTTCATCTCAATTATAAGCGAGATTCTGAATGAAGAAAATTCTCGCTTTATTATCCCGCTGAATATAGAAATATTTATCCAAATATACATCGAATTAGATATAATTTGTTATGCATGATTTCTGTTATGTCATCATTTCGCACGTCAAGGAAAGAAAAAGCTTAGGAGCATCGTTATCGCGTGAATGATCGTAGTGCTCACATTCTGTTATATTTGATCTAAGATCTTTAGGTACATAACTCATGTCGATGATAAAGGGTGCGTATGTATACATAAAAATTTGCGAGAAAGGGTAATTAACGTGTAACTTTATTAGGAAAACAGCTTTATATAAATCTAAAAATAATATTCATTTTTCTGTAAGGAATATAAAAATTTCGCAACTGATTTTTCATATACAATATAAATTTATTACTTTGAATATTTTTATCTTTTTTATTTGAGAATAGTCACTATTAATAGTGTTACTATACTCATATATTAATACTTATTCAATAATGGTTAAATTCTAATTACATGATGGCTAAATTATCTGCTGTTAGAATATCTCATCATTATTTCTTTTATTATTATTCAAAGTTTCGATTATATGGAATTAGATAGGAATTAGATCTATACCCAAAAGAAATACACATAGGTTCTTATTCATTCGCACCCTCAATCGATTGAACATACTTGATACATCATTGATCAAAATTTAGAGCAATATGATCAGAATTCTAATTTCTACATACAAATATACGTATATATATCTTTGGTACATATATCTATATATATGTATTTATATATATTCATTATGTATACGTGTGCGTATATATATATATATATATATACATGCACATATACGCACACATATAGAAGTTATAATAATAATAGACGGATATTTTTTCTTTGTAAAATTGCTTAATTCAGATCTTTCTAAGACTGCCCTTTTCGTAAGAGAATATGGATTTTTTTTTAATTATTTGGTCTCTTTGTTTAAAGCTATAATTATCAATGCTGGAGGTAATTGAAATCCTTCAGTTTCTTTACACAGTCGAACGCGCGTGCATGTGCGTGCATATGTATGTGTAGCTCATGCTTTGATCCATCATCATCTATTGCAATCTATTCATTTATTAGTAATATATTATTAAAAATTTTTTATCTAAATATTTTATTGAGAGTAGTAATTTATATTTCGTTGTATATGTATATATATAAAATTATTTCCAGAATCTCCGTATATGTTATACTAGCCATTAATATGTTTAATGATAGACTCTCTGTCATTTCATTTTTATTATTTAAGTATCTTTTATACGCATTTAATCAAAAAGAAAGTTTATAGTAGTATTTAAAGAGAAACTACCATTAATATATTACTTATACTTGATTTTGTTATTTTATTAGATATTATTATACATATATCATTCGATATCACACATACTGTTAATAAGCATTTAATATTAAATAAAAATTATCTTAAGATATTTTGAAGCATCGAATAAAACATGATTTTGTGAATTAAATAATATATTTTAAGTTTTTTAGCATTTTAAATTTAGTTATTTGAAAGATTTAGAGAATTGCGAGAATTTTCATTACCTGATTTTATTAAATATTGCAAAATTTTTGTATTTTTAAGTATAAATGTTCAGATCATAGTTTACTAGTTTTCATCTTGAAATAGTTTCTAACAAATTAATATCATTATATTTTCATATTAAGCAAGTTGTGAGTTTTATATACTAACATGAGTGTGTGTGTGTATGTGTGTGGACGCGTATGTATTTTTTTTTAATTAACTAAAATAAATAAATAAATAAATAAATATACATATATATAGTTGAGACAGAAAAAAGAAATAAGTTGATAGCACATGGAAAGCGTTAAATGTAAACTCTCAATTAAATAATTCGGTACACGAATGGATCTCAGCACGAGCTCTCAATATTTAGATATTTTTCCATAAAAACAAATATTCGGTTAAGATTTAATTACATCATCACTCTTTCATCGATAGTTTGTAATATGAAGTATTTTTTAATATACATAAATATATGTATGTTTTTATGTATATATTCGTGATAAATCTTAAGCAGTCAGAGCCGCTGATTCCGAGTCTTCATATACTTATTTGATACGCTCTATACATTGTCTTTTCAACACAAAATTTTGTGCGAAAGATTTTGCAATGCAAATTATAATCATTATAGACAATAGCTTCTTTTTACGCAACATTAGAAATTGCTATTATTTTCCACGTTTGAAAATTGTGATTTGTAAATTAAAAATGACTAGTAACAAGATCTCGTTCGCCTGATCTTCCGAGCTAATAGGGCATAAATATGCAAATTTTATCTTTTGTATACAATTCTTGCGATAATATACAATTATCCTCCGCGACACATCATATTCCATATTTAACTTATCTAAAGGTTATTTATATAATGTAATTTAGAATAATATATTAAAGAAAATTGTATATTACTCGCATTGTGACATCTGATATGCAAGTATCGAGTAAAATAAAAATCAAATATGTGTTGTAGCTGTGATCTTAAATTCTAAAACGTGTTTTAAGAATTATAAAGATCATCCATACATAAATTTAATTATTATACATATTTTAGTATATTATGTAAATACATTGGTCGTGGATATTTACACGCGTATTAAAAGGGAACGTAAAAGTCGTTTATTCGCGACCTATCGATGAACGAAATAATGACAATGCATGATTAAATGAAAGATCGCGAGAGACCTAAGATATTATCGATTTTCTTAAGCAGTTGCTATAATAAGTGCTATATAAATGCGCTTGTCATATAATTTACTCATCCATTATAGTTTAATACGTGCGACAGTGTTCGCGCCAAGATCTAAAAGCAATCTAGATTATTTTCTCAGAACACTATATATTGGAGAGCATCAAAAAATATTAGAAAATTACATTAATATTAAAATCTTTTTAAGATTTGATATTTATTCAGTCAAATAAGTTTTTAATTCCAGTAAATTTATTTTAATGATATATATGTCGAAATGGCAAGAATAATTTCGAGCTAGTTTGTTATAATAAAATTTCTAAATATTTCTTTAATATGTCTCTGATATGTTATAATTAAAAAAACAAGGAAATGTATATTTTATTTCTACAAACAAAAGATACTATAACATTATTTGTTAATACTATACAAAAATTGTAGTAATGCAAAAATTAATAAGATTTTAATAAGATTTTTATTAATAAGATTAATTAATTTGATTTTTTACATTACTATCTATAATATAAAAGATAAAGTTATACAAAACTTATCTGAAATAATAATGCAATTGTAAATATTATAACGGAAAAGAAGTTTCGATTATACTTATGTTATTGATTCAAAAATTTGTTTTAGAAATAAATTTTTGTATCAGTTTTAATGCAACTTAAATATATTAAAGCTTGTATTAACATTCTTATATGTTATAATGTAATAATGTTTCTTATTTTGAGTTTGTCAATTTATATAATTTATTGATATGATTGAATTTATACAATTAGATGAACAATTTCGATTTAATATTGACAGATATGACGATGAATAAATTAATCGTAAAAAAATGTGTATCTATATATGTACGGATGTGTGTATGGGTACGTATGTATGAATATGTGACTATGTAAAAGATTAACTGAACAGGTATATTCTAATATATCTATCTTTATTAAATATATTTATCTTTATTAAATTCGTTCAATTCCACCACTTAACTATTAAGAAGTTAAAAGTAAAAATTAATCATTAGTCATATATATCTCAGATGATTGAGTTATATATTCGTGAAGGATTCACTGTCTGAAAAAATTATTTTCGCGATTTATAATTAATGCAATGTGTCAAACTGTCATCATGCAAAATATTTATGGCAGTAAAAATAAATATATCTTTCCAAATATATATGATTTCATTCGATTGGTCCCCAAATTTTGCGATTGATAAATTATCCAGATAATGATATCAAGAATTTAAAATATTAAAAAATAAAAAACATTTAGATTATAACGATATGTATAAATAGGAATAAAAACTCTATCTGAAATATGATAGAAATATGATAGAAAATTGTAACTGCATATTCGAAAATCAGTTCACATGATATGATTAAAGATTAAAAATCGTTATATATAAACATATTGAAATATTATTATCATATTAAAATAATATTTCAATTTTCTAAATAAAGAACGATAATCATCAAATTATTTTTTATGTCATAACACAAATAATTATTTTGATGTCAAATAGTATCTAAATGACTACTTTTGCTATCTGGGATTGCTATCTGGGATATTTTAAACTATAATTAATATCATTTTATTCTTATAATTATAAATAATACTCATTTTATCATTTTTCGAAAAAGGCGTATATATGTGTATGTATGTATTTATGAATGTGTTTGTAAATCTTTTTATCTGCATAATATGCAATGTATAGACTTGGCTATATATTTTTGTCAATATCTTTGTTGTACATTCTTTTGTAATGAATTAATTTTTGTGATTTTTTTATAATGGCCTCTTCTTTCTACATCGATTAGTTAATATGAAGTTGAGGAAAAATGAACAGCAAAATAGGTGCATATTTTGTAATAATGATGAATCGTTATCATTGAAAAAAATATGTAATTTTTTAATTGAATGATAAGGCGCTTATTATGCATTATCCTGGCATGAAAATCTGTCGCACGCATTATTACACAATCTATATTGTTCCCACGTTACGATGAACCTTGATAAGCGATAAATCGATTGCCGAATTTTTTCCCTTCAATATCTTTCGGAGACAGGAAACCTCGTAATTCAAGCGCAATTAGGTCCCATATTGTATTTTTACGCTGCTTTTTGAAGAAGAATTTTGTAATCGCGTAGATACCTGAAAATAGCGTTTTCTTTTCTAAATCCTCGCTTAATTCGTATCAGTATATATATATATATATATATATATATATATATATATATATATATATATATATATATATATATGTATAACTGATCTAATTATATATGTGAAATTAAATATATTATGTATAGAAAATAGCACATTTCTTAAAAATAAATTTGCTATTGAGAAATAAATTTGTAGATTTCATTAGCATATATATATATATCATCAAACAATCTTTCCTTATATTTATTCTTCATTATCTTTTTTCCTCATGTATCGTATACATGTCACGAAGGATTAGAATACAATTCGAGTTTTCAGGCATCAATGCGTTAAAATTTTCGCACGCGCAAGTCTTAAATTGTCATTTGGAAGAGATTATGTAATGTGAAAATAAATTCTATCACTCCTGACATGTAAGAGTGCTTTTGACCAACTGTACTTTTTTATAACGATATAAGAAGCTGCATATGCAGCTGATTCAAGACATTTTATAAATATCATGATATAATTCCTGTACAGTGATATAATCGCAAGTGGTCGAGGCGTATAATTTCGGATACTCGCAGGACTACACATTTATTTTTATTATTAAGGAGAAACCTATCAAACCTATCAAGTAATATGCCCTATCAAGTTAATCATTTAATTTGAAATTATTTTTTTCGACGTCGAGCTTATCACAGGCTAAACATGTGCGTAAACATTACAGACGTTTTGGCCCATGTAGGCTTCGATCAAATGAAAACACTTAATATTTTTTAACAATTTTGTATAGTTTCATCATACCATTTATCTTTAATAGATTTAAGATATATTGTAAATATAAAGTTCAATAACACAAATCACATTATGAATATCGAAGTGTTTGAAATCATCTAATTATATATCGTATAGATGCACATGTATACTTTTATTAATATACATTTTCTATGAACATGGTCTATATTATTATATAAACGCGTACAAATTGGAATTTGAATAGATATTCTCATAATTTATATGTATATTGTGGTAAGACTTGTTTCATATTTATTAAATTGCGATATATATATATATATATATATATATATATATTGTTTAATGATTTGCTTTTCTCTGTGATTATTATTAAATACATCTCGTAAAATAAAATACTTTATGACACATTTTTATAGATTCTATAGAAATATCTAGACGCGTTAAAATTTATACCAGCAACTCTAAAAATGACATATAGTTAAAGAATGAACATTGCCTTTTTAATACATATCTCGATATAGCTTTAACATTAAATGATTCATGTATTTAATTTCAAACTGCAATGAGATTGAAAAATATCATTCTTGATAGCATATCTCGATAATAGCAAGCACATAAAAAGGAAATGCTGTTTTCTATGGATAGAGATAGAAGAAAATGCAACGTAAAAATTAGGGAAGTGCGAAGAGAATAAAAGGAAACATATATACATCATTACGCACTTGTTCGTGCACAGGAAAATTGTAACTGTATAAGCTTATAAGTAATCTCAAACCGGCATTCATAATTTTTAAATCGCACGTTACATCAAAAGACTCACAAGATATTAAGATATTGTGAGTAAAAATGTGCAGTAGATTTGATTATAATTTTTGAGATTCCAAAATAAGACAGAGCAAATTGTTTCAAATTAATATTCATATAATTTAATGATATTAGGGATATCGAAGTAACGAAATTATTCACCAAGCCACATATTTCCTAAAAATATATGATACAAAGGATAGTCAAATTTGATCCGGACTAAATTTTTTTCTCGGTATATTTTTTATAGCATAAAAGATAGTGATTTGAACATTATATTTTGACATGCATATATAATGCATTAGAAGATTTCTCAGAAATATTGGAAACATGTATTTGAATGAGCACAAATTATATCGAGAAATAATTGATATTAACATTGTATTATTCCAACTCATGAAAACTCCGAAAAATAAGTCCGGATCAAATACGAGTATTTCTCGTAGCTGCGCGATTCCTATCAGACAAGTAGCAAATATATATTTATGATCTCTGAACTCTCTTCTAAAATGATATAATGCATGAAAGAATATCGCTTACAATGAACAAAGATAGAGGAGATTGCATGCGATCAGGAAATCCTCGCTCTCGCTTTATTCGGATTACTTTATTCCGATTACGATCTCCTGAAGAATGCAACAATGTGTAGTGTGTATTATCGCAGAACGATTGCTATATTCGTGAAATATAACGAACGTTCGAGGGAGAATAAAATATCCGGGCAATGTGGTCACGACTCGCAGTTCCGTGCGATTAGGGACGAGATCGGATCGGGATGAGAAGATTGGCCAGGTGAATTACACGAGGAGTTCCTTGAGGAAGTCCTCGGCAAGCAAGTCCTACAAATAGTCATCGACGCGTTCGCTCTCGTCTGGTGGACTTGGCTCACTTACGCTGAGGATCGGTAAACCGAAGTGTTGTACTTCGATACTCGAGTCTATGGTTCCTCGCCTTGCATAGTCGCAGCTCTTCGAGTGTCGTTCGGTGTCCGTGCGTCGGTGATAGTGATGATATCGTAGCGGACGAGTGGCTTCAAATTCGCATGATCGCCGATAACACCTGCAGGATTTCCGAAATTAATCGATATTGAGTTAAAATTTGAGTTAAAATTTATTTTAGATTTTAGACTAGCGCTTCCTAAAGAATACTATGTCTTAATTTTTTGGTTAAAATTTAATCAAAGGAAAGAATATAAAAAAAAAATAAAAAATAATCTTGAATTATTTAAATAAATTATTTGAAATTAAATAAATTGTTTGAAATTATATATTAAATAAATATCTCAAGATATTTGATTTTCTATTTTTTAGTTAATATGTCCAAGACAATATAGAAATACGATTGGAATTTTCTATATATCCGAAATTGATCATTTCGTCCTATGCTTTGACATAAGAACACTATCTTTTGAAATACTTTTTGGAAATATTCAATTCACGCTTAAAATAGAATATAGTGAATATAGTTATATGTGCATGGATACAATGATATTATTGTCTTTGCTCGTATAAGGTTTAGCACCAGGTCGTTATTCTTTAATAGAGGAAGAGATATTTGTAGAATGAGACGGTGTCATCTATGATGACGTATTTATGACCGATAGCTTTCAGGGAAGTACTTCGAGATATAAATATCGAACGACTATTATAAATTCATGAGAGAATGCATTTTACAACAGATGTGTGTGTGTCGTGGGTATGTTCTTAAATTATCGAAGAGATATTTGTTCGCCAAACATAAGTACATTATTAAGGAATTTGATTGCAAATTTTTTTTAAGAATTAGAGAATGTCGAAGATTCATGAACTGTCATGAATTGTTTCACGCGGTTAAATCATAAAACAAAAGTCTTTTACCGTTCGTCCATGGAAGCAGGTTGTCGCACAGGACATCTGACGTATTCATGATTTCCACTGGTGCGCCATCCTCCGAAACGTTTGGCGATCAAAGACGAAGATGCCACCGGAGAGTCCCTGAAACATAAACATAATTATCTTTAATACGTTGAAGATTAATATATATTCGTGTAATTTGTATAAGATGTTATTTATACGTCATGACATTTATATTTATACATATCCAAATACAAAGTACAAATATAAATATTAGATATAAACAGTCGAAAATTAAACATTAATAACTAAATATCTTATCTGGAATGAAATTAAAATAAACTTTTCCACTGAAATTAAATCAAAGCAGAAATTAAATTATAAATAGATTATCGTTATCTGCACATTTATGTACTTAAATTTTGCAATCTTGTACACGTAAAAATTTTTAATATTCAATGTTATATCTTCGTAATTTTATCAAGAAAAAATTGAATCATAATTTGTTGATTAATTACAATCAGTAGTCTATGATTAATATATGGATACTATTTAATAGTGTGATAATTTTTAGTGAATTCAATTTATATAGATAGAATATATATGTTTATAAATTTATATCACATACTACTATGATCATCTAGACTTCAAAATAGATTTAATATGTACATTATCAATATTGAATATTACGTACTAGCTGTTTTTCTAGATAGCTTTGTATAAGTTATGTGAATAAAAGAATCTCATCTCGATGATTGTCAAGGATTGCGATCAAGATGTTGCGATGTGGGACTATTAAATAACATTCATAATAATAGTAATAATTTAATGATAGTAATCGTAAGATAAAGTTCTGAATGTCAAGAGAGATAAAGTTAATAAGAAAACAGTACGATTTGTGTAACTTATAGCAAAATCAAGCTACGGACGCAAGAAAAGTTTGCGTATATCGCATACACACGCGTACTGGCTTTTTATAATTTATAACTTTGTATAGCAGTTGCGTTAGTACGACACGTGTGCATGTAACGTTGACATTATGGAAATATGATGCGGTACAGAAAGAAAAGCAGGGCATTTGTAGAATTTATCTAATGACACATGCATGTGCAGTGATCATTATAGAATTTACAGTAGACTTAAATATATCTCGAAACATTTTTTTCGTCGTTGTTGCTAAATCGTAACCGCGTTCTAAAAAAAAGATATTCTAAATTGATACTGTTATACACTATACTATTATATACTTTATATTGTGTGATACATATGAGAAATTAAAATCCTTCGTAATATCTTTTAATAAGAATAAAAAATATATCTTGGATAGATACTGTTATATAATTTTAAACTTTTAACTATTATATAATTAAACTTTTACAATATTTTTTAAATAAAATTAAAAATTTGTAAGAAATTTAGGACAGCTGGAAAATTTGAGAAATGATTTAAATTTACGACAATTATGATTATTATATAAAATATTATATCAATTAATGTTATGAATATTATTAAACAGATAACCTATACTAACAGTAATAAGCATAACATAAATTAAATTTATATTAGAAATTTGTAACATTATTATGTAAAATATTCGATAAATGTAGTTATAAAATTATATGATCAAATTGAAAAAATTTTCTATTTCATAATGTTCTCTGTTGCTAGAAACAATTGTCACAGTTTTTGTATCATCATTATAATCACACTTTATAATTCAAATTCTGATACATACATTTGTTACATATATAAAATAATAAAATTTAATATTTTAACTTTCTAAATGTATCAAATTAAAATCTTCAAATTTTAATTTAATGTAAAATTTTAATTTATATATATTATAATTTTTTGTTATTAACGTACGAATAATATAACATATTTCTGCTAACAAATTTCAGCATTAAATTGGAAAAAATTCAGTATTAAATTAAATCTAATTTTTAAAAAGTTTTCTCTCTTTCTCTTTTGTTATTAATCATTTTATTATTAAAAATAATGTAACAATATTACAACAATAAACTTTTTCTATTTTCAATTTAAAGCAAATGGTTTTTATTATAATATAATGTCATCTCATCTTCAGTATTACTCTCCTACTATTTATATCAATACATACAAAATGTATATTGATTAAAATTATATTAATTTCAAATTAAAATAACTGTAAAATGTTTTTTACAACTCGTTTCTAAGATGATTCAATGAATACAAAATCTATCTTAAATGTATTTTAATAGCCAAATGTAAATACAAACTTTAATCAAAGGCGTTATATTAACAGATATAATTCCTAATAGAACATTAAAAGTTTATTTGAAACAGAATTTATTAATTCTATTCTAGAATAATTTTACTGTGTTTCGATAGTCAAGGAATTAAACATCACACACAACTCGCGCAGCTTTTTTTTAAACAACAAAGACCGACAAAGAGTGTTATCCTTCGATGCTAATCGCTGCTACATGAGTTCGCAACATGATGTAGCGATACGAGAATAACACGGTAATACGCGCTGCGAAAAGCGGAAGGTCGCGCAGCGCGAGCGATTGCAAAGGGTTGCAAAGTAGCAAAGTCATTTACATGCGAAGCGCGGGTCAAGTGGACATCGCCTAGTGAAATTGTGATCGATAAACCCAACCGACCAGGAAGGGGAGGTCGTGCATCGCGGATCGAAGTCGCTGCGTTCCCGCAATAATGTATCGCCGCATTTAAATTCCCTGGACTGTCATTATCGCTTGCGCGCGTGACGCTGCAGGCAAGAATACACCTGACTATATTGCGGCCAGGTCGATGCGTTTACTACTTTGTGTAAGTCGTACTAGCGATCTGCATTCCTAATAACTAATATAAAGTGAATACAAATAGCCATGTTGATATTTCTTTCTCAATATGAACACCACAATAAAGCTAAATAACAACAATAATTTAATAATTGATAAGCATAAATATTGCAGGTTTTGATTTATCAAGATTTATTCAAACATAATCAGATATTTATAAAATATTGTGAAGATAAATTTTAAATGTTAATAACTATGTTTTAAAAATAATAAGAGAGAAGAAATAGAGAAAATATTTATATAAATAATAATAAAATGAAATCTCAATATATTTCTTTTGCTGTAACGTAATATAATACGATAATTATATTATAAACAATATGTGAGAACAAATAAAATATTATTTTCTTCTCTATAATTTTACTATATAATTATTACGAAAAATTAATATAATAATCATATTTCAATTAAAATCTACTCCGTATTTTATTGAATATTATTCGTTAAAGAATTTTTTTCGATGACATTGACAGATATATCTAATACTCATAATCGAATATCAAAATAAAAAATGCTGTACACATATTCATGTTTTTATAATATTTCATAAATTTTATTTTTATTGATATTTAATGATAATATTAATATCGTGTAATATCGTTTTCTTTAAAAATCATTATCTTTTTTGTAATATTTATCAATATTATTATTATAATATTAAGATTTTAACTTATTTAGCTAATCGCAAAAATTTTGTAGATCACATAAGGCATGATAATAGCAAATTTTTTCATATTTAGTCTGAAATTATATTTACGCATGAATGTGTTTAATTTAATTTGACATGTCAATGAACGTAAAGGTTAAATTGCAGTTACATTAAATATGTGTTATATTCTCGGCGGAAAAATATAATGGTGTTTAATGTACGTACTAATATTTCTAACATGAATATTATACACATATACAATATTCTACACACGTGTCATATAGAAAAATAAAATTGTGGTAATTGCTATAACAATATAAAATTGTTAATTATTATACAAGATATGTGTAGTTTCAGCATTCGAATAAAAAGCATATGCTATTAGAAAAAAAACCTTTGCGATACAAATTTGTTTACGTTACATACATTCGAAGATGAAGGCTATTTTACGCAATTTTAAAATTTTGAAATTTTATAGATTCGTTAATTATTGTTCAGCAAAATTAAAATTTCTAATTGTAAGATCTTGTATTTGCAATGAACAATATACAAATTCGTCCTTTCGAAATATCTGATATATAAAATTTTGTGAAAACTTATAATAAAAAAACAATTAATCTTTAAAACGCAAATAAAAATTTTATTTTTAATATTTACTTATAATAATAAATTAATTAATAAATAAATACATTCATTTAGACAATATTGTTCAGTAAAATGTGGTGTTATTATGTGTATATTATTTATTTTGAAATTGAAAATTGCTATAGTATTATGTTTATTTATTTTTACTTATGCAAATATAATCGAATATCTGTAAAATATGAAATGCACATGCTCTTATTGTAATCATTAAAATATACTACATATGCGAATATGTTAAAGAAATGTCAAAGAGTATTTTCATATGCATTAAATAATAGAAAGCGTTATTTATTTCTATTGTATTATATAAATATTTATAAAACTGTTTTTACGAATGAAAACACTTGTGGTATTAATAAATCGTAAAAAATTAAATAGAGAAATATGAAAAGGAAAAAAAGATATAGCACATCGTTCATCTAAAATCACGATGCAACTAGAACAATTTGCGTTCTACGATCAATATGACAGTTTCCTGGGTCGGGATGCAAATCTTCGATAAACGAGAATGTTATCGTTTTTCTTATATCTCATCTGCATATCTTAACCTTTTAAGACACTAATATAGTCTACTATCGGAACGGGATAAAAAGTAACGTCCAAGTCGTTGAATTATATATAAAGATAGTGTTCG
The DNA here is from genome assembly GCF_025532165.1 of Camponotus vicinus. Classification (NCBI taxonomy): domain Eukaryota; kingdom Metazoa; phylum Arthropoda; class Insecta; order Hymenoptera; family Formicidae; genus Camponotus; species Camponotus vicinus. Next base: position 17,133,986 of record NW_028141981.1, read on the forward strand.
CTTAATAAAATTAATTCCTCAAATTATTTTAGTTTTATAACAATCTGCATATATTAATAAAATATTTATGTATAAACATATATCTTTAATATTAGTGAATTATCAGATTATAGAATATAACAAGTGAAAAATTTGATGTATATATGTGTGTGTGTATATATATTTATTTTTTTATTTTTTTATTTCTTAAACTTAACTTACCTTGAAGAAGACTGTTGACAACCGGAATCTAACAGCATTTCCATATTGTCTTTCGTTGCACTCTCGATACTACTCTGTCTCCTTGATTCTTGGTCATCAGACTTATCGTCCTGATTTGGTTTCAGGAAAGATTCCCGATCCCCTTCGATACCGTCGTCCTTAAAATTTCTTTGTTGATCCTGTTGGCGATTTGTCGACACGAGAGGTAAATTATCTGCACTGCGAACCTTTCGACATAACTTGGACGTGGACCCGTGACGTCGCAGAAATTCCTGAAACGAAAAAACATTGAGTGTGATCAGAAAGAACTGCGCATGTAATTAGGACAACGTTTTACGCTTTTAGTAGAATCTTAACAGATTTTTTATGGATACGATTTTACATTGTGCGTCATTAAGTGTAACACAATGAACAATGTGATCGAAGATAGAGACACAGTGAATCAAAACGCAGAAGAACAATGTTTCTTTAACTAGGAACATATTTTTAATCATACTGCAACGTGTGCTTGCTGTGTTTGCTGGGCATATCTTCTTTCGTGCTTGAATTATTTACAGATTATGTTGAATAATAAAGTCTATTTCGGTTTTATAGATTAATAAATTTTATTTCAGAAAAGATAAAAATTTTGTCTAATTGATACAAATATTAGAGGATTTACATTACAGCGAAATATTCTAATATTAATTTATACAGTTAATTTGAGAATGTGTATAATTTAATAGTACTTGGAAACGATCGATTATTTGAAAATTTAATTTAATTCCATCATTGCAGAGAATGCAATAAATTTCGTGTACAATATCGACGTTAAAAAACATCAAATATCTTAGATAATTGACGATATCATTGTGCTAAGTATATTGTGCCAATTGCGAACCAATTAATTAGTAATTTTGTGCTAATCGCTGCAGCAGCGTGTCATAATATAATGTGTATATAAAGAGATTAAAGAAAAATATATACGATATAAATGGTGTACGATAAATAGTAAAATAGACATCTAGTGCCGACTTAATGAGAACGCGATTTTGAAATGTAATACACACATTCATGCGGCGAAAATGAATTTGTCCATTTCCTCTTACAAGTAATCCACGAACATATCGATCATCTGTGGTGCACTACACTTTGCTTCAAACTACCTTGAACTTTGACGTTTGAGGTATCTCTTTCGCATGAACTCTTTCGTGTTCATTATTTATTGAAATAACTGTCGCACTGAGGGATATGGTTATTCCCTTTGACTTGCGTTATGTTAACAATATATCCCGAAACACGCAATCTGAAACTATAACAATCGTGTAACAATCGTAAGTAAGAGAAAGAAAAATATCGAGAAGACATTTTTAATTTTCGAGCGATACACATATAATCGCAACTATTATGTTTATAATGATTTGACCTGTTATGTTTTGATAGAATAAAAAATTATCGGACATTCGTGCAACACGTCTTACAAAAAGAATTCACAGGAAGCCTAATGAACTATTATTTTTCCTTCATAAGCAATTAGGATTATTCGCTTTCTTTCATAATTAATATAGTACTCTTGTATGAAAGTTTACGCAGTTAGCTATCGCTATCTATTTTACAAATTATAACTTCGTTAAACTTAATTTTTAAATTCAAAAAGAGAGAGAGAGACATTCATTGGTCGATAATTTTATCTCTTTTATTAATGATATTATACTAAAGCTCAATATAACTGAATACTAGTAACATACACAATAAAATTTTAAGTTGTCTATTATAATTCACACAAATATTAATACATTAATAATATATTTAATTAAATAAAAAAATAATTTTTTTATATATAAAAAATTACATATTTAATATTACAATTTTTCTATATAAAACACACACACACACACACATTTTTTTTTGTCAGAATCACAATTATTTATGCTAGAATAATTTTTACAATCTTGCATGTATAGAACAGAATATTAAAAAAGATAAATGAACTTATGAATAATAAAGAGGATTGTAAGGAAGAAATGGAAAGAGATAATGATATATAATATCTTCATCGCTTTCCATTTTTTCCTTACAATCCTTTTCATTATTCATGTTGTAACTTATAATTAGCAGAATCTATTTACTTATAATGTTATTAATATTATGGGTACATCATCTGAAATAGATTCTGCCAAATAAATTACAACTTATGAACAATAAAGAGAAGATTGTAAGGAAAAAATGGAAAGCGATAAAAATATCATATATCATTACAAAATATCATTACAATATAAGTTACAACTTATGTGAGGGAGGAGGTCAGCCGTGTTTCGCTCATTTGGTCAACGAGCGGCAGAATCCATCCGTGGCAACGGCATCGACCTGTGTGTACAGCATTGATACATTTTTCAGCTCAACAAATAATTGCTAAAAAACAATATTTGTGGAAAATATGCGAAGCGCAAATGGCTGGATCGAGAATCGAACCCGAGTCTTTCGTTTTCCGGGCAACTGTTCTAAAACCATTGAACTATCCAGACCTCACACCTAATGCTATTTAGCACAGTCATATGCGATTCCAGAGCGATGTTAGAATCTCGCTCGATGGATGCAATGCCGATTGCCATGGAGAATTCTAAGTGGCGGATGGATCTGAACAGGCCATGACTAGCCTCCAAAGACGCCTAAATATATATATATATATATATATATATATATATATATATATATATATATAATTCTCATTTATTTTTTTTAATATTCTGTTCTACACTTTGCGTACAAGATTGTAAAAATTATTTTAACATAAATAATTGTGATTCTGTTTTGTTAGGTATTGCTATCGTATAAAGTACTTATATAGTCCGTCTTATTTTTTGATAGTCCGGAAGAAACATTGATATGTATCATATTTGCATTTTCGTATTAAGAAATATGAATCAGCTTAAGTTCCAAGATACGCAAGTTTGAATTTCATTTGAAGAAATTATATTTATTTTATTTTTCATGCAATTTCCAAATACCAATTGTACAGATTTAAGTTACAAAGGAGAGACGGAATTACTCTGTTGTAAATATTCGTATCGTATAGTTGAAGCTAAATGTTACCCTTGGAACTCGTTCACTGATTTCCGATTTCAATCTCCTCGATTGCTATAATCGGAAAACGACTGTACGGGCATGGTTAGTCCAGCCGGGGGAAGGTCGCGGCGAAATCGCGCCAGCAGATCGATCGGCGGATTCGAGGACGCGGCTGTCCACCTCGTGTAATCCATCGATCTTTCTGCGTGGATTTTTCCTGGCACAATTACTTACCTGCGATAGGAAGCCCGCCACGTCGATGGCACTGTTGACGCGCGGCCTCGAGGTTCTCGGCCAGCCTAAAGCTCCGCCGCTGTCTAAGGAGTCCACGTGATGGTTCGACCAGTGCAGATGCTGGAAATTTTAGTTTTTGATCACGTTACCGTCACGAGAGCGCGATCGACGGCAGTGATAATTGCGGTCGAGAGTGGCCTCTCGAAGCGTGACATTTTAATGCACGTGGGATCTACGTGATAAGAAAAGTTGAGAGGCCGAGGGGATGGGCGGCGAGTGAGGGTGCCATGAACAAGATTGCAGAGACGAGAGTGAACTACAGGATGCGCCGCGGGGATTCTGCAATTTTTTCCCGGTTATAAATTCGTTATCGTAAATTCGATCTCGAGTGTTAGTCTGCACGGATTAAATAGAGGATCATTATCTACTATAATTTCTTCATACCAATAAATATCTTGCCAATAGTGTCAAATTTCTTCAATTTTAAAGACTAGTATATTTGTACCAAGTAAGAAAGAAACACCAAATTAAGTACCGTAAAATAAAATCAATCTTTAATACATCAAAAAATCTGAAGCTCATCAATAGCATCCTCACTGCCCTCTTATATTCTATTTCTCTTAAACAATTGCAATAAGAGTACGATTTCGCGAATTTGCAATCTTTACATTTATCAACTTAAGAGGATTTAAACATTACAATTTTCGGTAAATGCTAACGTATTATGGCGCATTTTTTTCTTACAAATATTTTTATCATCTTAAAAATTATAGATGTCATATTTTACATCGATTATGACTTATTAGTTTCATTTTTATTTCATATAAATATTGGTAGATTATTATTGCAGCTAAGAGCTGGAAATACTTACACGTCAAAGCTCATCGTATATTCAGGATAATAAACGCTAATCAAATAGAGGCGATAATTGATTTCTGATAATTGATTCGGATGAAATTGTTATTCCCATAAAATATAATCAATATCCGTCTGATTTTATATATATAAAATGAGAACAGGTACCTAAAAAGAGAAGTAAATAATAATAAATCAATTATTAATTTTACATTCATATTTTTTAAAATATTAGAGATAGTAAGAATATCAAATTTTATATACGTCAAAATTTTAAAAGACATTTACTCAAAAATATTCTTTGTTTTTTTTCCATAAATTATACCAATTATATTAGTAACTCCATTATATTAACATAATATATCATTTCTTCTTTTCCATTAGAAATGTTTTGGAGTACATTTTCATCCGAATTTTCGTATCGCCTATTTGACGCGTAAATCGCGCTGTCGTATCGCGAAAGCTATATATTTGAACGATTTGACGCTATTAAAAATCGTTCAAGGTATAGTTAGCATTATTCTTCTTAATGTACATATATTATTTGTTTTTATTGGCATTGGAATTTTCTATGCGATACGACGCGCTGCTTTGGCTCTACTCGAAAGCATTTTCGATAAACTATAAGCATCTTCGCGTGACTCGATAATTGATAAAAAGCATTGATGTGTACTGTGCGAAGCATTGTCTTAATGCTGAACAACTGTCACTGTTTAGCTTGCCATTAGTGCGAGGAGGTGCAATGTGCAAGTCATAACTAAGCTATGCTATTATGATGCTAGTTCATTCGAAATTAATTTATTCGCGATACAAAAAATTGATTTTTTTAACTTTAACAAACGCTACATTTATGCTTGTCATATAAATAAGCGTATTATAAAACGAAGAAAAAATATAAAAATTTTACTTTGCACTCTTATGTGATAATAAGATATTAAGTGAACACTATATAACAATAATATCTAACTAACAATAATACAAGTAACATATTAAAATAGATATTGAAGCTAAACAAAACCAAATACAATACCAAGAACATGACATAAATAATAACAGTGTCTCCTACCTCGTTGCACCAATAGCGTGACTTTTTATTTATAGTTGCTAATAATATACGATTCAAGCAGCTGCAGTATAAACTCCTGTGCATGAAAACCTCCCCTATTGTGCTTAAATAGTGCCATATATTTAAAGAGAAATGGGACAAGTTTAAGCGACTTGAAGCGATTGGAAAGCAGTGATTATATTTTTAAATCAAGTTACTGGAAGTATCGTTTAATGAAAAAGGAATATTTGTTGAAAATAAAATAATCAAACTGAGATTCAGAACAAGATAATGTCATTTTCATGTGCAGCGATGAATAAAATCGATGCGATTTTCTAAGAATTTATATTTAACAATATCGATCTTTAATTTTGCTAGATATATGATAATTAGATATTATATTGTCTTTACATTATGATAATAAAGCGAAATGTATCTGTATGCATGCAAGTGAGATCACCTAAAATATGATATTCTCTAAAGCTGCGCTTTTCGAAATTATTTATTGATCGTTGGTAAACCTCTTGTGACTTTAGATACTTTACGTAAAAGACTCTTAAGCTATATATAGCATTTACTTTCAATCACTACGGTGAGATCAAATCTGATTCTAGCACTTTATGAAGCATCAGGAAAGCGATACGATCTTTTTTCTTAGATAATTTTTCAATGGATTCATTATTTTCTTATTTGTTATTTTCTTATTTATTATAAAAATGAGTAATGAAAAGTTGTGTGTTTTAGTTTGTTAATATAAGTCTGATTATTATTTTACCATATTAATCAAATCAAAAGTAGTAAGAGAATTAAATTTTTTTATGCATATCACATATGATAATAACAGATATGCGAAAATGTTGAGATGATAATAATTGTATATTTACAACTTTAAGAATTTATAAAATTTATCAAAATTAAACCGATTTTAATGTTCGTTTCGGGAAATATTTATTCGATGATGACGTATTTCACATCAGTTTGTATTTGCTTTCATCGATCTAACGAATCCCTGTAATTTTACGGGATTAACGCGCAAAATAGAATACATCAAGAATTAAAGAGGTTGAAAGAATATAAATATTGAGATTTCAATAGAATATGAATATTTGCACTGAAGAAAATTTCCGTTTTAACATACAGAATACGTAATCGTAAAATTTTCCAATCTACATTCATTAGCGTTCTATATTAACCTAGAAATTTGTTTTAACGTACAAAGGAGATTTTACAGCTTGTAAATCATTACTGTTACGCACACAATGCGTATAATAAATTATATATCTTGTTCTTGTTTCTTTCTTTCAGCATCAAAAATAACAGTGAAACAAAATTTATTTATAATATTTAGAAAAGAATATTTTAATTATTTTCACATTTTTAAAATAGGATGATAGAAAATGCTTCCTCGATTTTAGAACGTATAATTTATTTTTGATAACTAATTTTAATATATCGACATGTAAATCTCATACAATGTTTAATGTGCGAGAAGATACATATACAAGACGATCATTTAAAGATTAGATAATTTTAGGAAATTCTTCTTTCTCATGAAATAAATCATAGTAAAATCGATCAAGTTTTGCAACATTTATTTGATCAGTTTACGTCATGCAATTTAATTAGGTACACCGACGAAGGGTAGAGATTCAATCGAATTTACTACATCTATATATCCCATTAGGATCTCCTGTCTCTGGTAGAATTCATGATTCCGATCAGATTTGGGTCAGCGTACTATTAGACTGAGATCTTGACTGATTTCGAGACAGATAAATTTAGCGACAACGAAATACATCCGCGATTCGAACCATAAAATCCGCAAAAGACTTATACGAATTGTGTGCGTGTGTTTAAGTATGTAATATGTAATATGGACGCGCGCGATAGAGATCGGATTGATTGATTGATTGATGATTCTCTTTATAACACAATTGATCCTTTTTTTATGAAAAAACTCCCGGGACAAGGCCTGCCAACTCCAAAACGCACTCTCTTTGTTATATTTTCATACGATATATGTGATGTAAAACGGGTACACAAAGCGCTTTCTATTACAGTCGTGAGCTTAAAGTCAACAGAAGCTTTCCGAGTTTCACAAGTTGACTGGAGCTCGATCTTTCATGTCAGTTAAAGCTTCCTATTCTAGAAGGAATAGGGATTAGTTGCAAAGTATATTAAAGTAGACAGCAGTAGTGGTTTTTAAGAGGACTTCATTAAAATTTGATTGCGTAAAAGTAGAAAGTTATACTTCTCTCTCATTTTAGTTTTTGCGTAAAATTGATATCTTTTTGCTGTTTATCCATTTAATTCCTACGAATTATAAACAAATAATAACGAATAATAATAACGAAATTATAATACATCAATTTTATGCAATTTGCATTTCTAACATCTGACAATTTTGTAACTAAAACTTTTGAATATTCTTGTACTTTTTAATAATTCGAGATATCATTAAAATATCAAATTCCGATTTGTAAATTTTGAAATCAGTTTAATCGAATGTGAATAATATATAATATTCATTTTGTAAAAATATTGTCTTTAGATACTAACTTTAGAAAAAATACAAGTTCCCATTTTCAGAAAATTACACTATTTTATATTTTCTAAAATTACACTATTATATACATTCTTTTTATAAATATGAATGTATATTTAGCCTAAGTTTCTTTATATCTTGTATATTTATTATCTTTAGTATCTTTATTAATGATTGTCAATGAAATGATCGACGCGAGAAAAGTTGGCAAGCCTCGACTCATCGAGAGAAAATAAGGTAGATGTCTCATGGGATAATTTCTCGATCTCTTTTTGCACCTTCAGAACTTTAACTTATAATTGATTATGAGAACGGAAATGGAAGGAAAGTGTACAGACAATCAGTATTAATATTATTTGCTAAGTTATAACTTTTATCGCGCAACAGAAGAGATATATTTTTTGCGAAATTTATTATCAACTTGATATCGATCACGTAATTATTTTTATATAAAAGTGGAAAAGTAAAAAGAGAAGAAATAATCACATATTAATTTATCAACATTGAACTTTTCATAAATTGAGGATGGGAAAAATTGTCAAGTGAGAAATGATGATTACGTGATTGACGTCAAGAACTGATGACAATTATGAATGCATTTTCTAGATGAAAATTACATACTCTTGTTACGTAACTAATAATAAAATTCTCTTATAGTTTATAATAAAGGCCTTTCTATAAAATATAATAGAAATTCTAAGAAAATTACAATGTTACCTCAAGTATCAGAAGTACTAAAAAGATCTAAATATACAACATAATAATATGTATATCTCTGTTGTAAAAATATAATTATTTACAGCCTCAAAAAATTAAAATTTGTGAAAATTGAATCATTATAAAAATTACAAACGGAATAAATGGCGCAAATTATATATTGGCGCGTATTATTATATTTCCACATTAAAAATAACAAGATGAAAAATTTAATTTTTACTGATTAAAGAGCTTACTTTAAAATATTAAACTTTTCTATTATGTTGTGTATAAAATCAGTTTACAGCGAATTCGTAAATACAAAAGAAAATTGTTTAATATACAATATACATAATAAATTATTTCTATAAAAATTATTTTTTTCTCGAAATTCAAACTTCTATAAATTTTTCACAAATTTACGAATTCGACATCAACTGATAACATGAATTAGAATAGAAATAGAAATCTACTCTCCTAATTACTCACATAAACTCTAAGAGACAAATATATTGATCTAATGGGTCCCTAGAGTAGACAGAGGAAGAGTTAGTAATGGCTAAATAGTTCGATGACGAAAAGAAAATCATAAAATATACGAGTGGGCTTAAAAGTGAGACAGAAAAATATACAGAGACAGAGAGAGAAAGGGGTACGACGTAGGTCACACAGACACAAAAAAACGTGTGAGAGGGTGAGAAAGACGTAGTAGAGAGACAGGATGAGAGCCTCGGTACAGCCGAGGTTTCTCTCCAGCATGTATAGATAGGACCACAAGAAGATAAAATTGAGATTTTAAGACATGTACCGATGGTCACGCGATGTCCGCCCTGTGGAGTAGAGCGAATTGGCAGCCGCAGTCCCGGGGCTCTCGGGCTCTTCTAGGGTACTGAAAGCACTGCTCCAGGACGCAGCAGCCCCCGCCCCCGCACTGCATCACCATATCCGACAATGTGGTCATTACCTTCCGTCGTTTTCGTTCGTTCGTTTTGTGCGCATTATTTTTTTGTCGTTTTTTTGTTTTGTTTTTTTTTCGTAGTCGTGTGTAAAATCCACCGAATGTAACACGAGTGTGGTCGGGGGGAGGGCATACACACACACGCAGCGCAGAACAGATATGGGAGAGTAGTACCGGTAATCGCATGTAGCGCCAGTCGATATTCGCGAATTTCGTGCAGTCAATCCGAAGAAACGACGTGGAGATAGAAAAGAGGAACAGAAGAGATCAATAGAATTAAATTGTGTTAATTGAAATTATTAATAAATCTTACGGACTATAGCTATGTGACTAATGTAGCTAATGGTTGTTTGAGGAATGTGGATGTCATACTACATTAAAGATACATATGCATTATTATTTTGTTTAATTTCTTACTACTGGGTTCTCTACTACTATACTAATGAAGTTGAATTTAGTATTTAATAATGAGAAAAAAAATTTATTGATCATCAATTTAGTCACTTTTGATATTATATTTTTCTTTAAATTTATTATGTAATACATAAAAAATGACCATATATGACAATTCAATAATATTAAAAATATAATCGCGAAATAGTTATTACTTTAGAAGGAATTAATCCTGTAAAAAATAAAATTACAATATAAGTTATTTTATTTATTAAATTAACTACACAAATTATTCAGATATCTAGCACCAAATTGATGATATAAATTTTTCTCTAAATAATTTATTCTAAAAAATGCGGCAACATTTTTGAAACTTAATATAAGGCTCTAAATCATCTCTTAGACATTTAAAAAATTTTTTTGCTGAACTCCATTAAATTTATTACAATTAAATAATAATAAATTTAATTATCAATAGTTTAATTATTATTTGAGGGAGAATGAAATAAAAGATATCTTTCAGTAATATTTTTACGAGATAGATAAACATCATTCATTTCTTTTGTAATTCTCGATAGAATATAATTCTTATCCGTGTTGCCTAATACATATTGTACAATGTTACCGCATACAAAAAATGCATGTAAGGAATAATGAATTAGAGAAATGGATTTGTTACTAGTTTATATAATTTATGAAGATTCTTTTTATAAACATCTCTCCCATCAACGAAACTTTTAAAATAAAAAAATAAAAATTGTTCAATAAATCAAGATATATTCGCGAAAATGTGAAAAAATGAAGTAATGAAATAATCATGAAAAAATGAAATAATATCAAAGATTCCACTTTTTTCTTTTATTTCAACATTTTATTTCAACTCTATTTAACCTATTATAACGGCAATGTTCACGATCTCTCATCATAAAAATATTAAAAACATCAACATAAATATCTTTTCTATAACATTGCATCTATAATATGCACTGCTTTAGAGGACTAATAATCGAATATAATCTAATATGCATTACAAACATCGAATATCATTCATTTTTTTTATATTACGAATCTAAACTTTAATGATTCTTTAATGATATTTTGAGTATAATTTTCTAAAGATTAGACACTCTTATTTATAATAATCTTTTTAATAAAATTAAAATTTAATAATAATTATAAAATAAAAATTAAAAAATTGCCTCAAAGTAATAACGATTATTTGCCAATTTTGCAATTTAATTTATTTTTAATATTTATATTCACTCGACTCACAATATACCAAAAAAATTATGTCTATTATTCCAAATTAACTTTCGATTCATATATGAAGATGCAAGTTACTGACTGCATTGTCATTTTGATCTCTAGTCAATATTGTAAGCAACGTAGCTCGCCTATTAATAGGTAATTGCATTGTTATGTAATCGCGATACTGCATCTGCTGGATGAGATCTATACATATATATAACGGCAATAGCGTTAAACACCCGATAATATATCTGTTACTGCATCGAAGCTTGATAGATGTTGCAGAAGCTTCCAAACTTTCGACCACTCTAATTAGCAACAATTAATTAATCAAGATCAACAAAAAACTACATATATTTATTTGCTCTATATATTTAGCTATATTAATGTAAACATACTCATATCTACTAATGTTCAAATTTTCAATATGAACATGCGCGTTCTACAAAAGCAATGTATGCGGCGATACACACGGAAATTTTAATTGCGCATTTCATTGGATTTGTGTTAATTAATTAATAAATCGAAGACCATTAAAACAGCCGTTCGAAAATCAAAAGTTATCAAGTAGAAAAATATTAATAATCCGTATTATATAGACCTATATCGGTGATAATTGAGGACTTTGAATTCATAAAATGCGGTTGTTAAAAATTATCGGAGAAAGTTTAAAATATAATATAAAGAAATTATGAATATATATGTAGTTTGGATACATAACGGTTAAAAGAGATTGAATCTCTAAAACGATATATTGAAATCATGTTATTGGAAACTGTTTCTATACAAAAACAATAATAAAAAATATTATAAAAAAATTTTCGAGAATATTGAATTTATAAAAGGATTGCATTCGTTTTCAATTGATCAAAACTTTCGACTTCGATGTAAAAGAACAATTGATAAAATGTTGACTATAAAGTCGTTATGATCATTTCTTTTTCATAATGATTATTTAATATCGCCAATTAAATCGCGATGGTCCATAGGAGATCAAATCGATATGACTAAAATTTTTTTAATTCTTTTTCGTACGACCGAAATGGAAATTGTTATAAGTTCTCGTTTTTCATTTCCGAGATGTATTCAAAGTATGTAGATAGATTATCAGCAATATTGAATTGTGATGTTTCGATTAATTAATTATCCCATCTTGAATCCCCGTTCGTAATTTTGCTGTGACGTCAAACTCCACCCGAGCAAAAGCACTTTTATTGTACGAAACAAACAATTCGCCATGAATCAGATAATCGCACAAACCGAGCAAAACAGCTTTACAGTTAAAACTAGTTTGCAAATCAAATGCTTAGTTTAATAGTCAATAAGCTTTACCCGTCAGCAGCTTGCTATTGATTTATTATATTAACAAGATGTATTAATCAAACGCGGCCATATCAATTGCAGACTTACAATGTTCATGTGTGTTTTAAATATAATATAAATATATAAAAAACACACACACACACACACACACACACACACACACACACATATATATATATATATATATATATATATATATATATATAATTTAAAATTAAATTTATTTCATATTTTAATTATTAAAACATTTCAAAGAAAAATCCTATTTTTTATTATATTATATAATATATCACAAAACAAACATATTAGACGGTTTATATACATTTGTAAAATGTTATGACTTATACATGCAAAAGAATAACGCATGAATAAAAATTAGTATTGAAATAATTAGTTGATATATATTTTGACGATAAATTTCTCCAAAATTAAGTTTCTCTGGTAAATATTAATTAATATTAATTATTTTTTAATAATTATATTTCAAGTTCAAGTTGGGTTACACTTACAAAATCGATTAAAACTAATAAAAAAAAAAAGAATTTTATAATATTTACATTAAAAAGAAAAGATTAATCCGTTAAAATACTTTAATTTCTAATCGTTTATTGTTAAAGTAATTATTAATGCATGAATATTTAAATTTTTTACAACTTTTGATTCATTAGTAAAATTTTAAACTAATTATGCTTAAATATTTTTTCACTGCTTAAATCGATAAAATTTGTATTAGAATTTACGATAGAATCTAGAAGACGTATTCTCAGCAATTCCTATCTCAAGCTGCAATGCGTACATGGTTGAATACCGTTGCACGAATATGATGCTTTCGCGAATGAATCAGAATTTGTGGCATGTTAATAACATGCGATAGCTCTATTACGTTTGCGCCTTTATATCCGCGTATTTTCGATCGTGTGTTGGCAATATTCTAATTTTGTATTCCCGATGACTATATATCCGTTTACATCGCGCAAAACCCGTCGTATGCATAATGGAAATCGTACATGCACATCGCTTCAATCTTATACATATGAAATGCCGATATCACGTGAACTTCAAAATTTCGAGAGAACGAATATCAAACATTCGATGTCGATTCGATTTGATTTAATCTCGTAAATCGAGAACTTATATACCCACCCACATTAACATTCACATTCACATTTTGCATAAATATAACTAGAGGATTTTCAACGAAGTATTTTTCTTGAAACCTGTAATATTTAAATTGGAAGACCCGCACATTTGATTGTAAATTATTTTTCCGACCGTCTTTTCCCCGATATATTTTAATGTTATTATACTAAGAATTTATACTTACATCACACGATTTCAAATATCAACAGAATATTCGAAAAAAAATTCCATATTAAAAAAATATTGATATTATTTCTTTTTTTAATTGATTATATGATGATATTGAAAAATCTATAAAAAATTGATTATCTACACTGATTGATTGTGCCATAAAAATATGTATAATAATTCAGTATTTTAAAATCTAAAAGAAAATTATTCGGTTTGCAAGAAAAGCGGTTTTGAAATTTTAATTTTAATGAAATTTTTTATGTGTATATATATATGTACATATATATATATATATATATATATATATATATATATATATATATATATATATATATATATATATATATGGGTTTCAATAGAGCATATTTAGAAATCTTCAAGTGCTATTTAAATGGTTTTAGATTGCGAAGATACATCCTTCTAAAGATGTATTTCCTACATATATATAAAATATTCGACATAAAAAATATTTCTCATGTGAAAGATATATTTTTTAAAACAATTTTTAGTAGCAAAAGAAAATTTCTAATTTTTTTTTCTTCCGTCTCTCGAGCATAAATATCTCATAGATGGATCAGCCGGATTTTTTCAGTTTTGAACGCTATCTGGGCGCGGTTTATATTATACAGCGCGAGCGCAGGAAGGCTCGTTGCATCATATCGGATGCAATATACCTATGCGTTACCTGAGAGCACGCGTGTTGCGTCGGGTGTTGCGTATACGCAGAATTAGTGGCCGTGCACACTCCCGTGCCAGGGACTTTCAACTGCTCCTTGTAATCGGGTTGATATGGCAGCAGCATCCGGATCTTGCCCCAGCGATTGAAGAACAACGCTATCGCGCCCGCCCAAACTATCAGCACTAACACTACTATGCCCACCTCAACACCGCGAATCTGTAAACGGAATACAAGTCGCGACGTTTTGATTAATTTGAGGTATAAAGGTATTTTATGCAATAACGATCTTTATACATAATTTTTTAACATGTTTTTGACATTCGCATGTTCAGCATATTCGCATTTATTAAGAGATTCATCGAATGACAGACGCGGATGTTAATTGTTAACTCTTCATTGAGCGTTTAAAAAATGAATATCTTTCTTTTTCTTCTTCATGTGATAAAAAGTTAAAAAAGAAATATAATTTCCAGACACACTTTTTCGCAGAGAAGTTGCGATCTCTTCTCGCCTTGATTAGGTTTGAAAAAGTTTCGCGGCTATTCTTGTCTCTTCGCACATTTTCTTTTTTCATTTTTCTCGTAAAATGATTTTAGATTCCACTAGATGATAAATTGTCTATCTACCCTCCTTCGTGAGTAACGCTTTGCATTATTGATTTTACCGAAGAACATGTATATATATAGTTCTGAAAATTGATGTAAAATTCACTTCGCAAAAAATTGTATAATTATTCTAAATTATGTATTTGTACGGAGAATATACGAAAAGAAAGAAAGTTTTTAAATTTATTTTGATATTCTTGGAAATCGTATTCGACGAAAGCTGCGAAATATTGAAATAGAAATAAAAGAAGCATCGCTATATTCAACTACATTTTTCTTCTGTTACTTTATTTCCATACTTGTCGATATTCTATAAAATAACAAATTTATTTCTCCTGAAAGTATTATATTGTCTCTTCAGTTTCATGTAATATTTAAGAAAATTCTTGATCATGATGTTTATACATGAATCTAAATTAAGTAAAATTTTTCAAATTATTCGATCACTGTTATAAATGAATCAGCGGATTATTTGTTGGAACGATATAAGTATTTTCAGTACAAGATAAATTTTCAGCGAAAGTTTTGTGTCGCTTAGGAAAAAATAGCTTACTTGTATATACGGTTGAGGTTGTTGCGAGGACGGTGGAGGTGGAGGAAGAGGACCACCAGTTACCGCTGCATCTTGCTGCGGAGACGTGCGTGGTGGCTCTGAAAATGATACAAGCTCGTTTACACCATAATCGCTTCATGTCAGATCACGTCGTATACATCGTCGCCGTGGGATTTTACGTGATTTATGCTGGATAGTGTTACGTCGGAAAATGACTGATAAACTTTCCTAAATTACTTCTTGTACTATATATGATTAACAAGTTTAAGCAAAAAAGCAAAAAAAAATGATGATTTAAGATTTCCGGGAAATGAATTCTCTCTTCAATTTGAATTTAATCTGTACGATATTGTGGACTCGATGTTTCCAAAATAGAACTAAATGAAATTCTAGATCAAATTCTGCAGACAAATATTTTTATTATACTATGAAGCGATTTCTCTGTTACATATGCATATACACGTATACTATTTTTTTCTATGTATTCTAGAATTACGAGTTGTACCGAATTAAATGAAAACTTTTGGATTTTGTGAAGCTAATAGTTAAACTAAAATTTAATATTTTTGATATATTGGGCCGCCAAGAAAATAAAAAAAGCATTTTTAAGAAATAGTTTGTTTTATATACCGTTGTATTTTCAAATTAATTAGTCGGAATTCTTTAATAATTTACTTTATATAAAATACATATCTTTATTTAGATATGTTTTTATATACACATAAATTATTAAGAGATATTGTATTGATGAAAAAATAGAACAAATAAAAAGCAAATACATTTACGGAAATGTATTATAAATCGAAACGAAAATATTCCGAAATATGACATAGCTTATAGAGTTTTTATTAAAAGATTAAATAAATAATAAATAACTGCGCAATAATAATAAGTAACTACGAAAGCATCGTGACGGACGTTTACGATTACTACACAGAATATTAGAGAAATATTTTTTCTTTATCAGAAACGCACCTGTCACATGTGACCGTGATGCCGGAGACAGGTAAAGCTTACGAAGGCAAAGCTTACCGAGTGTGCGGAAGACGATCGGTCGACTTCGAAACTTCTTTCCAGCTCTCACGGCGGTTACGACCAGCTGATATTGTGTATCAGCCCGAAGATTGCTCAAGGTGACCGCTTCACTATTTCCTGCGACCACCGCCACCACCCTGTAACTAACCACCTTGCCATTATGATTCAATGTTACGCTTACGGTCGCTTATACATAATATCTTGATTAAGATCGACCTATGGGAATATTCCAAGTATAGCAATTTCTAAGCAATAAAGGTTCTCGAAGATTTTTTTACCTCACTTATTATTTTCAGAAATAATTACTATTAAACAATTAAAAATTGTCTGCGTACTGGTAATAGAAAATTAAATTATTACATTATTTTAAGAATTACGC
This sequence comes from Camponotus vicinus, assembly GCF_025532165.1. NCBI lineage: Eukaryota > Metazoa > Arthropoda > Insecta > Hymenoptera > Formicidae > Camponotus > Camponotus vicinus. The sequence goes on from NW_028141981.1 coordinate 17,151,091, forward strand.
ATATCTGACATCGTCTGAAATAACTTCTCTTTTTAAAATCAAACGTTTTAAAAAAATATATAAATTATTGGAAAACATTAAAAAGGAATTAGTAGATGTTGCTTTTATAAAACTGAGAATAGTAATTAAATTTAGTTAATTCAAGGAACAACTAATTTCCACTAAAGTTAATACAAAACATTGACATTGATGTGTATACAGAGAATATTAAAACAATTAACTTTCGACTGTTGTTATACGTAATTATTTCCAGTTATAAAATTTCTCTTATAGATTAATATATTCGGAAAGGAAAGATAAATATAAATATATATATATATATATATATATATATATATATATATATATATATATTTATCTTTCCTTTCCGAGTATATATATATATATATATATATATATATATATATATATATGTATATATATATATAGTTTGCGTGCGCTTTCGAAACCATCTTGCTAAAGACTGAAATGACATAAACAGAAACCAACCAGTCAGAAAACACGAATAAAAAGTGTAAGCACAAAAACGACGAAAATCATCGTAAAACAATTTATTTACAATATATTTATATAATATACAAAATTATATATTTGTATATAATTTTGTATTTTGTATTATTGTATATAATTTTAATATTTATTATCTAGACGCATACAAGTGTTTGACTTATTTTATTTATATTTATAGTCATTTCAAATATTTCATATTTATTTTAATTCATTTTCATTATATGTATGATTGTTAATTGATTATCATAAAAATTTTAATTTATAAATTTAATTTATGATAGTTTTTATGATTTATTTTATAAAATTGATCACAATATATATTTTATCAACATATTAAAAAAGAAAATGTAGCTTTATAAATTATTTTAATAAATGAAAGATTCATTACAGCTAATATTAATTATTATAATAGTTTGTAGAAAAGCATACTCTTTATACAGTAATTTATAATTATTTAAATTAATATAAAAATTTAATATTTGTTGATGAAAGAAAGAGAGAGATAAAGAAAGAGGTAGACAAACTATTAATTGATGTATAAATGTTGGCTATATAATTGATATAACATAAAGAAAGAGAACTTGATGATCGGAATTTTATGAAACAAATATTATAATTTAATCAGAAGATGAACATTGAATTTTGATATTGTACTTGTTGTGCTGAGAATAACATAAAACTCTCTTAAAACAAACAAAACATAAAGTAGAAATAGTTCAATTGAAAAGTGAATGAAAACAAAGTCTCAAGCTGCTTACACCAAGTGTTCTCTAGCTGCAATTAACCTATTTAATATCCCCTCTCATATGTTTTCGTTGTTACATAAAACTGTAACCTGACCAGCCTAAGTACATGCAATGAATTTTATATAACGAGACCATAGCATTAGACTGTCTTATCGCGGAAAAGATCGATACTATGCATTTTTGTAAGAGACTGCACTCTTGTTTTCCTAATTTTTTTAAAATCATATTTAAATGGAGAAAAATATGATACAATAAATCATGCAATCCCATGCTCGTATTTTACAATAAACTAACGTATAGGATATATCTAAATATATCTCTTTTGGAATTGATTTTCTTTAATAAAAAACAATTGACTTTTGAATTATGTCGATGTTTGATTGTGTCAATCATTCTGGAAATATTTGCGAATCAAATTCTCTTCAGGAGTGAAAATAGAGATAATTACGAAAATATTGGAAAAAATAAAATATTTTAGTTTTTGCTGGAAAAAAATTACTTAAATAAATTTTACTTTAATAGAAAATTTTTCAAACAATATATTCATATTTTTCAATACCTATTTCGGTACCTTATGTTGAATATTGAAAAGTAGCAATATTTTCTACTAACAATTTTACTATTTATTTTACTAGAAAATTCGTTTTTTTTTAAAGTTAAAAACTTGATTCTAAATATTTTCGCTTGGCCTACTTGACACCACGTTCCTATATTTCACGCTTGTCAGAATTTTAACAATTTTTCAATTGGTTTGCACACGAGTTGAATTCTACATATCTTTTATTTAATTTCAGTTCTATTATCTTCTTGATATATTGCTATTTTTAAATCTCTCTTTCAATTACTTATCGTTACTTTCATATATTTGCACAGTAATACAATTAATATAATTAATAGTACAATAATATGAAATATTAATGTATTAAATTAAAATATGTACAATATAAATTCATATTAATATCATTTTTATATAAATATATTTATATAATTATATTTTATTTTATAAAAGATAATTTCAGAATATTTTAAAGCTTTAAAATATAAAATCAAAATTTCAATGTTTCTGCAATATTTTTCTTTCATGATTTTATTAATACTTTTGTGATATTCTAGTTTCTTTTAGAATTATTAATGCCTCATTTTTTGTTATGTAAAATAATCTTAAATTTTTTAAATATTATGTTAATATGTACAATCTGCAAATTATTTTATTTTTTAATGTTCTAATTTCAATATTATTTTATATCATATATGTAACATTTTAAGTTTATAACAATTAAACTTTTTTGTAAAAATACATTTGAAAATATTTTTAATATTATTTAGTTCTTTATTGTTCTAAAATATTAAATCCGAATTTTAAAAAATTTGGAACATTTAAAAGTTTAGAAAGACTATTATATATTAAAAAATGACCTGCATAGATGGAATTATATTATATATTTATTATATTAGTAAGACATATGCATATAATTAATATGATAATTGGCATTATAAGTGTTTAATTTAGAAATAATTTTATTTTAATGCGACAATCAATATAATTCACTTTCATTTCCATTCCCTTATTCAAATACTTGTTTAACAATATTATATGTTATTATTTATTATATTATGTATACTATGTATTTATTATATATTATATTAATTTGATCATCAACATTGAAATTGTAATGCTTAAAACAAAACTATGCTATTGCATTATTAATTAAAATATCTGTCATATAACATTTATAAAAAACATTTTTTCTTGTAATATATTGCAAATAATAAAAATTTCATTATAACATATAATTTGTCTTATTCATTTTCACTTCCAATAAATCGGTTCAAACGATATCTGTTTTAAATGGCATGCTATTTTGTGAAATTTGAGAAACTCAATTCACAAATACAATATATTTCATTATTAAATAAATGTACACTTTATAAACGGAGCGATTTTGCTGATGATTTTACCAATAAGTAAAATATTTTATATAGTAGTCTTTCAAATTGATGTTGCAAAATATAAATAACTCACTTTATGCATTGAAATTAATAAGCAAAAAATATGAACATGAATTACTTCTATTAATCTAATTGAAATATCTTTTACACACATATACAAAATATAATATTTAAAATCTTTTAATGTTAACTAGCATAGTATTTATTGTACTCTATACACATCGTTACAATATGGCATCTTTTTGATTAACATTCGTTAGTTATGAGGAAAAGAAATATGTCGTTTGACGAAAAAGTTTGATATACCTGTGGTAATTCCTGTGCCGCAAAAAGAGGCAAAAATCTCAATTAATATTGAGCCCTCTTCGAATCTATATAGATTACATCCGGTACTGCCGATATTGATAAATTCACTATCTCGCTCATTCTTTTCTATAAATCCGTAACTGGTCTAAATTTATCATCACGATGTAATTTATCCGGACGTTGCAATGTATCTGTCGATGCGGAAAGGAAACACGCGAATCACGTGGGTTAGAATTTATTCGGTTTTAAATTATTTTTTCCGTTTTGCTGAAATGTATCGTGTACGATATTACATCAAACACTTTGATAAAAGCTCGCTTACTTTCATTATTTTGTCATGCTTGAATAATTTGTACTTTATCAACTTTATCGAATGTAATTTTATCTATTTAAGGATATATAAATTTTGTCCAGGACATTAAAATAGCCATTTATAGGATATTAAAATAGTCATTTATCAGGATATTAAAATGTCATTTAAGAAAAAATACAATTTCTGATAATGTTAATATATCTTCACTCACTCTCTAATATACTTCTTTAAAATTTTGTGCAGGTTTTAGTTTTTTTCCTCTTTAATTAACTAAAAATCTTTAAGAAAATTTGAAGACAGATATGAATGATAATAAAGAGAAAAAAATGAAAAATTTTGTTTGCTGTTTACATAATAATAATTACGAATACTCTATACGTGTCTATCCATATATGAAATTTTAACTCGATGATTTATATAATAAATATCACTTCAATATTTTAGCTTTTGAAGGGAATATGCAGTTATATTTAAATGTCCCCGGCAATTAAAGGAAACACCGATGGCATATAATATATATGTTTTTACATTAAACACGATAAACACGAGATCACAGGCACACGCGTATCACGATTTGCATGCACAAATTCGACTTACTATTCTTTTAATTTTTTTCCCAATAATAAACATCGGTATATTTAGCATAGACTGCTACATTATATATATATATATATATATATATATATATATATATATATATATATATATAACACAGTTGTTAAACTTTTTACATATATATGTATATTCTAGATTCGAAGCCTAAATGTCTGCATTGCGGCATTTTGTCGCAATCCGTAAACATATGTCAATGTTTCAATTTTAAATCATGTAATGCGTGAAAAAAATGGAAGCTAGAAAGAAATGTAGATTGAAGAAGATTAAGAAAAAAAATTTGTATTACACTTTTTTCATTATGTTAATTTTTCCAATTATGTCGCGCGCGCGTGCATAAAATAGAGAGAAAATAAAATATCCAATATTTAATTCCACGATTATCTCTTTAAATTATGAATAAATAAAACTTTCTTCCATCAAACATCAATATCATCTAACAAATCATACCTTTCGTGAATCATATCCGTGTTTGTATGTGACCTATAAAGAACGATAACTTGCTAAAAACATTACGAAGACAAGTGATTAACACAAATTGAGCGTATTTTTATCGAAAAATTTTCATATCTCTCGAAAGATATATCGATATCAGAATAAACAGAACACGGAAATGGAAGTGGTACTTTTTTCAAATGTTGTTTGTGCATCGTGAAATGAAAATCTGAATCGATTCGCAATATCGGAATTATTAGAACGCACCTGGCATCGGTTGGCTTGTATGTGACGTCGTATTTTTCGACCTGCTCAACTTGGCTGGTGCTCCAAGACACACGTACGGACGTCGGATTCAGAAACATCACCGTTATGTTTTCCGGGACGCCGGGAATGCCTGTCACCGAGCCTGTGAACAGAGAATATATTTGTCATTATCTGATAATATATCCGCTTCCAGAAAGAATATTTTAGTTAAACTTGAAACAAAAATTTTGTCTCTTTTAAAACTAAATGAAGGATTAAACTATCCATATACGAGATTTATTATGCCGATTATTGTATAGTGTATGGTGTCTTTCTTATAAAAAAAGTCTCTTTTTATTTTCTATTAATTATGCGTAATCATGTGATTCTTTGTTTACCTACGAATCCAGCTCCTTGGAGGAATAGTATTGTGGCCCAAAGGACCATGCCGCCAGGATGGCGGGCCGGATGTGGACCGCGTATCCTTCCGCACACGTGTCCGTCTCCACTTCTGTTTCTTATTGCAGCTGTGCGTTTTTACGATGCCAAAGCGAGATACTAGTAATCTGTACACACGTTTAATTAAATTCTAATTTATTTTTAAAGTAAGAGAATTTTTATGAACTCTAACTACACACAAAGAGTATTGTTAGCTAAATCTTCAACTAAAATTTAATTAAATTCCATAGAATTTTAAATTATATAACAAAAGCTAGTAATTCTCCTATTTCTCAATATTCTGTTATATTTTGCTCATATTTCGCATATAACGGAAATTTTGCAAAATATATATCTTTAAAGGAGATGGATCAATTTTGATGGAAAGTCTTTGTAAGGCAACGCGTATGTAAAGATCTTTATTACCTGTACATGCATCTTCTCGAGCGTTCCGTATCTTCTATCCTTCTTTGCCGTACTGCATCCTTCCCCTCGGGCTATGTCATAACAATGATAACGCGAGATCACCTCTTCACGGTACATTATTCAGCCGTACATTTCATCTGTTTGTTCCGATATTTCCTTATGTTGATCCGTTTTTAAGCTCATCCTAGATTATAGCTATAATAGTGAAAAAACAAATTATTAATTTACGAATAATTTTATATTTTGATATAAATATTTGTTTTTTAATATCTATCTTTTATCTTTTATCTTTATCGTGTCGCATTTATAACACGGACGATGAAATATAGTGATCGAAGAATAATGTTGAATTTTTGCTTAAGATTATTTAGTATAAAGAATTAATTTCAAATATTTTTTATAAAATCCTAGCAGATCAAATAAAATGTGTCTCCCCATAATTCCCCAATATAATACGTTTCAGATGTTTAACAATTTTCAACTTGTATTACATTTTGTTTTAAAAAATCGTTATTGAAATATTACTCAATTCGCATATAATATATTAAACATTAAAAAACGTACTTTATCCGCGGAAGAAATAATACGCAAATGATTACGCTTTACCTATAATTAATTATGTTTGAAAAGATTTTAATTAAAATATTTGTTTCTCGCGCACACACAATATATTCACGAGAATCATTTACTCTCGAAGCGTCAATAGCACAGCTCGCATCATCTCGAAAAATCTCGCGTGACCGATAAAGTATCGCGCCTGATTAAAGACCCAACGTACCCAAGCAATTCGCGCGCGTGTTTTATACGAGTCGTACATAATGACGCTGGCTGACCTTTCCGGATTGCGTGGCCGCGGTGCACCGCTGCGGTACCGGTACTGTGCCAACGAAAATACAACAGACAAAGCTCCGGCGGTTCGGCTGTCGGCAGCCGCGAGCTTGCGAGCAACAAATGGGGCTTGCGGTTTACATTGGATCGCCTTTATAGGGCGGTTTCCTGTGCAAGCGTGTTCTGCTACAGCTCACAGCGGCGTAAAATCGGGAAGGAGAAAATCTATGTTTTCGTTCTCGAGGAGAGATTCTAGGAAAACGATGAGATGTATCAATGAGTTTATAATATAAGACAACAATGATAAATATGACCTAATTAAGTTGAAATCTTCCTGAACGATGACAATGACAATTAATAGATAATTGCGAATGATATGGCAACTGTAACTGGATCGGACTGTCCAAATTTAGAAATTGCAATGAAATTATAATGTGATTTTTTTGCATTATGTATACATGCATTGATAAAAAAATAATCGTAATTATCATACATATATATAGTTATTTTTAGCGACAACTATATCTAGTTATTATTACTACGCACATGATTATTATTAAGTAGTAATAACTATAAAAATAGAAATCTCAACTATAATTTTTTTACTATGCAATTATAGTTGGCCTTTTTTTCAATGTGCGTGACAAAGTAAACGAAATTTTTCTGGAAATTTTTACAATATTCTATGTGTATTTAGAATTTATGTACGATTTTGTTATTGTTTTAATGTTGTTATTACTTTTTTATTGTTATCATATTGTTTATTACTTTTTACAATTATATATATATATCGTATATTTAAATATATTTTATTTTATTTTTACATACACATACTTCAATTGTTTTTATTCTACAATTTTTTTAATTTTTCAGTATCAAGATCCATCCACGAGCACGCCAGTAAATGTACTTACGTGTTATGAAAAATATTTTTATCGGACGAAGAATAGTTGGGCTTTCCCTTTTAAATCTTTTATGAGCATGCGAGCATTTTGTCATGCTTGATAGAGCAAAGCTTTATACTGTATAGAAAAAAAATCGTTATTCTTTGTGGTCACATCATTATTATCTGTCAAGTAACACGAATATTTAATCCATCGATTGAACGCCGCACTAATATTTTTAACAAAAAAGAATAGAATTTTGCAAATCCAATCTTACTTATATTAATGAAATAGTTTAAGCTTTCAAGAAAGTTTCGAAATTTCAGTTTTATGAATCTTATTTTAATGCCAACAAAAGTGTAATATAAAATGCATAATACATAATTGTTTGAATATGATTTATACGTAAAATGTGACGTCTGACTGGACTGTAGATGGTATCTTTTTATATACACAATTAGAATAATAAAAAACCTAGAGCACTTGAGTGTATCGCAAATCTGTTTTATGATCATAAAAAAGGAAAAAATGTATATATAATATATAAGTGATTGAAATATTTCTTTTAATAAATTAAAAGAAATATTCAGATTAAATATTTATAAAAAATAAAAACAATATTCTAAACACAAAACATACTTAATATAGTATTAATAATATTACTAATAATTAATTTTATTATTAATAGATGTTTTATAATATTCACTTTATTAATAAAATATGTTATAAATTGAATAAACGTCGATGCAATTTCATGATTTTGATAAGACAAAGCAAATAAATAAATTTAAATTAAATATTTTTTAAAGCAAGGCGGAAAATTAATATATATTTAAATTTTTATTTGAAAAATGTACGTACTAGAATTTGATGGATTTATCAGAATATTCGCAGACACTTCTCAATATATAAAGGGCATATTCTCGAAAATCCATCCATTATTCGGACCATTTGTCGTATATCACCGAAAACTGACGCGTTTGGAGAAATAATGGCCTGTCCAACGGCATTTGATTTTTCTTATAATGATTTATATATCAACGTATGTGAAACAATCTGGCGCATGTATCACGCGATTGTAAATCTTAGGTATTGATGAAATATAAATCACTTGAAATTATATTTATGTTGCACACATTTGCTTACATGCAAATACGAAACTACATGCATTTTGCATTACGATAAAGTAATTACTTGTGATCCGTGACAGATGATGATAATATTATTTATAATTAAAGTTTTCATAAATTTTTTGAGAGTTCCATAAAGCAGCATATGCAATACATTTTTTGAGATGATAAAATGCTGATTTTCTGATATTATTATATTTTAGTTTATTTTAGTAGAGATGTTGCCATCTGCAGAGAGAGAGAGAGAGAGAGAGAGAGAGAGAGAGAGAGAGAAATTATATATTTTATCGTTTACATATACAAAAAAATAATTATAAAAATTACATGTATGTAAATTTTCTGTTTATTGAAGATATAAAGACATAAAGATATAAAGATATAAAGAGACAATTTTTTTCTCTGCTTATTGAAGATATAAAATACGGAAAATACGAATGACTTTTTTCATGTGAAGAATTTTTATAGAATATCAAAGAATGTGTGTATTATTGCTGTGTCATTTTTCAATTATATCCTTATGCATTTATATAAAGATAGTGACAATTTTTTTTTACTTGAGAAAACTCATCTTTCTTTCGTAAATCGACTAGGCTATTCAATATCGTGATGATGTTGGAAAATACTCTATTAATATACAGGTAATCAATTTGTTGACGGAAAATCATTAACCAAGAATATATTTTTTTTGTGATCATGTGAAGCGATCTCGTTAAATGAAACGATTTACGGACCTTACAATCTCTTAAAAGCAATCGCATTGGGGCCATTCATCTTGCAGTCGTCTCGCTATTTCAAGAAAGCTCGCGAGACATCAGCTATACACGCGACAAGTTCGACGACTTTTCTCCCTCCATTTTGGCGGATGACGAACGCTTTGCGCGTTGCATAACATATCGCATAAATCTGCATCCGTAATTATCTAGATTATGCATACACTGACCTCGTCATAATAAAAAGTTGTTGTCCCGTTTTTAGGTTTTCAACGTTCAAATTTATGTCAGTTTCGAATTATCTTAGGAAGACACGCATGTAAAGCTCAATCGTGCTTAATCATTCTACAACGACGGACGTAATTATGAAAATTAAATCAAAGCTTCATCCTTTGTCAAACGTCCAGCTCTCTCTCTCTCACTGTCTATTCAAGATTATTTAAAGGTATTAAAATCGTGAATAATATGGAGCTGGACGCAACGATTATCTGTTCGCTGTTGTTTTAAACTTAAGTGATAACTAAACTTCAAAGATATAAAATAATATATAGATTATAATAAAAGTAAATGCAATTATATAAATAAATAAATAAATATACATATATATATATATATATATATATATATATATATATATATATATATAGAGGGAGAGAGAGAGAGAAAGAGAGAAAGAGAGAGAGGGGCGAGAGAGAAACGCTAGCTAATCAAGAAAATTTTGCTATCAAAAGATTACGTAATTTCCGCTCGTGTGTGCATGCGATTTTGCATTTACGCCGACAGGATGGATCAATGATTTCCAGCTCTATTTTTTCCTTACAATCTTTTCAAGCGTTCCATGCATCATATCAGCATTCTTTTTATGTGCTCCATATTTATACGCGATAATAGACTCGGCGGATGGTGGTTAGTGCGGTGGCGTTATAAATAGATGAGTGACTGTTGCTTGCTTCAGCATGGCGAAAGAAAAATAAACGTCTACGTTACTGCGAAATTTTCGTATACCTTCCCTTTCCTGTAAACGATATAATAAAGCGCATGTGCTAATGTTCGAAATAATGCTTTTAATTCGAAAAATATAAATGGCAATCTCTCGCAAAAGTCTTATACTTTATTATAATGAAATAAGCAATTCATAATTGGATCTTGCTGAAATTGTATAAAAAATTGTATAAAATAACAATAAATTGTAATGTGATACACTACCAATACGCTGTTTTATTAACTTAAACGTAAAAGAATTATTATTGTTTTTGGGGTATTGTTAAAAAATACAAACAGTGCTGCAAACTAAACTGCTCTACGACCTATTTTAGTGAAAATATGCGATCTCTGCTTCGCCTGCTTTCGTCCCCTCTCTTTCTTTCTCCCTCTCTCCCTCTAAATTGCATTGCTTTCCAATTATAATTAGCATACTCTAGTTGGTTATAGTCATTGACATTTTTTCGACTTATTTTTGGTGTTGTTTGATAGCCATATAATATTTCTTTTCAAAATTTCTACATTTATTTGTATCGAAAAGATGATTCTAACAATTATTTAATAATGTCAAATTTGTCTTTCTTTTGTTAAGACATTAAAACATTGATAATTTTCAAGTTAATTAAAAACTGAACAAATTTTACAAATTAATTTTCTTGTTACTAATTATATACAGTTAACAATTCTAAGTAAGATTTATTTTCCAAAAAGTCTTTTATTTTTAATAACTCTACATTTATTGATGCCTTAACATTTTTATAAACGAAAAATCTCATAAAATTCTGGATTCTTTTTCCAAAATATTAATTTAAAGTTTAATTATCAAAATAGGTAATATTTAAAAAATTATAATAAATGATGGAAACTATGTTTAAAAATTTAAATCTTCTTAAATTATACTACTACCATAGCTAGTATTCAATTAATGCTTTACAAAATTATAAAAGTTGCATTTTTAGTTTATAGAAGTCATTATAATTTATTATTATACATTAATTATTATAAATTATATCATTAATGATTAGATATTTGGTTATATTTGTCATTGATTTGTCATGAGTAAACATTTGAATGCAAATTGTGTTTCTAATTATTGGAGCAATTATTTTATTGCTGTGTGCATATCCCTCCTTTTTGTGGTTTAGTTAAATTATGTACTTTGACAACCGCGCAAAGTAATGCAATATACTTGTGGTGAACATGTTTCCATATTACAGTTACACTTTACATCTGCATGTAATTAAATTATGTTATATTATGCTAAATTTCTTTGATAGGAGTTTTATTTGAAATCTTGAAAATTGATATATTAAATATTTACGAAAAATTACATTTTCAATCATTTTCGCGCAATTTGTTCATAAAACTGAAATAAAATTTTCATATTTAAAAAGTAGCTTCTCTATAATTTTACTTTTTTTTCAATATTACATTTTCAACCATTTATTAAGCGTACTGCGATTTGTTAAAGATATTCTCTAAGAATATCTTAAACAATCATTCATAAAATAAACCGGATTCATTAACGTCAATGTCGGAAACAATCATTTCATGGAATATATAGGTAAACCATCAAACAAACTGACGGCAAAAGTGTTGTTCTACCGAGAATAGCGAGCGTAATTTTTATATCGATCGCGCAGTATCGCGATGTAATATCCAATGCGCAGTAATTTTTGCAATGCCGCTAAATGAAATACGTAATGTTGTATTTCAACCTGCATTTTATAATTGATTTCAGTAATGACACAACTTTTCGAGAAACATGGCGTGTAACTAGCGACAGCAAAATCTGTAGGATGTAATTTTCAGAAACTTCAGGTAATTACTAACTATGCTTCCGCATGAAAAAGTCGTTAATACAAGTTTTCGCATATTTTTAACGATATACGCAACGTTGGTTAAAATTGAATGCAGTATGGCGTGACATTTTATTTCTTTCTATTTTCTCATGCACGTATAAATAATAACAAGAAATACATAAAATATATTTTTTTATTTGATACATTATAAAATAACGAGTTAGAAAAAAGTGCCACGCTATCCAATAAATTTAATTTCTATGATATTTGAATATATTTTGAGCAGAACATGTATAAAACTATTTTTGTTAATATTATATGTTTTTTTTCAAATGAAAATCTTTTATTGAAAAATAAATATATTAATTTGATCATTTAAACACATACTAAGACTATTCTTTTTTTTAAATTTTCAACTTATATTAATTATACATATAATTGGATTGAAATCTCTTGCATGAGAACCCATTGAGTGTTTGAATTGTTGATCATTAAAAAAGAACGGAGATATTGATTTTAATTTATTTTGATATATTTTTTTATCCTTCGAAAAAGAAAGCTGCTGTTCAATTCTTTCGAAAAATAATGAGTAGTTTTATTATCAGGTAAATGAGATTTAATCAAGCATGAGAATTATAGTAAAACGTAATTAATAGTGATTTTCTGTCTTTAATAGATATGATAGATTGTTTTGATAATGTCTTGCAACGATTCAGAATTTCGTAAAACCAAGCTTATCCAAACATTGTAAGATTAAATGTTTGTTTGCAAAAAATTTTTTTCAGATCTTTCTTCAAAGGTTACTATCTATTCATAGTGTTCGTTAGTTTTAATCTGTGCGATATATCTCAGTTAATGTGACATATAATTCAAATGAGATGATTTTAAATTTTCAGTGTAATATACGCACTCTTTATTATTAAAAAGAAGTACAATGTCTTCATTACATCTAAAGCACTTTATAACGTATTCAACATGATTGAATTGAGTGCTATCCCGCTTTACCAAAAGCCGACTTCCTGCCCCATATTTAAGTACGAGGGTGCTAATCCATTCTGAATTTTTTTTATCTTCGCGCAACATTACCGCGGATTATCGCGCAAATTACATTATGAACACACAATTAGAGTAATATCTAAAATTTTGCTTTCATATATATATATGATGAATAAAAACGGATTGGCACAGATTGATGCCACAGATTTACCTTCTTTTGAAGAACATGTAAGTCTTTAAGCTTATATTGCGTGTACATAACATAAAGAAATATATCTACATCTATTTAATCTAATTTAAAAATTCATATTCTATCAAATTTTCATCTTTTATTCTAGAAAATTACATCACGAATATAATATTCTCCTATATGATAATACTTTGACTATGTTCTAATATCTGCAATTCGATTTATATAAATTTTATTAACAATCTAATTTTTTCATCTTTTATAAAATTCCATTTTTATGAAAAAAATTATAAAGAAATTTTGAGAGAAATTGTTTCTCTCTCTTTCTTTTTTCTCTTTCTCGTATAAAAAGTTATATCTATTTGCTAACATTATTTTTTTCCAATATTATAGAAACATTGTTCATATTGATGTATATTATTAACAGCTATATTTTTTATATATTAGAATAATTCAACAAAGAAGATTACATTAACAAGAGATAAGATTATATTAAAACATGTACACATATGTAGCCTGTCTTGTTACCTTATTTATTGAATTGGTTTCGTAGATACTATCTCATTGTAAGTGAAATTTTTCTCGACATATTTCTTCAATTTTTTTTATTTTTGAATAGACATCAAAAGAAGAAAATAAAAAGAAAATTTCATGTAAATGTGATATCGGTGTTCGGAATCTCGGGAATTGCGAAATAAAATGTCAGCCTACGCAATTCACTTTTATGAGACTCTTGTTCTGAATATGTACCTCCTTCAGATTCCATCGCTCATGTTTGCCTCGAAGCAGCTTGTCATAAAGCTGTATACGTGCGTTCATAAATATGATGTCTTTTGCTCTGTCGTTTGTGTCTGTGGCAGTTACGATTGACAGTGATTACTCATTCCGCGCACATGTTTACACGATACTAGGAAGGTCTTTTGAGATCGGTATTTTTGAGTTGACGTAAAATTATGCAGAGACTAAAAAAGCTTTTATAACAAGAACATAATTTATTAAGTTTATAAAAATATAAAGCCTCTTTGTATGTATACTAATTTATAAAAGTTTAAAATAAAATAAGTGAAATAAAATTAATATATTAAAATTTCTTTCGTTCAATAGTATCACGGACAAAAATGTTAGAGAAAACGACGTACTTCTTACATACATAAGCTACGAAGAAATTGTACTGCAATATGTGTTGCAACACTGTTATAAATTTTTCGAGACATTAACGTTTTTCTTTCGCGGAAATAAATGAGTTTTAAAACGTGTTAACTCGCGAAAAATGATGCCAACAAAGAAGAAAGGTGATTAAATAGACTTTAGAGCAATTAATATCGCACAGCTTTTTTAATGTGCGTTCATGTTTTTCCAAAATACTCTCGCTACGTGCTCTCAATGATTTGTTTTCTTCGGTGTATGCTATTGGTGTAAATCAATTAACATAAATAAATCCCGCTTGAGACGAAACGCCTATATTACATTGCACATTTTAACAGATTGGGGATTTTTATGCCATTGTTGTGAGGGAGGATTCGACGTGAAGCTATTAACTCGTAAGCCGAATGCAAATATCTTGATTCCTTCCCCGACACAGCGCTTTAATTTATCAGTGACAAGAATTATTGCAGCTTATACCTTTTTTCGATATTTTCGAAGTACCTGACTCCACTTCTTTATATTATGTTAATTTAGAATTGATTTTATCTATCATGATAAACAAATAATTATTTTCCGACAAGCAAAGCATAGTTAAGTGTCATGAAATATCTAAATGTTACAGAAAATAATTACTATTATTATATTATTAGATTAATGTTAATTAGATTAACTGAAAAAAAATTTACGATTTAAGTTTCCCTTCAAATAAAATCATTATTCCGATTTTCGTTATCGATTCACGTGATTTAATACAATATCAAGTCAATTATATTATAATATATGCCATTCTTACGAGTAACATCCGATGATGAATTGTGAAGCACGATTGGCAATTGTTGCACTTGCGTCCTTTCAACTAGGATCGATCGATCGCCCTTACGTGCACGACGCGTCGTAATTGCATGTGTCCAACTTCGCAATGTGTTCCATATTGGTTGTTACTTTTTATGGGCGTTTGTTTACGAGAAAAAAAAACAGAAAAAGGTCAGCGAAAAAGTCAGTGAAAGCAAACTAGGGTCAGTCGAAGAAGAGCAACCAACAATTTGCAACTTGATGAAATAACTGGTAAACAACTCTTCAACCAGTATATAAATGTCACAATAAAGAATTTTAAGTGAAACTCATTGTTTTCGTATCACATAACATTACTATTGACAATGAAGCTATTATATGAATTCATTTCTTACCAAGAAAAAATTAAGGTGGAAAATTTATCACGTTATTATTTATTTCGTATATTTTGGATTAGTTATTTTTTTAAATAAAATATAATAAAATAATAATTTAATTTAATAATAAAATAATAAGTAGTAATTGAATAGAAAATAGAGTAATTTAAAATGTAGACGATGAAGGAGAGAAAAGCAAAAACTTTCATCATTTTGAGAAATTTAAAACCGTGAAAGCTAAAAGAAAAGCGGAGAAAAAACCCTTGACAAATTTTATCTTAATTTACTATATACATATTTTTTTACTTGGATTAGAATTATTAAAAAATACTTTTGTTAATTAATAATATATCTGCATATCGCTATAAAATACAAAAATAATTTCGATGCATTTAATTTTACTTTTATCAAAACTATTCATGATCGCGTTATTCCTTGATTTTACTTCTATCGCCAGCAGATATGAACCACGAAGGTTTGTGGTGACGCAAATAACTGAATGTCGCTGTCTACAATGACCTTGGTTAGAGAATAAGGATGCTGTTGACGCTCCCATTTATGGAGATTAACGAGTTGCATTCAAATACGAAGGGTTTACATGCGTGGCATCTCTTAAAAACATAATATTTTTTATCTCGATTATATTTTAATATTTATTTTTATATAAGATTTATATATATATATATATATACATATCTTCTTTAAATATATTTATAAATAAGTTTCATATTTAGATAAAATTATTCAATTAATGAAAAAAATTTAGAAAATATTATTGTACTTTTACATATCAGTTTTATTTTATATTAGAAAAAATTGTAAATATCTTGAAATTTAATGAGGAACTACTCGAAACGAGATGACTTCCATTTGTTAAATAATGACGCGCCAAAGAGAATCATAGCAAAAACTTTTGGAATACTAAAAATCCTCAAAGTTTATGTTGTTTGAGGTCAAGAGTGAGGCTGTATTCTTTCTACGTTTTGCTATTATATAATTATTTTCCTCCAATCCCGTTTGTTTCCTCAGTTTCTCTCAATTTTCTTTGATCATAAAAGTTATATTTCTATCGAATTCCACTTCATATTTCATTGTAAAGTTAAGCAAAGTGAAATCAATCTAAGAGTTAGAAAATTATATATACATTTTATTGTTTCGATTTCAATTACCATTTCACTTACTCCTCAGTTAATCGATCGCTAACATTCATTGATTCTTATTATAATTTGATTTATGACTTGCACTATATACGATAATGTGAATCCAGATAACATAAAAAGACTAAAAGATATTAAAGATGTCTAAAGGATGATAAAATATCTTTAAGTCGTCTTTTAGGAACATGTGCTATTTGAGAAGTAATTATTATGACATGCAATTTTCATTCCTTTAGTATGAGTGAAAAGAGTAGAAGTTCAAAAGAATAGTTGTTCTTCTATTTCATTATATAAATGTATATTTAAACGTATTAAATTTAAATATATTGAAAATCTTTCTCTAAAGATTTTAACCACATATTTATTATAATTATTAAGATACTTAAGGCGTTTAGTTCAAAAATGTTGCGTAATTTGTATGTAACAATTTTATAAATTTTCCTAAAAAAATAATTCTTTTCAAATTGATTAAACAAATTCTATTGTTACAATCTAACAAGGTTCGAGAGATATCTTGTAGAACAGCAGAAATAATCATTACAACGTGGACGCGCAAAAAATACAAGGAACAGGTACAAGGAACTAACTTTTTTGCGCTTTGAGGAGCTTTTCTCACATCCTCTGACAGCTCTTGAATGACCGACTTTCGTTTTCTGCAGGGCATCTAAGCGACATGTAAATATGTCATTGTTACACGACACTAGCATTGTATTTCTCCTATTGTATGTACACATATATATTTCTCGAGTATACTAATGGCTTGCTTTTCCGTCGCCTAGGCGATGACACGTTCCGACTCTCGGGATACAGACAAATTTGAACCAGCGCATCCCTTTGTCGCCTTGTGTTAACGCGTAGATGTCCAGAGGCGCTTTGTACTCTCGAGTTACGAAGAGAAGTAGTGGCAGTTGCTATCTACTGTACTGTGTTGTACCGTGATGACATCCATGTAACGATCCTTGATCAAACTTGTGACCAATGCAGACTATTACAAAAAGAAATGCTCTAAATTTGCACTTGCATTTGTGTTTTCCACAGAATGTAAGAGGATTGCTGCATGTTCATATAATATTCGATATTTTACAAGAAAAGCTTTGCGCATTTAAGGATTATTATATTTTAATCATAATATTTTTTCCACGGTCAATTTTGTATTTTTGCAAAAATTTCAACTTGAATATATCGGCTAAAGAGCAAAATCCGCACAAAATCAATTTCGCTGAACTCGCATAACATTATTAAATATATATGTGCACTTTTAAAAAAATATATACTTAAATTTCTTCTATTTTTATAAAGTGTTTTGAAATTTTACAAAAAGCTTGAAGATTTAGATGCTAACAAGATACAATCAGGTTGCCGCTAAAAATTGAATACACAGCTAGTTAATTAACGCCATATGATTGTTTCAACGATAATTACGTAACAATCAGTATACACATCAACGAAGCACAATGAATCGGCTCGTCTCTATAAGCGACAAGCCTCTATAAACGAACCTCTATAAGCATTGATTGACTACTCGATTCTACATTTCTTTGTATAGACATACTGGTGTGGAATTGATTCGTAGAATTGGACGTCATGAAGATTATTGGATTTTTCGCGATGGAAGTTTCCAGAACGATTTTTTGCCAAATGTAATTATCGAATGTGCAGGTATAATCTGCAAGGATATACTCTTTTCGGATTTCAAAAAAGAAAGAAAAGTTTATTCCAAAAAAACAGAACTATTTCGTTAATTAAAATTTCATTTAAATTTAATGCTATAAAAATAATATTTTATAGTAATAACAATATAATAAAATTACTACAATATGATAAATATTTAATTGGAATATGCAAACTCTATTCTAGATATAATGAAACCCGGCTGTGTCGAGTCTAAAAAAAGAGCGCGCATAAAAATACTTTCTGACATTTATATTAATCTTAGATTAGCAGAAGTTAGATGTAAAAAATAATTAATAATTTATGTGCATTTTTGTGCAGTTTTGCAATACGCCACGAATTCATTAAAATCAAAGAGCAATAGTTCTGTTTTTTCAGTTTAAATGAAAAAACTGTTGAATATTTTGCATGTAAAACGTAGATCTTTGTTATTAACAGTGAGCTACTAAACGACATAAAGTTGATTATTGGATTTTCTCGGTATAGATAATAATGTCCTTCTCGAGCTTACCAATACGAACGTCAAGTCTGTTAATGTTAATTAATATTTCTATCTTCGCGCGAGACTTTTCCATAAAATTATTAAAGGTTGTTTACATGTAAACTTGTCAAGTGTATTGTGTATTTATAATTATTAGAAATTTAATACTACCGAGTTAATGCATCATTAAATTAAATACGACGAAAGAGTAGAATATTATGTATACGCTTTTTGGTCTCATTAATTTAATTATAATTTCGCATTCAAATAAAGACACACAAGAGATAATCACGTCATAATTTTTTACTAAAGCGCAAATTGCCAGAAGGAATAATCCTATTCTTTACTTTAGGTGCGAGGTGTTTATTCCACGGGATGAAATGTATATTACATGCGTCTTTGAACACGAAAATCACTTCTTTTAGTGATAATAACAGACCACTTTGTGTCTTATTAAAATGAGATGGAATCTCGAAAAATAATTCAGCTAGGGATTACAAACAACCTGCGTAAACTTGTGTACAATGACATGCAAATAAAGATGCATGCATCTTCACATTTTTAAATTTAATTGTTGAAATATTTAATGTTATTAATTAATTAGTAATTATTAATTATAGAAATAAGTACATTTTCCCAAAGAAATAAGTACATTATTTCCTCGAGAAAATATTAAAATCGTGCTAAAACCTTGTTAAATAACTTGACATCAAAATGAAGATCTACGGTTCAGGAATATTTTGTATATTGATGTATCATTTTATCATGAGATTGCGACATTATTCAATATTCATTATACATGCGTTATTCACAATAGGATTATTAATTGTTGATTTGACAGGGAAAATGGAGCTCATTATTATATAATGTTTCTGAACTATGCCTATGTTAAGGCTATTTTCGTTACTGACATTTGCATGTATATAACGATCGATTCGCGACAGTTGGGTGACTACGATATTAGATATCACTCCACGTTATGTTAGGACGTTGCCGTGATCGAATTAATCCACTTAAAAGGAGACAACGGACCATTTGTTCGTTATAGATACAATCGATAATCCGATATTTTACATAAGGTTAAAGAATCTATAATATTACTGAAAAAAACAATTGTGCAAATATATTAATTTATAAAAAACTTTTATATTTTTTGCACATTCTATATCTTTTGCATTTTCTAAGATTGTGGGAAAATTGAAATCTCTGCAGATTTGTATGAATTATTTAGATATTTTATTTACTGAGAAATATTATGTGTAATCGATTTAATGGAGAATCTATGGATAAGTAATTTGTTGTGAGTTGAGATTTTGATTACTATAAAACTCCAAATTATTTTGTAAATTTTTAATTATTTTTGTAAGAATTTATAGTTACATTAGCCAAAATAGCAAATGTAAGTTTCAATAGTAAATAGTGTTAAAAATGTTCTCAGAATAGAGAAAAATCATGTTGTGCATTATAACATTTTGTTGCCAGAGAAAATTACAGTAACGATGTCAATCAATAGTGCATTGGTGCGTATGCATATGACATGTGTTACTGCTTGTCAGCTTCACAGTTGACGGAATACGCACCTTAAAACGCAGTTTATGCATTATACATGCAGAATAATTTTCAAGAACATGATTTGATGTGATAAATTTCATATTAAGATGTTAATTAAAATATGTTCTTTTATAAAATTTAAAAAAAAAATTTGTTTGAGAGACATATAAAAAAATATTTTATTTTTATTCTTATTTCTGATTAAAAATTGTTTAACCTTGATGTCATACTTGAATATTTTTATAAAGAAAGAATTAATTTTCGCGTTTTACTTAAAAAATGCTTTATATCAACATACAATTATATACTTTTTTTTAAACGTAAAAGTAATACGTTATGTACCATAAATTGTACATAAAGAAAGAGTTAATAATAATATCTAAATATATTGTAAGCAAATGTAATTCCCAATTCACACGTAACTGTTCCATAATTAATAAAATTTTACGTGACAATAATCTCGATCGAATACTGAAGTATTTGCGAAATGTACTTTCACGCATAAAGTCTGAAAAATAATGTCTGAGGTGCTTCAGTATCTCGGTGAAAGACTTCTAGAGGAAGTATCAGGTAGAATGGCTTCAGAAAATTCCTTTCTAAAGAAAAATTGCACCGACGTTCTTTCGCATACCATCGATTTCTCGTACTTGGCAAAGCTTATTTTGTTTACAGAAAACTGAAAGATACAGGGAAAAGATATAAAAATTGGAAGAAGTGACTTATTTTCTCGTAAAAATAATCGATTCAATAGTGAAAAATAAAGCAACAAGACGAGGAATCGTACATATATTATCAATTATGTATTTTAATATTTAGATTTACTTCTTAAAAGATTTGTTAACGAGATTTATCTATAAATTTTAATTTATTCTCTTTAATTTGTCAATACATAATTAATTGCGCTTTATCAAAGACTAATACTAGCAACTAGCGCTTATACTCTTCTCAGTATAATGCAATCCTCTTTCTTATTAAGTTTGATCAGAACAAATAATTGCGCGTCAAAGGCAACTTTATAATAATAATAAACGAAATGTAAAGATTATTTAAAAAAATAAACACAAAATATATATTAAAAAATAAACAATTAAATTATAATATCTGACAATAAAATCAGACAATTTAGCAACAAAGTTTCATTTTTTGATCAATATTTTAATATCATCAATTTATGAGATTTTATTTTTTGAGAGACTTTATACTTTACCGATATAAAAAATATATATTAAGAATAAAAAACTTAAGACAGAAAGAGAGTGAATTTAGTTAAAGAATAAAATTTAATTGAAAAATGCATCAAAGATTTAATCGCAGGAATTCTTTTAATGTTATTCAAAAGTCACCATGTGAAAAACACTATATCTTCGCATATTTAGTCTCTTGTCGAAACTGCACTAAGTAAACTTCTCTTTCTGTATTTATTAAACAAACTATTAATAAATTAGCGTGATAGAAAACATCTATTTTGCGTGTTTAATAGCCATAGATTTCGCATGCATGTTAATATGTATATTACATGCCACGCGGTTTTCCAATTATTATGAAGTCGCATGATCTAAGAATCGCGTATTATTAAAAGCGATCACTTGCGTGGAATAGTCACAATTATGCCATTTTCTAATAACCGGGAGAAATTGTCCGTTAAATGTAGACGAGCGAAATAATATTCCGATTAAGATCCGGAAGAAGCCACATTTAATTAAACGGAATAGAGAAGATTTATCTCTTCTCACCTTTCGTCTTCAAGTTTGTATTCCTTATCCTTTGAGAACATGTATAAGAAACTTTGCAATTTAACACTTGTGAACCATTTTCCACGACAAGAAGAATGCCAAAGATGGAAAAGACAGATGGAAGAGAAGAGTAAAGAAGAAAGAATAAAGCGGAGTAAATTATGCTCTTTAAGTGAAGTTCCTCTTTTATAGCAATACTCGTATTCCTCAAGCCCAATTTTTGACGATTGTATCTACAGTTTATTTTACTGTACTTCAAAGCTGTATTAAAAAAAAATCTTCGATATACAAATAAATTTTTATTTATCGATACATATCAAGGTTGGATTGAAAAATTCTTTATCACGACAGCGTATAAAAAATTTAATTAACTTATAATAAATTTTACTTTATTTTAAATTATATATAGTAATATATATTGCAATGTGATATCAAAAACTGTGCAACGATTAAGAATTATTAAATCCAGATATGATTAACTTGTTCTCTAGCGATCACGCGTGCAAAAAAAACAGAACCATTACTGTTTTTTTTTAGACATGAATACAGTATACAAGGGCAGGTGATACTATCGCAAAGTTCTCTGGAGAATCATGAGCGCACGCGTTGCTCGCGAGCCACGCCTAAATTTAACAACGTAGATCCATTAATGCATAATGAGCAAGGAAATGACATGACCTTGTCTTTCTAAACAATTGCAATCTGTTACAATAAGAAAAGAAGAAAATTAATAAATTAAAAATAAACTAATAGACATACATAACTATGTTATTATATATAAAAGTATCAAATAAAAAATTATATTCAAAAATTTATATGACTTAAATCATCATTATTTTAAAATATATAGATTATACATATATAAATGTAATTTTACAAAATGTAAAATTACAAAAATACTAATTTTTTTTATTATTAACTTAATTTGATTATAGTTAAAATATCTAGAAAATATTGTATAAAGATAACATAATTAGTAGAAAATAATTAGTTATATCGTTTTTTTAATTATTTTCTTGTGATTGATTATATTAATAAGTAATGATTTGAGATAATTGTATTTTAAATTATTTTTTCTATATTTTTATATTCTATATTTTTAAATTATTCTTTTTAATTAAAATTTAGAAATAAATAATTTTAGATGTTTTTGAAAAGAAATGATTATTGATATTATTACATCATTATACAATGCGACAATATATTTTTATATATCCATGTAGCATATATCCATATACATATACATGGGGATGAAATCGAATATTCCATCCTTATTATCTCGATAAATGCAGCTTCTATCATATAATGGATATCGATATTTTGCATTATGAAGAGAGATTATGCTAAATATATGCGTTTCAAAGAGATCTTTTAAAAGGATTGAAACTTGTCAAATATGAAACGATTATATAACATATAAATATAATGAATAAATGATAATTTATGATTCGGGATAAATCAGAAACATCAAAGTGTCATTACATATATGTATAGGATGAGAGATTACTTTTATATAATATTCATATTCCAGGAAAATATATATTACATATTTACATATATATATATATAACTCATATATAGATATTACTATAAATATTATTTCTTTTAAAAATACGTATAAATTAAATTTTTTTACTAGTTAAATATAATGCATACTTACTAAGCGATAATATATTGAAGAATAAGTTCAAAATAGAGTTGAAGAATATATGAAATATTAAATCACATAAACATAACAATTTTGTTAAAAATCGCTCTCCAAAACTTTAATTCGCTTATATAACAGTTTATTTTAACAAGTATTTAAGCACTTTTACCATAGATGAGTTTAGTATCTTTTATTCAATTTTTTCCTAAAATTTGTTTCATAAAATTGAAATCGCAGATTGTTGATATTATTTAATATCATTTTTAGCCAAAATTTAAAAATATATTAAATCATGTATTATATCGAAAAATACAATCTGACCATGTTCAAAAGTTTATATTCGTTTTATAAAGATGATGAAACATCTTGAGAGTAAAAAATCTAAAGTCGTAACAAAATCATTTTATCCTTGAGTAACCGAGCAGAATAAAAAAATTTCCTTCGAATGAGTTTGTCTTAATCTACACTCCCTAAAATCCCTTTTATAGACAATCGTATAATGAAATGGCGCTTACTTTTTTTCTCGGCCAATAGCAATCGACAATAAATTCGAGAGAAGTGGGTCTGCGTGTGCCATGAATAAAAAGAACTATCCTTAATCTTCACTCTGAAATTTCGTCAATCGTAAAATTCTGCATTATACGTGATCAAAATTATGTAAAAATGTAAAACGTGGAAGTATTTGAAAGATGTATCGATGGTTTTATCACTCAAGTCTGCAAAAAATCTCTGCATAATTTTTTGTCTTTTTAATGCTAAATATATAGTATAAATATATAAGTATAAAATAAGGATGATATCATACTAATACTAATCTTCTAAATATTATATATTATTTATACATATATATATATATATATATATATATATATATATATATATACATATGTATTTAATACATGAAAATATTTTTTATCTTTAATACTTTTAATCTCCAGGTTGTGTTTAATTTGCGAACGGCGCAAATTTTCTCTGGAAAGATGTATACAGTAAATCATTCGAATAAATTTTACAAGATTTATATGCATTTATATATCATGTATATTTTTCCATTCTTTTTCTAGAATGCGCTAGATCGATTTATTCGAGTCACGATATACAATATCGATACAATTTCCATTTTTTTAAATGAAGTATTTTTGTAGAACGTGATATTCTATGCATTCACACATTTGCAATACTCGTGCAATAGTAGACATTATCATATAAAATACAGGTAAACAATCTTTTTATGTGTAACATGCGCGATGAAATCGGTAAAATAAATCTGAAAGAAAAAATTCCCTGTTCATATCTTTTTTATTCGTAAAAACGGTCGTAATTATTTTTTTTTCTTTTTGCATACATGCATATAAAACTTTCATTAGCATGACGAATGACATAAAAGACCCTGTATAAAACGAAACATTGAACAGGGGACGTCAAACGTTCATAAAATATAATTAAACGCAATTAATAAAGCGACTCATATTATTGGAGGGTTACATATGACGGTTTGTGAAATATATATTGAGAGACTAATTTCCTTTCCTTCGATAGAGTGTTATAACATGAAATAAATGCGCACATATTTTTTTATAAATTTTTGCAGGAAAACTGCTATATTTTTTTACATATTTTATATATGTATTTTATTATTCAAACATAGTTTACTATTCGACATATTTTACTATTCGAACATTTGAACTTTTTATTATTTCATGAGAATATCAACGATTTTACCCTTCGTTGAATATCTCTTCGTATTCTCTATATCTTTTCCATTAAAAATATCATAGCAATCTGTGAAAATGTTTCTGCAGATTTTAGCAGATATCAACCGCAAAGACAATTTATTCCCCGAATGGGATATTTTTTTTATGTGTCTCAATATGTCAGGATGATTGAAATCAGATGTTATAGAGCAAGGTCGCCCAATATACATATTAGAGAAGATCTTAAAAGTATTTATTATATTATTCGAAATAATTGAAACAACCGAATTGATAATATTCATCCAAACATTAAATCTATGTCAGATATGATTTCAAATCTAAATCAATTTTGAATTATTTAAACAACTTAATTTATGTGTACAAATATCTAATATAATTTAATATAAATAACAAAATACATAATATATAAATGTAATATATTAATATTAAATATAATATTAAATTTTTAATTGTTGATGTAATATTAAATACGATACAAGAATAAATTTAGAAAAGATAAAAATTAAAAATTTTAATCGTCCACCGTCGTCTAACTTTTCATAATATAATAATATATATAATATAATAATATATATAATATTATATTAAAAATTAAATCAGATATATCATTACACAGATATATTATTACACAATGAACAAGTAAATCTTTTTTAATTATATTATTATAATTACGAATTATAACGAATTTATTTATTATCTTCTTAGCAAATCATATGCATTAGATAGAAAAGAAAAATTATATTTGTTAATAAATATTTACTTAATTGGTTATAATTAAATAGAAACGCATATGTAACGTCATATAAGGCAAACAAGTAATAGCCATAAGCAAATTGAATCAAGTTGTAAATCTCGCAACTTTGTTTTTAAAATTAATTCATTCATATTTCAAATTACAATAAATTATCGTTTCTGATTATAATAAAAAATAATTCATAAAACATACATTCGGATCTTCTTTTGAATAAATAAATTTCAAACACAGAAGAGAAATCCATTTTAGAGAAGTTCAAGAAATTAATTAACCGAACAAAAAAAAAATTAACAAAATAGATATAAGTATTTAACAAAAATGTATCGTGTACCGTACACGTGTATCATGTTTTGATAGGAGCGGATTAGAATTGATAAACGAGGCTTACTTTGACAAATCCTTGATAAATAATCAAGTTAGATTAATGTTAAATAATGGTTGTCGCTTCGTAGGTAACTAACTCGTGAGATCTAAATCGAATGCGGCGAAGTCGCTCTTACTTAGTTTCAACCAAGTTCTGGCACAAAGTTGGCACGTTACTATATATATTGTGACTAATACAAGGCATTATAGGCTATCAACAATAAGAAGGCTAACAGGAACTTGATTTCATTGTGCACTCGTAAAGAAAAGGAAAGAGAAAGAGGGAGTAAAGGATAAATAAGGCTGTCGCAAACCTTATAAGACATCGATCAATGATCGATCCTCGCTAATAATGAAAGACAATGAAAGACTGATACTATGGCCTATCTTATGTGGACATACGTGAATCGTTATTTCTCCCCGTATCAGTATGCAAACTGATTTAATATCAGCCAAGGCTATCCCTATTTTTTTCTATCCTCATTTTATACAATTTTTTCGGCCGCTTCTTTGAGAAATAAAATTATCTCTTTTCCTGTTTCATCACTCATTAGCATGAAAACAATATCGATACACAAACAAAATCTTATAATTTATTATGTTATGTATCATTAAAATTAAAAATTTACTCACACTTTATTCAAAATAAACCAAAACGGATTTTAGCAAAACGGTCACTATTTTTGTAAGAAGTGCTTTTAGAGAAATGCTAGATATAAAAATATGAGTATTAAGCCTCACTCTAAATTATTTTTCCCATCATTCAACATTAATATACTGGCAAAAATAGATGTAGGTATATAATGCAATCTAAATGTTTATAATATTTTACATCAATTTGTGATATTTGATATCAATTCTATTTTTTAAATAAAAAATCTGTTTCAATCAAAATAAGAATTCCATGAAAAAAATCGTGTATTACTAACTATAAATATTTACTATATAAGACATAATACATAATTTATATAATACATAATTATTTATTAGCTATATATTGATAAATAATTGTGTGAATTCTATAAAATTTGATTCTTTGAAATAGAAAAGATTTAAATATTTTATTAAATTAAATCAAATTATATATTTTAATTCTCTTTTAACTCTCTTTCTAAAGTACTCATTTTACTTAATAACAAATATTTACTGAACATAGCTCAATATCTTATTTAATCTAGCTTTAATTAATTAACTCTACCGAGTATCGCGAGAAAGACAAAATATTTCAATTAAATCTCCATTTATACTCCATAAGATACAAAAAGATAGCTTTCTTTAAAATTAAAAGCAACCAGAATAATACTATTGAATAAAGTTTAACAAAAACTTATTGGCGTTCCTTAATGCGTGAAATAAATTACATTTTTGCGAAAAAATGTTAATTAAAATGTTAATTAAAATTATTATTCTTTTTCGATAGTTAATACAAACCGAATCAATATACAAAAAGATTAATAGATTCTTTTTATCTTGTTAAGAGTTAATATTTTTTCAAAGAGTTAATATTTTTCTATATACAACTGCAAGAAATGTAAAAAATTTCAAAAATATTAACTATCTCTTTTGATGGTAAATTATTGTACTGTCTATGATTAAAACGACACCCAATTAATACTAACGAATGATTATTAAAGCTTCAAATACAATTAGAAAATGAATCAAATCAAACTCAGGAAATTAGAAACTTAGAAACGTAATAATTGACAAAAAGAAACAAAAAAATAATTATTCCATTTCTTGGCGTATATAACTGATATGAAATGAAATTATTAAAATAAACCAATGCGAAATTAACCAACGTGAATTCATCATTTTAATTGAAAATTCGATTTATCTTTAGTCTAATTTATTCATTGATATTATATATAATGGAATCTAATTTTTCATTAATGTTGTAAAAATATTATATTTTATATAAATTTGAAATTTGTTTTTTTTCTCATCATTCGTTTTTATTTGATCTTGCATTGAATTTTACATGTAAAGTGAATTTAGCAACGTTCTCGACTCACGAAATTCTAAGAACGATATGTTAATAAACAGTATGCACACATCGAAACGAATCATCAGCTTTACCGTTGACGTCAAAAACAGAGCCGACAGGAGACGAGAATTTAAGTCCCGCGCGTTCCGTCAAATAATTACAGTCTGTAGCGAAATGATGCACGACTTAAATCGGCGTGCTCTCGTTGCCGGATCGTCGAGGAGACATTTTAATGCCAATCTGACGTAGCATCGCCCTAGTTGTGTCGCATGCCGCACGTAGATATACCACATCACGATACACGAGGTCATATTCACTCGGTACACGACGCGCAAACCATTGTCGTTACACTGATATACATATAGCACGACCCTTTTCCGGTAGTGAATCGATATTATCGATCGCCCGAAATGTCGTAGAAATGCGTCGCACAGATTAATTCCAGATGAGTAACATTCAGAGGGATAAACTCCAAGTGCCAAGTAAATTGCTCTAGATGAATTTTTTGCGCGACATTAAAGCGGCAGCGCCAAGAGCCTCCGCGATGTGTAACGTTGTATTTTATCTTCTTTAAGTATATGGTGTGTGTATTTATGTTTTAAACATTTTTTCAAAATAATAAATATATAATAATAATTCAATTAATAAAATGAGAATTGTATGATATGATATCCACTAGAAAAACAAGAAAAGTGTTTTTGATCGAATTATTTCATTGCGTTTAACATATCTTAATTATTTATTTGTGTTGATGTTATATTGTGTGCGCAATAGTCGGAAAATAATGATCGTGTATATTACACGTGTGTAATGCACGATTGTTTTTATAATATATATGTAATGGGAATTTAAATACGTATAGCTTTTATGTCAAAGCAACCGACCATTTTTATGCGATCCGAAATTAAAAGACTATATTTTTAAAACACTTTTTCTACTGGAATAAAATAATATTTTGCATTTAAAAAAGGATATAGTACAGTAATTTAAATACAAGAATGCGTATTATTTTTTTATTACTGGGATAAAAGCTGTGCAGAGTTTAACTTTTCAAATATTGCAACGTGATCTCGTTTGCCTCGGTGATCTATGTATAAAAAAAGTTTACAGCGATGGCAGTCTGTCTTGAGAACATATAAACAAATTTTCCCATCGCGCTTTTTCGTGCTTTTACGTTAGGAGGCAGCTGGTACGGCCAATATATCACGGTTTAACTGCTGACTTATCCGTTAAGAAAAAGATCACCGTCGCGTAAATTTAAATTATGAATATAATGTAGCGCAGCACATGCTGGCAGAGAAATAGCGAAAAAAAAAACAGCTTTAGTAGGCCGTCTAAGATGCCAGCAAATAGCGAGGAAAAATATTTGAGCATTATAAAATTTTACGAATATTTGCATATATAATATGTCTTTTTATAGAAAAAATAAATTTTTTCGAGATCAAATTTTTGCATAAAAATGCTCAGTTTGCATAAAAATATTCTTTTTATCGCGTTTACGTAAAATTATCATAAAACTCAAAATATTTTACATTTAAATTATTTTAGAAATTACTTTACATTTAAATACATAGCCTATATCTATTTTTTACAAATGTAATCTGAGTCGATTGGAAAGATCTAATTTGAGTTAATTGGAGGCAATCTGCAACAAGCAATCTTCTGCAAGCAAACAATACGAATAAATACGAATAAATGTTGTAATCAATTATGCTAATATTATTGTTTATTTACACACACATTCATTACTTAGCTCTAATGAATCTTAGAAAATGCTAATTTAGTTGAATGCAATCGGTAAGTAAACATTGAATAATTATGCAAATACTCCGGTAAGAAGGAAAACACGTACGTGACACCATTGTCTGTATACAAATACAATTACACTTGGCTCTTTAGATTTTACGTATACAGCCGTTTTATGTGTGCAAAAGCCATTTCCGAGAATTCTTATTAAAAGAATTGGACTAGTTGTTCTCATAGAATAAATAATTTGCATCTATTATATCTTCTTATTTTGTGTCGCACTGAGATAGAATTATTCATTATATTGAGCTTGAAAATAATGAATTAAAAAATAAAAAATGACGAACACGTATATCTGAAAACTTATGAAAAACTTAATTATAATTGTGTATTCAATGCAAATTCTCTTATCTTTTTTTTATTTCTTCTCTCTTTCTCTCTCCATTTCTCGGATAATTTTTTATATAATTTAAACTGAGTTATTTATAAAATTAAATTGCAATAGTAAGTTATTCTTGTGAAATATGGATATCCAAAATATTAAAAGCAATTTATATTAAAATAGAGTAAAAAAATTATTGATTTATAAGGAAGTTTCTTTTTGTTATGTATGCACTGTGCAAATAACATATAAAGTTAATTATGTAAAATGATATTTTTTAAAATATATATAAAAAGAAATTTTAAAATTTAATTGTAAAAATTGTTTGTGTTTTTCGATTTAGATAATATAAAGACAACAATAATATAAACATGGCATCGACAAAAACGTGATATATAAATGAAAAATAAATTAACATAGTATTTTAAATTATATAAAACAATGTATATTTTATATATTGTGTTATTAATTTTATTATTGTTTGTATCTATTTCAATGATATCATATTTTATAATAAGTTTTATCCGTATGTTTTGTCTTATATTGTTTGAAAATATACTATAAATAAACACACACAAATGTGAGCACTTATATATATTATTCATGATAAAATTTCTATCTCTTTATTCTCTTTATGTAAACCATTAGCTTCTACGCCTTTTATCATTTGGATTATCCTTGTTCTTCTTTCAGTATACGATACATATATATATATATATATATATATATATATATATATATATGTGTGTGTGTGTATCGTATACTGAAAGAAGAACAAGGATAATTCAAATGATAAAAGGCGTAGAAGCTAAAGGTTTACATAAAGAGAATAAAGAGATAGAAATTTTATCATGCTTAATTTCCTGCCAACTTATTCAATGTGAATGATTTGGTCATAAGAGCAGGCTCATATATGAGACTATCATTTATGTTTTTATTTAAATAGTAGTAGAATCTAGTAGAAAATAGTAGTAGAATCTTTTGTTCTAATTTACAATACTAAATTTGTATCGTAATATATCTCATCAACCAATTGTTTCGCTTTAAGAAAGAGAAAGAGAGGGAAAGAGAATTTTCGAACTATATATATAAATGATAGTCTCATATATGAGCCTGCTCTTATGACCAAATCATTCACATTGAATAAGTTGGCAAGAAATTAAGCATGATAAATCTTCTTTCTACAGGCTAACAAGTTGTAACTCATTTCAAAATCATATTACCAATACTTGTTTTAGCTGTGATTTATTGTATGCATAATTTGCAAATTATTAAGTCTTTGCAAACAGAAAGTTACATGTAAAGAATTACTAATTTAAAAATATATTATTATACTATTTTATTGCACTAAATTATACATAAAAATTTATTTAGAAAAATATAACGAGAAGCAATTGACCATATGAAGAATCAGAAAGTTTAATTAGCGGTGTATTAAGATTGTGAATCAAGTGTGTCGCTGTTAAAAGAGAGCTCTTATTTAAAGCTGTCAAAATATAAAGACTGTATTATATGGACATTATTCGAGAGAAGTTTCCCATTTTCAACGCTTAGTTAAAATAAAATTTTAACATTTGAATACTTATACTCTTTATTGTAGGATCAGACGCCATCTGTAAAGGAATCCACACTTTAATTTATCTAAACTGTACTTTTGCAACGACGAGAAAATCCGTTATATTTTAATCACATCTCCCATCACTTAAACGTTTGTCTTTATTACCGACAATAACAAAATGTTGACAGCATCTTATTACAAAAACGGCATGGATTCTAACGATATTACTACAATTTTCTCATGAAAACTTAACTCTCCTTATCTTGATATACTGCAAAACCGAGGATAGTAAGAGACTTGCATCATTTCAGATTCCGTTCTCACAAAATAGGTCAAAGTTTTTGCATGGCTTCGATACAAAGCACATGTATCTAAAGAAAAAATCGGTATGAAATAGATATAGAATTGCATTGCTTCGAAATTGCATTGTCATATCATTCAGAAATATTATTTTCTCAAAATATTATAGGCCGAAAACTCATATTTTCGAAATCAATAAAATATTCAAATTTGAAAAACAAATTATTTCTAAATTCTTCGATATGTATTTTTTTCAATTTTTATTCACAAATTTTCACAATATTATTTTATTTGTCAGGAATTTACATATTATTACATATTTCGACAAAATAATATTTCTGCATTATGATATTTATGCGGAAATCAATTTATAATAATATTACCCTGCATTTTCAGTTTCGACATTTCGAATTTTTTTAAAATATTTACGAAATATTTACTTTCTGAAAGTGCTTTTTTAAATTGAATATCTATTAAATAATATTCTTAAAGAAGCTTTATTAAATAATAATCTACATGCCGTTCTATAATGATTTTTTTAAATCACCTGTGTTTTAAAATTAATATTTGGTTTGTTTATATATATATATATATATATATATATATATATATATATATATATATATTATTTTGTAACACGTAATTATTATTTTATAATATCTCAATTTTACATTACCTTATGTTTTTGATTTATGAAGAAAATGCATATTGCATTATTTATAATATTATGTTGAATAATGTTCTGCAAGTTTAATCTATGTCTATTAATAAATAAAATTCATTTCATTCAAACAGTCTCGAATTATTAAATTATATTAAAGAGATAATAACGCCGGAAAGGAAGCTCGTCGCAAATATATAAACACAATGGCACACGTGTTGCATACAGATTTAAAACCATTACAGTATGGATCAAGTTAAAAGTTGCAATACATGAATGACTCTACTGTGAAATTGATTGAACATTCTCAATCTCATAAGAGGACGAACAATACGTACATACAAATGTATATCTAAAATTGCTTTAGAATTTGGCAGTAACCGCAACAACACAGTTCTACTAGTTCTCTGAACAACGAAATGAAAAATTCCAAAAAACTTTCATTTGTTTGTGTATGTGTGTGTGTGTGTGTGTGTGTGTGTATATATATATATATATATACACATGTAACATGTGTATGTACATATGTAAAATTAAATTTTTTTTTAATTTATTTAAAAAATTTCTAAAATTATTTTAATTAATTTAAAATTTAATTTAGTTATGTTCTTTTTTTTATTTTGTTTATTTGAATTTACTTGCTTCTGAATCTTGACATTAATTTTTAATATTATTATTTGTCAATGCTATTTGATGATATATAATTATGACCTGATTATTGCGATAATTTAATTGCAGAAATATACTATAATATTTAAATAGCAAGTTAAAAAGATTTATATTTTAGATGTATTAATACAAATAAATTTATCTGTTTTGCTTCTATTTATCTTTCTTTCTTTCTCTCTTTTAGTAATCGTCCGAAATAATCCTATTAATTCCAGCTTGGTATTAGAGAGCAGTAAAGTGCATTATCGTAAAACGAAACCACCGCGAAACATTTAATCTAATTTATCTTGTAAAGTTAAGTTGTACTTTTGCCGCATTGAGGGGGGAGGGAGTGTGTTCTTTTATAATAATTCATATTTCTCGTAGAAAAATTAATTTAACATCGTTAAATTAATTATAAGAATTATTTAAGATAATCATATGTTCACAAGATACGTGTTCATTAATATTATACTATTATTATTAATCATCAATCGGTTAACCCGTATCTACCCTCTATTAAAATGAAATAAATTAATATTAATATGTATTATTGATGTTGAGAGATATTTTAATTATACCAATGATTTTGATTTTGATTGACTTTTGAAAAAACTCTAATTTATTCATATTTCTAATATAATTTTATCAAAACATATTTAATTTTGTATGCGTGATATGGCACATACAATCGTTTATTATTCATAGTTTCTAAATGTTATTAAAAATCTCTATTGTAAAAATTATATACTGAGAGATTGTAATAATATTCTTTTGATTGTAATAATATTAATTTGTTCATGCGATTTATATTTTCCAAATTTTTATCATATATTATTCAATAGTCTACTTTTTTCGTTTGAAGTTAATTGAATTATTAAACGCTTGCGAGATGATCTGCAGATATTCAATGCACGAATATGGTTCGCGTTATCCTACGGCGACTTTACAGAGACGTGCTTAAATAAATGGCAATTCATCTATCGGATGTTGACCTTATAAATAGTTCAAGCTGCTATCCCTCTGTGAGAGATGCAGGCAGTGGATACGGATATAAATTGACACGTAATAAATCGGAAGTGCCAACTCGTACTAGCGTACATTTGCGCCCGAGGTGCGTTTTCAATTAGGCCATCGATAAAATCGCGCAACCTGTTATCCTCTCACATAGCAGCGAATGCGATAAAGAAAAACATTTAATAACGCGAGACTATGTAAGCGTAAAGAGATTAATATTTGCCGGGAAAACATTACGCGCTGACATAGAACAGTCTTCCGGTAATTGCGAGATTTTACTAGAACATTTCACGTATACAAAATTCAAATGTCAGTGAGTTAATTAAATTCTTGAGTGTCTGCAAGCTATCTCAGATAAACTACATATCTTTTCAACGCCATAATTTAATATTGATATTAAAATATTTCAATTTGAATTCAAAACATATTTTTCAAGCATAATTTTTTGTAAATTTTATATTAAATTTAATTTTAATTAAACTTTAATTGAAATAAAACTTGACATTATATTAAATAATTAATAATATAAAATATTAGCATGGAAAAACATGAGATTTATATAAGTGATTTACAGTTAAAATAAGGAACAATTAAAACACTTGTAATAAATCAAAATTCGTTATAACCAGAGAAAGTAGAATTAAATCCCTTACAATAATGCAAACGACAAATTTTGCTAACATTGGAAAAGATCAAAATCTCAGGATAGTTTGTGATAAATTAATTATGTAGTGAATAATTAATAATTATTGATTTATATATTGATTTTAATGTATGCAAACTGTACTTTACTTATGACTTAAAATAGTTTATGGGAATAACATGTAAAATTTATTATCGAATTCAAAAGCAATTATGTACGCATTATGATACGCAGATATATATTCTGTTCAAAATTATTTGTGTGCTTTTATTTGCTCGTGATATAAGTAATGGATAAAAAGAAAAGCCGACATTCTAAGTATGGTATAATACTCTGCTATAACTGAAAAGTCATGTCTGACCTCATCAGTCTATCATAAAAAGCGCGTAATTTAGGTAAATGACAATCGATAGCTATTCCGAGATACGTGCTAAGTGTGCGCTTTGACAAATGGCAACGTTATTATAGAAAATATATATCATATGAACGTCAGAATGTTCATGTTTGCAAAACCTTATCGCGTATGAACATTTTATGATTGACTTCCCTGACCTCCGAATCTACTAAGACCTTCAGAAATATTTAAATTTTAATTTCTTTCATTAATTACCATGATTATCTATACAAAGTAATTTGATTTTGTCTCATAGAAAAATTAAAAAAGATAAGATAATTTTCTCATAGTTAGGTTATATTACTTCAATGTATTTATCTAACTTGTTAATAGGATTATAAAAAAATAACTCTCCATATACATATATTCAATAATATAATTTTCAAATAATATAATGTTTAAGAATAATGTCAAATGTACACAAATTTATTTAAATTTGAAGTACGATTACGAAAAAAAAGTATCCTGAATTATAAATTTCAACACATTTACATCATTTTGTACAAGATATTTTCTCTTTTTCTTTCTTTCTTATAAAATTTTATAGACAAAATCAACATACATGAAAATAATAATAATCATAAATGTATATACATATAAACAACATCTCTTCTAATATACCTATTTTCAGAGTAAGAAGCATATTAAGAAAAATATTTAAAATAAATATCCTAGAGGTATCGTTCGTGACGTTGAAACGGGATTGGCTATTTCTGTAAAATTTAAAGAGATAGTATGTATACAATCACAAGTTTCTTTGGAAAGTTACTCACCCACGATGTAACGATATTCCGATAGAGACCGATATCTTTGATGTCACTGATCGAAATTTTATAAGATGCACCAAAAGAAAAATGTGAACAAAAGAAAATAAAAAGCGTTTTCAGATCAATAACGATCAATGGTCCAATCGTAGTTTTTCTCGATATCGCACATTCAATCACTAGATATTTTCCGATCTGTAAAGGATTCACAACGATTCGTCCAGTTACCGGAGATTTCGCACCGTGCTATTCTACCATGTTCTCTCATGGATTTTTTGCAGTCATCCTGGCAACGGTAGAAATGTTCTAAACGATTATGCGAGAACTAAAAATCACACACACTCTTGTTTTTTATCATATTGGATAATTCCATTCGCGAATAAAATGCTACAAAACTTCTATAAGAAATAAACAGAAATTAAATTGTCAACGTATCATGTTTACTGCGTTATAATCATACGAAAGTGATAAGCGCTCCTCATGATGTGATTGTAAAAAAATATCTTCCTAAGAAAATTTGACAACAATTTCAAATAAACTTTCCTAATTTGAATATATAATTACTGAATTTAAGAAAATTTTTATATTTCAAAAAATCGATCGTAAATATTTCATTAAGAATATTCAAATATACATCCGAAAGATTAAAAAATTAAAACAATTATTGCGCTTCAAATACATATTATATCTTTATAATCTTTCTCTTTCTCTAAAATTGTATCAATAAATTTATCGTTTTTTTTTTAATTTTTCAGACATTGTATGTTACATATACATAAATAGGTTCAAATTTGTGTCTAGTTGTGATTTTTGTCAAAAATGAGTCAAATGGCCAGAAATATGTGACAGTTATAATTTCTAGTCACAACAAAATATGAAATTTTCTACGATAAAATCTATGACGTACTAATCATGCTGTTTTTATAAAATGTTTAGGAAATAGAGAATGCATCACCCTTTACAGATACATGTTTTTTAACTGGATCAACTATTTTTTATGATAGATTTTCGTCTAATATGTTATAGAGTTCACTATATTTCTGATTAATTCCAAACAAAATTTCAAATATTAGTAAGGTATCAGGTAAAATCTAGACTCGAACTTCAAGATTTCTACATTATTTGAGGATCTCTATATTGTTTGAAGAACTATTAAAAAGTATAGCGTAATATAGCATGTGTGGAGCCGGTCTTTCTCTAAATATGCCCTCGCACTGATGGCTAAAAAAGACAATCTAATTAATTTTTAACAGAAAATTAAAAGAGAGAATCATACATGGCAATGATAGTGACGTTATATCTATAACGTACTAAATGAGGTCAAAGAGGTAGGTCAGTACATATGACCTCAGCACTTCCTGACGTAAGGGACATCATAATAATGAACTGGTGTTATAAGCTAAAAGAGTTTTGCTAGGTTCTATCTTTATAATTCGGTAAGCCATTTGAGAATAATAATTAAATAACATTTTAATTAATATTACAATTTACACTGAACCGATTCATATTTTAATTTCAAAAATGAAAAAGGACAGTGCATTATTTAATTAAAAATATTTATAGAAAATGTTTAAAAATAAAAACTAAAGATTTTATCGTAAATGAAATTTTGTCGCTGATAATAAAATCTATCAAAATTTATAGTATACAATCTGCATTAATATTCTATATACAACATATGTGTATATGTGTATCACATTCAAATAATGAATATTTGAAATAGCAAAAATGTATCTGCAAAAAATGCTTTGATTGATTGAAAATAGAAGATGTAGTAAAATCGTGTAGTCTTTCATATATGTCACACATGATATTTTAAAATAAATATTATGAAAAATATAAAATATTTAATAAAAATAGTGTATCTGTATATATAAAAAATAAGAAAATCGCTTATTTAAAAAATACATTAAAAAAGTAATTTAAAAAAATTAATTTTATCAACTCACGAATCATCTGTAAATATTTTCTAAACGAATCGCATTTTTCGTCGAAATTCGTCTCTAATCTTATCCAGTATAAAAAAAATTTAAAGAATCAAGTTCAACGCACTTGTCGCGACACAATTTATACAAATCACCATGAAGAGCGCTATCTATTTTTTATCTTAATGCTTAACAAGACAGCTCGACATATGAAGCTAAAATTTTACTTTTAAAAAAAACGTTATTAAATGCATCAAATACACCAGCAAAAAAATAAAATACGACACTAACTGCGTTATGCGACGAAAACGACAGTGTCAAAAAATTATTTGAAGATCAGATCTCTTGTAGATGTAATGCGCGCGCTAGGCGGCAAACGCGCGATATGTCTCGACGATAATATCTTTATCGATTATTCACTCGATAGTTTCTTTTACTGTACGAAATCCCGCGGATTATCCGTTTTTATCGAAAGCGCACACCGCGGTACCGCATACGAGATCTGGAGATGTGAGAAATACACATACGTAACGCCTGGTGCGAATGAAGCGCAGCCACTGAACGCCGAGGGGTTGTCGCGCGGTAGGCGCCCTCGGTTCAGCTTGCCTTCCCGTAGCTTTACCGGGGATGGCCGTGGTGGTGGTAGTGACCAGGGCCGATGCATACTTGCATAGATCCTGTAGCAAAATGAGTCCTTTACTTTCACAAGCATCAGTATAAATTTTTTTATACATGACTCTCACAGGAAGAAAATGAAAATGTACATAATTGTGTACATTTTTAATTAAATAAAAGCTCTCTTTGTACTTTGATTTAAAATATTGAAATTTTTTATATAAAGTTTACTTTTTAAAAAGAATAAAAATACACGGATATTATAGAATATTTAAATTATTAAATCGAAATATAAAATAATTAAAGGTCAAAAATAATAAAGCCAATATCTGAGTCTATGCGAAATTCATTTTAATTTAAATTGTTAAACTTGAGGTTTGTAGCATTTATATGACTAACAGATCGATATAAAATTTTTTGAAAAATACTAACAATAAAAGCACAGTTGCATAATTTTATACATATTTGATTAAATTATATTGATTGAATTATAATTTGCAAATGAATACTTTAAACAATAATACAAAAAATTTGTATGTTCACATATAATAATATATACAACAATAATGTAGAATGTTTTTTTCTTCTATTTTCTGCACGCTATGACACAGCATTTGTTGTATTTTTAATATAACTCATAAAATTCTTTGAAGTCTTTTTGTAATTTAAATGTTTGTAATACTTTTCGGGACAATTTTACTGAGACAGTTTCATTTAAACACAAAATTTTAAATCCAATAAAGTCGATATAAATACATATAACACTAGGAATTTAATTCATTAAAATGATATTTAAAAAATTCCAATTTCTAATAAATATATTACAAACTAAATTTTGTGAACAAATTATTTATTGTAGAGACGCGAATAAATATATGCGCCCATAAAATTCGTCCCTAAATAAAGAGTGCTAGACGCTTGCGCGTCAGGTATAAGGAAGTCTCATCGTAAAACTGTGAGAGTCACCTGTCCAACCGTTGTCTCTTACGTTGCGAACTTTTTGTAACTTTAACCGAATATTGTCAGGATCTGACAAAAAAGGCTATCGGGAAAAGTTCTGAGTTTTTCGCATTTGCGAATCCATCCGTGAATGTGCGCCGAACCGAAAATGTACACGTGTCTAACAATCGTGTTACCAGGGATGTTGTGTCGTAAAGCTTTAACAGAATTGAGAGTTCTTAATTTAATATAATAGATATAAATTTAATTCAACTTTTTTCGTTTAATAGTTTGATAGTTTTTAGTTTTTCAATTTCTATTAATTTTTTTTTTTTCGAGAAAAGAGATCAATCGAATCATTAAGCTTTAGATTGATTATCTTATAATTCCTTTATTGGTAATTAATTTGAAATTTTTACATCAACACATTTTCAATTTAATTTTTTATTTAATTATTCAAAGCTCCCTGTTAACGAGTTTTAAATTTATAACTTTTGTTAAAAGATGTTTACTTTTGATTGTATAGTTAGCTAGCTAATTAAATAACGTTCAAAAAACACTTCATCTCTTATATTTAAAAAAATCTCAAGTATACTAACGAATTGAAAATTTAAACCAATACTTCAACGAGTTTCTATCGCAATATTTAACCGATATTAATTTAACTGATGCGTTAAATTTTCGCGAAAATAAAAAAGCATATAACCAGAGAGAACATTCGTAATAATATCCAATATGCGCATGTGAAAACCGAATTGTCACCGTTCAATTGCTGACGTCAATGCGCTTGTCCGTAAAAAAAAATCACGGAATGAAACAGAATGTATCAACACTCTTGCAATTCCTAGATACTTCGAAATTAAAACTCGTTTCTATCATACCATACCGGATTGGATTTGCAGTGAAAAAACGTTAGTATAAATTTCATGCTCCATTACAAAAAATGAATTTCATGCTCCATTACGAAAAATAAAAAATTCTACAATTGTCTCGTCCAATCTTATCTTTATTGATGAATTCAGCTTTGTCTTTATTTTTTGCAGAGAAAAAATAAAATAAAATTTTAAAAATATTTAAAGCAGCAAATGAATTATAAGTCATCGTTATTGAAAGATAGTTAAAGATTTCTTTTTTTTTTTTGATAAATAAAATATACAGGGACACTCGAATTTAATTTATTCTTAATATATGAGTGATACATTTACTATTCGTATCTTACTATTCGTATCGAAAGTGAGTATCCTAACCCTTTTCTAAATACCTAAATTTTCTAGTAATATTGGTTTTAATATCCACGGATATCACATTGTTACCACAGTTGCTGTTCGTGACTTAAATGTTATACATGTCACATATAAACGTATGCACATAGGGTCAACTGGATCAAGGTTGAGCGATCTGAATGTTGAGTATAGTCAAGAGAATACGTACCATATAGAATACATACATGAAGATTCACTAGTAATGCATAATATATAAGTTACAAACTGTAATGAAATAAAGATTTTGATGAGGCGTAGAAAATCGCAGAAACAAAAGTGTTGGCATAATTTTCATGATGAATAATTTCCATATACTATATGCGCGAATGTTAAGCAAACTTTAAAAGATGACAGAATATATAGAAGTCAAACGTATTCATTTTTAACAAGGATTTGATCGATTTCTCTCATTTCTCAAATCCACTTTTTTACGTATAATTTGTTAAAATATTACATGTACATATATCTTCGTAATGTAAGATTTATTTATCATAGCAGTTAAAAGAACATCATAATCTTACAACGTATTAGAACTTATTGTCGTTCAAAAAATTATATCGTATCCAAGGTCAGTGTATGAATCGTTATTTTCTCTTATCTAGCTACAAGCATAATATACCAGTGCATTATAAAAATTACTACGCGTTCAAATGTATTACAATCTGCGAAAAAATTTGCGTGCAAAGCTATCGTGAAAAGTGCACGGACTTTTTATTGTGTCTAGATGTGCTGTGTAAAATTAAAATTAATAAAACTCCATTAGGCTTAATTAATTGAGAATCATAATTCTAAGTAGTTCTATTTTGAGCTGTGCTGGTGCATGATTAATGAAATCACTTTTACAGCGAGTATTTTTCAAGAAATGAAGAAACATTTAATTTACATTTATGTTGAAATCCGTCACTGAACTGTTTATCTCACATGTTTTTTCAAGAAGCATACCTTCTGCGGTACTCCTTCAAGAAACATCGTTCTCGTTGATACGATAACATATAATGTGAAGCAAAATAGCACAGAGCTGCAATATGAAATGTGATATATAACGGAAATATGAAAGGCTAAATTTAGTACAAGTTTTTTCTAATTAAATTGCTTCATTTCTGTATTTGTTATTTCTTTGTATGACACAAGCGTTAAAAATTTCTTTTATTTATTCGAGATATAAATAATAATTATAGATAATAATAATTAAATAATTCGATGTTTCGGAAACAAAATAACGCAGAAAGAACTTCTCTTTCATTATTTTCAAAATCATCGGGATCGAGCTATCTCTCCATTCTACGTTCAATCCTGTCATTTCAATGACATACGTGTAGAATATTTTTGTTTCTATTTGCTCTCTCTAAATTCACGCATAGTTATGTTGCATTTATGTGGCAAACATAT
Source organism: Camponotus vicinus (assembly GCF_025532165.1). NCBI lineage: Eukaryota > Metazoa > Arthropoda > Insecta > Hymenoptera > Formicidae > Camponotus > Camponotus vicinus. The sequence continues at coordinate 17,194,209 of NW_028141981.1, forward strand.
AGTGAAAGAGATCAGTTTGTAACCCTTCCAGAATAAAGGGGAACCCAGAATAAAGAGGTAGCTCGATCCCGACGATTTCAGAAATAAAGAGGGTCTATTATATTCTATTGTACGTTTCTTGTCAGAAGCGAACCTGTGATCTTTGAATTGGAAATCCAATGCGCTATCCTTCGCGCCAAAGAAATTCGTTGCGACAATTTCTTAAATCGCACGTTAAATAAAATTTTTCAAAATCACATGCGTTAAATTTTTTTCATTACATAAGCACAATTAACGTTATCTGTAAAATTTAATAATTTACTTAAAATGGTGATATATCAATGTTGATGAATCATCGCGATTGCGTAATGTCGTGTTTCATTCCATTTTACGAGTATTTAATTGGCAAAATGTAATGTCTTTTTAATTGTAAAAATGATTGTTGCTTTCGTGATTAAATCTATCATTGAATTTGTTACAAATAAAATTTGACGATAACAAAAAATATGATGCTTTCTTAATTTATTCATTACTTAAATAATTTATTTTAATTATTTTATCATGATCGATAGAATCCATTAAATTTACAATTTTCGACATATCTGTATCTACGTTTATTTAAACGCATAATAAAATTGTTTTAGTTGCCAGTAAAGCGCAAAATAAAAACAAAACATGATACAACGAAATAATTACGTTTGTTGCAATAAAATAATTATTTATAGTCATCATTATAATTAGCAACTTCGTTACACCATTCCTAATGTTTTATACTTGGTCTGTAAATAACATTTTCTATTACCGTTAAATATATATATTTCAAACTCGAATTTTATATTTTAGCATATTTAGAATTCTTTTTATATATGGAAAGTAATGAAAATGATATAGAAAATTACATAGATACTATTTTAATACATACGTGTATATATTCACAAAAATTTTAAATGTCTAAATACTTTATACAATTTAATTTTTTTCTCTTTCTTGAATTGAATTACTTAGCTTTACTTACTTTTCCATTCCTTAATTTTATTATAAGTATAAATTTATTTTCTAAAATATTGATTGTAAGCTCTTTTAGAACAGTTAAAATATATTGTAATTAATATTTAAATTAAATGCTGCATACTTTTAATTTGCAATTTTAAGACTAAATATATTATATTTAATAATAAAATCAAAAGAAAAAGTTTTACTGCTTTTTATACGAAACATTGTTTTATAATCATCATATTAAACATTATTTTATAATCTAAATCGTTTTTCAAAAAACATATAAACGTTTAAAATTTTTTTATAAAAGAGAGAAACATTTTTTTATAAATTAAAAAAATTTTTATTTGTCAAATAAATTAGACAATTCTCCTCTTCATGACAAATAATAACAATTTGCTATCTCTACATATCATGTAACATTTATTTCATTGGTATAATTTCAAAAATGTTAGACAAGCAATGTTTTTTAAAACTTCCCAGCCTTAGTATAACCAGATGGAATCGCGCAAAGAACCGCAAACAATGTATATATACGAAGAATCTAAAGAAAAAGCTTTCAGAGGTTAAAAAGCTCTTTCCCTTATTGGCCTATGTTATATGTGCAAGCTCCGTCAATCTCTATATTGTACTCGACGTTGCAAAACATTGAGAACAATACTAACTAAATAAAGAAAATTATTACTTTTTAACTTGAAAATAGAACTGTCTTTCTACAATAAAATTATGAAAAATTTCTAAACGATAATGGAAACTCAAAAAATACTTTTATTTTTTGAGTTCCCATTATCTTTTAGAAACTTGTCATAATTTTATTACGGAACGTGTCTCTTGTCTCACATAAAAAAAAAGTTGTTTTGTTGTGTTATGTTACAAATATGTAGAATTAAATGTGATAAAACTGTATCCCAATGTTTTTTTCATTGACAAACACTTAGTAAAATTTATGCCATCTGACTAAATATTTAATATGTTTAATATGTGAGAAATTTAAAAACTGAAAAATTTAATAACTGATGTATATATAATTAAAGATAAAATTAAATTCTGTGATTAATATAATTCACCACAAAAGGGGGAAAAATATCTTAAGAACAAAACTTTAATTAATTATTCTGATCTTATTTTACATAGAGGTGATATGGATGTTTCGTAACAAGGCTGGAAGCACTTTCCAATAATGCAATTTAACCCTATCCAACTCTAATTTTGTTAAAGTTGAAATTTCCTATAACTTACGGTTCATAATTTACTTGTAATTTTCGTGCGCACTACAACATGCACATTAATTATGCAAAGTATGCGAAGCCACAATTTCATTTCATAGTTGCAATCTAGGAAATATTTAAAATATAATTTATTACGATCAAAAAATTAAAATTATTCATATTAATACGTTTTTAAAATTAAAATTATTAAAAATACGTATTTTTTTCTATTATTGAAAATAAAATTCTAAATATAAACTATCGATTAATTCTCGATTTTTCTTGTAAATATAATTTTCTTTATAAAATTAAAATCGTATTTCAAATTTTAAACTAAAGTTTCATTTCTTTCTTTATATATATGTTAGTCATTTATCTCTTTGTATGTCACTTTTGCAGCAAAATTATTTTAATTAAAAGCTTCTCAAACACACATATATCAGCCATATATTTTTTGAATTTTATAAATCTTTATCTCTATTGCAAAAGCGAGATTTGTGAAAATATCCCGTATATGAGAGCACTTTCCATGCATCCTGTCAAGTCATTTATTTCGTATAAAACAGCGATGTATCATGTACGGGCAAAACGGTCATGTCGGACGAGCCAGCCTTAATCTTACATGTGCCACGCTTCTCCTTCACGTTAATTTAGATATTTCTCATCGTCATCCGGCTTATTCCCATCGCGCTTCCTCGCCCACTTCTTCTATTTCTTGCTCTCTCGTGCGGAACGAGAGAAGAGCGCAAATTGATCCTCCCCGAGGGCATTTACGTATCCATACTTTAATCATGAGTCCCCTCAAATAGCCGGCGTAACGACTCACTTTAGTCATATTTAACATTTTAGCTGGCAGTCGCAGAAAACATGCGTGAAGAGTCAACTGGAAGATAACATAATGTCTTTGAAATAAGATCCTAAAAGTCTAATATTGTTTTAAAATTTTATAATTAATATTTTTACATGTAATATTCGACGATTAAGTTTTTTATAAAATAATTATATTCAGACAAAAATAAACAACATATTTTTTTCGATGAAAGAAGTTTTGTAATATTTTATATTTATTACTTATATGTATTTTTTAACATAGAATTTTATACACCCAATATATACATGTATAAAGATTTGGCATTAATTATTATAAATATATTTATTTCTTCTGTATATAAATTACAAAATATATTATTTTTTATAATGAATAATTAAAATATTAATTCTCTTTATATCACATTGTCATTTATCATTTATCACTTATTATGAATACTCTTTTCAAATAAGTATATTAGATTACGTGAGAAAAAGAGGAGAGAAAGATTTATATGAAGTTTTAACTAGTTTCTTTTTAATTATCTTTTTTTGAGATTAAAGTCCGCAGATCTTATGCTCGTGTGCACAAGAACGACGACTCGAGAGGCGTGACCAGACAATAAGGGCAGTTGTGTATTACGGTGATTAGTGTCACTATCCTCATATCAAGTCTTTACGACTCTATTAAAGCAACCGGTTTATTCTAGTAGAATAATTGCGCCGCCGCGAAACCATTTAAATATTAAGTTAAATCGCGTGTGCCCTCTTAAAAATAGTTGAAACTATTTCTAATATGAGTTTTTTACATTATTCGAGTATTTTGTATCGCCAGAATTTTCATGACTTTGAGATTTATACGATTATGTGCTGCTCATCTTCAAAATGTGATTCAGAAACAGGTTTTCGTAAAAGTGTGAAAAAGATGGTCAACCGCTATCAAATGAAATCTATAAAAATGAGACCATATCGTTTTTATGTCCTGATATTTTCTGGTATCCTTTTCAACACGTTTCACGAATGGAGTAAATTAACATATAAGTAAATACGCATTCCTGCATAGTACTTATAAATGTTCTCTTTACATACTACTATTTTTTAGATATGGTAATTATGTAGAACACTCAATAATTAAACAATTATTTACGGAATCATTAAGCTTCTTATAAATGTACGATTTGACATTCAATATATCAAAAAATTAGATAAATATAAATACATAGGCTTTTATCTTTATTTTATTTTTAAAGTATTTATTTGTTTGAAATATTGCAGTGATATAAATGAAATTATTGAAAAGAAATTACTTTAAAAAAATAGAATATTAAATATAAATTTCATACATATTCTAAAGATACATGTCTGTGTATCGTAATAATATATCCTGACATTGCAATTTCGTTACAATCTTCTATGTCTACGGACGCCTAATGAACGAACAATTAATCATCCCAGCTACGTGCCACGTGTACATATCTCACCAATTATAGATGAATCAATTCTGGAATTCAATTATTTAATAATGTCTCGCATGTAGCTCACCGCGATTATGAAATCAAGTCGAATACATTTCGACTTTAGTTAATCTCCTCGCTCCTTCACGCATATATATCTGGCGTCTCCCACTAATCGGCACGTTTCCTCGCACATCCACTCCCAGGGCCGTAGGAACTTACCTGGTCGGTTCCCGTGGTGCCCCATCGAGATGGGGTTTAAAGGGGCCGGCGGCGGCAAGAGAGCTTCGGCTCGCGTGTGCTCTGACGCGGAAAGCCGGTTAGTCGGTCTCAATCCGCCGTGGCGTTCGTATTAAACCGGAGTGCGGCTTCGAGCAACGAAGTTCCGATCCGATTCGAACATGCTGTGAAAAATCGAAAAAAAGAAACAAAGAAAATTCGATTCGAAACAAACGCGGGCTCGTCGCGCGTCCATCCGTCACGATATCATCGATCCGGCGCGAATTGCCGAGCGGGAAATTCTTTTGTTTCTCGAGTGTAGTCTCTTTCTCTCTCTTTCTCTCAGTGCATACATATTAGTGTCTCGGTGCACGTGGCTGCAATTCGTATTTGAGTTCGGTATACCTGGACCTGCGCAAAGAAGGTAAGTCTATCTTGTTTTGGTTATTAATTCTTCGACAGCGCACGCGTCTTCGTACGTTCGGGGTCAATTGCTGTTTACTCGGTTCATTAAAAGAGCACGACTCGGGGTAAACATTGATTAATTGAGAAAGATCTTTTTTTTTATATAGTCGTGTACAATTGAGGATACTCATAACATATGAGAGTCTCTTCACAATATGCGGATTCTTAATTTACATACTTTAATTATATTTTTCTAAAAAGTTGTCTGAGAAATATATATCAGACGAAATATATCTATGAATGTGTCAGATGCGATATATTAAATAAAAAAATAATAGCTTTTAAAATTTGAAATAAGATTTCTTTGATGCAAAGAAATTTTTAATAATTTCAATAATTTTTTTTATGTTTTGAAAATGATTATTACTAAATTTACGAAATTTAAATAGCTATAATCTTGTAATCTAAAATTTCCATAAAATTTCTTACGTATACAAAACATAACGTTACACTGGACTTTCATCAAGCAAGCACGATACCATGTCTATTAATAATATTTACATACATTTTAACGGTCGGTAGCAATTATAATCGTTGTTCTTATATAAAACAAAATGATTCGTTGAGCAAGAATCGCACTATTAAAGCAAACAACTAGCCTTCATTGAATCGCCGAAGATTATTATTTGAATTTGACTTTTTATTCTCTTATACAAAAGAAAAGTTAATATTTTTAAAATATTATTTTATTGCATTTACTTTGCTTTACGCGCTTATAACTGTAACAATATTGTATAAAGTATTTGTTTCTCTCAAAAGTTTCTTCTCTATCTTAAAAATTAAGTTTTCTCTCTTGAGCTTTTAAAAAATAATATTTTTTAAACGGTTTACCAAGTTTCCTCATTGTAAAGATATGTTTTATAATTTTAACGAAGTTATTTTTAATAATTTTAACTGTAAATTGATTGATTTATGCGAAATAATATTTTATATCACATTTTTTATAAAATTTTGTGTTACATTCTCTTACTTTCTATGTGCAATTCAATATTATTAAAATTATTAAAATAAAAAAAATATCTCTGAATTCTATTGATTTATCAACAGTATAATTAAGAAATTTTGTCACTGATGCTTTAATAATATAGTTTAAAATGTGAATACTCTAATAAATTACGGTTCCAAATCAAATCGGCAGCTGCTTTAAACAGAACAAGAGACTCGTAATTGTGGAACACATATGTCAAAGTCAGAGGGACAAAGTGCTGATTCAATCTAGTATCTTTCGAGGAAATTCGAATGATGATTTGTGCATCATTTCGTCACGTTCCAAATTGATTTCTTTGCATATAACATGTTTTACTTATAAAATTTATGTTCTGTTATAAAAGAAAATAAAAAAAAATACTAGATTTTTTCCATCGTCGTATAATGTGCATCACATTTTACATATACATATAAATCATTTACATATTAATTTATACATTAGAGATATATTAATAGAATTAAATGACAACGTAATAACATATCATATCCAACTTATTTCTGTTAATTTCTTATTTCTTGATCATTAATAAAAGCATTGATTACTTATATTTAATCAATTAATTTTATTTATATGCATTTACTCGCGTCTTGATACCTGAATACTATTTATACGTTGAACCTTATCATCTTATGATATAGTTATTACGATAAAGAATATATGATGTATCGCAAGCACGCTTGATTAACGAAGCATGATCCTAAGTAGGTTCAAGGCTTCTCCGCGATTGAAGCAGAGATTTAGCGATAGTTTTCGTTTTCGTTACTATCAACAATGAAGCCATTATGAGAAAATATAGCAGCGTTGTAGCTCACTTCTCCCGTTAAATTTAGATTAACCTAATTCACCGTGCGAAAATTCCCAAGATGCATTCAAGTCTCACAAGAAAAAAAAATAGGAAGAAGGGAAGGGAAAAAAAAAGCAATCAATATATCAATTATAAAGACTATCTTACTCTATCGTTAATCTGATATTAATGCGATTTATAAGCATTAGGTACACGTTATGCGAGATGCAAATGCGTAACATGATGTACGCATCACGAAGAAAACTTTTCGTGAGCCAAATGCCTCTTTCTCATCGCGACGTGTTTCCCGACAAATTGCGCAATGTCGAATCAGACGATGCGTTAATTAATTAATTAGCACGTCGCGCGCGCCCTGAATCTCTTTTCATGTGAAAAATGAATGAAAGGCACATACATATAACAAAATATAGAATATAATATAATTTTTAACGAGCAAAGAACTCAACAATGCGATGTTTAATGCAAAAATCCTTTTTTGTCGATTTCTCTTTATATATTTCAATTTTAAATTTAAAAAAAAAAAAATATATATATATATATATATATATATATATATATGTGTGTGTATTTTTTTACTCGGTAAATTATAAAGAATAAAAATTTTCAAAGAGTTTTTTGTTTTTTTATTGTATATTTTCTGTATGTAAATATATTTACTCTTTATAAGACTATGAACTGGCGTAACCGGCGATAACCCCCCTTACAGGCGAAACCGGAAGATAATGACCAGCTTCCAGCACGTTAAAACATCTCATCTCACCAACCTACTGACAGTCTAGTTCCACGGTCTTTATCAAACGCACGCATTCTCCAGATAACTTAATATTCTTTACAAGACAAGAAACACATAAATATTACGAATATGAAGCCCGTGAACAACGAAAGCGCTTTATACGTTGCGAGGTTTCATCGCAGTTGCCGCAATCGCGAGTCGCATGACGCGGTCGCAGAGTTGGCGGCGGAATTGCGGCGTGCCTACATGGTGAAGGGACTACAGGCCCAACTCGAGGAGAAACAGACTGGCAGATACATCGAACTCATGCGAGAACGCGAGAGTGCCAAATTGGCTCGCGAACAACAGCGGGAGATGTTAGAGAAGGATCTCCAGCGCCAATCAGAGATTCTACGGAAATGCGAGGAGTACAGGCAGCAGCTGGACGAGCAGCTGACGCGGAAAGAAGAAGAGAAAAGAGTCCTCGTAGAGGAAGCTCGCGAGTATAGGAAGTATCTGGAAGAAGTGGATCGAGTACAGGAAGAACGGGAACTCTCGAAGGCACTGGAGAAGAAATGCGAACTCGTGGAAAGAGCGAGACAAGAAAGACTGATACTCGAAGAAATGAAAAAGATTCATCGGCAGGAGGAGCGCGAGGCGGAAGAGAAGAAGCGTCGGGAGGATCTAGAATATTTGAAGGAGATTGAAGAGAGATTGAAGGAGATGAGTAGACTCAGACAGGAGCAGATAGAGAGGCGCGAACGTGTCCTGTTGGAAACGACGAGGATAATGCTGGACGCTCAGGCTCGAAAACGAGAGAGGGAGGAACGTCTGATTGATCTCGTGGCTGAGGAGATTAGGTGCGAGCTCATAATCAAAGAGATGGAAGAGGCGATGCGCAGGAGAAAGATGCGGCAAGAACTGGCAGCTAGTTTACGGGAACAGATAGTCTTTACGAAGCAATGTAAGCAGCGTTTCGTGGAGGAGGATAGAGCATGGGCCGAACAAGTCATGAGGAAGATTATGGAAGACGAGAAGATGGCGAGGTTCACGGCAGAGGCGAAAAAGAGGATGAAAATGCAGTACCGGAAGGACCTGGAGAATTTGATTGCGCACCGCCGCAGGATTCGCGAAGAGGAGATTGCTAAGATTGAGGAAATCGCTAAAGAGCAACGGAGGTTGGAACTAGCTGAGGCAGAACACGCAAAAGAGGAAAGAAGACGTTTGTTGACGATGCACGCAACTAATATTGCGAACTTTGTGAATAGAGCAGTTCTCACGACTGAGGAACGACAAATTCTTGCCGAATTGATGAAGGAAAGTCATGACACTGAAAATATCAATGACGATGCACTGGCGAAGATATAAAAAATTAAATAAAATAACAAAAACTTGAAACAAGAAGCAAATTTTAATTTTTGAGATGTTCGCGCGTAAGTGTAACGAGTATCTAACAACAAGAGATGCATTAGGAAAATAAAAAAACTGAACGAATTGGAGATATTAATCGAAAAAAGTCAAGAAAATAATAATGAAAACATGTTAGCTATGAAAATGACAATGGCTGTTTTGAGCTCCAAGTATTTAATAATATTAACGTACGCACATAATACTAACGTACTTTATTATCGCGAGTTTTGCAAAATAGAACAATTAGTAAAAAGAATTAAAGATAACAATCAATGATTGCACATGTAATATTATTATATTTTTAATAAAAAAAATTCGAATTACTCAAATAAAATATCGATTGTTCATTGAACTACCATTAAAATATAAGATATCAAAAACCGTTAAAGTGATCGTTTTGATCAGTAGAACACGAATGAAGGAGACAATCCTATATCTTGGAAGAAATAAAGCTAGAGGGAAACAAAAAGGAAGCCAACTCTGTGGGAAGGAAGCCAACTTTGAAGGAAGATAATAACAGAAATCTCCTAAAGTAGAATTAAAGATAAGACATAGCAAATATTAACGACCACTCCTAAACGAACACAAAGAAATTCTTTAAAATAATATCTGTAAAAAATTAAATTTGTAAAAAATTAATTAATGATAATAATAATAATATATAGATCTATAATGTTTATATTAAAATATTTTAGGATTATAAAATTTTACGTCATTTTTATGATAGCAACATAAAAATATATATATGTTAATTTTAATAATAATATTCATAAAATATTAATACAAACTAAAACCCATCATTGAAAGTTACAACCTTTTTAATTTTTAACGAATTTTATAGCGATACATATCATAATGCACACACGAAAAAAATTATAGATAAAAAGAAAAGTAAAGGACTCTTAAAATTAACTTTCCCCTTTCTTTACAGAGAGTGTATTATAGTTTTTATTAGAAAATATATCTAAAAATTAGATTCCAGATGAACATGATAGGCGACAATGGAAAGAAACGGAAATTATTTCGTCAAACAGGATGAGACCTCTTGTAAGAAGATCAGAAGGGAAACCGCGAAGGGTGAGAGAAATAGCCGGAAATTGTGGCGGAAGTTAAAAACTTAACGAATGTTCAATGTCGTAGGTTTTACGCATATTTGTGAGTTAACTAACAAAAGTCTGCCGAATCAAATTTGTTAGAAAAAAAGCGAGAGTCATAAGATAGATGTACAAATTATAACTTAATATAAAAACTAAAACTTTTATTGGAGGGGTTTAAGAAAAAATAGTTTAATTATATATTACGTGCGTACGTGTGTGTATGTGTGAGATTTTATTTTTTACATGGTGCAAAAAGCTATTACGTGTCTTTTAATTAAATCACAAATCGTCTTGATGCAACAACTTCCAACACATTCGAATCTTTAGCTCTTATAAAGTTAAGATAATATATTCTAATGTATTAAAATTATATACGGACTATCTCGATCGAAACTTGATTTTTCTTGTTATCAAAATCCTAAATTATTGTTGGCATGGTATAAAATATTGCAAGATAACATAGTTTATGCTTGTGTAGTAACATGACTGCCATTAAATTATGTTTAATATTTTCTTAATACCCTTCATCTCCTATTAGATATTAATCAAAGTCGGATAAGGTTGTAATGGCCCCAAGAATTATGTGTCTTAGCAATGTATCGAAATTGAGTATCGAGAAAACATTGTAGATGTAATTATTATACTTAAAGAAAACTGGATTACTGTCACGTGCGCGCGTAATTGCAGTGTAATAAAAAATCCAAAAATATAATTTTATTTTTAAAAAATTATTATAAATAATTTATATATGCTGATATATATAAATTTACATTTGTATTTAAAATTTAAAAACAATTATTTCAACCATATTCCAAATAAAAGAACAAATAATATTTTCCAAATGAAATATATAACAAACATTTTTAAAAACATTTGCAAGACATTATCAAACGTTTTTCGGACATTTAGTGTACCAGACAGTACGGATATACATACTTCCTTAGCACCTGTCGCCAGGTGTGTCCGCCTGTTAGAACGTCCAAAGATTTCCCAGGAGAAGCATCGTACTAAAGTAATTTTCAAAAAATTCACACGCCCATATTATTGAACACTTTATCTGACAAGACAGTTCACAAAAGAAGAGAAAATTTGTGTAAAAACATTATTTGCTATAAAGCTAGTATTTGTATAATATTTTATATATATTTACAATACTCTTTTCTTTCTAATAGTTAATTATAACTTTCATTGAGTATTAACTTTTTACCATAAAATATACTTAAGAAAACGCGCAGAAGAATTTTTGTCTCTTATCTTTTCTACATTTATAATTTTAATTCAATCTACTTCTGCTTCATTATTTTATACCGCCATGTTACTAGAATATACTTAATATTTCATTGATTTAATAAGCGTGAATATTTATAAAGAATTAATCAAAATATCATTGTCTTCGCATTTTAGAAATGTCATGTTATTCATAGAAAATCTTATGTTATTCCATGTTACTCCAAAATAAATGGAAAATATTGTTTATGTAAAGGCAGAAGATAAAGATGCTTCGATGCTTCAAGCTCACACAACTGTCACAGATACGTCACTTACAGTGTTCGATAATTAAAAGCATATCGGAATAGAATCTTGGTACCGCGTAATTAAATATGATTGTTCGTTACAGAGCTTCGATATCGCTACTCAAGTCATTTGGATAACGATATCGATTCCGATATCAATTCAATATCGACATTCTTTTAAACGAAGAGGATTTCTCTACTATTTCTCTATTTATCTCCAAGAGTAATAAAGATATAAAGCTCCGCAATAATGCTTTCATTAATATTATATTTATATTAATAATTAACAAAAAAATTTGTATAATTTATTAAATATACATTTTTTATAATCAATAGTTTTATCTCGTAGACGTTTTTCTGCAATACTTTTTTCTGCAGATTTTTACTTTTATTTATTTTAGAGCTCTCTAAGTTTAATTAAAATTTCCGGTGTGACAAGATTTCCTTATTAAATGTCAGTCTTATCATTGAGAAAATCAAAGAGTAGCAACGTCGCCGCGGTGTATTGAATCATTAATATTCTGGATATGAAATATAAGCATGGCTTGTATTTCGAATCGCAAAGAACTAATTACATCGCGTATAATAAATCTATCGATCGAGTGTGCGCAGTCAGTGTAACAGAATCGGTTCATCTGATGGTTAAATACGCACGAGTTAAATATACGTGAGAGTCTGAGACGCGGAAAATTTAGCTCGTGAAACAGCTCGTTGAATAATAATTGCGCCGCGAAATTATATCTGCAAATTCACTACTTCTATCGGTCACGATTATTAACGAGCGGTAATTTGACGATAAATTTATCCTCGAGTGTGTTTGTCCCCTGCCGCCTGGCCGACAACTTCAAGTTTTACCTCCGCAAATTATGCCCTAATGACGACCCTTCGCTCTCTCGTCGTTACATAAAAAAGTTGTTCGTCACATTGTAAATTGTCCGCGTGGAAGTTACGAGAGCTGCTTCTAGAATTAACACTGTGATGTTAATCGATACTCTCGTTAGGCCGGTTCTTGAGCCTTTATAAAGAGTATGCTCTTTTATCATTTTATATGCATGTACACCCTATGTAAGAACTTAAGAGAATATTGAAATTTTCTAGACTTCTTATTTTCTGCAACACCGATTCCGCCCACAGCGCGATAAAAAATGAATTCTAACTAACAATTTTATATATATTTGCATCAGAAGTATGCTTTAAGAAAACTATGGCTCTTCAAAAGTTATCTAGAAAGTTTTTTTCAAAAATATTAAATTATTATCTCGTTAATGTTTAAACTTTATATTAAAAGATGTATTAATAATATTTGAAATATAGAATTGTTTTTATAAAATAAAGCATGTATTATCGTACTGATTCCTCGCTGATTTTATGTCTGGTTTACTTTTAAAAAAGACATGTTAAATTGATGCTAAAAAAACGAGAGTTTTCATTTAAAACGAAAATATTTACTACCACAAGTTTATTAATCAATTTGTTATATATTCTTTGAATCCCGGAGAAAAATCTGCGTGACGGTTGGACCGCTTGGCAGATCTGACGGGTCAATATTTCACTTCTTAACGCCTTGTTAAATCTTTGAATAATTATCACGGGAGCTGGAACCTATGCAAATATAATTGCATCGGAATCGCAACAAGTAACGAAACTTTTAATGAGCAAAAACCCACAGGACGATCAATTTCATAACGGATTCGAGGGCTTGCGACGATTCCGTAGTGTATAACGAATACCGTTAGGAGAGATTATTCTCGTTACGTGAGGCACGACATTTTTTCTCTCGATTCGCGGTCTGGCAAACGAGTTGTTTTTTTAAGCGCTTATCCGTGTTCGTTGTCTCGAGAGAGGCTTTTTTACTCTTTGGGACGAATTGATCGGATAGTTACGATAGCTTTATCGTAACATATGCCGATGAAAGGGACAAATTCCAGTTTTAAAGGGACAAATTCCAGTTTTGTTTCATATCGTCACATATATGCGTATGTTTATTATTCTTACATGTTAATTAATTTGATTCTACACAGTTTTTATATGTAAATAATTTTATTTTTTTGCGATATTTTTTCATAAAAATTATTGTAATGAAAAAAATTATATATCATTTTTTTATTTATGGAAACTAATATAATACAGGACTAAGTTTTTTACTTTTTAATTTTTTCAAAATATTTTATAATTCCAGTTGGAGCACTATTAAATAAATATCTTCCGAATAATCCAAAAATAATAGTTTCATATATACTTTTCATTCTGCAGGTTTCTGAATCTCAAACATTTAAACGATATAGCTATTTCGATTATGGAATATAAAAGTAATAAAAAAAATAAATCAATATATTATGTTAAATAATCATTCACGACAGAGACATTATTATATTAATTAATATATTATCTTATTGTTTCAGAGTGATAACACTTCGATTTGTAATAACATATACATCAAATGTAACATGATCAATAGGATGAAATGTTTATCGTTGTTGTTAACGGACGTGAATATTTATGTTATGTTATTTTGTCTATTAAACAATCCTTAATTTTCGTTATGTATCATCTCTTTTACACATCGAGATTTATTGCTTTATGTAGAACGAAAGAAAGAAATAGAGAGATGCGCAGGGTGAGGTCATAAAATAAACGTCAAGTCTAAACGTATCGTAAAATATTCGTGAATATTGCACCCGTATACGCCCTTCGCGCGTTTGTACGTACTACGAATCCTAACTAGGCACTTTGCGACTCGTGGTCCAGGGTTTATGATAACCGCTGTTTATGCTTCGTGGGAATAATTGAAGAGATGAACGCGAAACTGCATCGCGATATTTAGCTGTGCTTGAAACGTTACTGGCGGATTACAGATGGAAATTGGAAGCGACCGAAGAGAGAAAGGAAAAAGCGTCGTCGCTCGTAACCGGAGCTGTTCGGCCAGATATTTATGACGAACGTTATGTATTCATCAGAACATGATTGGGGAGTTTTCGTCCCGAACATATGACGCGGGAATGCCGGCGAGTCTTTGAAATAAATCGATAGTGATAGTGTACAATTTCCGCTATAGAAAACGATCTGTCTTCAAATCAAGAAATTATATCTTTAGATTCTACATATGAAGAATGCATAAGTTGGAGCACAAATTAGAGTTGGAGCACTAAATATTTAATTTATTTAATATATATTTCCATAATATTCATATTTTGCTCAATTGTATATCATTATGCAAAATTATGAGTCTTGCAGTTATGATTTTGTATCATATTAGAAAAAAGTTTTTTAGAAATCTTTCGGATATTTAAAAAAAAATATTTTTATAAATTTTTATTTTATATTTGTGAGAAAGAACTTTTTACTTGCATTATTTTCACAAATTATTATAAAATCATTTTTAATCCGAAAATAAAAATAAAGAAATTATTTAAGAATCAATTCGTAAATATTTTAAAAGAATATCATTCGAATATTTAAAGGTTGGAAAAATGGTAAAAATGGTATAATATTTATATGTATTATCTACATCGTATAGATCGTTATGCTTATATGTAAGAATATATGCAACTATTGCTTTTATCTAGGATTTATTAATGAAGGAAATTATTATCTACTATTCACTATA
The DNA here is from genome assembly GCF_025532165.1 of Camponotus vicinus. Classification (NCBI taxonomy): domain Eukaryota; kingdom Metazoa; phylum Arthropoda; class Insecta; order Hymenoptera; family Formicidae; genus Camponotus; species Camponotus vicinus. The sequence goes on from NW_028141981.1 coordinate 17,209,470, forward strand.
ACTATAGACGATCTATAAGCTACTACATACATTGTCAATAGCAATTTATCAACTATTGGCATCGATTCACAGACAGTGGCAAACTCGTACGTTAATAACTTATACGCAATAATTTACTTATCTCCGTTTCCCAACCGATGTTTCTCTATAGATACTACACTTATCCACGAAACAATTTATAATTGGCATCCATGCAAATTGACAGTAAGAGACAATCGCTGTAAAATGCTATTATACTTAAATTAAACGCAACACAATTGTTGCTAAATATGTTGTTAATTATTCTGAATAAAACATGACCAAAATTTTATCACTATATTTTGGGAATTTGTACAAAATGTAGAATATCCATTTTAATAAAACAAACAGTATAACATATAACAAACAGTATAACATATAAGATAAGAAAGAAAAATTATAAAAAAAATATATTTCGATTCCAACAATATTAATAATATATTTCAATCAATTTTTTCCAGAACTTTTTCTTAAAGTCTTTTTCTCTATTAATTGATATTTTGTTTTTATAATTTTTGAATAAATGGAATTTCGAACATCTAGCTCTCTCTCTCTCTCTCTCTCTCTCTCTCTTTTTCCTCCTTATATAAAATTTTAGTTAAAAAATTTTATCATAATTATTCATCAATATCACAAATACTCTAGGCAAATAACTTTAATACAATTGAAATTGTACGGAATGCAGAATCATGTTTAATGTAGAGTAACTTCACAGTCGGTTCGCTATTAGTCACAGTTTAAATGTACGTTTCAAGTTTGCAAACTACATTACAAAGTCAGAATGTTCGCCAAAGTGGTTGCAGAACATTGCGATATTTCGTGAGAAACGGAAGCACCGTACCACAGCGATCCGGCAACGCAAAAAGCATCAGACAATGAATGGATTCTTGAAACGGAGCAGTTGGAAGCGCGCGTAATGATACCTTGATTCTCGTGCACGTAATGATACCTTGATACCTCCTTTCCGTTTGATATCTTTACCGCTTGCTATTTGTCATGACGTCCCCAGTGCAATTTCTACATAGCGGAAGGAACAGTCATATTTAAATAAAAACGTCTCATTATATATTATTATTTATTGAAAATTGACAATTGAGGACTTGACCGCAAATATTCTATGTTCAGAATATTTTCCTAACTTTCTTTTAAAAAATATGTCATTTTTCATGAAGAAAAAATTATATGCTCGATATATTTCAATATATTCAACATACTCTCAATGTTACACGTAACTACACCTATATCTGAGCTATCATTTACGTCCTTGTGTAGTCATCGATCGAGTTATGTAGTAAGGCCCGTGACGACAGAATACAGATGGAACGCATTAAAGCGAAACCATCGCGATGTACATTAAAGATTATCGTAAGATAGGTAAGACTATAAGGTAACATTGTATTATACCGAGAAAAAAATTTTAGGTTGTTTAACATTTAATAAAATAATTGGTAAGATAGAGAGAAAGAGACAGAGAATCTCAATTTCAATTTTAATTGATACAATTATGCACTTGCTGAATCTTTTAACACATTATAATAAACAATTCTAAAAAATCTTTCTTTATTTTTAACAAGTAATAATGACACATTTTTATCAATTTAGCAAAGCTAAAAAATTATAATATGAAATTTTATCGATTACAATTTTGCATGTTTTTAAATTTTTTTCAATGAAACTCATTCGAAAGATTTCAACTATAAGATTCCCTTCTTCTCATCGTTCCTATCGTTTTTTTCAGTCTCGCGTTACTCGCCGACGTCTTGCTTCTTATCAAACGTTATCCGTCCGCGCGATTATTCATAGAGCATGAATAATGGAACACGCTCATCGGCGGAATTGTAGATAACAGCTTTCAGATCCGAGAGGATCAAAATCGTTCGCGTATGATTCGAAATTCTCGTCGACAAACATGCCGGAGACTAAATCAGCGGCATGTATCCGGTTGTCGTGTCTTCATAATCGTCGACGGGACGGACTTACTTCCCGTGCCCGGATCAGTAAATCAATCACCGAAGAATATCCGGCGATATATTGTTTCGAAAATTATTACGCCGACTCTTACGTATGACACGCCGCAAATTCGATCCGTCGATAAATAATCGAGCTAAACCCACTAGTATCTATACACACACACACACATATATATATATATATATATATATATATATATATATATATATATATACAACAGCGTATCTGTACTTTCTGCATCTTTAAACCTCGCAGACTTTCCTTCTTCCCATTGCATATATCATTGATTGTACGGGGGCGAGGTGAAACTCGGTTCACTCGACTGAATCTGGCGTGCGAACGCGGCGAATCATGCACATCTTCTTCGCGGAATACGCCGCGGAGGCATAATTTAATAATAGTCCTTCGAAGTTGAAAAAAGAAGAATCCCGATATACAGTCTAGCTTATTCAATTTCTCGTTATAAACTATTACTCGATATAAATTTTCAATATCAATATTCTCTTCCATAATCACAAAATATTGGACAAGTTTAAACTGCGTACGAATAGAGCTGTGATTTATGAAAAGAATTTACAAAGAGACGTATTATATAATGAGATTAGCTAAATCCAGGAAAATCCATATTTATGTACAATATTTAAAATAATATTTAATTTTGGCATTTTTTAAAACTATATTTTTAGTTTTAAATATTTTTATATCTTTTTTCTTATAGTATTATATTGATAATATATAAAGGCAATAATTAATTATATGAACTTAACCGGAAAAATACAAAAAAAACTAATATTAAAGGAAAGATACAACAATATCAGTAAGCGAGAGACTTAGGATAAGAAATTACAATTTAATATAAATTCAATTAAATGAAAATAATTCGATAAACTTTTTGTTGAAGAAATGATTTTAAAGTTATTAATTCCTTTTATTTATTGACTTGATCATCGTTCTCTTTTTTTTCAAAGAAAGTTTGTCAGACGTAAAAATAAGCAAAAAAATATTTGAAAATTTTCAATTAAATTTCTACGATTGTTAATTATTATAAAATTGATTTTTTAAGACTCACGTAATTTAATTCTCATCTTAAAATAGGAGTACCTTCATTTGTGAGCATCGAAGCGTTGCGTTATATAAAGAAAAATAAGACTGATGGAAATGTAATACGTAGTGTAATATGTTGAATAATTGAGGCTATATTCTGAGAACGAATCATGCGCACACATCAATTTTCGAGTGGTAATAAACAACTTGGCTAGAATTTTATTAATTTTATTCGTTTTCGCAAGAGAAGAAGAGAAGAGAAATTATTCCACAGCGATTAAGACTTCCTTCAGAATCGACGCTTCTGATATATCGTTTTTTACAGCGTATCGTAAAACATTCTTAACTTTCCACTATAATCCGGAGTCATTATAATATCTATTGCTAGGTACGATTTATTTCTTAGCAACATTGAAACTTCCTTCTATTTACTATTATACAGTTGAATGTTTTGTTTTAAAAATATTTAAATATATAATTAAATAATATAATTTATTTTAGTTTAAATTAAGATCGTTAAATTAACTATTAAATAACAAGAAAATAGGTTAAAAATATGATAAATTTAAACTGAAATTAATGCATATTCAAAAAAAATAATAAAATGTATTTTTTCCAAATTATTTTTATATTCATATTCGCTTTTTTTAATATTCATTCGCTTCTCTTTTTCTCTTTGATCCCGTCATCACTTATCTTCCTCACTACGCAAGAATGATTTCATGAGAGTGATGTGAGAGGACAAGCACCATTCATACAACTGCTGCCAGAAACGCGTTATTCCAGCCAGAAACGGTTGCCAAATCGTTTGTGACAGACGCACTATTAAAGCGCAATACATCACTGCCAGCGTAAACTAGCATGGGGAGCGCGAGATCCTAATTCATGAAGTGATGAGAAGGACCGGTTTGTGAATATCTCGTTGATAGACGAAATTGTTGCCGGCTTCATCCGCGCTTCCGGGTCCGGGAACGGAAAACATCTTGCCTGAGATTTTTTTTCCAAGACCCCTTCGAATGCAAGGGCATAAATCACGCATATTGACATAGTGTCCTCAGGGATGGTGGAAAAAGTGGTACGTAATAATAGTGAGAATAAACATACTGGCAACATATGTAAAAAAATTATGGTAGCAAATGTGTATAAATGTAACTTTTTTTTAGTGTGAAATTTCAGATATATATTTAGATAAAACAATTTTTTTCCGAAAAACTTAGTTTTAATGCATTTTATATTAGACAGATAAAACAAGCAAATGTATCTATATAATGCTAAAAATTGTACCAGTATAAAAATTTGTATTATTTATGACATTGCAACATCAATTAGCGCCATATATTTCTTCGATGATACAATTGAAAGTCATGTATTCCTTAAATAAATCAGATCTGTGGATTTTATATCTCTGCCGATTTTTTCAAGAGATGATTGAAAATATTGTTCTAATTCAATTTCCTCTTTATAGAGAACTTAAACCACGTTATACATGAGGATAATCCGAGATTAAATTGAAAACACAAGCGTAAGCTACGCGAAAGCCTCAAGAAAACATGCAAAATCGAAGAGAAAACTCGCGAGTTTGCCGAGATTATCGATTTTCTTCTCACAATCGTCGTCGTACAATTTGTCGGAGCTATCTCTGTCATTTGCTATAATTGTCATGATGACCGCGCGACAGCCGAGCTCTAAAACGCGTCGCGAATACGTCGGAACGGCGGAATAGCGTGTTTGTAATGCGATGACTCCCGGCTGCTGCATCTGCCAGTTCGCAAGTACCATGGGAAACAGACTGCTTTGCCATTTTCATTGCTCGAATCGTGTTATGCGAACTCCTCCGTCAGCTCTGCGAATAGCTCGAGGTGCGAAAATTTTTCGTTTCAGCGCATCAGAGCGATTACATTTGATTTCGCCTCGCAGCATCGAGTTATAAATGCTAGACGTTGCAGCGTTTTACAATGTTACTTGAATACTACCTTCCTACATCTCTTCTGTATCGCGATTATATAATTCCACAATACAAGCGATCCGTCTTCGAGATTGCGTGGCGTTAATAGAAAGTCTAAAATCGAAACTAAAAATCTATAATACGATATGTATCAAATCTCTCGAAGTATGAATGCAAATAATGAAATATATTGAATATCGAATAGTTAACAAATTTAATATAAAGAAGTAATAGATTATACTTTTTTCGTGTGTAAATGAATTATATTGTTTAGTATTATCCTAGTTCAAAAAATGATTTACAATTTCAAGTTATTTTCTTCCTCATTTCTATTTTTTTTTCTTGAATAGCTAGTAACGAAATAATGTTAATTTCACGTATATAGAAAATTTTTTACAAATATATATATATATGACTGAGAATTTAAACAATTTTCAATGATTTTAATTATTTTTTTAATAAACGTAACATGAGAATAATCTCCGTTATACTGCAAAATCTGTTTTAGTCATTTTATACTATAAAATATTCAATTGCACATAGGTTGCGTGAAATAGGATCGTAAAGATATCTTTGCGGTATCATTATCCTCGACAGTGGTGGCTTCATAAACAGATATACAGCTCCGCAAATTGCGAAAAAGGTTGCTGTATTCGACCAATGATTTCCGCCCTACATCATAAGAGCAGTCATGCGAGAGCACGCAATTACGAGAGACAGATTTTAAATTCGCGTATTTGAAACAATATTTATCCACAAAGTAATTTTAAATATTGCACTTTTTCTTTTTTTTTCTTTTGCTCTTGCTCGGGATTATAGAACTTTGATGAACTTAAAATTTAATTTTGCCTAATAAAAATATGATTGCTTTTTATTTTTTTAAAACATACAATTGTAGTTAAAACTCTATAAAACTGATTTAGTCCAAAATTAAATAAATACGATATTATATATGTGTGAAAATCATTGTTTAATTTATAAAAATTTTTCATTTTTTATTTCTTCGTTTATTCAAAAATTGGCTCGACATTGAAATAAATGTAATTTTTATAATCTAGTTTTTAATATTTTTGACATTAAAATAAATGTAATTTTTATAATCTAGTTTAATATTTTAATATTTCTTTTTAATATTTGTGATCGATAGGAATGATATCTATTAAATACAACTTAAATATTTAAAAGGATTAAACGTAAATCTTAATAAATACAAATCTGTGTATATATGTGTGTATAAATTAACAAAATATTTGCATTTACCAAGAACGGAAGCCCATTATTGTTTGAGCAAATAACGATATAACTATAAAAGTAATATTCCGTTATGAATAATAATAAAAAACGCTAACAAACACATACAAAGCATTATCCGGCGGAAATTCATACATAAGAGAGTACTTCTACTGCTGAAATACTTTATTTTACTACAGAAACTAATAATAGCAAATTCTTTGACAGAGTCTTTAAATGGATAGCCTTTTAAAGAAGAACAGTTAAATGATACTCGAATTGGTAATCGCATGACGATTATCATAAATTATCAGATGTATGTAAATATCTAAGCTTAAAGAAACTTAGCAGACGTGGCTTCAAGTCGATCGGCACTTTCGTTTCTTCTAAACTCAGGAAGCTTATCAATGTATGAGACTTTTATCGCGGATCATTGAACACCGAAGAATATTATTAGTACTTCCGAAGTAATTAGCGTTAAGGTATGCTCTTTTATAAGCTTGTCTTTTATTGCTTTGCTTTTATTATTATGGAAAATGTTCAGTACATTAGGAATGTTGCGACTAGCGTGCATACAAGAGAATGCACAGGAAGATCGCGAGGTGAGAAATTCTGGCAAAAGTAAAATAGAAGTATAATCAACAAAAAGTACCGTTGCTTCTACAAACAAGTTTTCTTGATAAATTTAAAGGATAAAGTTGTTTTAATTCAAACGAATAAACTATCAAAGATAACTTCTTCTCAAGAGCACGTAAGTTGGAAAATCCAGACATAATCATAAAAGTTTAGTATTCATACTGGCAAACGCTTTTCATGCGACAAATCGCAATGATTACCAATGGAGACTACGGTATTTCTCTCTGCGCACCTATATACGCAAGTTATTATCCAGCTTATCTTTTTCTCCTTCTTGAATACGACGCGACGGCGGAAATGACATTCACGGAAGCTGAGGCAAATCTTTTTAGCGAGTAGCTTCAGAGATAAGTACGCAGATACGCACCAAAATACTCGAATAAAGGTTGCATTCAAATCGTAAAACCAAATAAATTCCAAAAGTAATATATCTTATAATTTCAAAAACAATTTTACGATCACGATATCTTATTATTATAAAAAATTATAATAAAGAATTATTTACATAAAACTATATTTTCAGAGTTATATTTACGGAGTGATATAAACACAATATTTCATAATGTACGCACACATACTTTATACATATAAAATAAAATAATATATATTTCTATTAAAACTAATCTTTCTTAGCAGTTGAAAAAGTAAAATAGAAATAATTTAATTCGCACATCACGGATAACGAAGGCTCGGATTAGATAAAGCTAAATTTGATCAGAAACATTCTTTCTTTGAATCGAAACCGGAATTCTAGTAGATCCGACATCGACTATTTCTTCAGATTGCCTTAACCGTGCTCTTAGATAAGTGAGAAATGCCGGCTCGTAATAATAATTGAGGAAGAAACTTTTTAACAAATAAGAGCGGGATACACAAAAAAATTGTGCTTTCTAGAAGATTTTATTTCTGCTTTCTAATTTATTTTAACCGAATTATTATATTTCAAAACTAAATTAAAAAGTTCATTTATTATTTCTATAAAATAGCGAATTTGCTCAATTTTTATAATTAATCTGCGCGGCCAATCTGTTTATTAACGCACATCTCGTGTATATATTTTTTTTATTTAAATAATCTGTAATTATATACTCACGTTTGACTCGAACTACGATTGGTGAAGAAGCTGAAACACATGTTGTTATTTATTAAGTTGCACGACTGACAAATAACACGTCGACAAGACGCATGCATCACGGCGTTATGTTTCCATTGTACGTCCTTGTATCGGTATATCAACGACAATGGGACTTTGCGATGCTCTTGGTGGAACGGTTATTTCGCCGTTTATTCGTACCTTATTATCGCGCAGATCGTATTACGATACCGTAAACTCGCGTTACACCCGCGTATCCTCCATTGCGTCTGCCGGGATTCCATTGTGCGATCGCATTCTCCTTTTTTAGCGTTCCATGCTTTTTGATGCGTATCGCGCCCGTCATTGCAACGCGTGTGCTTTTGCATTGTCGACGCTGACAAGACGTAATACCGAGATTTATTTCCACATAGATTGCCACATTAGCCACGTGCCCATCGCTAATGCTGCGTACAATTTTAATTACATGCGATGTCATATATAAATATCGAGGTGTTGCAATGTCTCTTTTTTTTCGCATCGTGCATATATTTCATCAAAATGCTAATATTAGCTCGTGCTAGGCAAGCTTAAATATATGGCACTTATGTGTAATCCAGCACAGCCAGATGGAAAGCTTAAAAAGCAATTTCTACTTGTATATATATTTCGTTTTGATTACATCGAGTCGCCGAAGAAATTGCACGCGTGGCTTTAAATCGCCCCATGTGTAATTTCGCGCGCTTATCTATTCAGTTGACATTTCTGAAACGTTGCTTTTAGAGATTCTCCAACTCCGATGAATCTTCCTGCAAAATCCGTGTGGGTAAATAGATCCTCGGAAGAGTCGCGATTTATATACGACTGTATGTATATTTATCACGGTAGATATGCAACTTTTAAGTACTCGATATTAATTCCGATTGATCGCGTATCAAATAGTAACAAAATATGCTGATCGCTTGCTATTACACATTCTCATTAATATATGACTCTATTAATTCTCAATATATACGCACACATATACATGTATATGTAAAATTTCTTTATATCTATAGTCACATACACACATAAAGAGATCTGAAGTTGAAATATCATTTTTACTGACAATAGTGATAGTGAGAATTAAGTTTCTGTCTTTTCTTTCCCATAATTATCAACGAACAGGCATCGAAACGGAAATCCACGACATCCGAAATCCCGAAAAATATCCGTCTCTGAAATTTCAACTCATTAAACTCACTGACTTTAGCTCGAAGCTACACCTGACGAACAGCTGTGTAACCGTCATAACTTCGTCACGGATCTTGATCATGGATAATTCACCCTTCTCTATGCCCTTTACAACGTATGTCGTCTGTATCGCGTGTGTGCACATAATATTCATAATAACAATCAGTAATATACAAGTAAAATTTGATATGTACCAGCTATTGTTTTAATCACAGATTTACTGCAACAATTGAAGCGGATATTACCGTCGTATTTTTTTCATAAAAATTGAAATTTTATAGAATTTTACACGTCTGACACACATTGGAATATTTATTCACATATTTGTCATTTACAGCTAATTATAATAATTATTTACGGCTACATTTACCTAACAAAGTATATTTATTTTATTTTGTCTATATTTCTTTTAAACTTATCTATTTTAAACTTATTTAAACTTGTATTTTTTAAATGGAGTATAAAATGTATAATATCTGTATGTGTTGCAAAAATATATAATCTATGAAAAAAATAAACTCACAAAAGAAGTATCTCTGTATTCCTAAATTTTAGCATTAATATGTAATACTATTCGGAAAAATATAGATATGTCAAAACATTATATTATTCATATTAAAAAGTCGATTTAAAATATAATATATTATTTATATTAAAAAATCTACAAATATATCCATGCAATATATAAATATTACTTTTATATTTAATCAAAAGCATAATAAAATATAAAATTTCAACTAAATTTTTCAACTTAAAAATTTAAAAATATTTAATGGTTACTCGCGCATATAATTAATAAGTAAACAAAGATTTAAATGAAGTTTTAAAAGAGAACGGAAGTATTTGTATGCACATAGAAATCTAATAAAAGCTTCGCATCAATGCAAATTTTTCTAAAACCTATCTCTGAATAGAATCACAGGCGTGGTCGTTCATTTATTTGTGCTGCAACACTATTATTTGAAAGCGATCCGCGACAGCGTGAAACGGCTTTGCGGCTGGTTGATCAAACTCATAAAGCTGTACGTGCCGTCGATATGTAACGTACGATCATTATCGTGTTTCTATTGATGTCTCCCCTGCGGGCTGTATTCTTACCATTACGCACGCGTCAAGGTCGACTTGTTAGACGTGCTCGTAATTAGTTGTAGTTTCAGAACACTATGCGATATCTATTCCGGATTACACAAAGTAACAAAGAACACGCTGCATTCAATTCGTTAATAATGTATGACGCAAATAGCGGAACACAGAACTGTATTAAAACAAATTGCATTATTATCGTGTAAATAAACTTGTATTTATATTTCTGTGTAAATTATTGATTTAAATTAATAAATTATTAATTTATTAATTTAAACTGACGGAGAGCATATATTTGAGTTTAGTTGTAGTCGTTTACGCGAAATAAAATTTATTATATTATCATATACTATATTATTACGCATCATAATGTGTACGATATAACATGTTTATTTTATATTGTTCATATACTTTCTGATACATTGCTGTATTTCATCGTATAAGTTCTTTTTCATTGCTTTTTATTGGAAAATATATACGAACGATTGAATTTTTGCTTGAATTTTATATTAAAAGATTTCTTTTTTTCACATTTAAATCTTGTTTCACGCTTCATCTTCTTTACAATTGATTTTTCATCTATTAAAGTATCCAATAAATGATTTGCAATTTCAATACAAAATGAATTTTATAGGTTTCTTGATAGAACGTACTTCAAAAGCTTTCATGCAAAAGGTTTCTTATTAAACTGAACAATAAGCTATGTATAATAGAAGATATTAAATTATTAATTGTAAGTAATATTTATCTTAAAAGATTTTTTATTAAAGTGAACAAGCTACGCATAATGGAAAATATTAAATTACCAATTATAAGTAATATTTATCTATGGATTTTTTTATCAATTTTGAATGAATTTTTATGAGAAATTAATTAACCATTTATTTATATTCATAACTTTTTATGTGCATATTTGAAACAGAGATTGAATACTTTGTAATTAAATATCAAATTAAAATTCTGTGTTAAAATAAAATTTATGCAAAGTTATTTTCCGCCTGTGATATTCACTTTCCAGGGAGTTTTTTATTTTTTCAATCGCTCATAAATTTAAAAGATTTTTATTTCGATTATTTTCACGTTACTTGATATCAAACATCAGCCGCTTATTTTCGAAGAAATAAAATTCACATTAATATCATCTTTTAATTGATTTATTTTTCACATAAAATTATTCCCAGTTGCTTCATCTAATTTTATGAAATAATAGACTTCTCATAATTGAAATTGCATATATCAGTACGATGTAAAATCTGATCAACCTTTCTTTCAGAATATTCTTACTTAAAATCGCAGAGTCTGATTAGATATCTGATTAGGCGAGTCCCGTTCATGCAACGTGTCGTGTGTTTGCGTTTATACACAAGCATACATGGAACACGTATATGAATTTCCGCCGTAGGCGGAGGAATGAACTTTCTCGCACATAACTTATGCAAATTAGTAGTCGGCCATTGTGCACGGTTGCTTAATACATTTGCGGATATCACTCGTAAAGCTTTGTTCAGAACGGTATCTTTAACATGTTTCCTCTAATAGGCTTTTCTGTATACTATAAGATCTTCCTTACGAGGCGCCAACGCGAACATGTACTTCGCATTGCATGTTGCTTAACTATATATTTAATCTGTTTCCATCCCGAGTTAGCGTAAAAAATGGATGAAACCACTTATTTTATTCCGAGAAAAGATAATAATATCAATTGTAATTTTAAGCTATTATGCAATTTTATATTTTTATGGAATAAGAATTATATAAAAGAGATGCTAAAAATTAATTTAAAAAATTGTTATAAAATTATTTTACACAACTTTTAGTTTTATATATTTCTTCCGTTTAAATATTTATGTAATCTTATTAATTTCTCTTTCGAACATGTAATCTTATTAATTTCTCTTTCGAACATAACTCTATGAATAAAAAACAAATATATTATGTATTATAATCACATATTGCAGTCACATGTAACTCTTTTATATAATTCTTACCTTTATATTTTCTATTATATTTTAAATATCTATTGATGTTTTTATAATCTATCTAATAGATTATATGGATATAAAATAATATACAATAATGATCGCCATTACTGCTCATCTGAATCGGATTTAACGCTGTCCAGCGTGCATGAGTCGATTATAGTGCGTAGGTTGCACACAGCGAGATCAGCTTGGCGCCTCCAAACACCGAACCGAGATCCGAACGTGGAGTTACGAGTAATCGAGGTCGTTAGGTTGAGATTGTTACGTGGGCCGCGTTACAATCGAGCTCGATAGCGAAGACTCGGATATTGGCAATGCGTGTTCCGCATCAAATCGATGTACCTCTTGTACGTCATCAATACACATTCCGACGTATTTACTCTACAAAGGCCAATTCTAAGAGATTGTGTGATGTACCGATTATCGCGTCTGTTTTGCAGAAAATTACCGCCGGTTTGATCTTTTCAATTACATTCGAGGATATAAAAACAATTATAAATTGCGATTAATGATAAATGCAGTTATGCCTCGTAATTATAAAAATAAATAAAAATTGATACTAATTATTTTCAAGTTAGGAATGATTGAAAAAAAAAAAAATGTTTTCGCGACCTAAACTAGAGAGAGAAGCAAATAAATTGGAAACCACATTTCGTAGCTAATTTTAGATAGAATTTACTTTAACGTAATTTTAGTTCGAGATTAAATTAGAGATATGCGGAAGTTCGAGAGCTGCGATAAACGATCTTCCTCGACAGTTTTGCTAAAAAGAAATTAATTTTAAATTAATCAAAAGAATCTCTACTACTAAAAATAAGGCTGTATTATCGTAAAAAAGACAATAAAATCCGAAATTTCGTTCATCACGTGCCCGAATTGATTTTTATAGCTACTCTTTCGATTGCAGATGTCAACGTGATTGGGCCAATTGAAAAGAGTCGTAAGAGATGCCGTAGTCGTCGCTATGAGCGAGAGCCGGTGCTACACGGATTCGCCTGTGCTCGCCGAACATCAGCCCTTCAACCGTAATGGGAAGACACTCAGGTACGATTACCATAAACGCAGGCCACGGCTAGTGTGCACTCTACCATCAACCTGCGAGCTTAATCGCCTGCGACAGGGCGAGCGTTGATCGAGCCATTGATTTATAGCTCATAATTGAAGAGTATAATTCGAGAGATCGCCAAGAGACCGCACGACGGTTACATCTATTTCGTTACTACGCAAACGAATTAAAAAACTTTGACATCGCAATTTCGCGGTTACTAGATATGTGTCACATATCATATATTTACTCTTTCTTCAAATAAAATTATCCGATAACATAACGATTATTATATTATTATTACAAGAAATTATATTATTAAATTCATTTTTTTATTAAATAATTTTTCATATTTAATTTGAGTTACAATATAAAAAATATTATATATGTATTTTCTCTCTCTATTCTTTCATTTATCTTTTGTTACGTATTCTTCCGTTCTAAATATTTTATATAGAAACGATACTAACAATATATTATTGGATTATTCAATATATTAACAATATATTATTGGATTATTCCGCTACGTTTATTGTACCAAAACTTTTTTGAAATTATCATTACCGTAGCATTATCGGTCAATAGCATTGCGAGAAGATGTCCGATCAGATTATCGATCGAATTATGGTCCTCGACTAATCAGATTATACCGCGGAAGCCTAGCTCCCGCTCGTGTCTCATAAAGTGGACTTAACACTAAAGCACAGATCCTACCCGCACCTCTTCTCATCGAAGACATAACGAGGGTTGATTTCAGGGGATCTAAGAAGAGCGTGCTGTTTTATACGACCGACTGCGGAGACGAAAAAGAGGACTTAGGTCTCAAGCTTCAGCAACGATCCGTCTCGTTGGTAAGTCTCGCATTAACGTCAAATCTGTGCTGGATTATGCGTAGCATTGGTTTTATATCAATACGCGGAAAAATCTTTCGATTAGTTCACAATGTACAATGTACGATTAAAGCTTTTATTTACGAATTTAATAAAAAAAAAGAAAAATGAAAGAATATATAATGATTTTGATAAAAGTTTTGATAAACATTCGAATTTATATTGTGTCTTTTAAATAAAAAAAATTTAATGTAATTTTTTTATTAAATTAAAATTAATTTTCTACGTTAATTTGTATTAAATTATCATTATGTCAGTTTATGTTAAATTGTAACAAAAATTCAATTTTTTATTATACTCTTATTTAGTGCTACAGCTATTAATTTTAATATAATTTATGTGCTAATATATTCGCACATTTATGTGATTAAGTTCGCGGCAATTTTTTCTGTTCGGATCCAAAGAGGTAACCGATTTCCATTAAGCCTGATGCTCTCTCACTGAATTATCCGGTCCCGTCATTATTCAATAGGGGGCTTAATGACGTGCGGCACCAAAACAATGCAGTATCGACGCTGCATCATATGAACCTTCGTATGAACTTCACGCACGCGGTGCAGGATACAATAGCCTTGTTGAAGGCTTTATCTAGGGTATAATTTAGCCGCGACACGAATGCAACGTTACTTTTAAATTAAACCATTGTCGACTTTTTTTCGTATACAAAATTAATCTCTGATAAATTTCAAAATTAAAATATTTCAATTTTATATAAGAGAAGTTAAACCGGTAATAATCTAGAAAATAAAATAATGTACGAATCATGTATTTTGCAAAAAATACGAAATCTGCATATCTCTGTTATCAGTGAAGGCGGAAGAGCCATTAGTAAATGGAAAAATCGATGATCGTTTTTCCTCGTCAAAGCGATAAAAGATAATCTCTCATCGTCATTATTTCACGGTTACAATAAAATATAATAAACAAGTACAAGGTATTTGATGAATTATCGTTAATGATATCATTATTTCACCTTAGTACTTTTTCTAATCTATCTTTTTGCATTATTACTTTCATTATGACACATAAATAAGAGAGAAAACATTCTAGTTGGAACATTTTTTAAAGTACTTTAATCACGTAATCACTGCAATACCGGAAATATCATAATGTCATCTCTATATATTATTATTTAATATTATTCAAGTTTTTAAATCTTTTTGGAAAGAAAATTAAAAATTGGCTAATTTATTTACATGCATTAAATTAATGATATAAAATAGATTACTACCGCAAAAAAATAAGCAATTAATTTAGTAAATAAAAAATTAATTAAATTATAAATGGTACTTTACCCCCGATTGCTCCAGTGTCGCCAGTCTTCCCGCGCTCCTTCTCCTCCTCCTCCTCCTCCTCTTCCTCCTTTGTCCTCTCGTTCATGCTGTTGCTTCATGACACTCACACAATAATTATGAAAGCAGTTAATAACGATCGCCCGCGCACTAATCGATAATCGCGCGATACTGTGCACGGCACTCCCGTAAAACATCGCACACGACACGCACTTTATTATATTACAACAATATTACAACAAAGAACAACGCCACGATCCGCTCAGTGCTCTAGAATCAGTGTAGCCAAACTTATTCTTTATTTTCAAGACGACAACGTCACGTTTATCACTAACGATCACGATTAATGTACGAATAGACTTGGACTAGAGAATCGATTTGTTCTATATCTATATAACGCTTTGTTAATGACTGAAAACTTCGAAAATGATATCGATGAACTCATCTTGATTCCTTTACTATGAGAATTGAATAAATAACTGATTGTGAGATGTGATAGGCAACCTGAAAATATACAATATGAAATATATATAATAACCTATACTTTATTTCGTTCGGCGAAAACGATGTATTTATTCTGACTTAAAACAAATTGTGCGTGAAATATCTGTGTCGTCATAGATAACGTTTCGACACGTTTATGAACTTATTAATTAATAAACGTTAAATGTAATATTATACGGAAAAGAGAGAGATGATAGAAAGTGATTCGTGTTATTTCCTACTTACCGAGGAATAATGAGATAATAAACGGGTAGCGATTCACATCTTCCACGCGCCAGTGTCACCGTACGAATGGCAAGGTCACCGCGCGTATGAACACATACCGTGAAGTACGTGCCAAAATTCGTGACGTATAACGCGCTCTTTATACGCAGTGTTCACATTGTTGCCATTTGTAGGACGAGGTCGAGTGAAAAGGTAGCGTCGTTCCGTATATTGTCGTAGTAAAATCGTATTTTAACCCTATTATTCGCGTAATATCGTGCAGTATCACAGTGAAACTGGTAATACTCTCTCCCTCTCTCCCTCCCTCCCTCCCTCTCTCCCTCTCTCTCCCTCTCTCTCCCTCTCTCTCCCTCTCTCTCTCTCTCTCACTCACTCTCTCTCTCTCTCTCTCTCTCTCTCGTTCTCGCTCTCGCTCTTTCTCGATTCTTTCTCTCTTTCTCTTTCAAATTTTTCAATAAAGCATCGCGAATACGGAATAAATCGACTCTGGTCGAGCAGTTTGTATTCTATTAGGTAGCAACATTCATTGTCATAGTAACTAATGCCGTTTCGCTACGTGATTTTCGAACATCGAGCGAATCATAATTTTCACGTTAATTTAGTCGCAATACATTATACATATTACGTGTGTAATTAACATCGGCAGTGTCGTGCGATCGTAATTAACTGTTTGCGTGAGTGAATATATAAGTCTGAAGGAACAACATCTAACAACAGCAGAGCAATCATAGGGTAAGCACAATTTATAATTTTTCTAATTTTTTATTCATCATAAATTAATTGCTCATTTAGTCTGTAACCGTAAGGTTTTGAATGTTTGAAATAAGTTAAAAATTTCGAAATAAATCTACATAAGTATGTGTGACCTTGGAAATAACATATATTTTTGATACTAATTAAATAGAGTGTGTGTCTTAAAGTTATAAAAAATTAAGCTTGAAAACTACGCGATACAATCCATCATAAACATTCCGTAAGCACGCTATATAATTTTTTTTCCGATAATATCATAGAATATACATTATAAATTATAATACATATTATAAATTATCATTCCTGTTATATATCTCAATGACTGGTCATATCACTAATTGTAAGACATTTCTATATAGTTTTTATATAGACATTTTTATATATTTTTATATTTTCTCTATTATATCATCATTGTTCTTTCTCCTTATTATTACGCGCTCTTTTTTTGTCTTCTAAGAACTCTTTTATTTTTCAATTTACAAATTAATTAAAAGTACGCGATCAGTTTTTAATTGCATTAAACATACAGAATGATTGATTTTGCTCATTTTATTTCTCATCGTTTCATTTTTATTACTGATAAATAAAACGTGAAAAAATACGGAATATTTATAACTTACAATACTCTCACCTTTCGCTTTTTTTTACGTTTATGAATTCAATTATTTTTATCACATAAATTTTTTTACTTTATTTAATTTAATTTAATTTAATTTAATTTTATTTATCTTGTCTTGCTTATATATACATATTTATTTCTTCACATGTACATTTTTTCCATTAAAATATTGTAATTATTTTTCTGCAGTTATTATTCCGGTTTATTTTTATTATTGTATATTTATTGTCTTCTTGAAAATAAGCATCCTGCCTAATAATAACTCGAGTACCTCGTCATAACTGACGTCCAATTTTCTAACTGTCAATTGTGCTGATTATCAACCATACTGGGTAGACAGTCTTTTGCTAGATCATAAACCTTTCACAATTCTATGGACGGTCTAACTTTCCATTTCGATACTATCGCACACCGTAAATTTCCGATCACCTGCTGTATCAGTCGTCCCGATAGTAACATCCAGGCGCTCCACGTAGACTCTTCATCATCATCTTCGTCCCTCATTATTATCCCTCACATATTCTCAGCGTTGATTTATGAACACCGAGGATTGTCGGTAGAAGCGATATCAACGACCGGTGATCCTGCGTTTCTTGCCTTCTGTCAAATCGCACTAAAAGCAAATTTACCTTTTCTAAGATTCCATGGAGAAAATGAAAAAACTAAAAGTTGCAATAAAATAGGACATTTGATAAAAGATTAATTCGCGTTAATTTTAATATTTTGTTTAACAATATCCTTACTAACTGTAAGATAACAACGCTAGAGATTTCTGATATCTTTTTCTATCTCTATAAATTAATCGCATTCTATAATAAATGTGTGTATTATATCTTTACTATATAGTATTATTTTTTAAAGTTACGTATATTATGAAAAATATAAATTATAATTATAATTATATATAAAAGAAAGATACACTTTTTACGCGAATGTGATTAAACGTTTTATGATAATTACATCTCAAAATTATTATAAAAATTATATCTTTTTATATAATTTCTTACATTCTTATATTGATTAAAATTTTTTTTTTCGTTTTGATTGTTTTTTCTTATATTGTGAATTTGTATTTGGATTCTTGTATGTGTGATACTGTAAAATTACATATTTATCTCAACAATCATGTAAATGGTTATTTATCAATCATTAATTGCAAGATATTTCACACACATACAATTTCTGATTCCGTAGCATCGAATATTAGCGGATCGGTATTTTCGTACCCGCCTACCGTCAAATCGAAAGCCATTTGCTCGTCGACGTTCCTAGTATTTCACATCTCCGAAGCTGTAATAGACCGGCAGAAGAGGCGTTCGACGATCGAATCACGATAAGAAAATCGGCAAGCATAAGTCGCTGCTCGCTAATCGTAGCTTTGCGAGGTGGTGCATCACCCCAGTATCGTCTTCCGCATTTTGCAAGCTGGGAGCGCATATCTTTGCCGATTGCATCTTCAATCGATACGATATTTCCTACTCGCGCTATAACGTGCACATTATCACCCTCGATGATTAATTGACATGATAATAATCATTATTATAAATTTTTTCTAAAATATAAAATGCATTTTATATTTGACATTAATAGTTTGATAAAAATGTTTGATGAAATTTTAATTGGCACATTTATTTTTTACTTATATATTTTTTTTCTTTTTTAGAAAAAAGATGGAAATACAATATAGGTTTTTTTATATAAATTATAGTTTAAATTTTTATTTTTTAATTTTAATTTTAATTTTATTTGGGAAGGACAGGAGCATTATTAATATTTATATCTCATTGCTGTCAAATAGTGAATAAAATTTTAATAATATAGTATTTTTTAATGTTAAGAAATTATAAAATAATTCTTTTGTAAAAAACCTAAATTATTCGAGTCAAATGTAGATGATTAGTAAGTGCATAAGTTTTGAAGAAAATTATTTTTCCTTAAAATTAAATGGTTTTGCACAGGATGCAAATTTTTACAAAAATAATTTTTCTTGAACGCATTGCCATCCGCGTGTATATTTTTTTAATTACTTGTTTCCTCCTTTTCTCTCTCAGACGGCTTCATTCCTTCATTTTCATTCTTCACGATTCTTTCAAAATTTATTTAAGAAATGTAATTTTTTTCTTTAAAATAAATGATCAGGAATTTAAGATATGCTATAGTATTCGAAATGAAAAGTTGTAAACTATTTTTCCTCTTTTTTTTTTGTTATATAAGTAACATTTTATAAAATTTACATACAGTATTAACAATAACTTATTTCATGAAAATTTGATTAATGAACCATTGAGTTTTAATTAACTTTTTTCTCTATTTGAAACTTGAAGATATTGTCAGTGCATCCTTTTGCATTCCCTTATAGCATCTATGAACACGAGGATGACCCTTGGCAATACGAGACCGGTTTTAATCGTTTCGATTAACCACGTTGAGCCTTCATAGTCGCTATATGCGTTCATACGGCTTGTTTCATCATGCATTTATGATGGAACATTCGCCCACGCCACTAGTAGTTTTGTGCCGGCAACAAACTCTTGTATCATAGACTTTTAAACTATGTTTACATGATTTTCTCATGTATCATCTATATGACGTTTATATAAACTTTAAAACTACTTTAAAAAATTTTTAACTTCTTTTAAACTATGAAAAAAATTTTTAAATATGTGCAGTACACAAATAATAATTACGTTAAAAATAATAGTTTTATATTTAAATATCCTACTTCTACATTAGATATGAGTCGAATTAATTATAATGAAAGACTTCTAAATAAAAAATATATTAAATGTGCGCTTTAAGTTTTTTGCGTAATTTTTGACATATAATATCGTACATATATCAAAAAGAAAAACGAAAAATTCGCGGTGGATTTTATTTAATTGAATCTCCGTCTAATCGATAATAAATCTTAACAAAGATAAATCGAGGAAACCGAAACTTTGTGATTAAGACAAGCGAGAGATCATTTTAATTTCATGTATCCCAATTAATCAAAATGCACAATATATTCTGGAAAATCGACTTAGAATTTTTACAAATTTGCGTTTAAGTAAAATGAAAATTTCCATTGTAATTCGAATGATTAGCACATGTCAGAACATGAAAACACACACTATTTCTTTATAGTCGTTCGCGTACTCGCGTTCCCGTTATTTCCTAGAAAAAAAACCGTAACATGCATAAGTGTAATCTTAAGTTGCGGCAAACTACGACGCATGTGCAACGGCCTGTTGCCTGCTGCAGCGAAGATTATTGCTGAGTAAGAATGGAAGGAGGTCGAGAGTGCTTTGCGATGGTGGATTTATTTCCGTCTATGTTGTCTCGGATGATACTTCAATTGCGTCGTATAAACGACCGTAATTACTATCGATCCGCGGCTCATGCACTGTTGCAGATCGTGTCTGATAGCGATTGCATTTAAATTAGTAGATTAATCGGATCGGAGAACTTTTCCAATGATTGAAGAGTGAGCCGATATTGAATGGCTTATTCATTAGCGATGGCCACTCCAAAATCATGATTACAAAATGTTCCTAACCGATTAATCGCGCATAAATCGCAAAAAATATTTAAATATTTATAATGTTTAAATATTTATGAAATTATCGTTTTTTATATCACGCTTTATGTCAACATTGCGTAGAGCTTTTGTATTCAGTATGAAAATTACCGTGCGATAAAAATAAAATTTAAAATTAATTAACTATGTATAGTGTGCGTATTAAATTTGAAATTGAATAGATTAATAATAAAAAATGTCAGATCTTATTTTGAAATTTATATTAAAAGTATAATATTGCTTTCTTATAGCATTTTTTACAATCAGCACTTTTGCTTTCACTCAACTTAATCGAGTGTCAAATAAGAAACTTGAAAAAGGCTTGGTAAAGAATTAAATGATTAGATTGAATGTTGTGACCTTATAACTTCACAAAATAATTGGTCTTATTAACAAGTCGATTATAATGTCAATAATTACATTCGTCGCTGCTGAATATTAAATTGAGAGGATACTAAATGTCCATCATCAATCCTATTGCGTACAATTCACTCATTGTTCACAGTATGCCATTAGCAACTGTATTGTATAATTACAAGTCCCAACGACTGATATTAATTAATTTGATACCGTAATAATTATGTTGATACACATGTGAAAATTTAAATCGATATTATTCTACTTTCATTTTCACTTTAATCTTTATTTTCGTAAAAAAGTATAAGAATATATTCTCTGCTCCTTTGAAAGAGGATGACACGAATGAATACAAAGCTAGTAAACTATAAGGATCTATTAATAAATGTCAATCTATCGCGTTAAAATCATACGTAATGTATGACTAATAGCACTAATAGGAATTAGCATATCAAGGATAAACATGCTATAGTGCTTCTGACTGCCCTTCGCTTCGAGATAGTAGACTCAAATTCGAGCCAATGCTTGGTCCGATTTCGAGTGCTCCAATTTCGAAATTGCAATCAGAGAGCTTCCATCGAAATCATTAATTTCCGTTGATGTTTCATCCTTGAGAGTTTCGTACACGTAGGATCGAGTAATTATGAAGTTTATGCGTATTATGTTCTCGGTAAATGTAGAGAAATACAGAGAATAATAAATCTTAATTTAAATGTACTTAATTCGATATATGCGTTAATATAAAATATGACTGAAATAGAATAGAATGATCGAAATAGAATGACCGAATAGAATTATTGAAAAATACTGAAAATAAAATTTTCATAAAATGTAAAATATTTTAAAATTATAAGTTGTAATTATATGTAATTATGATATTTTTTTATATAATTTTTATGGTATGATTTTTTTATTAATGCAATATTATCATATAATATATTATTAAAATCAGATTTATGACATAATATTATGTAATTAGATTCAATAACAATTTATGTCATAACGTAGTATATCTTCATACATATATGTTGCTGTTGACCAAATCAAATTGACTCGTGTATTGGAACAATGCTCATTAATATTGCATATTCTCATGAATATATTTCAAATAATACAATAGCGTAAAGCGTATGACAAATGTAAATAATAATTATAACAACATAAACATTTTCGCAAATAATATAATATTTTTAATGCTGATATTGCGGAAAAAGAATTTTCGAAATCTGTCTTCGATGCAAGCGCTAAAATATTTCTCTTTCAATTTCTCTCATTCTTATAAATAGAAAATATTATAATATTAATATACTTAATTAACACGTTTGAATAAACAGATTCACA
Source organism: Camponotus vicinus (assembly GCF_025532165.1). Taxonomy (NCBI): domain Eukaryota; kingdom Metazoa; phylum Arthropoda; class Insecta; order Hymenoptera; family Formicidae; genus Camponotus; species Camponotus vicinus. The sequence continues at coordinate 17,232,269 of NW_028141981.1, forward strand.
ATCGTCTATAGCATCAAAATTCTTCGACCGATATCTATAGCATCTGAAACCCTTCGAGATCGTATTTATTTTCAATTTCTCACTTATAAATTTTGTTGATGAAGCTGAATCTAGAAACTTCGCAGCGTATCGGTATCGTCGACGAGGTCGACGCGCTCGTGTTACGCGAACACCTATAAGCGCGTATACGTGTGCACTCGTGAGAATTCCTACCTCGGGCCATGAAATGGTAATTCTCACGGGCTCGACGATCGGGACCCCACGCGTAATTTTGTAGCTCTCGTGTGCTCATCGTTTGGCACACATGGCAATTCACCTTGCCATGCCATTCGCCTTGGGCGATTTGGCAAGGAGACGTCTTAGGTGACTTGACATCGTCCGAAGAGGCCTGCAAGATGGATGCTGCTTGAAAAAAGTCACAAAAAAATCATTAGTTCGTTTTAATTTATACTTACGAAACAGATTTTGTTATAATATGATAAAAACAGAGACGATGTTATTCGCATCATATCATCTGAGAGAAATTATACTCGCATAAACTTCAGCGCTATATCAATGTCGTCAATTAGACAGCAATTATTCTGGCTCTCGTACATCAATGTCTAGTGAAATTAACAAATCGTTGCGACATATAATCCGTTACGCATGTTGGTTTCTTGCGCGATTTACGGTAGAACTTGCTTGATACGCGTGTAGCGATAGAATGGCGGAAGCAGGTTCCCTGTAGTACACGTTGTATCGAGCTGTCAGGCACGTGTAAGTTCTTATTTTCTCGATGCGAATAAATCAGTTAGAAGATGCGTACCTGACAGGGTAAAATCGTCAAGGAGATAATACACGAATGAAGTTGAGAAACGTGACGAATCGTATTTATCGAAAACGTTGTGATGAGGCATACGAGATGATTATATTGTTACGACATGACATAACACGCATGTATCAAAAAGAAATATTTTTACGGTCATATCTATCTCAAGGTCTGGTAATAAGCAAATCTATAAAAATGATTCTTTTTTCCGCTCTTTACATTCATAAAATTTCTTCATTAATGAATCTATTTTAATTCGCTAAAATGAACTCGAAATATTCAGAGAGAATTTTGTTACCAAGCTCACGTGTGTAATCATACATCATTTCACGTTTTATAAAATGTTATAAGGTATGTGTGAAACGTCAGATCTTGAAAACATTATATTTTCTAGAGAAGTAGAACATCCAAACATTTTCAAACCTTTCGCGTAGTTTATTTTAGCTGTTATATAATCAACCTCTGTATATGAGTCTCGTAGATTGCAAGTATTATATATTTTTAGAACGTGATTTATATAATGGCCGCTCGTACATTTTATTTAGTTTAAACGAAATGGGCGGGTTCGAGACGTACAACAACTCGGGGCGAGTGGCTTCGAGGAAAACGAGGTAATAACCTACCTCAAAAAGAAACGGATCGAATCGCGTGTTGGGTGCGCGACGCGCGACCTGAAATTGGCCCCCGGCACGTGATGCGTACCATGAGAGCCCCGTGAGATAGTTAACTGTACCCTCGTCTCTCGGATTATATTCACGCCCTGCTCCTCTTGATTTTATGCGCTCCCGGTATGTAATAATTGCTCCCCCGCGTCAACAATTAGTGAACCGTGAGCCTCGTTTTCGCGATTGTTGCTGCCTATCGTCTGCCACTAATCCGCCGAGGAAGCCACGCTTTGGCAACTCATACCGTGCGATTTTGCTGGAAGGTGTGTTCCACAACTCTTTTTTCTTCCAGACATTTTATCGTCATTACCATAATCTCCCGATATTACACCTGTTTGAGAAATCTAATTAATATTGTCTTAACGCTCATAACGGTAAATTGTAATTGTTATATTTCATGACAGGAATGAGTCATTGTTTTCATTTTAACAAGTTCCGTGCCAGGAGAAATTTTAATATTTATTATACCAGGAAGATATAGAAAAAGAAAAAAAGCAGGGGGAAATTATATATGTCGTGCCTATAATTTCAAGGAAAAATGAACATTATTGCTAATACATTAATTTTTATGTTACGTTACTAATTTTCATTAATGAGAGATTTTTATCTATTTCTTTCAAATCTTTAATATTATTTTAAGCAAACATAAACATGCTTTAAAATAAAATAATTTATTATAATGTGTAATTAAATTATTATGTAAAAAAAGAATAAGCAAACAATAGTTTAAAACCATAATACTCACTCGTTCACTCGTATTATTACAAAAATAATGTTCACGATGTCAGTGTGTAAGACTTCAAGGAAGAACATACAAGTCGGATATAATGGCAGTTGTCACACCGGGAAACGTGCGTAACTCATTGCTATAAATCTTACGGCAATGCAATTACAAGTTGTAACAAACGGTATTTTCCCGTCACTTTCTAGGAACGTGGGCGTTTCTTCCCGAATGTCGGTTGCCCGCATCGCCTGATTGTACTGATCTCACCGGAACTTTAATTGATACATCGGGGTCGAGTAATCGAGTGGCAACCGGATCACTCTTGACGCGCTTCCATCTACGTGAGAAGCGGTATTTGCGTGATAGACAGGCCCGCCCGGATGCTTCTCTCGTATAAAACGAGAGTCTGTAGATACGATAGCGTGATTCTAACATTAATATTTATGAACGTATGTATACTCGATAATCATATCCGTAAACTTACGCTTACCAATTAACGAACAAAGTTTGATTATTCGCACGAACAGCGTTTGCTGTCATCGTTGCGTTTCGAGAAGCTGTGTGCAACCAATTTTCTTTCATCTTGGAAAGATTGAGCATATCATAGATCGAGTATAAATATGTATTTTATTTTTTGTCGTATTTCTTCGATCGTATCGTTCGGTTTCGATGTGGCGTGGTGATTACGTAACCGTTGCAGATAATCGTCACTTCCGCTTGCCGTCGTGCTAAATATCTTTTTTTTTCATATTATTTCATTAATAAAATCACTATCAATTTTTGTTATTATATACAATTTCCAGACGGTTTCTAGATATTGATTATTAGAATATTAATGCAATTAACGTGATGAATTCTTCGTAATTACATTTTGAGATGTTACATCTTTTCACATTTTTAAAAATGCCACATATATACTGCTAATTTATTATTCTATGATGCTAATTCCTATTAATAAGATTAAATTAGCATATTTAATATTTCTTAAATAATATTTGAAAATTAATCTAATAAGATATTAGAATATCAAATGAATCCTAGATAATTTTCTGATAATTGTATTTCACGTGAATAGTATTGAATAATGATATTTAAATCACCGTTTTAGATTTTTAGAATCTTGAGACAGGTGAATATTCAAAATTTTTAAATGTGTGATGTAGCTTTTTCATCCAATAGTCTTTTCTTTTGTATTCAACTAACGGCAGGCAACTGTAGGTGGTATTAAGAGATAGATGCGGGAAAGGATGAGGACGAGACAAGAGAGATCGTCTTCACTCCTCTGGAAAGCAATTAAGAAAGACCCTGAAAAAAAGAGGAAAAAGCTCGCGATGAAAAACGAAGACGGGAACGACAAAGACACGGAACGGTTCGTGTTCTTCGTGGGAGAGGAGCATAAGACATGCGTGTATGTACGTGCTGATAGGTGCGTGTCTCGCACGCGCAACATATATACGCTGTCTCTCTCTCTCTTTTACATACACATAAGAAAACCGCTTCGACGTCATGTGAAATATAACCAAGATTTTTCTTCTGGCTATACGAGAAGCCAGCATCTCTCTCCTCGTTTCTTCCTCTCTTTCTCCTTTTCATCTCTCTTGGCATCGTAACGAACATCCGCGCGTTATCGGCTTTAACGCATTAAACGCCTTTCATTCCAACTTTTTTTTATTTTTTTAATGAATATAATCTAAATGATCAAATTATACGCGAGCCCTCCTGAGAGCATAACTTCGATCTATAACATAAATATCATTGCATCTCTTACTTTCTGTGTATATGTATGTCTTCATTAAATATTTATATAAAAATTACCGTTAGTACACACATGAAGCTATATGTATACAGTTCATTACGTTCTTTATATCATTTCCGATCCTTCATTACAAAGTTTTTTCCGATACTTTCGCGAAATCGTCCTTCCAAAGACGAGACGTACGCCAATTTATCCGCCTACGCATTTTCCTCTCTCTGCGTGATTTTCTTTTTTTTTTTATTTATCGTGCAGCAGACGCCGGATCGAAAGTGCTAGTAAACGACTGCAAAGCTGTTTTCCATCGGCAGAACACGGTGATGTGCCGACGATGGAACTATAAAATTCTCTCGTAAATGTGAATCCATCTAACTTCTTTGCGGAAATTGTGTGCGGCAATATTATATAAAATAGACGAATGCACGGAATCATGAAAAAGATAATATTGACAAGCTTGACGCCGTACAATTTTAATTAGTTTCCTAATGCGAAAGATATATATTTAACATAAATATAAAATATATAAAAAATGACATAAAATATGTAGGAATGAAAATTTTTCTTGGGGAAGTCTCACTGTTATCTTATGATACAGCATTATCTGGTTTGATAAATGCTCTTCCCTTCCTTGTCTGACTTTTTAATAGAAATATGTACCTTCATCTACTCGCAAACGCAATTACTCACCGCGAAATGTAGCGCCTAATGGCGCAACTCGGAGAACATTAGCTTTTTTGACTCTTTTATGAATTCTCAATTTTGTTTCTTTTTCACCATCGAATAGATTCACATCATTAGCGATCGTGAGTGGTGCGTATACTAATTAAAAATTATCGCACATATAATCGATGAAGAAACATATATTTCCGTTAATAAATGACAGCTTTTGCATTTAATTTCGATTAAAACGTGTATTTTAATTTTAATTCATTTTTACGTTTTTAAATTATACTCTTGCTCACTAGCATTGTATTTTTTCAATTATAATTACTATGGAAATTGTATAATTGCCCGATAATTTGCTTTGTTTATTAGATATATTTTATTAAAAATTAACAAGTAAGAGCCAATGCGCGATAATTAGAGTGCAAGGAAGAGGGAAAAAATCTTCTTTTTTTTGTTATCAGTATGTTTATTATTAGTATATTAGAATATTAAACAATAATATATGAATTCTCTAATGCATAATAAATGTCACGCTGAATATGGATCAAAGAATAAATCCGAAACATTTGTGTTTAATGCACGTATTGTGACGAGTATTTTGAAATATAGTAATAATAAAAAAAAAGAAGTTCTTTCCTTTTTTCTTACATTCCAATTACCGCGACTTGGCTGTTACTTGCCAATTTTTAATTAATTTTTTAATTATTATTATTAGCTATTTTTTATTTTAATTTTGCATATTTATTTTGCGATTTTATATATTTTTCTTAATTTACGAGATGATAATGATATTATCATATAATGATTATGATTGAATTTTATACGATATCAGTGCAAGGTTGTTACAATTCTGAATAAATGTCTTTTAATATATAATGAAATGGATTATTATAAAGGGCATTAAAAAGTTTAAATCTTGATCTACGCTAGAATTTCTGCATGCAACACATACATCACAATCCGACAGTGACGAATAACAAAAGATTAGCTATCGTGACGTTGAAACTTCGCTCATAAATTTTGATGCGTCTAGCTATCACAAAGTCTGTACTAGTACATATGTGCGATGTCCTATTTTACTATTTTAATTTAAATGACAGCATTGAGGCGGCAGGTAATATCAAAATATATGGAAGTCTGATGGATCGAATACCGGAATGTTGTTAAATTTTCGGTATTAAATTGACGCGATCTCATTTTTGATTATCTCAAATATAAAAGTACATCAAAGTATACTATTTATTATATAACAATAATATAATTGATAATATAATTGATAATTGACCATTTTTCTGCAGATATTTTGCGAAAGCATTTTATATTTTACGAATACTTTCCTTTTAATTTCAAAAATGGCGAATATTTTTTAGTGTTTTGTTTTTACCTACTACTATATTTTCTAAGAAAAGATTTATTATAAGAATAAGTTGAACGAGATATTGTTTTTTTTAAAGTGCGGGACAAACCATTAAAACCATTAAAACTAATTTCAGACATTCAGCGACACGAACATCAAGAAGAATTAATATTATATGAACATATGTAAAAGCTTTCGGGAATGACCTTTTGCGTCGATTTTATCGATTATTTTTTCCTTCAATAACTTTCATTTTATCATAACTATTCTGTCAGAAGTGTCTACGACCGCAAAACTGTTTTCCATCAACCGGTGGAATTCGCGAATCGCAAAGTATGATTGCGTTCTGTTCGCAATCTTGATTCCGCGCGAGGGGTTATTTTGAGAAGAAAGCGAGAAAATAATTTCAATAAAGATTATACCTTCGCAATAAAAGCAAGTGAAAAATGTAGACATTCGCATGTATTCTCGTTTTCCTGCTAATAATTCATACTGTTGAAAAAATCGATATTAATGAAGAATAATAGCAAACCGTAATAAAAGTTGAATACATTTATGCTTTGTGTAAAGGAAAAAATTATTGCCTTTCAAAATTTAATATTTTGTAACAATTACATTTTTTTACAGATATTCACAGAATGACTCTTATTCTCTTACTTTTAGTCTCTTCCTCTTTTATATTATTTTCTCCTATTTCAAAATTGATTTAAAAAATGGAGTTGCTAAATTATTATCATGCTTTGTATGTATCCTTTGGATTTAAATATGCATTAATTTAATTCGAGTGTGAGCGCTAGGATTGACGTTATGTATGCATATCGATTTCACCGCGTGACATGTTTAAAATAATACCGGCGTGTTTGCGTCAAACATGAAAGGAGAAAGGCGATGGGCAATCTCGATTTCATCCTGGACTGACGACTGCCGTAATTATTAATGTCCGCAACGAGTATATACTCCGTTGAACTCGTCTTCAAAAAACCATATAGTCCACGGATATTAACTTACGATCATAACTCAGAAGGTCGTGGTATGCGAATAACTTTTCTTATTCCTTTTTCTTTTTATTATCACGATTGGTGCGAAATTTTTTACAATAACACGAAATATTGGTGAATGTAGAGTGCACAATACCCTCGAGGATCATATCGAATATCATGAGTGAATAAGAATTTAACTCCAGGGATATCATGCTTTTCTTTGGTTATATAAAATAAAAGAGCACTCTTATTATTATGAAAAATATTTGAATCTAAACTAACATCACTAATTTATTGATATATGATTTATTGATTTATTTATTGATATATCATTTTTTATGAAAACTTCCTAGGAAAAGTAACACGATACAAAGATAGTTAATTTTTTATTTTTTATCTATCTTCTATTTTTATTTTAAACAATAAGATAACTTTTTTATCATTGAACTACAAATGTATGACGAAATTGTTCTGAAATGTTCTTAATTAATTAATAATTTTTAATTATATAATTCTATCGTTAATATATCTTGATTTAATCTAATGATTAATTGTTTCAGACTGCACTACACACCGGAGTTGGCAGTCAGCAGCAGCTATTAGAACCAAGAATGGCGCAATTAGAGACTTTAGAGGCTAAGGTAAGATTCTTGAATTTTGCAATTTTTAGAAAAATTTCTGAACGAAAACTGATAAACGTTTCAAAACTGAGAGAGTGTCAAAATTCACATCGAGTTAAAGTTATGTGGCACGAGAAGGTGATAGGAAGTCATCTCGCATAAGCGTGACTCTCCTTCTGGTTTCCGAAATCATTTTTTTTTCTTCTCCTCGTTCTTCTTCTCCTTCTTCTCTTGCATGGCGGCAAAATTGCGGCCGTATGGAAGCCGTTTTTAGTGGAAGACCCTTCGGAAGGGAACCGAAGGCGATGTTTCGCAGTTATTGGCGGGTCGGCATTATAGCCCCTGCCGGTTCCCTAAGCCTGTCCAGCCAGTGATTTATATGCAGATGCGTGAACCGAACTCGGAGTTTCGTCCGGAGGTCCTCGTACCCGAATTCGACGATCAGAAGGAGGGAGAGAGGACCCGGTACCATTAAAACTGCCCCGGCGCGGATGTCCAGTGGCGCAGCATTCATGCACTCGGTTTTTGTCGAGACACGATAAAAAAGCAGAGATGAGGCACAGATTTGCGAGCTCGTTTTTCGACAACGATGCTTTTAACGCATGTTTTTTCTTTTTTTATATCGTTTTTTTTTTAAATCGTATTCGTCGAATTTCTCGCGTTGATTGCAGAGAAAATTGAAATTGAAAATTATGCAGCCCGCGATGCATTATTATCTGCTCCTCAATTTTCGCGCATTTTCATGATAAACTATGTAACGATAGCTCTTTATGCAAAAACAAAACAAAATTTCTTTATTATCTCTGCACTAATATTATCGTCGAGAATAAAAATGAAATTTTCAAAAACTCATTTCAACCGCGTAAATATGCCGGAGTAAATATCCAGAAAAAATATATGAGTCAAATTATTTAAAATCTTAAATATTATTATATTAGTATATATTTATAATATATTTATGATTTATATTTTAATGACAATATTTGAGAATTTCAATATATTCACTCATATGCGATTTCGTCATAAAAATTACCATATTTATATGTAATAAAAAATATCTATGTTATACACGCAATACACGCGATAAATCAATTATCACTGGCGCGAGCAAATATTTGACCAAAATAACATCGCACATCTCGGCATAGTTAATTTATCTGACGTGCGCGATTGCTAGGAGCATTGAGATTATCGATTGCGTTTCTGTTTAATAGCAGCGTTGCGATGACGAAGTGCCGTAGTTTGCTAATAAATTGCCGGGCTACTTGTTAGTTGAACGTAGCCTTAATTACCCCTTTGAGAAAGATTCTTATACAACCGCACCCCAATTGCTGCTGGGCATTGCAACAGTTGAAATAATACCACCGCGTTAATTAGCATAAATACAATCGCCTTCATCGTGTAATAGAAGCTAATACGATATTATCAATCACACGATTCGCTCTAGCGAGTATAAAACTCGCGTTACGCATTTCAATCGTTCTATCGCTTTATCATATCAGCGACTATCATTGAATATGATTCACAAGTAGTTTTAAATCATCGGTGCTGCAATCGAATTATAGTATAACATTATAATTGAGTTGAAATTGAATGACATCCTTTTTTATTTTTTTTTACATGCTTTAGTTGTAAATTATAAATTTAAAAAGTGAAACGGTGTAATTTAAATTATAAAGATAAATATAAAAATATATTTGCCAAAGAAAATTTTCTCTTTTTGTACAAATATTCTGTTAATGTTACACTAATGGCGTTCTAAAAGAAAGATACAAGCAAACGTAAGAAAGAATAGCTAATATTTATCATCACATATTTACTTCTGTTTACAATATTCTTATATTTGATTAGATGTAGTTAATATTTACTTCCGTTGGGAAGATCAGGTCCCTGAAGAAAGATGCAAATACTTCGCATATTCATCTCGCTCAAGAAGAAAGAGAATTCTTCCGGAGAGTGTACTTCTACTTCCCCCATTCTATTTTAATTTACAATTCGCATAATATGTACTGAGATAGTTAGAATCCTATTCCAACACTTCTGGCGATTTCTAATCTCATCCTTCAGCTCTTTGCTTCATTTAAACTGCCCCGAGACGATAGAATCCGCGCGCGAATCCTTTTCCATTTACACCCACTACTCACTTCTATCTGCATCGAATTGCATTTTGATAAATGCATATCCGCCGGTCATTATTTATCATCCGTTCGCTAAGCCCTTCTTCTTGCAACGAGTGGATCCATCGACTCGAACAACAGGCACGCCCCATACCATCGAGGCAGTCGAACGATCCGGTTTTCCTAACCAGCGTTCTTAAACCCGTGTCGGCCATATCTCTGAGTCTCTCATTGTATAAAACAATTCGACATTGAACTTACCTTAACTTTGATAGTTTTGGGAAGTCGCATCGTTACTCGCGTAGTCCAAATTGATCAGAATATTATACCGTGATTCACACACACCATATCTCCTAAGCTATAGCGTTACTAACTTTTCTATCGCGAAAGAAAACGTAGTGACTTGCGACCGATATAGTAAAAAAACATAATAGGACAAAAAATGAAAAAAAATTAAGACATTGTGTTTTAATATTTTTTCTTGTTTGCGATAAGGCTTTCTAAAAGATAAAATGTTATCTTGTATAAACGTTGCGTAAAATAAAGATAATTTTTTTTTATTCAAATGCATTCGCATTAATACAAACAGATTTACGCGTTTTAAAGGAAGAATCTGAGAGCTTTCACTTGTTCAATCGAAATACATCGGGAAATTCACGCTCGAACGGATCCACGACCGATGCTATATTTCGTTTTCGAGGCAATGTGATGAGTGAGAGAACCGCGGGGCGAAGAAGACAGGAATGCTACATATAGGGAGCTCGATATGAATAATAAAAAAGAACGTCGACTTTTGAGAAGAGGTTGCATCAACATCGGTGGGAAGCATCCTGCCCAGGAGCTTTTAAGAAGGTTGATGCTCGTCGAAGATCTTTTAGCCCGAACTCTCATGCGAAATGGAAACGTCTCGAGAATTTCCAATTTTATCCTAGCAAATGACGAAGCGATTACTTTTCCAAAAAGATCAGGAGAAAAATTTTGACACGTACATAAAAAAATTTATGCGCAACGTGTCGCATGAATATTGAGGATATTTCAGAAGGTGGAGCAGAAAATGCAAATTTTAGCTTCATTTAAATTATCATACTTCATCTTTTGCTTTCGTTTAAATTGTCATGAATATTCAATGCGATAGCATTGTTAGAAAGATCCGACCAGATATAATAAAACGTATATAACCCTTACAATTCTGATATATCTGATAAATTGTGAGATTCTAAGATATTTTCCTTTCCTTTCGAGTCCGTTAATTTCGAAACCCTTCGTCGCAGAAGGAGAGAAGTTAGGTCATAATACGCCCTTGGGCTCAAGGGCCCAGACAGATCTGCCAAGCGAGATTGCGATCCCGGGAGTCACTGCCCTTAGCTGTCTGAGTGCCGATACTTTCGACCAAGTTCTACTTGGTGGAGAATACAGGATGTTGTCCCTCGATAACGTCGCTACCGCTCGTGTTGCTCAAATCCTCGTTTTGCAAACCGAAATACATAAAGGCAGAAAAGAAATCTACATATTCGTCAGATCCGATAAAATAAAACAATAAACAAAATATGCAAAATTATATTTCTCTTCTCATGTAAATAAAATTTTTCGAGCAAAATTAACAATTAATTTTTAACGTTAAAAAATGATAGGAATTCGCAGTTGCAATTTTTCAACCGGATATGCGATTATCGTGCAATGTGCAAAATTTTTCTTTTCGCGAAGCAACGAATCGCATTTGTAAACTTCGCGCCGCTGAGAAACAACACGGCGTATTTCTCGGAAATGCCGGTCCTCTTCCCTGCAAATTCCGCAATAAATTTTCGTTTCCTGCGTGCTCGCGCCGTTTTTGTTCCTTTGCCACGATGTGTGTGATGCAGTTGCGCGTCGAGAAATTCGCGGAATGCTCCAGGCGGTTTCGCAGCCCATTCATTTCCACTTCTGCGCAAGCTGGAGAGGTGTCTGGAAGATGCGATCTGGAAGTAACGCTCACATACGTGTCTCTATTATCTTGTTATTTAAAGGGCCATTATAACGCCACATACTTTCCGCATTTGTCGGTATCGCTTTACGAGAAAAATATTCGAGATTGTTTTGTTAAAAACACGTACTGCATCGCGGAATATATCTGCAAGTTTGCCATTTTAATCCCTGAATAATATATTAAAAATATACAAATAATACACATTATTTTATAGAAATAAATATATAATAAATATATAACAAATAAAAATAAATTAATACATAGAAGATTTGTAATTACAATTGTCTAATGACAATGAAATAGATTTAGAATGCATAATAAGCTAATATATGTTAGTTTGCACTAGATTTACGCGCGTATATTATTAAATATTTTTAACAATCGCATTGTTCTATTTAATGCAAAGCCTTCGGAGCATAATTCGGCAATGATTCATCCATTCTCATTCACCCGTGTTACAGTCATGGATCAAGGTTTTAGAGCACCCGGATTTATTTTGAGGTCGCGTCTGCCTCCTTCACGCCAATCTTCTTAATCGTATCAATCTATCCTGCTAAGGATACATCAGCCGCGATAAGGAAGCACCAGCGAGATTCGCATTCGCATTGAAACTCGTCAGCGGAACGAAAGCGATGGAATCGACACTTTCGACAGAGGAATTATCGCGAATTTCGATCCACGTATGTACTGTTCGCGCGTTTCTTTCTGCTCCGAGATAAATGTTAACATCGCGCCTCGGGTCACGGCTCGCCTCTTCTTCTGCTAGATGTGTTCCAAAACAAATGTTCCTATCGAATGCAGCGATGTATCGTATCTTATGATACGTTCGATTCGCTTGTTCTCCTCTCTCGGTTTCAATAAGAATTTTTTCGTCGCTACTTTTCGTGATTTGAGACACGGTTTTGTACTCGCTCGCTCACTTTTTCTTCTTTGCTCGAATAAACTTTTGGTATTGATGTATATTGCGTCGCAGATAAAAAGAAATTGAATTAGAAAATATGCACATTAAGGGGTCTATAAAAAATACGTTAAACTTTAGAAAGACATTTCCTTTGACGTTGCGACTCCAACTTTTTTGCATTGCGAAAATCTACTTTTGCAACTACATAAACTTTTATCTCGAGAAACATTCTTATCTAATCTTTAATATTGTGTGAAAAGTTATGCAAAAAGGAAAGAGAGTTTAATCAAATTTTCATCCAAGAATAGTTTATTATTTCGAGAATTTATACCACCAAATATACCAATATTTTGCTGTATATTTATAGCTTATACTTTTATTTATACTTATCAATAGAATGTTGTACTTATATATATGTTGTAATATATTAATAATATTTGCAATAACGCTATTAATGTACTTATCAATAGAATATGTGTGAAACATTAAATTATATATAATATAAGTTATTATTTTTCATTTTACACAAGTTCATTTGATAGATATTTATTTCCAACAATAAATAAATATTATGTCGACTATTTTTTTCGTCAGAAATAACATTGTCAATGTATATATAATTTTTCATGTAATTATATAATTCACTCATTTTCTTTCTCTTTCATTTCTTTTCATACGCAATATTTGTCGCAAATCTCTGAATTTCTCTAAATATAAAGAGCTATATATTGAATCGATATATATTTTTTGTGAAAGGTTTGCGGGATTATTCAGACGCAATAGACATGCCCTCGAGGATTTACCTTATTCTTGTCCATGTGTGCACGAGAGACTCACTCATGGACAGAATAGGTAGAAACTTGCGACAGGATTTCGACCTTCGTGTAATCTAATTTAGGATCGGCGAAGCAATAACTGTTAGCTATTAATTATAAAATCTCGTTCTCCTATAGTCTTCATTCATAAATTAAGAGAGCTCCAAACCAATTATACATCATACAATCAGAGACTCACGACTAGTTTCACTAGCATTGATCAATTTTATTTCGTAACTTCAGTCATAGCTAAAGTTACTCTTTGTCTCTTTGATTTTGTAGAAATGATTGAAAAAAAAAGAAATGATTGTTTAAAATTTAAGGTTTGAAAGTTTGTCGACGTTGTTCTAAAATTAAATGTTTTTTAAGAATTTTTTATTCGAAAGTAACAACTTGAGAAAAATCTCGAGTTGATTGCAAATTTGTTATCGCGATACTAGCTCAGAATCACTGCAAAATTTAAATCCATTTATCGGCGCAATAACTTCTGTTCATGCTAAAAAAAGAGACACGATTTATGGTATCTTTGTTACTGATCTTTGACATCATGGTGGCGAAAAGCCGTGTTTATGGAAAGCAGGCACTTCACGACGAAGGTCACATGCCCGAGGAGTCAGTCCTTTGTTAACCCGTACGTAAGCTAAAACATGCGTGAATATACTGAATACATTTCGTATGAACCCGCTGACCTCTAGAGTCGAGAAGAATACGGATAAAGTTCCTTTTCTCCCTGTTGCTTAAAGATTTATCGTTTTAATCATTTACTTCGATGTCAAGATAAAAAGACATTTTTCTCGAAATAGTAATTTTATAGTAATTTTTACAAAATTTAGTTTGTAATTTGATAGAAAGTTTCAAAATATATAATGATATTGCACAATGTCACGCAATGTGTCACTGGATTTCCAATTAAGATCACACTATAGGATTTCTCTGTAGCAGAGAGGCAATGCTGTCTCCTGTTTACCCACGGGAACAAAAAGTTTACCAGAGAGAAGTCCGCACAGCGATTTTATCATGAACAATTCCTGGCACCGCGACATCATTGTTCTCAAGTGCTTTTGCGTTTTTCGTGCTGCGGATACCGCGTCGTCGGTTTCCGGGAAATCTGTGGCGGCAATTCATGATGAGAAACCGTCCGCGGAAAAGGAAACGCGCGTCGACGCTTTTACTCACGCACGCACGCACGCACGCATCGAAAAGGATAATATCGCTCTCGCGCGAGTTAATTATGTAAAAGGTCCGCTTTTGTATACTTAGACTTTAAGGAACTGCCACGTATCACCTGAGAGAGAAAGCAGGGAGTCATTTTGCTCACGTTGCTCCGAATCGAATTAAGTCGTGTACGCGGTAAAACAATGATTACGTATCCGGAATAAAGAGGAGAAGTTTCCATATATTCTCGAACGATGCTAATGACCGTCTGTATCAGCCAGAATTAATTGCGCTATCCCAGTCGTTATCTTTTACATCTTGTTTACTTGCTAATTGCGGGAGTTAGCCGAGATCATTATTTATAGACGATACTGGATTCCTCTAATATACCTCTAGCGTAGGAAAATTAATTTAAACTTCACGGAAAACGGGAATTATCGATATCTTTTAAAAATTTTGATATATGTTTCATTCTTTCGTGACAGGTGTTAATTTCTAACATTTAATATTTCTTTTATAACGGCATTGCTTAGGTGAAAATTACTCTAGCAGAAACTGTAGATGAAAAATGTAAGAAAAAAGAATTATGAAAGCTTATAAGAGTACAATTCAAGATTAATGACAAGTGATGGACATAAATCTCATATCGTTAATGTAAGAGGCAATCTTTTTTGCACCGTGAAAAACCCTTCGTCCTTCATTCGAATAAACTGAATGACGCCACTGGATGACGTGTCCAAATAAATGTTCCGGTCTATCATTAAAAACTATGACAGAGACAAAACTGTAGGCAACTTTCATTTTCAATACACGTTTCAGAAACCTGTTAAGAAAAAGAATTAATCGTGTCTCACCATTCAATCTTCTTAAAAGTGTGGAAATCATAACAGAATCACTGAAAATCAAATTTATTAAGAATGATACAAATGTTCCATTGTATAACTTTTTTTTTCATCAAATTAAAAAAGATGTCAAGAAGAAAATGCTAATAACGATAACTGAATTTCATATCATACATGCATTAAAACGTGAAAAACTAATTAAAATCGAAAAATAGAAAATCCTCAAAATTTCTCGAAGTGACAATTTTTTTGAAGGATCTACACATTTTTTTTTAAATCACAGTACCTAAGATATATTAATTTATATTACACATAATTATATAGTGTTTTTAAAACCAGTATTCATCGGAATGGATAGATTATGATTCCCTGAAAGATAAAAAAAAGATTCAATATACATGAAATTGCAGAACACTGTGTGTTCTGGAGGACGTTAAGGCCGCAATCAACGAAATTGCGCCGCTGTAAAAATAACGTAAAAAAGATACGAAATCTCGTACCATAATGCCGAACATTTCGGCCATTGCGAGCTAATTGGCTAACGCGTCGGTCCTATCGACGGCAGTAGTCCCTTGGCTTTGAGACGTAATAGGATTGCTCAGACCGGCTATTATCGAGCCGCGTTATCCTGTTGTAGGATACCGGCGCATCCCGTAAATCTCCATATGCGATAATCCCACAGGCGAACACGTCGAGTAGCCAACTTGCAGCACGCGAGAGAGAAAGGGCCTTCCTTCTCACGGTCGAGAAGTGTCGCGCCGGGAGACCGCTTATCTTACACAGGCTCGAAAACAAATGTACATGGACTCGCTTGATACTAAATCAGTGACTACGGTGTTATAAGAGTTTAATACTTGCGAAACGAGAGAACGAAGCGGCGAAAAATTATTGAAAAGATTTGAAGTGCAGAGAAACCTTTCTGCGATGTGCGGCGCCGACAAATGGCCTTCAAAGAAATGATTAAATAATCGTAAGGAAAGAAATAAGAATAAATACAATGTAAAGTTGTCAGATGTAAGTTAGAGAAGAATTGTATACATCATAAAAATATTATTATAAAAAATTAAAATATATAAAATATAAAAATAAAAATTTAAGGAACTTTATATTTTATAAGTTTTATACTTTATAAATCTAAAAGTATCATAATAAAAAAATTACTGGAATTTTCTAAGAAAAAAAAGAAATAAATACTTTAATTCTTGCGTTATCAACAGGCTATATGTTTTGAAAGAAAAGAAACAAAAAGCAATAAATATTTTTAATTTATTATAAGAATGAAATCTTGATATACTAAAGTAATTGATCGTATTAACAATCATTTCAATGTGCGAAGAAAGTGTATAATTGAGGCCATTTTGCGAGAATATTGATTCTAAGCGTCTCTCAGTTCATGACTCTTAACGAAGAATTGTGGATTCTCGCAAATTCGTTCCACGTATCTCCCATAAGACAGAACTCACGAGTCAAGGACTTTGAGACCTATGACCCTTCGGGAGAGATTCGAAGTCACGGTACCGCGGTCCTTGATACATGGTCCTTGAGAGGATACGCTGTCCCTCCTGGCGATGCAACGGAGGTCGATGTTACCCTTCGTCGAGTGTGTACTCTCGTGATGGAGGCGGACGCGATATGGTAGTATCGTGGGCATAGTGTGTTCTCGGCCAAGACAACAGACCACCAACCGGGCATCTCGGAACGATGAACCGGATGTACCTATTCCCGCGGGAACGTCCACGACTTGCAGAACTCTGTGGTTCAAAGTTCAACGTTTCTCGATTTTTTCCTGACTTGCATGAGTTGAAAAAACAGCAGGAATCAATGAGTCTTTCAATATCACAAACACGGTTGGCATTCAAGGTTGTTATAACATTCTTATTATAAGAATGTTATCTTTATCAAAAAATTCTTCTCACACATAAAAATAGATAATATATATTTTGAATAAAAAATATCTACGATAATGGAATGTATCTACTTGCAAATTATTTTGCAATCATGTTGATTTCTTTCATATAAAGCTGATTTACAGCATCTCTTAACCAATATGATTTATTCTTAATTGCGTTAATTTAATCTTATTTAATCAAAATCTTGCATATTAATTCAAATATTTAAATTTTATAGTCTATTTAATTCTATTTTTTTACAAACATTCTTTGACTTAAATTGTCTGTTTTTCAAAATTTAATTTCGTTGATCTTTATTGTAATATATTATTATTAAAAGGATTTTCATTTCCGTTTATTCTTTAAATAAATAAATAATTTCTAATTTTGAATTCGATGATTTTTTCGTGAAGATGTAAAATTTAAATTACATCAAAAAAATATTATGTAAATCGAAAAGTCTTCATAGGTTTTCACGTTACATATTAACATTAATGATAAAATAAAATTTATTCATTCCTCGTTTGTCGCAGAAGTAACCGCTTCTCACGAATCTCATAAACCACGTGAGAAAATGCGGAAAGATAAATCATGAGCAAACGGCTCTCTAACCAAAAAGAGACATCCTGTTTATAGTCGATTTTCTGTATACGAGAGCCTGGCTGGTGGTCCGGTCTAGGACATACCGCACTCGTAAGAGTAGAGACCTCGGTATGTATCGGTCGATGAGGCCCTCGTCGTAGACTCGGGGTCCGGCATTGACCTTCCTGCACCGACCGACGAGAGGGGCCGTAGGTGCTGTCTTCTCAAGGACCATCGAGTATCGTCGTCGTGTGCAGTACCGACGCTGGAAGCCCATTAAGGCATCCCGAGACATCCCGTCCCGACCATCGTCGCAAATCATAGGTTTAATGGAACGATAAATTTGTATTCATGCCGCGTGCCGATCCACCCCCGTGAAACCCCGCTCTCGCCACCAAACCGTATCCGTGTGCCACGGATGTTGTGAAAAAGAGGAGCGAAAGATTGTACCGTGGCGCAATAAGAGGACCTTGCGACGAGATGGTGCGCACACCATGGAATCCGAATAATTGATAGGTGCCAGCGTTTCTTGCCAGCACCTCCGTTGCGGATGCTGTCGAATACAGCGTAAAAGAAAAACCACAAAGGAGCTACAGACTAATATAAATACGTGAGGAATAAAAGAAGAAACAAGTAGAAGATGCTCTCATCGAGACAAATGCTTTCTCTCTTTTTCTCCTTTTTATATAATATATAATAATTTACTCAACTTTTCTAGGTAAATCTTTCATATTAAAATTGTATTATCTCACAATTCTCAATAGTAGAATCATATGATTATAAAAATTAAAATAAAACTGTCTAAATATTTATTAATATCATATAATTATATAATTTTAAATATATGTATATATATTTTTTGAATATTTTTTATGTTAAATGATATAAATATTTTTTATGCAAAAATGGTATAAAAATATTTATTAATATAATCAATTTGCTTTTCTCGATTTTTCCTATATATACATTATTTATTTAAAGTTTAATTCTCATCAATTATTAGCATTTTCATCATGACGATCGTTTTCTAATTATATATACAATAAAAAAAAATTATAAAAAGCTAATTATATGAATATATGAAAATTATTCAATATATTACAACAAGAATTTAGCAGTTTTTATTATGGCTTCAATTTTTTTTATAAGCATTTATAGCATGAAAACGGATTATGCGCGGAGGTAACGGTGGAATTATAATTTTCCACCATCATGAATTATAAATATTCATGTCCAAGAAATTATTCGCAACGTTGTCTTGTGAGACCTATGCCCTTCGTCATCGTTAGGTAAATTGCTTTGCTTGTTCGCGTATGTGAGAAAATGAAATACGTATAATATATCTCATATTAAGGAGATGATAGTTGCTCTCTCTTTCTTTATCTTTCTTCCAAGCTATAATCAAAAAAATAGTTAATCAAACTTGTAACATCTTGGAGAACGCCAAAACTTATGTTGATTATTGGATTCTTGGAATTTCGCAAATTTTATTAATAATTTTAAATAGTTATTTGCACTATGCATGTATATATATAATATAAAAAAGCGTAAAAATAAACACAAACAGAATAAACACAACGACCATATAAAAAATATTAAATACAAATTGAAAATTCACAAATCTAAAGTATTAAAGTATTAAATACATTACAAAATTATTTTTTTTAATTAACTTGTAATTACATCTCTATACACATACACATCTCTCTCTATATATATGTATATCTCTATACATATATTATACAGGATATATTTTTATACATATTATAGATGGCCAGTATAGAAGTGTCCCTATCGACGACTCCGAGACGGAAAAAAGGCGGCAGTGTTTCCGGAGGCGTTACCTCTCCTGCTCACCGGAATAGAGATCATTATAAAGAATTGGACGCTCTCCGAGTTGCTCTGCGCGACAAAGAAAACATAATACAGACGTGAGTAATTGCTTGATTACACATCCTTGAGATACGCGGTCGGCATTGAGAGAGAAAGACGGTAAATCGGCGGTATATCAATTGATCACGTCCTATTCCTTTATTATAATGATTGCGCACACAAATAATAAGTAGGCAACGAGTAGACTTGATATCTTTTAAAGAGAAACGTAAGAGCCGGATTTTTCTAAATGACCATTGTAAATTTAAAAAAAATTTTTTTTAGAGGTAGTAAATCTTTCGGAATTGATTTGTTGGAGTGATTTCTTCATAGAAAATCTTCATAGATCGTTAGTATATCGTGTGTCTTAAAAAGAATTGTAAAAGAATTGCAGAGAAACATTATATATCTTGTAAATATTTTTCTTATTAAGACTTTTTTCAATTTCTCGTTTTCTAAAAATTATTTTATATCATTCGATATGCTAATGAGAGACGATTTCTCATTTTTTTCTAAATTATTAACTACAATATAATATTAACTGTAATATTAACTACAAATTTTTCTAAAAGAAAATTTGATTCGAAAATTTGATAGCAAAAACCGTTATTAAAACATAAAATATGATATAAGTAAATATTCTATATAATATATAATACATAATGATAAAAAGATGAAAAGTCTTATGCTCTATTTTTTTAAGCTAAAGCTTATATAATCTATTGTTAAAAAAAATATAAACTTTCTAGCAAATCTACCAAGGTAAAAAACTTCATCAAAGATCTATCGAAATCTCAATAAACATTTCTAAATATCAAAGTACAGACAATAGAGAGCACAAGTATTTTCTTTCCTTGTCATAATACAGCGTTCGTGCCTTTTGTTATTTTTCAGGCTCAAGGGCCAGCTCTGCAACACGCTGAGCAATAGACTGGCATTACGCAATGGCGCGCCACCCTTGACCGAGGCCGACAGGAAAGCGGCCGAGGAACGGCTTCAAAGGTTGCGACGGGACGCCGACAATAAGCGACTGGCTATTAAGAACCTGAAGCTGGCGCTCGAGCGCCTCGACATTACAGAGTAAGGATGAAATCAAGATTTCAGCTCACTCGTCTTATTATCGTAAATTACGATTACCGATATCACGGTGTGCAAACGTTTGCTAATACATGACAATATAGACAAAACTATATATATTGTATACGATAATACAGATAAAATCAATTTATCCATTTAATTATGGTAATATATTTTACTTGGATTTTACTATATTGTATAAAATATTAGTAATTTATTCGATTATAGTGTAAATCATTGATTAATCAATATGAATAATTTAACCAAGCATTTTCATAAAATGTGATTATTAATTTATTAAATTTACATATATCTGTAATTATATACATATTAATTATTTGATTATAATAAAACATATTGATAAATAAAATATATTGATAAAGAATAAAACATATTGATTGAAAATAAACCATAATAAGGTAGAAAGTAAAGAAAAAGGCAAATATAGGCGAATTATTCTAAATAAAATAATTAAGTTTGATATTAATATTATATTGAATTATATATACATATACATATATATATATATATATATATATATATATATATATATATATATATATAATTTTTACAATAAGTTCAAGTTACGATTGTTAAATGAAAGTAATAATTTATGCACATATATATGCGAAAATTCAAAAAGTTACTAACGTTGACATATGAATAATTGAAAAACAAATTTTTTAAATAATGGAACTTACCGGATTACATTTTATTTGTGAAACAAAATTTTTCATCAACGTAAAGAAATAAATAATATTCTTCGAAACTATATGGTACAATCTTACAATTAGAATAGTATCAAAAGAAGTACTTTCACAATCCCATATGGTCTAGTGGCTAGGATACCTGGCTTTCACCCAGGAGGCTCGGGTTCGATTCCCGGTATGGGAAATCTTTTTTGATTTTTGGAGAAAAGGGAAACTCCTAATTATTTATTAATAAAACAATTATTTTTGAACAAAAGAATTATTTTTTAATTTAAATTCATTTTAAATAAAAAAAATACACGATTGCAGGGAGTAAGACACTTGGAATGAATAAATATAATTAAAATTATATTTTATCTTTCCCCCCCTCCTCTCACACTAATTTTTATAATATATATACACTTTATAAATATATATGTACAATTATATAATGTATACAATTTTTTTCAGTAATATTGATGTCCGAATACAACAAGCGGAACTGGAGTATAGACTAGGTCGCGAGGAACTCGAGTTGCTGACTCTTCACGAGGAAAGCAGAGCCCTTCAAACTGCTTTGGAATTGGCTGAAACTCAAGAAAAGCAAAAGAACGATACAATATTCAGGTATATATTTTCTATATTTTTATTGTTAATTAATATTTTCTTAATGCTGCAATTTTTTAATGCGCAATTTTCTTATGGCGTAAATTAAACAGAACAATAAGAAATTTTTATCTACATTTATTCTCGAAAACAAACAAGAATTTATTAATGTTATAAGGAGATAAAAATATTTTTTAGCATATCAATTTATTTATTTCAAATTCTTTTTTTTAATTTAAAACTAATTTTTCTGAAAAAAATTATAAAAATCGTCTATCTTTTACTAGGATGTGTGCTCTTATCATTAAATATTTGAATAATTAAGATACATGTATATTAAGATATTTATTACATATTATTTTTTTAAAGCAATTTTTTAGATTAAAACTAGAAAATAAGATTACTAAAAAATAAGATTGCATTATTTGTTACATTTTTCACATAATAAGAAGTTTAAATTTACATCAATCACTTTACTTGCAGCTGCGTTTCCGGCTCGACGCAAGTTACGATTCACGCGATAGAAGTCAGCGCAGATCCGAAAAGTCCACGTTTTGGAGCCGGACCAAGAGACGACGCGATTGGTCTCTACGTTGACTGGGCCGTAGAGGATTCTGGTCTTTGTAAAGGAGACAGGTTTGTATTGTTGTACCGGAATTCGCGAGTCATCAAATATCCACGTTCGTCCGATATATAAAGTGATGTAAAATTCGTGCGAATTTTTTATTCCTCGTACACGCATTCAACTCACGTACATAATAAGGATATTCTTTCCACAATTGTCCATTTATCTTATCCTGTTTATTGCATTATAAATAACATATATACATTCCAATCGAATTTCATGGGTATATATATTTTGATATAGATAAAGAAATGATCTATTTTATTCTTATTTCTAATAATTTATTTATTTAATTTTTTATTATAAATAATAAGTAATTTCGAATATCTCATTTTAATTCTTAATTTATCTGGTGTGATTTATTAAAAAACCTCTTAACACTTCTATTTTAAGCAGATCTGAATAACAATGTTTAAAATACATTTGATGCTATAAAATAATTCATTAAAAATCATCTCTTTCAGCAACATTATTTAATTTCGTAAAAATTTTTAAGAATTTTTAAGAGAAATTAATTTTCCAACAGAAATATTCCAAGGCATTTTTGTTTATAGTTATATATAATATATAATACATATATATCTATACAAATATAATATATAATAAATTTTCTATATATTAAACAATAGCAGAATGTTATTTCGCTACACTAATTAATAATAAAAGCAAAGTTAAAATTTTAAAAATTTTTAAAAGGAAATGACATCTAATTTTTGAGGAAAATCATCTTTTCTGTATATCAGAATATATCATGCTTCTGAAATTTAATTTAAAAGTTACAAAATCAATTCATGTGACAGCATCTCCAATAAAACTTTTCAAACATATAAAACGGTGAGCGAAACTGTAAATCGAACGTCAACGGTTTTATTTTATTGTTCTCTTCCTCAGGAAGATTACGACAATGCGAATGGGATACTTTTCCGCGCTCCTGTGAAAGGATGACGGTGGTAACTGCGGGAGCGAAGTAACCATTCCATTCCGCTCTTTAATCACCATCTAACAGAAGCAAAAAAAGCCGCATTTCTGTCGACATCCGTCGTAACAATTAATGTGTCGCTCTCAAAGTTCATGCTTCGGAACAGCACATTGTTTCCCGATGAAGCTGCCACCGTCAATTTCGCAATACATTACAATTTGGAATTCTTAATTTGCAAACTTGCAAATTTGCAATTAAACTAAAAACAGTTTTTATCATTTTAATATTTTCTATAGAATTTATCCATGCATTGCAAATTGATTTAAAGTTTAAACGGTGGAATTACCTTTGGAAATCGGAATTCAAGGAATTCTATTAATTCGAACACAATTCTCTGTTGGTTTCGGAACGATGCAGAAAAGGTGTCGGAGGAATCATAGTGTGATTGTGTGCGACGGTGGTAGTACTATGTAACGTGCGCGGCTATCGGGGAAGAACAATGGGGCAATCTTGACATTTGGTTCCCAACGGGTCGCTGTAGCGTGAAGCGGCACCGGAAGTTCGCCATGTGCCCTCGCTAATTGTACCCGCGACTTCACATGACCCCACCTTCCACTATTTTACTCAGTATATTCACTCAAGATTTACTATAGGCAGGGCCAGGGTGTTTCAGGCCTGCTTACGTAGATCTTTTAAAAATACGCATGGACATTAATGGGTTGTTGAACTTTTTGGTTCAAAGCGTTTGATTCGAGAAACAGTTGATTTTCGGATTAATTAAAAATTTCATTAAAGTCGATTCAAAATTTTAAATATAAAATAATATTTAATTTTGTTATTTATTTCCATTCGTAAAATTCGTTAAAAATCTTTTATTTTTGATCGTTAACATAATTTACAAGCTATAAATAATTTGATACTTTTCATAAATAATAAATAAATTTAAAAAACGCTCACAAAATACAAAGTTTCATTTAAAGAATACATTGTATTCTCTAAAATTTTCTTAATTGATATTATAAAACTGCTTGGAGTTTTTATAGTGTATAAACTTCGTGCTGTTTCTCACGAAATAACTAAAGATAATACGCATTGCCTACTTTGCTCAACATAATTTTTTTTCAGTTCCCACACATTATAATTCGCCATGCGTCATTAAGCTCAGTTCCGCGCATAATTTCGCTTTATAATTTGATCATATAGAATGTAAAATTGTAATAAGATATCACTCAACATTGCAATCGTCAGTCCGAGCTCTATTCCGAGAAAAAATATGCCGCAATCAATTATTAATTATTTATATATATATTTATTAATTACATATATATATATATATATATATATATATATATATATATATATATACACTAAAAAGAGAGAGAGGAGGAACGAAATATGTATTTTTCATTAAGATCTTTTTTTTAACATCAAAGAAAATCGTTCAGTCAAATAAAGTACAATCAACAGTACATATTTTTTTTAGAATCTTGGAAGTAAATGGAAAACTGGTGGTAGGAGCGGGTAGAAGCGATTTGGCGCGGCTTTTGGCTGTTGCACCTGACGCTGCGCAAATAGTAGTCCTGCGAAAAGGCGAGTCCTTGGCAGCATTGCGCACGTTACGCTCCGATAATCTCAGATTGACGCACAGGATCGGCTATCTCGAGGAACAGGTCAGAGATCTCTTGGCGCCGAGCAGAACCGAAGTCCCTACCGAAGAGCCGTCGCCAAATCGTCAAGAACATGTACAGGTAACTTGCTAGCGCATTTCAAATCGTTTTAATAAAATAAATCAACATCGAAACATGGGATAAATATCCCAAGATAAATATCCATATTAATGAATTGGAATTTATTAAATTTTAATTTGCACTTTGATACTGATATCAAAGTTTTATTTTTGTACATTTATTATAAATAATCATTATTATAGAAAAATTTTAAAAAATATCTCACAAAAAGGAAAACTTGATTAATATCACACTATAGTGAGAAAGAATAGATAACATTTAGAAAAAAATTATATTATCATTATAATTTATAATTAATCAATGTATGAAAAAATCTTCTTTTCCATATATATGTATATATGTTTCAATAAATTATAAATACTTTGACAAGCTTGATAAGAAAGTTAAAAAGATTAATAGTTAAATGAAGTTAAAAAGATGAATAAGCTTTAAAGATTGATAAGTTTTTTCATAAAATGTTACGTTAAGAGGAAAATCGCTTATTAACTGAAATAAACATTGAAATAGTATCAAATATAATAATTTCATAAATTAAAATTTTAATTTGCAGGTTTTCCAAAAAGGTCCTCAGGTGACAGCGTTGGTAGCGAATCTACCTGGTCTCAACGTGAGAAGTTGTACAGAACTGCGGCAGAGTTTGCCGACTGTCAGAAGCAAACACAATGATCATTCCAGACGTTCAACAGATTCTAGAAACCAGCGTGAACTCGATTTTTCATCCGATGGAGTTTCGACTGGACATCACAAATCACGAAACAGGCAGAAACATGGATTACAGCTGGCCAGATCGACGGCCAGCCTCGATTGTAAGCAATCGCTGATACAGTCGCAGGTGCAACGTCGAAGATCGCCGCGTGTCGAATCTACCATGGAACATTTGCATAAAAGTCGCAAGAGCATCTCACAGTTGCAATCTCTAGAGTTTGACTCTGAACCGACTTATTATCGCTTACAGGTATTTCACTTGTATAATGATATATGTGTAAAACTTGAAGAAAGAGAGAGAGCGCTTGATATAAAATTGGAATTTTTTCTTAAAGTCCAAAAATTTTTCAGATCATTTTATATATAAATAATTTAATCCTGATTCCTGAATGCTGATAATTGAATCTCTTTTCTATTGATTCATTCATTTGATAGACAAAAAGATTGATAAAGAGATGTTCGAAAAATATAAAAATGTAATATAAAATTTTATTTTTAAGCTTATATGTATATTAGGTAGATGAGAAATTTTTTTTCGTTAATAACATTAAAAATATTATGTATGAAAAACGAAATTACTTTCCCATCAACCCATTAGATAACAGTATTTCTCTCTTTCACACACACACACATTCAATTATTTAAATTCTATTCAATATCCATACAATTTATATATATAATATTCTTCCTTTTAGGATTCCCAGTCTCGCGCATCAGAGAATTCGGAAGTATCGACGGCATATACTAGTTCTCAAGAGACGAAGACTCGCCCGGCGCCGCCGAAGAAGCCGTTGCGACTCTCCCTGCATCGCGCGGCGAGTCTCCAATCCGTGGAAAGCGCGCCACCGACCGCACTGCAGCACGATATGGCTCGAAAGCCCACAAAGAGAAACCATCGCGGCGATCCACCGGTAGAGAAGAACATATCTCGACATCTTGAGACGAACGGCGGGGATACGAATTCAAACTTGCAAGAGTCTCTCGTTAATCCACCTCAACCGCCTCCGAGAACACCCTCTAGAGCAGAATCGTGTCAAAGCGCATTACGATGGCCTTCTCCAAAGCCGAGACCGCATTTGACATCCGTACCAATGGAAAAGTGGTGCTAAGGATTATGAATCTGCATTTCTGTGACTAAAAGAGAATGAGGAAAGAAAGATAAGCGGAAATATTTTCTGAAACGAGAATTTTGAAAGCACATATCAAATTTATATATTAATTAATACAGTTATTTTTCTATCACCTCAATATAAAGATAATTTACAAAGTAGATATCAATGATATGAATTAGAATACACAAAGATATATCTAAGCTGAATCCTTGAAATGCCATTCCATAGCTTGGGAATTATTATATCACAAATTAGTAACATTATATTGAGATAGATTTATATGCCTGTTTTATTAAACTTGATGACTACATTCTATTAATTTATAATCAAGATTCTAATGTACAGTGAAACGCGTTTGTATGTTACATATTATGATACATTATATCAAGAGCATGCTATATTGCGAGGATAAAATCTAAAATTGATATCTATAAAAAAAAGTTCTAGTTTATCTTTTTCACGAATGCTTTACATTTATTTTTTTCTAAATATTTATCTTATCCAAGAAAATACAAAAGGAACGTAAGACTGATAAATCACATACATTATTACAAACAGAACCCAACATTTGGACAAATCTAGCGGCAGATTGTATATCCATAAAGAGTGTATTTGAGATCTTCTTGAGAAGACTTATATTTTATATTTATATTTTAAATATAAATTCAAAAAATCCAAAAAGTCTATTCCAAATCTCAGTCAGTCTTGATGATTGGTATAAATATAATTTATTGGTAAATTTATTGATAAATAATACTATTTAATGCTCTTAAACATAAGATTGTAGATTTTTTAATTAATAGCGGATTTTTAAATTTAAGCGCCGAAATAAACGCTTGTGATTACTAAAATTTACCGCTGAATATATGGTTTAGCAACCTAGTACATGCATCACATATATACCAAGCTCACATATCACAATCATTACATATCATATATTTATAATCATGTGTTTATAATTCTTGTCATTCTGGTTTCAATAATTTAATTTAATTATTCGATTTTTCAAGGAAAGTATACATACATAATATTTGTTAATATAATTCTGTGTATAAAAATAGTAAATAAATTGAATATTACAATTTTATAAGATTATTATTAAACGTTACAATAAAGTTTATAATATAATTCTATGAATATGTACTGTTCTAAATGTAAAAATGTACAAAATATTATAACCTTTAATTTTGAAATAGAAAAATCTTTGAATAAGATACATTTTTTTCACAAATATCATGTATTTAAAAACAATTATCCTGTAACTGAATACTGATAATAAAAAAGATTAATTAATGCAATATGGAAATAAAATCTTATACAAAATGTTAAATGTTTTAAAATTAGAATACATGTTTATGGCCTTTACTTTTAGCATTGATTCTGCTACAGATTTAGAATGCATATATAGTGGTTCATTTAAATTCTTTTTTTAGCTTTGTACGATAGTAATAAGTTATTATCAAATATAAATTTTCATTTTTTAAAATTGCTAGTCCTATCATTACTTATAACAAAGTATTCGAGAAACTATGTGCATCAATATGTGGCACAGTGTATGCAATGTTTGGTGATAATATGTTTAGATCTATAATCTATAATATATTAATCTCTAATATATTCTATTTTATAGATATGCAATTAAAATGTCTCTAGAAAAATTATTTTGACACAATATTTCCAAATGATAAAACTACAAAAAATAGATTATAAAAACGCACATATGATAAAAATATAAAAATGTTTATTAAAAAATAGAATACAATCAATTATTTTGACAAACGGCAAAGTTTTGCCACAAGGGCATGTAACTGTAACAAACTATTGATACCTTCCACTATTCCCATATGTGTTATTCCAATTTCCTGTGTATGAATTAATATTAAAAATATTATCTTAAAATTATATGTAAGAGTAAAATAATTTTAATCTTTTTTAATGCATAAAATAATGTCATATATAATTTACCTTAACAAATATCAACTTTAGTTTTTCATCCATAGCATGATTTTTACAAACTTTGAATATGTTACTAACTATATCTTCCGCAGAATATCCCATTTTCCAGAAATGATCCATTACCTAGTAAATATAATTTATAAATGTAATATATATATAAATGTAATATATATATATATATATATATATATATATATATATATATATATATGTAATATATATATATATATATATATATATATATATATATATATTACATTTATATTTTGATATATATTAATATTTTCAAATAAATATTTTACCGTGCATGCTTTAGAAACGTCTCCCTTTATGCAATCATCCAGCATCTCTTTGACGATTAAAGGATGAGGTTCATCGCAAACTTTAAATACATTTTCACCATTAACATGATTAAATCCATTATATGTAGATTGCAAATTATTCAAGGCTTGTCTCATGTCTCCTTGGGCAGTAAACACTATTGCTTCCATACCATCATCTGTATACGAAAGCTACAATGTAATAAAGTAAAAATACATAGAATTGTAAATCAATTTTAAATCATTTATCATTATCTATAATATTTTAGCTACTTTTTCTTTTTCGCAGACTTCAAGAACTTTTGCCAAGATTTGGGCATCTGTTAATTTTCCATATCTTAACATAGCACATCGTGATTGTATAGGTTCAATAATCTCTTCTGTATTATTACATGCAAGAGCAAATCTAGTTGTATGGCTATAAATTTCCATTGTACGACGCAATGCCTGCTGTGCACCATCAGTCATGCTATCAGCTTCATCTAAAATAATGATTTTATGCTTCCCTTTAGGAAGATTTACCTGTAATATGCAATTACAATCACAGAAATATGATATTATTTAAAGAAATATGATATTATTTAAAGAAATATACATATCTCTTAATATTCTATATATTACCTTCTTTTGTGCAAACATTTTGATTTTATTCCTAACTACATCTATTCCTCTCTCATTTGAAGCATTTAATTCAAGTACAGCTTCTTTAAATGCTGGTCCCAATAAAATACGTGCCAAACACAAAATTGTAGTGGTTTTGCCAACTCCAGGTGGTCCAGCAATAATAATATTCGGAGTATTTCCATGTTGAGCAAAAACAGCTAGTCTAGATACAGTGTCTTCATTGCCAACAATGTCTGAAAATACTTGTGGCCGATATTTTTCGATCCTAGATATCAATAAATAATGATAGTATTATCTTATATGATCCAAAAGACATAGGATTTTTAATGAACTTTTTAATAAAAATATAATATTATTACAATATTAATAAAAATATAATATTATTATAATATTATTATTACATTATAAACATTGCTATTTCTTTTTAAAATCTTGCAAGAATAGTCAATGTTTTATGTATTTCTCAGTAAATAATACCATAAACATTAATAATGTACATTAATAGCAAGATTATGTGTTATCGCATATATACAATATTCAAACATACACATATATAAACTAATTACTAATATTTTATAAGAGTGATAAATTTAATATCTAAGGATCTTTTGTATCTCACGTTATTTTTCTAAATATACTTTGTGTATTTTGTATAATCATATAAAATCTATTCAAAAATTAAAGATATAACCTAAGTTTTCACATTAATATAAAACAATTATTAGAAATAAAACTTTTTTCGATCATAAGACATACCATGGTAAATTTTGAAATTTGTTGTCTTTTTCTTTAATTTTCGTATCACTATTACTTGTAGATGGTAAAATCTCAATCTCCATAGCTTCATCAACAGTACCATCCCCTGCCATCTTTGAATTTATGCCGGCTACGCGCACAAAAGTGGAAAAAATGGCCGCATTCAGCGGACTCAACTGCTAAGTAGCAATCGAACACGATTGGTTTCTACTTTCAGATCCGACCAATCACCGTCGAATTACATTGGAAAATCTAGTAATGATACCCAACTGTTGAGTCCGCTGAATGCGGCCAATAGCTATTGGCCGCATTACTAGGCCTATTACTAGATTTTCCAATGTAATTCGACGGTGATTGGTCGGATCTGAAAGTAGAAACCAATCGTGTTCGATTACTACTTAGCAGTTGAGTCTGCTGAATGCGGCCAATGATCGCTCTCTTTTTGGTTATAATCATAGAGCAAGAAAAATAATTGAAAGGAAACTAATCTGAACGACACAGTACAGCTAACGGATCTGATTGGCTATATCATATTAGAGAGAAGACTGAGAGATGAAAGCGATACTCCCTCTGTGGACATTAAAAATGTGGACAGGAACTACAAAGCCAAAGTCCACGAATGTTCTCAGAGGGTAACATATGTCTTCTCTCTGATAATATAAATAATACAAATAATATAAATAAAAATACAAATAATTTAATTAATAATAATTTATTATATAAAAATATTAGTATGTTCTCTCTTTCCACGCTATTATTTATTTATTTATTTGTTTTCTTTTTCTTCTCAACATCATTTGTTTATTTATTTATTTATTTATTTAGCTCGCTATAAATCAATCTTTTAAAATGCAAAACTAAATATTATAAAATTTGACTTCGGAAAAGCGCGGTAAAACAATCGAATAAATTGAAATAATTAGCTCCGTGATGAATTGTTTAATAAATAATCAATTTTAATCAATAAATTAAAATACTTCTATAATTTAATATTCCGCTCGTGTATATTTTATAGTATATAAAATATTTCGGGAACGAATTATCAATAACATTATGTTCGACTTTGACGACGTAAACAATAGCGTGCTATTATTTGTATGTTATATTGCTATCATTTGCTCGGTGATATTCGAGCAGTAAAGTTTAGATATTTTCCGATATCTGTGGGCGTAAAGTAATATTCTCTATCTAGTTTAGGTTTATTTATATTGCGAGAGAGAGAGAGAGAGAGAGAGAGAGAGAGAGAGAGAGAAAGAGAGAGAGAGAGAGAGAGAGAGATATTTTGCGATATTTGGAGGCGCAGTATAGTTTAATTACAATGCGATATTTTGCGATATTTTGCGATATCTTGGGGCGCAGAGTATTATTCTATATCTAGGGGTAGTTTAGGTTTACTTATATTGCGATATTTTGCGATATTTGTGGGCGTAGTGTAATATTAATTATCTACGGATAGTATAGGTTTAATTACAATGCGATATTTTGCGATATTTGTGGGCGAAGTGTAATATTAATTATCTACGGATAGTATAGGTTTAATTACAATGCGATATTTTGCGATATTTTGCGATATCTTGGGACGCAGAGTATTATTCTGTATCTAGGGGTAGTTTAGGTTTATTTATATTGCGATATTTGTGGGCGCAGTGTAATATTAATTATCTACGGATAGTATAGGTTTAATTACAATGCGATATTTTGCGATATTTTGTGATATCTTGGGGCGCAGAGTATTATTCTGTATCTAGAGGTAGATTAGATTTATTTATATTGCGATATTTTGTGGCGCAGTTTTATATTCTCTAAAGAAAATATCTAAAATAGTGATGCGAAATGCTTCGTATGATAATTAATTGTATAATAAATAATCGTTTAATTAATCTATAAATTGGAAAACTTCTACAATTTAATATTTTCATATATACGTATATGTTATAGTACGTAAAATATTTTAACAATGAATTATCAGTAACACGGTGTTCGACTTTGGCAATATAAACAATAGCGCGATATTGTTTATATGTCATGGCTTCGTTATCATTCGCAGTGACACTCGAGCAATAAAGTAATGGTTCGAAACGCTTCGCATATTGTCGAATATTTTTTCTAAATACGGTTTAAATTAGTATCGAAACATAATTTGATATAATTATTAATAATTATAAATTATATAATTAACTTATATGAGATAAAGGACATAAAACTGTATCGGAACGATATATCTTTATCGAATCGCAATCTTAATTACTGTGAATAAAAATTGAAACAGGGGATATATAAAAGGGGATATATAAAAGAATTAATTTTGTTATGATCTTTCGATTATTGATGCTTATTATAATAATTTCCCTAACGATACTTATTGGAATTAAATAAATTTCGACCAATGCTTTAAATTTTCTTAATCGGCAATCCTTGTTAATTAAACAATAGTTATATATTACGACATATCATTACTTTAATCTTTTAATCTTACGATACATTAATGTGTTAAATATATGAGATATATTAATATATTAATACGTTAAAATATTTCATAATAATATAATTGTTCAGATATTTTATAAATGAGAATTATATATAATTATCACTCATAAAATATTTCACAGTAAATTTTAACAATAATATAATATAAGACGACCTTGGCGATATGTAATGTTTTTGACTTACGATCATTCGCACAGTGAGCTTGAGCACTAAAGTAGGGATGTGAGACGTTTCATATATTATCAAATTCTTTCCTTTCATAGTCAACCTTGGCGATATAAACAGTACCGCGGTAATGTTTCTGACTTACGATCATTCGCACAGTGAGCTTGAGCACTAAAGTAGGGATGTGAGACGTTTCATATATTATCAAATTCTTTCCTTTCATAGTCAACCTTGGCGATATAAACAGTATCGCGGTAATGTTTCTGACTTACGATCATTCGCTCAGTGGCTCTTGAGCAGTGAAGTAGTGATGTGAGACGTTTCATATATTACCAAATTCTTTCTCTAAACACAATTGCAAGTGTAACGAGGAACTTTTCGTGAATGAGTGCAAGTGCAACGAGGAATTCAAATGAGTGCAACGAGGATTGAAGTGCCACGAGGAAAAATCGAAGAAAGCAAAAGAAAAAAGGAGGTTTTGGAAATGGATGGATCAATAAGATGTAAGTCATTAATTTAAATTATTTATCACATTCATTATTTATTATATTGTTGCGTTCCCGCGTTCCCGCGTCCCGTCCTCCTGGATGTATTCGCCACCCGTTGAATTCTTTTGGCAGGAAGTACGTCGACGAAAAAAGATCGTTTCCGCGCGCGTTGTCAAGATGTTAACAACGACTGTCAGAGATTCTGAGCCCAGCTGTCAAGCTGTGCGGACGCGCGTCTACCTGTGATTCGTTTTACATTTATTCTGAATTCTTGTATGTTACTCGTGATTTATTAAAATTCTTGTGTACCTTAAACCGCGTTATTATTTACGCGCGAGCGTGTGCCGATCGGTTGTGTCGCGCGCATTCGATATATATCGTTCCACGGACGCAACAATATATTACAACAATATATAAATTATTTATCAATAATATATATATTCAAAATATACATAATTCTCATTTCGTTTTATTTCTTTCATTGTGATTTAGTAGTGATTTTAAATTGTAACATATATAATACATATACTTATAAAAAATATTCCACTTTTTATTTTATTCCACTTTTTATTTTAAAATAATTAAAACATTTATAAAATTTTTTATTAATTAATATTTTCAGATACTTCTTATGTTCTACAAAACATTTCACATTAATATATTAATTTAAATATTTCTATATTTATATATTATAATATTTATATATTATTAAATGTATAAAAAAATAGAAATTTTTTGAAAAGTTTATATCTAAGAAATATAAATTATTTTGTAATTACGCGATTTATAATATTAAAATATATCTATTTAAAAGTAAAAGTGTAAAAATTAATTGCGCGCAATAATTAGATTTAAAATCAATTATTTTGAACATTGCTTTATATAATAGATGTTCTCTTATCCTTTATATTTATTGTTTATATTTGCGAATTTAAATTTATGTACTATATTACGAAATAAATTTCAAATTATGTATTATATTATATATAAAATTATATATAATATAACCCTCCCATGGGGTACACCTTGTCGCGGTGGGAGGGCTTAGTACTTGGATGGTGCCTTGAGGTTTATTTTAAATTTTTCTGTTTATGATAAATCGTAAGGTGCCTGAATGGGAAGCTAAGTACCCTTTCGCGTCGT
Source organism: Camponotus vicinus (assembly GCF_025532165.1). Taxonomy (NCBI): domain Eukaryota; kingdom Metazoa; phylum Arthropoda; class Insecta; order Hymenoptera; family Formicidae; genus Camponotus; species Camponotus vicinus. Next base: position 17,267,398 of record NW_028141981.1, read on the forward strand.
CGGTGCCGTCAACGTGCCGCGGACGTGCAAGCGCTTCGTTACCGCGTTTTCGCGTTGTAGTATTTTATAAAAATATAAAAATATCGCTCGTGAGTGCGGGAGTGCCGTTGAAAGTATCGCGCGTCAACAACATGAGAGGAGGAGGAGGCCTAGGAGAGGCATCAGGCACCTGTGAAGCAACTCTATGGTAAATAAATTATCGCTTATATATAATTATTTATTAATTGTGTACGCGCGATTTAAATTAAGTAATTAATCGCGTAATTTGATTTTTTATTTACATGATTTAAACAAGAGAAAAAGAGAGAAATTTTTACATAAAAACTGTAATTTAAAAGTTTCTACGTTCGAATAGCTTTTAATAGAATTCTTAAATTATTACTTATTAGTAGAATTTTTTTCAAAATTTATAAAATTGTTTATCTGCTTATTATTTATGTGCGTCGGATATAAAATTAAATGCATATAATAATAATTTTTTGACCGTGACTACAATTTGAATCTTCTTTGTATGTTACAGACCAACAAACTATTGTGAGAGGAGGAGGAGGCCTGAGAGAGGCATCTTGCATCGGCGAAGCAACCTGATGGTGAATATTTATTATTTGTATATCAATTATTATAAATCGTAATAATTCGTTCTTATAATTTAAAGGAATTAAAGAGAAAATTAGAGAGAAAGATTTTTATAAATATAAAAATTTCTATTTAAAAAATAATTTCAAAATTTATAAATTCTTCCCATACGTGTTTATATCTGCTTATTATTTTACACATCGGATATAAAATTCCGCACAATAATAATTTTTTTAAATATTGATTGTATTTTGAGCTTTGTTATAAATGAATTTTATATTTGTATGTTACAGACGTAGTTTTAACGACAACGTAGTTTCGATAACGACAACTCCGCTGCTGCACATCAATGAGTGACAACGGTGAGTGACAAAAACTTTTATTTAATTTTAAGGTAACGGTAGAGATTGTAGATAAATCCGTTGCCTTAAAATGGATGAGCTAGGATAGATTAAATAACTTTTAATAAATTCGTTCGAAATGTATTGCATCCATCGCGAAAATATATTGCAGTATTTTAATTATAAAGAAAGAAGATCGAGAAAAGATCATTTTTGTATAAATTTTATCTAATTTATTAAAAGAACATTAAAAATTTTATCAATTACATCTGATGCTAATTTATTCTTATAACGCGTATATATCTTATTCACTTATCTTATTCTAATTTCTTATAGCTCATCCATTATAGAATTTGTTGTAGATATTGTTTTTAAACTTAATGTAAAGCCAAATGATTAATTAATAAAATAACTTGTAATATGATAAGTGTTATACACATATTAATTTTATATTTTATTATAAATTATGCATTACTATAAAAATTTATTAATTATATATATTATTATAATATCAATCAATTTTTATTGATAATCTGCACAGAAAATTTTTATATTATAAAAATTTTATATATTATACTAGTCTGCTAACAACTAAAGTCAGGATAACCATTTACAATTGGGCAGGATACATATACAGATTAGATTAATATATACATATTGTGTCATTTCATTTTGCCGGCATTTATTAAAATAAATATAAACTGCAACGAGATAAAAATAAATATAAGCAGTTATAAAATATTAAAATATAGTATTAAAATAAATATACAAGCAATAATTATATAAATTACAATTGCATCTTTCGAGAGTGACAGTGTTATGTTAAATTCTGTGATACCCGGCATAAATTCTACCCAATTATAAACGGTTGCTCTTGTTTTATATTTTACCATATGAAATATGGCCGTGTTAGCACTCTAATACAATATATAGAAATTTGTAATTTGGCTTTATTTCAGTTTAAAAAATGAAATTGAATTTATTTTTAAAAATGCTTTAAAAATAAAATCTAAATTATTAAAATTATTTTTTTCAGGAATATTAAGAAAACTGTACATATAATTATTAATGTTTAAGAAATATCATGGATACATTCTTATGCAAATTACACGAAAATTTACGAAAATTACACGAATTATCCAAAGTATATGTAATGATTATATAATAGTAATTCATTAAATTAACATATTTGATTCTATAGTATATATTTTTGAAATATTCATAAAAGAATAACTGTTTGTATTTTCATATCAAAGAGTCATTAACAAATTCGAAATCTATTTATAAATTCCATATCGCGCGGAACTGAATATTCATGAAATAAATTATGATTATGAAAATACCGTGCTTTTTCCGCGTTCTTTTCGCGTTTTTAGACGAGATTGCCATTTTAATAAAGGATCTTATTGCCGTCCCTCTCAAATAATATTCTCAAATATTGCTAATTAAAAGTAAAAAAATATCGAATAAGAGTATAAAGAGTCGATGTTAAGTTAGCGATTAAGTATTTAGCTTCACAAAATTTAACGATCGTCTTCGATGTTATGAAGTTGCGAGTCAATTATTATACGGATTTAACGATTTACTTTCAATTCGATTTATGTATTTACGAATTTCGTATCCGAAATAAATATTCGTAAAATTAATAAATTACGGAAACATATCATATTTATTTCCGCATTCTTTCCCTATTCTTAGACGAAATTGCCATTTTAATAAAAGATCTCACCGCTGTCCCTCTCGTGAAATAATATTCCTGAATATTGCGCTAATTAAATATAAAGAAATATGGAATAAGAGTGTGAAGATTCGATGTGTTAAGTCAACGATTAAATATTAGCTTTATAAAATTAAACGATCACCTTCAATATTATAGAATCGCGAGTTAAATATTATCAATTTAATAATTTGTTTCTTCGGTTATATTTGTGTATTTACGAATTTCGTATCAAAAAATATTCATAAATAAATTAATAAATTACGGTTGCGAAAACACCGTGTTTTTTCCGCGTTCTTTTCGTGTTCTTATACGAGATTAATAAAAGAGTTATCGTTGTTCCTTTCGTTAGATAAACGTTTAATGAAAGTTGCGTGACTCGTACCGCCGAGGAGTCGAAACGATTTTCATTATGGAGAATTATTTCTCATCGGTTCTTGTAAGATCCATTCGCGACGTCTAGTTCGGTGCTCTGTTGAAAATTGGAAATTTTTATTGTAGGAATGGAACTAATCCCAGGTTTTCCTGGCAATTTCCGACAGCAATGATTTCGGTAGTCATTCAACGACGAACGCCATACGCTTCTTTAAAGTCGAATTAATTTAAATAATATATATTTAGATGTGAGAGAAATGCATCTATTCTTTTCTTCGTTAAAAATGTTCTGTCATTATTAGGATTGGTATTATTATTAACTGGTATTCTAATGCCAGAAAGATTTAATAGTAGATTAAATATGGATATAGCGTTGTGTATAAATATCTATTTTTCAAGTAATTTCATATTGTAATAGTTTTTATTAACTGTTTGATAAAAATGATTACGAACGAATATATTTTATTAATTATTAATTAATTATTTCTAGGTACTGGGGATATTAATATTAGTTTTTAGTTTCTTTTAAGAAACTATTTGCAGGTACTGGACATCCATCGCCATTTTAGGATATTAGTTTTTAGATATATACCATTTTATATATATGTATAATAAAATACATGCACAAATTAACGTATCCAAAATATTTTTATAATTTTTATTAATATTATATATCATATATACGCGAAATTATACATGAATGTTACATAAAATGTGCGAATACTTAAAAATTTTGAGACGAATCGAATGGGTACCCCTATATCAGTAAGATGGTGATTAAAAGAAAAAAAATTATTAATTTAAACATTATAAGAATAAGAATCTAGAGAATTAATCTAGAATTAATTATATATTTAAAATTATTTGATTTATTTTATTTTACAAACTATTCGAATTGAAATTTTTTAAATCTTGCTGTTATCGGGTTCGATTCGTCTCGCGCGCGCAAACGGTACCCCAAAACTATTTGTATTCGCACATTCACTACAAACTTCAATGATGCATGGATTTTATTATTTATAAATATAATCGTTCGTAATCACATTTCTATAAAAAAATTGCTATATCCATTTAATTTTCAATGATGAAATATATTTCTTAGTAATGAAAGAACATGTTTTCTGACGTGAATATCAATTTCGTGAATTGAAAATAATGACGAGGGATAATTGTCGTTGATTTATTACTGAAATCATTGCTATTGGGAATAGTCCGGAAGATCCGGGATTCGTTCCCTCCTACAGTGAAGTTCCCGACGTTCAATGGATTACTTAACTTTTCTTCGCAAATTGATCTTGCGAAATCTGATGTAGAAACAAGATGTTAATCGTTCTCCATTTTTAAGGTCGCTCCTCTTTTTATCGAATATTACCGGTATGTCATCCGCATATCAAATGGCGTTGAATTATATTATAAAATTCATACGCAATCGATTATTTTGAATATTATAGATTTATTTATTCGTTGCGTTTCATCGCAAATTTTAAATCGCGATTTATCTTATAAAAATTCGCACGTAAATCAGTCGATGAATTATATATTCGCAAACATTACAGACCTCAAATTGTCTATCGAAATATCTTCGCCTTTGTGTGATAATAATTATATCGCGCGCGTGTCTATTGAGGGCGCTTCAATTATTATATTATAAAAATTATAAATATTGCGGAATCGGTTATTCCGAATATTATCAATTTGTTTATTTGTCGCGTTTTCTCGGGAATTTTAAATCGCGATGTGTCTTATATTTTAATATTATCTTATAATTGACTTATACATCGAAGCTTTGTCTATCTTTTCACGTCTTTGAATATTGTTTCTAATAGTCCGCGCAAAATGCGTTAATAGTGCAAATATATTTTTCAACTATTTAAAAAACAATCGATAATTTTTTTAATGACTGTTTTAATCGCGATTATTTACAAATTGTGTGATAATTTGAGTGATAATAATTATGTCGCGCGCGCGTCATAATTGATGATTTCGATTATCATATTATAAAAATTTTCCATTTTATCTTATTTAGTTAGTCATGCGCGAGATATGTATGTTATTTTCAATCGCGGCGTTCATATAAAATTGCATATTAATCGCAAATAAATCGGACAGTGAATTTTATATTCGCAAATATTACGGATCTCGAATGTCTGTCGAAATATATCTTCGCATTTATATGTGACAGCATAATTACATTGCGCGCGTATCTATTGAGAACTTCGCGATTATTATATTATAAAAATTATACATATCGAATATTCCGTGTATTATCAATTTATTTATTCGTCGCGTTTTCCCGCGAATTTTAAATCGCGATTTACCTAACTTAATCGCTGACTTACATCGAAGCTTTGTTTATCTTTCCCCGTCTTTGAATGTTGTCGTTAATAGTCTGCGCGAGTAGAGCAAATATTTTTTTCTACTATTTAAAAGACGATTGATAATTTTATTAATGACTGTTTTAATCGCGATTGTTTACATTATTTAAATCTTATTAAACTACTATTACATTGATAGTTACAGATATAGTTAAATATGTAGTTAGAGTATTAGAGGGACGTTGATAAAATCATTCGTTCCGTTATTCTCTATTAAACGTGGTGATAACACGATTTTTTAATTATATAATAATTATATATTAAAATTGTAAAGTTTTAAGATTTATTTTATTTCATTGAATTAATCATGCGCAAGATGTAATATGTATTTTCAATATGCGTTTCTTCAATCGCGACATTTATATAAAATAGCGTATTAATCGCAAATAAATCGCAAATAAATTCGCAAATATTACAGATCTTAAATGTCTATCGAAATATCTTCGCACTTGTGTGTGATAGTAATTATATCGCGCGTGTCTATTAGGGGCTCCGATTATATTATAAAAATTATACATATCGCAATCAAATATTTCGAATATTGTCGATTCATTTATTTGTCGCGTCTTCTCGCGAATTGTAAATCGTGATTTATCTTCTAAAAATTCGCAAATATTATAAATCTCAAATGTCTATCGAAATATCTTCGTATTTGTTTGATAATAATTATGTCGCGCGCTCTATTGGCGGTTTCGATTATCGTATTACAAAAATTATGCATATCGTAATCGAATATTACTACTATTATCGATTTATTTATTCATTATTTTTTCTCGCGAATTTTAAGTCGTCATTTATCTTGTATTTAAATCATTGATTTACAATCGAATCTTGCTCTATCTTTTCGCGTTTTGAATATTGATAACCTACATAAAATGCGCCAGTAATGCAAATACTTTTCTCTACAATTGAAAGAAACGATCAATAATTTTATTAATGACTCTTTTGATCACGATTATTTACGTTTAAACGTTATTTATATAAAACTAATTTCTATTCTTAAATTCTATTATTGTATGTCAATTATTAATAATAAATATCGCGTAATTCATCATCGCTAATCAGTCTCGTTTGTAGAAATTTTTAATAAATTTTATATTATTTATATATTTTGGATACTTTCGTGTAATTCTTTGTAATAAATTAAAATTATTTTTAAAAAATTAAATTGAATTTAGTTTTAAAAAAGTTTTAAAATGAAATTTAAATTATCAAAATTATTTTCAAGAAGATTAAGCAAATTGTATAATTATAAATGTTTAAGATATATTTTAAAAATTAAAAATATATCATATATATGTGTAAATTAATATATAGCTATAATATTAAGTCCAAATATTAATGCTATTAATATCAAATTATTTATGTTATTAAACATTTGAATAAATCGAGTTAATATATTTGATATTGATAACATCATAAATTGTATTTTGTAAATTGTAAATAGTTATAATTGTATATTAATTATAATTTAATATTGATATTTTTAATTATTGACATAGTTTTGAAAAAATACAATTATAACTATAATTATATTACATGAAATTGTATTTACGATTGTAAATTACGTGAATACATTCTTATGTAAATTACACGAAAATTTACCGAAAGTATACGTATAACGATTATATAATATTAATGTAAAAATTCGATGCTAAATTAATGATCGAATATAAACTTTACAAAATTTGACGAACGCTTTCGTTATAGAATCGCGAGTCAATTATTATAAATTTAATGATATGCTTTCCGTTAGATTTATTTATTTATAAATTTCATATCGCGCGGAACTGAATACTCGTATTCATAAAATAAATGAACAAATTATGATTGCGAAAATGCCGTGCTTTTTCCGTGTTCTTTTCACGTCGTTTTCGCGTTCTTATACAAAATTATTGTTTTAACAAAAGAATTTTATCGCTATCCCTCTCGTTAGATAATATTCATAAATATTGCTAATTAAATATAAAAAAATATCGAATAAGAGTGTGAAGATTCGATGTGATAAGTCAACGATTAAATATTAGCTTTACAAAATTTATCGCGATCACCTTCGCTATTAAAGAATCGCGAGTTAATTATTATGAATTTAATCATTTGTTTCTTCAGTTATATTTGTATTTACGAATTTCGTATCATAAAATATTCATAAATAAATTAATAAATTACGGTTGCGAAAATACGGTGTTTTACCCCGCGTTCTTTTCGCATTCTTAGACGAGATTGTCGTTGTTCCTTTCGTTAAATAAACGTTAATGAAAGTTGCGTGGCTCATACCACCGAGGAGTCGAAATGATTTTCATCATAGAGAATTATTTCTCATGGGTTCTTGTGAGATCCATTCGTCCATCCGTGACGTCTAGTTCGGTGCTCTGTTGAAAATTGGGAATTTTTATCGTAAGATCCCATAATGTGACACGCGCGTTAACGCACATTGCGTCGTCGACTTTCCATCGTCGGTGCCATCAACGTGTCGCGGACGGTGGCGTTTTGTTACCGCGTTTTTGCGTTGTAGTATTCTCGCGTCGTCGCGTTTTCGTGCATCCGCGTTTACTTTTCGTATAAAAATCCCAATCTCATTATTGTCACGAGTCTCTACTTCCGATGCCAACTAACTGGGATGTTCGAGTTTGCACACGTTGTTATGCAACGTACTCGCGCTTCGTGCTTCGTCAAGTGATTCGGTCCGAATTGATTAGAACTCGATCGATTGCTCGGAATGGTCGTCAATGGGTCCCTTCTCTTTGCTCGTCTACAGCCACACGCACTGCGTGTGTTAACCCTGTCGAGGAGTCGAGTGGATTCCCCTAGGCACGATTTTCGCTCGGTAAAAGGGGTTGCCTCCCCATTTTCTAAATTGCTGAATGTTAGCATTTAAAAAATGTGGGTATCCTCTTCTTTTGCCGTCTACCAGCCTGGTGTAGCCATGTCCTGCAATCGCGGGAAACTTCGTGTTCCGGGCGAAGCACCTGAAATCGTGCTTAGCGGGTCCAGGTTCGATACGAGATAGGATAATTATGCGCGAAAAAGAGTTGGTGAACTTCATTTTCCTCTATTTCCGTCAATCGTTTCGTCTTCTTTTCGGTTCGGGCCTAATCCTTGCTCGTTGTATCGTTGCATTTCCGACCGGTTGGCTCGAAGCTGATTCTCTTAAGAGAAATAGGATTTTCGCTCGTACCGAAACCGGGAGTGCTGTCCAAAGTACATACATATTAAGTATATACATCGCGCGATCAAATATAAAAATTATATGTATCGTGATCAAATATTCCGCATATTATCGACTTATTTATTCGTCGTGTTTTCTCGTGAATTCAAATCGTGATTTATCTTTTTAAGATTCGCAAATGACTCGGACAGTGAGTACTATATTCGTAAACATTACAGACATCAAATTGTCTGTCGAAATATCTTCGCATTTATGTGATAATTATATCGCGCGCGATAATAATGTCTATTGAGGGCGCTTTGATTATTATATTATAAAAGATATACATATCGCAATCGGATATTCCGAATATTATCGATTTATTTAGTCGTTGCGTTTTCTCGGGAATTTTAAATCGCGATTTATCTTATAACTTAATATTATCTTAATTTAATCGTTGACTTGCACGTCGAAGCTTTGTCTATCTTTCCACGTGTTTGAGTATTGTCTTTTATAGTCTGCGCTAATAGTGCAAATATTTTTTTCTACTATTTAAAAAGACGATAATTTTATTAATGATTAATCGCGATTGTTTAAATCATTATTTAAATCTTATTAAACTCTACTAATACATCGACAGTTAGAGATATAGTTAGATAGTTAAATTATTAGAAAGGGACTTTGATAAAATCATTCGTTCCATTATTCTGTATTAAACGTGGCGAACAACGCGATTTTTTAATTATATGTTAATTACATTTAAAATTGTAAAGTCTTAAGATTCATTTTATTTTATTTAACTAATCATGCGCGAAATGCAATATTTATTTTCAACATGTATTTTTTCAATCGCGACATTTATATAAAATAGACATTTATATTAATCACAAATAAATTCGCAAATATTACAGACCTTAAATGTCTGTTAAAATGTCTTCGCACTTGTGTGTGATAGTAATTATATCGCGCGTGTCTATTAGGGCTCCGATTATGTTATAAAAATTATACATACCGCAATCAAATATTCCGAATATTGTCGATTTATTTATTTGTCGCGTCTTCTCGGAAATTGTAAATCGCGATATATCTTCTAAAAATTCGCAAATATATCAGACAATAAATTCTATATCCGCAAATATTATAGATCTCAAATGTCTCGAAATATCTTCGCATTTGTTTGATAATAATTATTAGCGCCGCGCGCTGTCTGTTGACGGTTTCGATTATCATATTACAAAAATTATGCATATCGTAATCGAATATTCCTAATATTATCGATTTATTTATTCGTTATCGTATTTATCCGTTTTCTTGAGAATTTTAAATCGTTATTGATCTTGTATTTTAATGTATTTTGACATACATCGAAGCTTGATCTATCTTTTCGCGTTTTGAATAAAATTCAATTATGTCGATTAATAATAATAAATATCGCGTAATTCATCATCGCTAATCAGTCTTGTTTGTAGAACTTTTTAATAAATTTTATAGTATACGTATATTTTAAATACTTTCGTGTAATTCTTTGTAATAAATTAAAATTGTTTTTAAAAAATTAATTGAATTTATTTTTAAAAATATTTTAAAAATGAAATTTAAATTATCAAAGTTATTTTCAAGAAGATTAAACAAATTGCATAATTGTAAATGTTCAAGAACATGTTATATTTTATTTTAAAAATTAAAAATTAAATATATAATTTACACATATATGTGATATATAATATTAAGTCCAAATGTTAATGCTATCAATATCAAATTATTTATGTTATTAAACATTTGAATAAAACGAATCCATTTATTTGATATTGATAACATCATAAATTCTATTTTGTAAATTGTAATTAGTAAGTAGTAAATTGTGTTTTGTAAATTGTAAATAGTCATAATTGTATATTAATTAATTTAATATTGATATTTTTAATTATTGATATAATTGTGTATAAAATACAATTATAACTATAATTATATTATATGAAATTGTGAATTTAGGATTGTCAATTATATCAATGCATTCTTATGTAAATTACAGGAAAAATGGTCGAAAGTATACGTATAATGATTATATAATAGTAATTTGTTAAATTAACATATTTGTTTCTATAGTACATATTTTTGAAATTTTCATAACAGAGTAACTATTTATATATTCATATCAAAGAATCATTAATAAATTCGGAAAATTCTTATATGAAATGTAAAAATTCGATGCTAAATTAATGATTAAATATAAGCTTTATAAAATATGACGAACGTCATTCGTTATAGAATCGCGAGTCAATTATTATAAATTTAATGATATACTTTTCGTTAGATTGATCTATTTATGAATTCCATATCGTGCGGAACTGAATACTCGTATTCGTAAAATAAATGAATAAATTATGATTACGAAAATACCGTGCTTTTTCCGCGTTCTTTTCGCGTTGTTTTCACGTTCTTATACAAAATTATTGTTTTAACAAAAGAATTTTATCCCTCTAGTTAGATAATATTCCTAAATATATATTGCTAATTAAATATAAAGAAATATCGAATTAGTGAAGATTCGATGTTATAAGTCAACGATTAAATATTAGCTTCGCAGAATTTAACGATCACCTTCGATATTATAAAATCGCGAGTTAATTATTATCAATTTAATAATTTGTTTCTTCGGTTATATTTGTATTTACGAATTTCGTATCGGAAAATATTTATAAATAAATTAATAAATTACGGTTGCGAAAACACCGTGTTTTTCCCTCGTTCTCTTCGCGCTCTTAGACGAGATTGTCGTTGTAATAAAAGAGTATTATCGTTGTTTTTTTCGTTAGGTAAACGTTAATGAAAGTTGCGTGGCTCGTACCGCCGAGGAGTCGAAACGATTTTCATCATGGAGAATTATTTCTTATCGGTTTTTTTAAGATCCATTCGCGACGTCTAATTCGGTGCCCCGTTAAAAATTGGGAATTTTTATTGTAAGAATGGAACTAATCCCAGGTTTTCCTGGCAATTTCCGACAGCAATGATTTCGGTAGTCATTCAACGACGAACGCCATACGCTTCTTTAAAGTCGAATTAATTTAAATAATATATATTTAGATGTGAGAGAAATGCATCTATTTTTTTCTTCTCGTTAAAAATGTTCTGTCATTATTAGGATTGGTATTATTATTGTCTAATGCCAGAAAGATTTAATAGTAGATTAAATATGGATATAGCGTTGTGTATAAATATCTATTTTTCAAGTAATTTCATATTGTAATAGTTTTCATTAACTGTTTGAAAAAAATTATTACGAACGAATATATTTTATTAAATATTAATTAATTATTTCTAGGTACTGGGGATATTAATATTAGTTTTTAGTTTCTTTTAAGAAACTATTTGCAGGTATTGGACATCCATCGCCATTTTAGGATATTAGTTTTTAGATATATACCATTTTATATATATGTATAATAAAATACATGCACAAATTAACGTATCCAAAATATTTTTATAATTTTTATTAATATTATATATCATATATACGCGAAATTATACATGAATGTTACATAAAATGTGCGAATACTTAAAAATTTTGAGACGAATCGAATGGGTACCTCTATATCAGCAAGATATTGATTAAAAGAAAAAAAATTATTAATTTAAACATTATAAGAATAAGAATCTAGAGAATTAATCTAGAATTAATTATATATTTAAAATTATTTGATTTATTTTATTTTACAAACTATTCGAATTGAAATTTTTTAAATCTTGCTGTTATCGGGTTCGATTCGTCTCGCGCGCGCAAACGGTACCCCAAAACTATTTGTATTCGCACATTCACTACAAACTTCAATGATGCATGGATTTTATTATTTATAAATATAATCGTTCGTAATCACATTTCTATAAAAAAATTGCTATATCCATTTAATTTTCAATGAAGAAATATATTTCTTAGTAATGGAAGAACATGTTTTCTGACGTGAATATGAATTTCGTGAATTGAAAATAATGACGAGGGATAATTGTCGTTTATTTATTACTGAAATCATTGCTATTGGGAATAGTCCGGAAGATCCGGGATTCGTTCCCTCCTACAGTGAAGTTCCCGACGTTCAATGGATCACTTAACTTTTCTTCGCAAATTGATCTTGCGAAATCTGATGTAGAAACAAGATGTTAATCGTTCTCCATTTTTAAGGTCGCTCCTCTTTTTATCGGATATTACCGGTATGTCACTCGCGTATCTGCATTTGAATATTTTGAATATTATCGATTTATTTATTTGTCGTGTTTTATCGCGAATTTTAAATCGCGATTTATTTTATAAAAATTCGCAAATATATCGGTCGGTGAATTGTATATTCACAAACATTACAGACCTCAAATGTTTGTCGAAATATCTGCGATTTTCTATATTTACGTGACAATAATTATATCACGCTCGTGTATATTGAGAGCTTCGATTATTATATCATAAAATTTATACGTATCGCGATTAAATATTCCGCATATTATCGATTTATTTATTCGTCGCGTTTTCTCGTGAATTCGAATCGCGATTTATCTTGTGAAGATTCGTAAATGACAGTGAGTACTGTATTCGTAAATATTACAGACATCAAATTGTGATAATAATTATATCGCGCGCGATTATAATGTCTATTGAAGCTTCGATTATTATATTATAAAAATTATACATATCGCAATCGGATATTCCGAACATTATCGATTTATTTAATCGTCGCGTTTTCTCGGGAATTTTAATTCGCGATCTTATAATTTAACGTTATCTTATAATTTAATCGTTGACTTATACATCGAAGCTTTGTCTCTCTTTCCATGTCTTTGAATATTGTCTTTAATAAGTCCGCGCAAAATGCGCCAGTAATGCAAATATTTTCTTCTACAATCGTAGAAATGATCAATAATTTTATTAATGACTCTTTTGATCACGGTTATTTACGTTCCATATAATTACGTTACATTAAATTCTATTATTGCATATCTATTATTAATAATAAATGTCGCGTAATTAATCATCGCTAATCATTCTCGTCTGGACTATGTAAAAACTTTTAGTAAATTTTATATTATACGTATATTTTGGACATTTTCGTGTAATAAATTATTCCATGTAATAAATTATTTTGTATTAAATTTTATTTCGTGTAATAAATTATTCCATGTAATAAATTATTTTGTATTAAATTTCAAATTATATTTTACATTAACTTTTTTATTAAACCTAACCCTGTATTGAAAAAAAAATAAAAAATAAAAAAAATTTTTCCTCGATACATCTCTACCTTAACGAAAGCATTTGCCTGGTGAGGAGATTTGAGTACTCCAATGAACCTAAGAGCTATGCCGGCGGTAACACACGCCGATATTCATATAGACTATTCTTATATTTCTTTATTCTATAATCTAAAATAATCTTAAGTAAAATAATCTTAAGTCTTAGATTGCTTCTTAAGATTCCGTTTAGTTAGTAAAATAAGTTATATAATAAATTATATAATAAATAGTTATATAATATTTTCCAATTTACTTAAGACGATCTTAAATATAAGAGTGAATTATGAATACTGGCCATCGTTACCGGCAGGAACACCCATGCCGGACAGGTCGAAGGGGAAGAGTCAGACTAACAATAAGAGAGATACCAAAATTGTTATATTATTTATTATATTAATATATTAATTAATACTTATTAATTAATATATAATAATATTTATTATATTATTATATTAATATTTTTTAATAAATTGAATTATTAATATTTTTGAATAAAATGAAGCAAAAGAGACAATAATCGAAAAAATAAAGAAAAATAGACTTCAGCAATTTGAATATTTGTTAAAAATGCCTGAAGACAACAAATGGCCACAGAAAGTATTCCGATGGACATCACAAGAAGAAGAAGCGTTTCTATAGTTTTTAGGACGAGGCAGTGCGACAGTTCATAACAATCCGAAGACTCTAAGAAAAAGATGCATTTGACAAAGACGCATAATGATTAGACATATAAAAAGATAGCTTGCAAAGAGTTATAAAATTTACTAATAATATAATAATAATATATTTTGTAATTATGTTATACTTTATTATTAAGTACATTGTATTATATAATATAGAGCATTTTAAATATAAAAAATATCGCAGGAATGAAGATTATAATAAAATATTATGTTACAATATTATAACATTATATATATAATATTTTATATTGTTAATCGTGTTGAGAAAGAATCAAAGACGATCCGAAATATTCGTTATTTTTGTAATTTTTTAATTCGAAATAAACAACAATTAATAAGAAGGAAGTATTGTTTTTTTCCTGCGCTCCAACTACCGCGCTGTGGCATTTATGTGCAATTTTGATTTAATTAATATGAAATCAATTTTTACGAGCGAAAATTATTTTTTAAAATTATTTTTTATTGATATTTATATAGAGTCAAATATAATTCGTTTCCGACGTTTCATCTATTTTTCAATCATTTAAATATAATTCGGATTAAAAACACGCACTTTAAAACGTCGAATGGTAGAATCGTCTAAATAATTAACATATAACGAAAAGCTCCATAAAAGATACATTAATCTTTTAGTAAATAATTATGTAATTAATCTATATAATCTAAAATATTTCTCTATACTTTCATATTTTGCGCATATATTTGTTAAAGAATGTAAAATATTTCGATGATGAACGGACAATAACATCTTGGCCTTGGTAGCGTAAACAACAGCGCGCTAATATTTACATGCCACGACTTTGGTATTATTCGCACAGTGACTCTCGAGCAAAGATAGTGATACAAAATACTTTGTATATTATCGAAAATTAATAATTAAATGATTATTACATATCATGACTTCAATTACATTAATCTTTCGATCTTATAATTCGTGTTAATATACATATATTATACATATCAACAATGAAAATAGCATTTAACAAGTAGTATTGAATTTGGCCCGATATAAATGTCGAGCGAATACGTCCCTCGTGTGTTCTCTATCTCTTACAATATAATAAAGTGCATTTCTTGTATAATTATTCCGCGATGAGGCATGGTATCTCACAATCGTTCCATAAATATAATTAATCGTATTTTCGAGAGTGAGTGCCACGAAAAAATAACAAAGGACGAACAAGGGAGGAAAAGGATATTAGGAAAGGCATATAGGACAGGCAACATACGGAGTAATGAAATTGCGTGGTAAATGATTTATAAATTTTTTATATATACTATCGTAAAATATTATTAAAAATATTATTACCTGATTAGTTAAATTATGATTACCTGATGGATATATCGTTACGTTTTGAACGGTTTCAACGAATCTAAAATAATAAATTATACTTTATCACGAAATATATTTGACTATATGTATTATTAAAGAAGTAATTTTATTCGTATAGAACATGTAGTAATTTTATTCGTATCACTATCTATATGTTGAAAATTCATTGTCGAAATATGTATTTTACGTACTATAAGATATGTATACAGGATGTCTGATAACTTTTTGTAGTCCCGAAGTGTGAAGGTAGATTGGCTCAAATTAAGAAGGAAGGTGCTCTGTTTTGCAATATTAGCAATAATTAACGAAAAATTAATTAAAGAAAATCGGCCAATTTGGGTGAGGCAACGAGAGTTGTCCGATTGTAACCTTATACTAGGCGCGCGGCGGAGAGTGGGGAAGGAGTGGTGAGATCGGGCAAATTATTTAAGAAATAATCAATTTTAATTAATAAATTAAAATACTTCTATAATTTAATATTACGCGATAGTGTATATTTTATAATATATAAGATATTTCGGCAACAAATTATCAATAACACGGTGTTCGACTTTGGCAATATAAAATATAAACAGTAGCGCGCTATACGTTACCGCTTTGTCATCATTCGCACGGTGACTCTCGAATAATAAAGTAGTGATGAGAAACGCTTCGTATATTGTAATTGTTTTACTAAACACAACTACGATTAATATCGAAACATAATTTGCTTTAAATATTAATAAAAATCAATTAATTAAACATTAATTAACGACATGAAACTGTATCGAAACGATAAATCTTTATCGAATCGTAATGCTTTATTACCGCGATTAAAAATTGTAACAGGAGATACATAAAAGGAGATAAGAGAATTAATTTTGTTATGATCTTTCGATTATTGATGCTTATTATAATAATTTCCCTAACGATACTTATTGGAATTAAATAAATTTCGACCAATGCTTTAAATTTTCTTAATCGGCAATCCTTGTTAATTAAACAATAGTTATATATTACGACATATCATTACTTTAATCTTTTAATCTTACGATACATTAATGTGTTAAATATATGAGATATATTAATATATTAATACGTTAAAATATTTCATAATAATATAATTGTTCAGATATTTTATAAATGAGAATTATATATAATTATCACTCATAAAATATTTCAACAGTAAATTTTAACAATAACATAATATAAGACGACCTTGGCGATATGTAATGTTTTTGACTTACGATCATTCGCACAGTGAGCTTGAGCACTAAAGTAGGGATGTGAGACGTTTCATATATTATCAAATTCTTTCCTTTCATAGTCAACCTTGGCGATATAAACAGTACCGCGGTAATGTTTCTGACTTACGATCATTCGCACAGTGAGCTTGAGCACTAAAGTAGGGATGTGAGACGTTTCATATATTATCAAATTCTTTTCTTTCATAGTCAACCTTGGCGATATAAACAGTATCGCGGTAATGTTTCTGACTTACGATCATTCGCTCAGTGGCTCTTGAGCAGTGAAGTAGTGATGTGAGACGTTTCATATATTACCAAATTCTTTCTCTAAACACAATTGCAAGTGTAACGAGGAACTTTTCGTGAATGAGTGCAAGTGCAACGAGGAATTCAAATGAGTGCAACGAGGATTGAAGTGCCACGAGGAAAAATCGAAGAAAGCAAAAGAAAAAAGGAGGTTTTGGAAATGGATGGATCAATAAGATGTAAGTCATTAATTTAAATTATTTATCACATTCATTATTTATTATATTGTTGCGTTCCCGCGTTCCCGCGTCCCGTCCTCCTGGATGTATTCGCCACCCGTTGAATTCTTTTGGCAGGAAGTACGTCGACGAAAAAAGATCGTTTCCGCGCGCGTTGTCAAGATGTTAACAACGACTGTCAGAGATTCTGAGCCCAGCTGTCAAGCTGTGCGGACGCGCGTCTACCTGTGATTCGTTTTACATTTATTCTGAATTCTTGTATGTTACTCGTGATTTATTAAAATTCTTGTGTACCTTAAACCTCGTTATTATTTACGCGCGAGCGTGTGCCGATCGGTTGTGTCGCGCGCATTCGATATATATCGTTCCACGGACGCAACAATATATTACAACAATATATAAATTATTTATCAATAGTATATATATTCAAAATATATATATTTCTCATTTCGTTTTATTTCTTTCATTGTGATTTAGTAGTGATTTTAAATTGTAACATATATAATACATATACTTATAAAAAATATTCCACTTTTTATTTTATTCCACTTTTTATTTTAAAATAATTAAAACATTTATAAAATTTTTTATTAATTAATATTTTCAGATACTTTTTATATTCTACAACACATTTCACATTAATATATTAATTTAAATATTTCATGTATAAAAAAATAGAAATTTTTTGAAAAGTTTATATCTAAGAAATATAAATTATTTTGTAATTACGCGATTTATAATATTAAAATATATCTATTTAAAAGTAAAAGTGTAAAAATTAATTGCGCGCAATAATTAGATTTAAAATCAATTATTTTGAACATTGCTTTATATAATAGATGTTCTCTTATCCTTTATATTTATTGTTTATATTTGCGAATTTAAATTTATGTACTATATTACAAAATAAATTTCAACTTATGTATTATATTATATATAAAATTATATATAATATAACCCTCCCATGGGGTACGCCTTGTCGCGGTGGGAGGGCTTAGTACTTGGATGGTGCCTTGAGGTTTATCTTAAATTTTTCTATTTATGATAAATCTTAAGGTGCCTGAATGGGAAGCTAAGTACCCTTTCGCGTCGTCGGTGCCGTCACGGCAACGTGCCGCGGACGGCAAGCGCTTCGTTACCGCGTTTTCGCGTTGTAGTATTCTCGCGTCGTCGCGTTTTCGCGGAACTTTTGGACTTTTTCTTATAAAATCCCAATTTCATTTATTGTCACGAGTCTCTACTTCCGATGCCAACTAACTGGGATGTTTCGAGTTTGCACACGTTGCTATGCAACGTACACTCTTGCTTCGTGCTTCGTCAAGTGATTCGGCCCGAATTAGTTAGAACTCGATCGATTGCTCGGAATGGTCGTCAATGGGTCCCTTCTCTTTGCTCGTCTACAGCCACACGCACTGCGTGTGTTAACCCTGTCGAGGAGTTGAGTGGATTCCCCTAGGCACGATTTTTGCTCGGTAAAAGGAGTTGCCTCCCCATTTTCTAAATTGCTGAATGTTAGCATTTAAAAAATGTGGGTATCCTCTTCTTTTGCCGTCTACCAGCCTGGTGTAGCCATGTCCTGCAATCGCGGGAAACTTCGTGTTCCGGGCGAAGCACCTGAAATCGTGCTTAGCGGGTCCAGGTTCGATACGAGATAGGATAATTATGCGCGAAAAAAAGCTGGTAAACTTTATTTTCTTCTATTTCCTCAATCGTTTCGTCTTCTTTCCGGTTCGGGCCTAATCTTTACTCGTTGTATCGTTGCATTCCCGACCTGTTGGCTCGAAATTGATTCTCGTAAATGAAATGGGATTTTCGCTCGTACCGAAACCGGGAGTGTCGTTGAAAGTATATATATATTAAATATATACATCGCGCGAGCAAATTTTTAATCGTACCGAAATAGTGCGGGAGTGCCGTTCAGTATCGCGCGTAAAATAACGAAAATAGCGATATAAAAATATCGCTCGTGAGTGCGGGAGTGCCGTCATGTATCGCGCGTCTAAGACTGAGAGGAGGAGGAGGCCTAGGAAAGGCATCGGGCTCCGGCAGAGCAACCTTCTGGTAAGCAATTTATTTATTTGTAATTATATATTAAATATTAAATATATTTATTATAATTTAAATTAAACAATTAATCGCAACAATTAATTTGATGTTTTTATTTATATTTTTTTATTTATATTTAAATAAGAGAGAATTAAAGAAAAAGATTTTTAAATTAAAGCTATAATCTTGTAAAGGTGTAAGCTTTTATAAAGTCATAAGAGAATTATTAGTAATGTTTTTTAAAATTTATAGAATTATTTTATTAATCTGCTATTATTATATGCATCGAATATAAAATTCAATGTATACAATAATTTTTGAAATATTATTTTGAACGCTGCTACATTGGAATCTTCTTTTGTATGTTATAGATCGATGTAACAACCCTGATGATCTGAGAGGAGGAGCAGGCCTAGGAGAGGCATCCTGCACCGGCGGAACAACCTGATGGTGAATATTATTATTTATATATTAATTGTTATAAATTGTTAACTTGTTATAAACGAACAATAATTCGATCTTATTATTTAAATGAATTAAAGAAAAAGATTTTTATAAAAGTCATATAAAATTTTCTATTTAAAAAATAGTTTCAAAAATTTATAAAATTTTTCCATTCGTGTTTATCTGCTTATTATTTTACATATCGGATATAAAATTCCACGCGATAAAAATTTTTTTAAATATTGATTGCATTTTGTGAGCATTATTATAAATGAATTTTATATTTGTATGTTACAGACAACTAGCTTCGATAACAACAACTCCGCTGTTGCGCGTCAGTGTCGGTGAGTGAGAAAAACTTTTATTTAACTTTAAGGTAACGGATTCGTAGAGATTGAAGATGTAGATGTAGATATAGATTGTAGATTGTAGATAAATCCGTTGCCTTAAAATGAATGAGCTAGGATGGATTAAAGTTCTTTGGAAATGCTTTGCATCTATTACAAAAATATATTGAAATATTAATTAAAAGAAGAAGAAATCAAGAAAAGATTTTTTTGTAAAGATTTTGTCTAATTAATTAAATTAATTTATTAAATAAAGAACATGCATTAACAATTTTATCAATTTTATCAATTCCTTATGCTAATTTATTCTTATAACGCGCACTTATCTTCTAATTCCTTATAGCTCATCCATCGTAGAATTTGTTTGTAGATATTGTTTTTAAACTTTACTTTAACTTAATATAAAGTCAAATGATTAATTAATTAAATAATTTGTAATATGATAAAAATTATACACAAATTAATTTTATATTTTATTACAAAATATAAAATATATAGAAATTTGTAGTAATTTGGCTTTATTTCAGTTAAAATAAAGTTATATTCAAATATTTAACGAACGATCGTAAAATGGAACGATCGTTACTAAATGAGCGTAAATATTTCACGCTCATTTGCCGGTAATTATCCTGCAAAAGAAGGAGTGTTTATCTCCTTTTTCGATCTCTGATTAGAGATCGAGAAAGAAAATGGCCAGGATCAACGAAAGGTAGGTTCAACTGGCCTGAAGAGGACGCAGTTAGGGTACGCGGTTAGGGTACGCGGTTAGGACACGCGGTTAGGGCACGCGGTTAGGGCACGCGATTAGAGCATGTAATTAGGGCACGTGATTAAAATATATACATGATTAGGTTAGGTAATGATTAGAAATAGGTTCCACAAATCTCGAATAATTTTAGTTAATCAGGAAGTAGGGTTGTTAGGACTATATTAAGTAAGATCATTAGAATTCTTCTTTTAATATTAGGGTTGTTAGGGCTATTAAGATCATTAGAGAATTCTTTAATACTAGGGTTGTTAGGGCTATTAGGTAAGATTCATTCTTTCTTTTAATATTCCAATAATCTTAGGGGTAAATTAAATTTATTTTAATTAAATTGAATTTACTTTTAAAAATATTGTAAAAATAAATATAACATGTTTTAAAATAAAAATGTTTTAAAAATGAAATTTAAATTATCAAAATTATCTTCAGGAATATTAAAGAAATTGCATTATTATTAACGTTTAAGAAATATCTTAACATGTTATATTTTATTTTAAAACTTAAAAATATATATGTATCAAGTTAAATATTAAATTCAAATGTTAATGCTATCAATATCAAATTATTGTTGTTATTAAATATTTGAATAAATTGAATATTATTATTTGACATTGATAGCATCATAAATTTGTAAATTGTAAATAGTTATAATTGTATTTTAATTATAATCTAATATTGATATTTTAATTGTAAAATACAATACAATTATGACTATAATTATATTATATGAAATTGTATTTACGATTGTAAATTCTTACGTAAATTACACGAAAAATTATCGAAAGTATGCGTATAATGATTACATAATAGTAATTAACATAATAGTAATTCATTAAATTGAAGTATTTGTTTCTATAGTATATATTTTTGAAATATTCATAAAAGAGTAAATAAATAGAGTACATAGATAAGAGTACATAAATTGTTTGTATTTTCATATCAAAGAGTTATTAATAAAATCGGAAAATTTTTATATAAAATATAAAAATTCGATGCTAAATTGATGATTAAATATAAGCTTTACAAAATTTGACGAACGCCTTTGTTACATAATCGCGAGTTAATTATAAATTTAATGATATGCTTTCCGTTAAACTTATCTATTATATTTATGAATTCTATGTCGCGCGAAATTGAATATTCGTAAAATAAATTAATAAATTATGATTGCGAAAATATCATGCTCGTTCTTTTCGCGTTCTTATACAAGGTTGTCATTTTAACAAAAGAATTTTATCGCTGTCCCTCTCATCAGATAATATTGCTAAATATTGTTAATTAAATATAAAGAAATACCGAATAAGAGTGTGAAGATTCGATGTGATAAGTCAACGATTAAATATTAGCTTCAAAAAATTTAACGATCACCTTCGATATTATATAGAATCGCGAGTTAATTATTATGAATTTAATAATTTGTTTTTTCAGTTATATTTGTATTTACGAATTTCGTATCGGAAAATACTAAATAAATTTATAAATTACGATTGCGAAAACACCGTGCTTTTTCCGCGTTCTTTTCGCGTTCTTAGACGAGATCGTTTTAATAAAAAAGTCTTATCGTTGTTCGTTAGGTAAACGATAATGAAAGTCGCGTGGCTCGTATTGCCGAGGAGTCGAAACGATTTTCATCATGGAGAATTATTTCTTATCGGTTCTTGTAAGATCCATTCGCGACGTCTAGTTCGGTGCCCCGTTGAAAATTGGGAATTTTTATTGTAAGATTGGAATTAATCCCAGGTTTTCCTGACAATTTCCGAAAGCAATGATTTCGGCAGTAATTCAACGACGAACGCCATATGCTTCTTTAAAATCAAATTAATTTAAATAATATATATTTAAATGTGAGAGAAATGCATATATTCTTTTCTTCGTTAAAAATGTTCTGTCATTATTAGGATTGGTATTATTATTGTCTAATGCCAGAAAGATTTAATAGTAGATTAAATATGGATATAGCGTTGTGTATAAAGTTTTATTTTTTAAGTAATTTCATATTGTAATTTTATTAACTTTTTGAATGAAAATGATTACAAACGAATATATTTTATTAATTATTAATTAATTATCTCATTTGAAAAATTATTTCTAGGTACTGGGGATATTAATATTAGTTTTTAGTTTCTTTTAAGAAACTATTTGCAGGTATTGGACATCCATCGCCATTTTAGGATATTAGTTTTTAGATATATACCATTTTATATATATGTATAATAAAATACATGCACAACTTAACGTATCCAAAATATTTTTATAATTTTTATTAATATTATATATTATATATACGAAATTATATATGAATGTTACATAAAATGTGCGAATACTTAAAAATTTCGAGACAAATCGAATGGGTACCCCTATATCAGTAAGATGGTGATTAAAAGAAAAAAAATTATTAATTTAACCGTTATAGGAATAAGAATCTAGAGAATTAATCTAGAATTAATTATTTAAAATTATTTGATTTATTTTATTTTGCAAACTATTCGAATTGAAATTTTTTTAATCTTGCTGTTATCGGGTTCGATTCGTCTCGCGCACGCGAACGGTACCCGAAAATTATTATGTGTTCGCACATTCAACACGAACTCCAATGATGCATGTATTTTATTATTTATAAATGTAATCGTTCGTAATCACATTTCTATTAAAAAAAATCGTTATATCCATTTAATTTTTAAAAAGAAATATAATGGAAGATGTTGTTTTCTGACGTGAATATCAATTTCGTGAATTGAAAATAATGACGAGGGATAATTGTCATTGATTTATTACTGAAATCATTGCTATTGGGAATAGTCCGGAAGATCCGGGATTCGTTCCCTCCTATAGTAAAATTCCCGATGTTCAATGGATCACTTAACTTTTCTTCGCAGATTGATCTTGCGAAAGCTGATGTAGAAACAAGATGTTAATCGTTCTCCATTTTTAAAATCGCTCCTCTTTTTATTATCGGTGTGTCACTCGCGTATCTGATGGCTTCGATTATTATATTATAAAAATTATACGCAATTGAATACTTTGAATATTATCGATTTATTTATTCGTCGCGTTTTATCGCGAATTTTAAATCTAATTTAAATTTTATCTTATAAAAATTCGCAAGTAAATCGGTCGGTGAATTATATATTCGCAAACATTACAGACCTCAAATGTCGAAATATCTTCGATTTTCTATATTTACGTGATAATAATTACATCACAGTCGTATTGAGAGCTACGATTATTATATTATAAAAATTATACGTATCGCGATCAAATATTCCGCATATTATCGAGTTATTTATTCGTCGCGTTTTCGCGTGAATTCAAATCGCGATTTATCTTATAAAGATTCGCAAATGACTCGGACAGTGAGTACTATATTCTAAACATTACAGACATCAAATTGTCTGTCAAAATATCTTCGCATTTATGTGATAATAATTATATCGCGCGCGATAATAATGTCTATCGAGGACGCTTCGATTATTATATTATAAAAGATATAAATATCGCAATCCGATATTCCGAATATTATCGATTTATTTATTCGTCGCGTTTTCTCGGGAATTTAATATAAATCGCGATTTATCTTATAATTTAATATTATCTGATAATATAATCGTTGACTTATACATCGAAGCTTTATCTATCTTTCCACGTCTTTGAATATTGTTTTTAATGATCCGCGCAAAATGCACTAGTAGTACAAATACTTTTTTTTATAATTAAAAGACGATCGATAACTTTATTAATGACTCTTGATCACGATTATTTACGTTACGTAAAACTTCTTAAATTTTATTATTGCATATCGATTATTAACGATAAATGTCACGTAATTAATCATCGCTAATCAAGCTTGTCCGGACTATGTAAAAATTCTTAGTAAATTTTATATTATACGTATGCTTTGGACATTTTCGCGTAATTCTATGTAATAAATTTTATTTTGTATTAAGTTTTAAATTATATTTTACATTAAATTTGTATTATAATTTAATATATTTTGTAATATATATATTTGTAATGTAATTATTTTTATGTTAAATAATTTAATATTTTGTAATGTATTTTTTATGTAATTGCAAATTAATTGTAATCTACGTTGTATATATTATAATTATGTAATATATATTTTATATATGTATTATATTTTCTGTTTGGAAACTCTATATTAAAAGAAAATAAAAATAAAATTAAAAAAATTTTAAAAAAATTTTTCCTCCTCGATGTATCTCCACCTTAACGAAGGCATTTGCCGGGTGAGGAGGTTTGCGTATTCTCATGAACCTGAAATCTATACCGGCGGTAACGTACGCCGATATTCATATAGATATTCTTATATTTAAGATCATTTTAAGTATATTCTTAGATCGCGTCTTAAGATTTCGTTCAGTTATTAAAATGGTTGTATAACATTTTCCAACTTACTTAAAACGATCTTAAATATAAGAGTGAATTATGAATATGGGCCGTAGTTACCGGTAGGGTCACTCATGCCGGACAGGTCGAAGGGGAAGAGTCAGACTAAGAGAGATACCAAAATTACATATATAAATATATGTTATATTAATTATATTAATATTTTTGAATAAAATGAAAGAAAAAAGGCAGAGTAATCGAGAAAATAGAAAAAAAAGCAACTACAGTGATTTGAATATCTATATTCGAGAACAAATGTCCATAGAAAGTATTCCGATGGACTTTATAGGAAGGAAGAAGCATGACAAATTCTTATGATGTTAACACAAAGGAATACAATATAAACCATAATAATCCAAGAAACCATAAGAATCCAAGAACTCGAAGAAGAGAATATATTGGATAAGAATGCATGGTGATTGGAAATGATTAGAAACTAAAAGACAATGTGCACACAACTTATTTATTAATAATAATACTATTTTGTAATTATATTAAATTTTATAATTTAGTACATTGTATTATATAAAGTATTAAGCATAAAAATATGCTGGTATGAAAATTATAATAAAAATATATAAATAATATTGATTATATTAAAATGTATGAATTTTTTATACTTTATATAAAGGAAGAGACATTTAAAATATTTTGCAACATCTATATTTTTCGAATCTTAAAAAAAACTTATCTTATAAAAACTTCAGAAGACTCAGATTAATTTAACAAATTCTATACATGTATATTAATAATTAAATGTTTAAATAATTAAAAAATGATTGATAAATATCAAAGATCAGTTTACTGCTAATTAAGAAGATTTAAAAATACGGTTAAAAATGTTTTTATCACACAGTAGGCATTTTGTTTTTGTAGATAAAAATACATAAATATGTGACAATGAATATTTAGAAAAATATTTATCTCATCTTTGAACATTGCATTGAAAGATTATAGTAATATCTTTCACGATTTAAGTCAAATTTCAACTCCTTATTTATATTTTGTGATACATAAATAGATATGAATCAATAAATTAAATATATATTATATTTAAATTTTTCGATGCTAATATAATATCTTTCGAAAAGAGATGGTATCTCTATATATACATAAAATATATGTATATGTAATTCAGCGTATATATTTCATGTAATATTTTTAATTGATAATTATTATTTTCATGAGAATAAAATATTAATTAATTAATCGATTGTATTTGCATCCCGGTTTTTCTATATCATATATATGTATAGTGTGAGGCTACAACTTTATATATATATGTATGTGTGTGTGTGTGTAGAGAGAGAGAGAGAGAGAGAGCCACAACTTATTTAAAAAATTAAAATTAAAAATTTATTTATATTTATATATATAATACAGAAAACCAAAAATTGTGCACATTATATATTACCCTCCGAGAACATTCGTGGACATTGGCTTTGTAATTCATGTCCACGTTTTTAATGTCCACAGAGGGAGTATGGCCCGTTTTCAGGGATCACCTCTTCTCTCTGACCATATTGTCAATAAAATAATACAAAAATACATATAAAATTAATATAATTATAAATATAAAATAATTACATTAAATCACATATAGAAATGTAGAATTAATATATTACAAAATTATACATATTAAATACATTTAAATCAATATATTTAACATTTTATAAGCACAACCACAATATTTATAAATATTTTTACACATATGCATATATATGTACAGAGACAACTATAATACATTAAAGTAGTTCTTTTTTTTATGCAGGAAAAATAAAACAAGTGAGATTATTATCTAAGTAATCATAATACGATAGAAAAGTAAATCTGTGTAGCTGCCTTAAATATTATTTTATGCAATTGATTTATCAATATGCAGTCTTTAAAATGTATAGTAAAATGTATAGTACTATAGCGAATTTTTTTGTTAGCAAAAATAGATTTTAGCAAAACAAACTTTTATATTGAAATAGCTGTAGCTCTGACAGCAGCGCTCAATAAAGGATTTGGATCTGGTTCTTCTGTCAAGATATTAACTTTGGCCCATTCACGCTGTTTATTACTTTGTCGCAGTGCATCGATAACTGCTTGAACATACAGACCATCTTCAAATGTAGAAGCAGAAAACACTGGCTCTTTAATCCAACCTCTCTTATCTTCCACAGATTGGAAGGCTTCCCTTAGTGCCGCAATCATTTTTTTAAGTCCTTTGATGTAAGGCCTCGGAATAGAGTCGGCAATCGGCAAGGATATTCCATGTATATCTTCCGTATCACGATATAAGATCTCTTCTTGTCCATTCCGATATCCATATAAATCTCCGCCACGCACAACCAAATGATTGCCACCACCACATATCAACACTTCTTGAGAGAGCTGACCTTGCAAGTGGTTACTTAAAGTAGCTGTTACTAAAGTACCACCACTTAACTCCATTTGGAAACTACAGAAATCTGGCGATGTGATATGCCTGATTCCATTAATGAATTTGGTTGTTTGAGTAAATGTTCTTACAACAGCATGTACTTTTGAAGCTCGTTGACCCATTAAATGAAAGATCAAATCAATAACATGACTGCCCACTAACGCCAAGATTCCTCCACCCATTGTATCATCACACAGCCAATCATATCCTAAAAAGATACAAATGTGTCTAACTTAAAGTAATTGTTATATATCAATATATAATTTATAAAAAATATTTTCTGATTCATCAAGCACATACAAAATATGAAGTAAATGTTCTATAGTCGAGATATTTATATTTTATTATATTTTAAAATTATATAGAAAAAGATATTTGTTGCAACTATCCTTTGATTAGGTATTTCTAAAGAGAGAAAATACTATTAATAATTTTTACAAAATTGTAATTTAGTATTTGTAAATTAGTTCAATTTTAAAATATTTCATTTTTTATTTTCTCTCTTTGATAAAATCTGGATAATTTTAAAATTTCTATAATCTACAAATATAAAGACATAAGAATATCTTTTTATATTTACCATTGTGCAATAAACTTCCCATATGTACTCTTACTTCTATAACTGTTACAGGTCCAGCTAAATATCCGTCTTCTAATGCTTTTTTCATATGCACAAAGGCAGGCAAAAACCTTAAACTGTGATTAACTATGCTAATCAGCGAGGGATAATATTGCGCAGCTCGTACCATCTTCAAGGCTTCACTTTGACTCAAGCCTGCCGGTTTATCGCACACAACGTGCTTCCCTATACCTAGGGCTTTAACAGCAATCTGTGAATGCAAGCTCGGCGAGCACATGATAAAGATTAGATCGACGTCCTTCCTTAAAAGAACATCGTCTATGCGACTGGTGTGAAACGGTATCTCGAGATCGCTCGCCACTTTGGAGACTTCCGCCAATGTGCGACCCCATATAGCTTCAATCCTGAAGCCCTTTTCTCTCAGAAAAGGTATAATGATCCTAACGATACTTCCTGTGCCAAATACTCCGATGCCAGGTAATGTCATTCTGAATGTACGAAAGTGCATATATTTGACGTTTCTCCTCTTTTTCTCTGAAATTTAACCTACAGCACAATACAATTACAGTCTGTTTTTCTCTCTCGACGAGAAATGTCTCGCTGATAATCTTCTAATTCTGTTCTCTATATTCAATTACTGTTCTTTTCATTTTCGAGACTAAAATCTAACGATTGCATTAGTAAACTGCTATATTTATGACATGTTATGACAACAGCTGACGAACCACAGAGAATGGACGAAGCTACTCGCGCGCATGATTCAATTCACAAATAAACATACTTAAGGGCGCATTTACATCTTGACAGAAAAGCGCAAGCCAATCAGAACTCGCGTTGGTAGTCACAGTTTCTACACAGTTTGCCTATCTAATGTATTGTTTATACACTGCTTATTATCAGCGGGAGTTCTGATTGGCTTTCTGCTTTTCTGCTTCCCGCTTTTTTATCAAGGTGTGAATGCGCCCTAAATCTAATACACAAATATGTAATAATGAACACTGTGTTTCTTTAAAATGTTCTTCCTCAGTGTTCCTTTTTTTGCAGAATAAAAATATATATTTGTATACGCGTGTTACATGTCATATATAATTCTCGTTTATGTAATGTTTCATGAATCATTCGTCCTCTCGATAATCTCATGTTCTCTGTATACATTCTTATCAATCTTGATATATAACGAAGATAAATCAGCGAATTATCGCGTTATTCACGTCTGTCATCATCTCTTAAAAAGATTATAATTTTTATCGCACGATACACTAGCAAATTCTGCGTCGTCAACGATTAAAATTCTCTCTGAAGCTTGCATAACAATATACGCACATACAAGTATAATCAATCAATCAATATATAGAGAATGATCGATGGCATTGACATAATTTGATACGATTGACCAATTTTCCACGAATTATGCACATTTGTCTAGACAGACGATCGATCATCGATTGTATTATTCTGAAAAATCGCGAATATACGGAAACAGGGCAATAAATGATATTTGAGATTGTATTATTTTTATGTGTGTCTAGATATATTCTTATATCGGTGACCGACCATTATCATTGATTAACCGAAGCATTCCGAGCGCGGCCGAACGTTGCCGAGCGACCATCCCCGCCCCCGCACTTAATCCGCTGTCCGTCTCACACGAGTGTAGTGTGTGCGTGCTCGCCGCATTCGTTTCCTCGAATATACCTTCGATTCATCAAAATATGTAAATATACGCAGCGGTCGTGCGCTACAAATCGGCGCGAAGCGTTGATCTTTGACTCCTTGCCGTTTATTCGATCCGTCATTGGATTTCGCCACCGCGACAAATTATCGCGTGTCATTAATACTGACGGGAACGTGTGATATGTCGGAGGTACGCAAGAGAACGGTCGGCGATACGTCGGCAACGGCGGCGCGGGACGTTAGCGATGATCAGGTAATAAGCGAGTGCGATTCCCTTCCGATTCCGCGGCATCGGGAATGTTTAATCTCCCGACGATTGCTTCGCGTTTACGCGATTCCGCGGTCTATCGATCCGCGCTGTTGGCGCGTTAGACGATTATTCGATGATGGGTATTTGACAGCTACCAATACTCTTGTAGAATGTGTCTATACATTATTTTTGAAGTCGCTTTGTGTGTACAGCGCACTGTACATATATATATATATATATATATGCTTATATCGCGTACGTATAGATGAGAATGTATGTACATACGTATACACACATACACGCGCGTACAAAACAAATAACGCGTCTTCTCTGTCACGCATTTTATTATCTTATCCACTTTTCCGCTCGGTTTGCAAACATGATGCTTACTCGACACTTTTTAATTAAAAGATATTAAACGCATTCTCGTCTATTAAGATATTAAGCGCATTCTCACCTATTAAGGTTTAATTATTATGAATATAATGAATATTACCACACAATATATCCACACACAGTATGTGTGTGTTATTTTTATAATTTAAGTTTATAATTTAATGCAACCCTGAATTATGAAATATAATTTTACTTCTTATTCTATATTTTTTAAATTTAACATTAAAGAAATATAACAAGCATTTTATGATATATCTCAAAAATAATATTTTACTAGTGTGAGTTAGGTGTGTGCATATGTATCTCTAATTTTATATAATAAATAATATTAAATAATATTAATTTATATTAATAATAGACATATGCATATATTATTTATATATTTTTTTTATTCATTTCTTTTATTACATTTTACTATTGAATATCTAAATTGGATATCTTAATTTATTAACATTTATTAACAAAGTTTTTAATGCCATATTTGCATTAATCATTTTTTTTATTAATCATTTTTTAAAGATATTACTTATAATATATCTTTCAAACATATTTTCCCTCAGAAAGAGGATGTTGAATCCGAAGATGATGCAAAATTAGAGGTAGAAGAGTTAGCCAAGACTTTACCTCAAGGAACTGGTCATACTCCACATATTTTAAGTTCCATTCTTTCTGGTCTTCCAGCTCGGTAAAATACATATATTATTTCTCACTTACAATAAAGTATTTCAATTTTATATGAATGAGTCATTTTAATGATTTTCCTTTCTCTTGCAGTTGGCGGAATTGGATAATTAGAACTATTTTCACTTGGTTTATGATAGCTGGATTTTGTCTTATTATTTATGGAGGTCCATTAGCATTGATGATTACAGTAAGTTTTCTTTCACAAATACTTTATAATTAAGTATAATACAACAAATCTTTATATATATGTATATATATATATATATAGATATATATATATATATATTCTTTTCTACTTAATGTCATATTAATTATTATAGACATTGATTGTACAAGTGAAATGCTTTGAAGAAATTATTAATATTGGATATGCTGTATATAGAATTCATGGTCTACCATGGTTCAGATCTTTGTCATGGTATTTTTTGATAACTTCCAATTACTTTTTTTATGGAGAAAATTTAATGGACTATTTTGCAGTGGTGATTAATCGAACGGTAAGTGTGTGTTGCTTTTTAATTTTGAATCATGTAATTTATAAAAAATACATCTCTCTCTCTCTCTCTCTATAAAATTTTGTTACCATAGTGCTCACTTGTATTTAAAAATCATTTATAGAACACTACTGCATGTTGTGAATATTAATTTAAATCAATAATAAAACCTTGATAAAGCTTTGTAGTGATAGTTTTGTTATGGCTTCAACATTTTGTGAGGCTTCTTTGTTAAAGTTATCTAATATAGAGAAATAACAGAATGAAGGAAAGATAATGAGAACAATGTCAAAAAATGAATTCATTATATATAATGTAGATATTAATTGTAATTTTTATTGTCTTTAGGGATATCTGCGTGTACTTGTTACATACCATCGATTTATTTCATTCTGTCTTTACATTGTTGGTTTTGTATGGTTTGTACTCTCACTTGTAAAGAAATATTATATGAAGCAATTCTCTCTATTTGCTTGGACACATGTTGCATTACTTATTGTTGTGACACAAAGCTATCTTATTATTCAAAATATATTTGAAGGATTAATATGGTATGTATTTACTTCATCTACCAGAACTGTTACTACAATATATCTTCTTACATATATACATAGATGTACTTTATCAATTACATCAATTGTCTTTAGGTTCATTGTCCCTGTTAGTATGATTGTGATAAATGATGTGATGGCATACATGTTTGGCTTCTTTTTTGGACGAACGCCATTAATAAAATTATCTCCAAAGAAGACTTGGGAAGGTTTCATTGGTGGTGGTATCTCTACTGTCATACTTGGATTAATGGTAACATGTTTTTCATATAAATGAATAAAAACTAAATTCAGCTATCTCATGAGCTAATATGATATTGCTATTTAGATGTCTTACGTCATGTGTCAGTACCGCTATTTCGTCTGTCCTATCGAATACAGTGAAACTTTAGGAAGAATGACCATGGATTGTGAACCATCAAGTTTGTTCCAACCACAAGAATATACATTGCCAAAGAGTCTTCAAGTGATATCAAGAATGGTAACATATTTTTATATCTGGGAAATATTTTAATCATATGGAATGAGTATTCATTTATCTTTCAATATGCAGCTCAATGGAAAGTCCACTTTGACATTATATCCATTTCTTCTGCATTCATTATCAATGTCAGTATTCAGCTCTGTAATTGGGCCATTTGGAGGATTCTTTGCTAGTGGATTTAAACGGGCGTTCAAAATTAAGGTAATTTAATGTTATATTTTATCAAATCTACAAGTGTTTATGTATGATATTCTATTTTAATAATGCTTTACAGGATTTTGGTGACGTAATTCCTGGTCATGGTGGAATAATGGACAGATTTGATTGTCAGTATTTAATGGCAACATTTGTGAATGTCTATATTTCTTCATTTATTCATACTGCATCACCTCAGAAATTATTGCAGCAGGTAACAATAAAGTTGTTTTATAGAATTAAGTTTTCTCAATATGAATTTTTTTTCTTTGTATTGTATATCAACAAATAAGAAAACTTCATTTTTTTTAAAGCATATGTATTTTCTGATAGGTTTATAGCTTGAAGCCAGAGCAACAGCTGCAGCTTTTCCAAACGCTAAGAGATTCATTGGCAAATAGGGGTATGCTAACTAATTAATATTTTGAGTTAAAATGTATTAAATGGCAAAAATGCTGCAGGGATTATTTTTATCTATTAGAAAATGTTAGAAAAGATTTTCAGATCTTTTCTAATATTTAAAAAAAAAATATTATATGCAGTGACAATGCAAACACAGTATCAAATAATTACCATAATTTGTGAAATCATAACAATTAAAGTTTGTTTTGTATAGACTTAAGGATTATATATCACAATATGATAGGCCTGTCTAATTGAAATCAAAGTGACCAGAGATGAGAGATAATATATTTCTTGCTTGTCTCACTTTTTATTAAAAATAAAGTTTATACATTTTGATATATTAAAAAAAAAAGTCTTCTCTATTACATTTGATCTTCCTTGAACTTTAATATTATTAAGAACTATTTGTTTATAACAGAACATGAGATGCATGAATGTTGAAATAAATTAAAATAGCATAGTATGCAAACTTCTGTGATTAATTCTGGTCTAAGAATAATCAGTTGGATAGATCTATCATAATTTTAATTGTATTTTTCGTGCATTCCACAGAAAATCAAATATTTGTCAAATGCAATAGTTTACATTAAACTATTGTTATAGCATTGTTGGAAATATGACTAATATTTTTGTCTAAAAATTGAACCAAAGAAAGTCGCATATTAGAAAAATTCTGTTAAATACAGTAGCATTTATGCAAAATTTATATCTAATTTTTTAAACCATTTGTTTATTGCTTCTAATTATTACAAGATGTAAATTAAGAACACTATTTTTATGTACTCTGCTTAAATCAGATGTTTTTATTTGTAATAAGCAGATCTCAATAATTTATATTTGTATTTGTATTTGCATTTAAAATTTGATATAATAGAATCTCGTTTGTTGTATATATGCATACATTTTTTTAGTTAGAATTGACATATAAAAATGCTAACAATTCTTTTTGTTTTGATTAAATGTATTTAATCTTTCTAAAATTTTAATGTTTATTGTTATGTGTAAAAGAAAATATCCAACATAACATAATTTGTATGTTGTATGTAGGTACTATTGTTGATGTTATTGAGTAAACGGTTCTACTTAGAAGTTTAGCATTATGCTTTCTTCTTCTTGTATTAGATATAGTATTCATATTTATTTAGAAACAAAAGAATAAAACCTAATTATTGTATCTTAAGTTATTTAAATTTGTTTCACATAATCTATCTTGCATATATTACTATTATCAAAATATTAATATGATATGCAAGTATCTAAAAAAAGACAGGTAATTGGGTATTACATTTAAAAGGAGACTTCAAAACTTTTTTGCTGCAAAAAGTATCCGCATATTCTGTAAATGTAACATGTCTTGCCAGTCCATAAGAATTGTCGGTATTCATGAATTGTTGTATGGAATGCATATACCTATTTTATTTCGTGATTGTGTAGTACTTATGTACTTTATGTTGTATACATAATGCTAAACTTTGAAATATTGAGTTATTATGATATTTGTGTGTGTGTATATATACATATATATATATATATATATATATATATATATATATATATATATAAATTATCAGAATATATATATATATATAGAGAGAAAGATTATATATAAATGATCATATTCAGACAAAATCAATCTGCGTCTATTAATCACCATTTTCATATAAACTGGGAAATAAAATAAAAAATTAATGGAAATAGATTTTTTGTGTCTGCCATATTTGTATTAATATGATGAACATACAAATCTCTGTGGTGTATTGTATAATTGATAAAATATGGTCAGGCGATCATAATTAAATATTTTGCCTTGTCATGCAATATATGAAAACATACAAAGAGACATTGGTTGAGAAATGGTCTTAAGAATGAATGTTTTTAATAAATGTTAGTTGAAATTATTTTACTGTGCTTCAAAAATTAATTTTAATATTATCTATAATTGTGCCAATCATGTTTAAGAGAAAAAAAAGAGATATTCTTACATAATATGCACTGAATTGATATGGCACAATTTAAAGTAGTTTTCTGTGATTAAATTATTATAAGTTATGTATATTTTATATTGCTAAAATATACTCTCTCTTAGATCTCTAAATATAATTCCTTGCTTGAAATAGTGCACATTGAACAAATTAATTCAACAAATTTATAATTTATTTGTAGTGTAATTGAATAATTTTTAATTTTCATTTGCATTCATTTTAACATCTTGTATATTTCAATTTTTATTTTTTTATTATTACTATTGATGACATTCTGTTATTTCTTTCCTTTGGTTACTATTTCAAGACACATTCTATTGAGATCTAAGTGTAAGAGTATGTTTTACAAAATATGTAATGTAGCTTATTAAAAAATGAGTTTATATATTTTTCATTTTTAGGCATTTATATATATATGACATTTTTATATAGTAAGAATTTATATATATATTTAGATCTTAGAGATAATCAGAGAAATAATGACAAATGAATGGATTAAATACATATATATATACACGTATATTTATTTAATATATAATAGCAAATTTAAATAAAAGAAAAAATATATATACATATACATGTATAGATGAAAGTTATGTAAAAAAATGTGTTACAAAATACATAAAATTTTGGATTTGAAGAGAATTTAAATTTTAATATATATTTATGTAGCAATAAAAAATAAATTCTTGAAAAATTAATGCGTATGTATGTGTATGCTGTTACACGAACGTTTTATTATATATTTGACAGTATTTTATCATATTCTATATTATTTGTATTAGTAAAATTATTTTCTTTCTCTATATCTATATAGGTATGCTCAAATTTTCCCTATTTAAAATTTATTAAAACCGAAATTTTTTCTCTTTTTCGTTATAAGTTTTTTATTAATCTCCGCGCAACTTAGAGTGAGAAAGTGTGTATAAAAGATAAAAAATACTATGTATATTCATGATCATAAGGTAAATATAAAATATAAATAATGAGAGAATAACGCAAGATGCAGTAAAGGGAGTTTTAATTTAGAGGGACACAGCTGTGTTTAATAATAAAGAAACTTGATTTAATAGATTTATATTTTTTGTCCACAATTATGTGCACATATTAATCTTTTGCATATTGTTGTATATTACAATAATCAATCTCCCATTACATATTATTTCCGAAAAACTGAACAGCTGATTTTCGTTGAGGGCATAATGGTTTATGCAGACAGAAATCAATCAATTTACTCCTTTTCCGTGAGAGTGAAAGGTTAAGGTTGGCCATCGCGTCATTTTCTTTTTATTTGATCCGATGTGTCTGTATGTGATGGCTAAGCGTACCGGGATACATTGAAGATATATCTTTAAAGACAATAGATATTATATAAATGATAATATAAAAATGTATAAGATAGATATGAAAATCAAAATTTAGTTGTGCTCCGGAGTTTAATATAGATACTCGGTACATTTATGTTGCTTTTGATTTGACTGATTGACAGTTATATAGGTTATGTTAGAATTTGTTTTAAACATTTGTGCGTTATATTCTGGTAAATATTTACAATGGTGTCAACACGAGGACCAAAATTTAAATTTTGTGATGGAGAAAAAGTGTTATGTTATGAACCAGATCCCACAAAGGCAAAAGTGTTATATGACTCGAAGGTAATATATAGTTAAATATATAGTCGCAAACACAATAAAAACAAATAATGTTATAAATTTGCAGGTACTTGACGTTATTGTAAATAAAGATCAAAGAGGAAGAAAAGCTGTGGAATATCTCATACATTTTCAAGTGAGTTATAAAACATTTAATAAATGTCATTTAGTACAGGAATTAAATTAGAATTGATAAATAGAATATTTAAAAAATATATATATATAATATTATTATTATTATTATTATTATTATTATTATTATTATTATTATATGTAAGGGTTGGAATTCATCTTGGGACCGTTGTGTGACAGAAGAATATGTGCTTAAAGATACAGAAGAAAATCGCCAACTTCAACGAGATTTAGCACAAAAAGCACAACTTCAACTGTATGTATTTTTAAAGTTGATCTAATATTATATGGAATTAAGAAAATAAAATTAGTTATCTGTTTCAATAAAAGTGGTGCTTATTTATATCGCCGTGAACGCAAGAAAAGAAGTCATAAAATGTCAGAACGTTTAGCTGAAGCAGAACACCAAGAATCTCGTCGTAGAGCAAGGAGTGGTGGCAGTCGAGCTACATCAGCTACTACTGGATCTTCAGAAGATGGTAGTTCAGGTCAGCATGCTGATTATGATACAGAGGTAAATATTTTATTTTTAAATTAATTATGAAGATTCAAATATACAAAAATTATGTATTCTAAATAAATAATAAAGATATATACAGAGTATCTTTAATGCTTTAAAAAAATGGTTCATATTATACAAGTTGGATAATATATAGTCTGTCTTATATTCTTCAACAATGAATAACAAGGCAAAATTTATACACACACACACACACACACATATATATATATGCAATTACAGGAAGTAAATACAGAAGAAGACACAGAGAGTAGCTCTGATTATATGGGTGAAACAAGTGATGATGAAGATAGTGGTGGAGGTAGTCAATCTGGAGCCAGTATTAAACCAGGAATTGATATTGACATAGGTAGTACTTTAAAACGAAATTTAGAACAGGATTGTGACCTAATAACGAATAAAAATAAGGTATTTTTTATTGAATAGTTTTTGAGCAATGTATAATTATAATATATCTTATATGCAACCATATATGTGTGTATATATACATACACACATACATCATTTGTTTAGATTTTATTTAATCTTTATTTCTACTTGAAAATTTAGAGAAAAATCTATTTTTTATTAACATTTTGATTTATATATAAATAACTAAAGTCTTTTCACACAAAACATAAATTTATTAATATTTATTTTAGCTTGTAGTTCTTCCTGCACAACCTACTGTGATAAATATTTTGGAATCTTGGGTGCAACATTTTACTACAACTCAATTGA
Organism: Camponotus vicinus; assembly: GCF_025532165.1. Classification (NCBI taxonomy): domain Eukaryota; kingdom Metazoa; phylum Arthropoda; class Insecta; order Hymenoptera; family Formicidae; genus Camponotus; species Camponotus vicinus. The sequence continues at coordinate 17,306,091 of NW_028141981.1, forward strand.
CAAATATTCCAGAAAAACCTCAACGGAATAAAGCAAATAATACAATAGAAAAAACAGTGAACGAAATAAATATATGCCGAGAAACTGCAGATGGTTTACGCATATATTTTGATGTCACATTACCTCATCTTCTTTTATATAAACAAGAAAAGGAGCAATATTGTTCTCTGAAATCCTCTTTATGTAACGAGCAAGCAAATATTACAAAAGAGGAACCAATTGAGTAAATATGCATTGTTTTTTCTTCTATATTCAAATTAAAATTTTGATTAATATTTAATTTAGATTTCATATATATATTAAAAATATAAAAATTAAATTGGAAGATTTATTGTTTGAATTAATAAGAAGATATTAATTATAAGGAATCTGGACACATCAAGGGAGGAATTTGAAGATGCAGAATATGCTCATTTACCACCTTTTCAAGAACATGATTCAGAAATGGACAATGCATCTAAACCATCAAATAATTCTAAGCGTAGGTTACGATCGTGTCGTGTAAGTTCAGTCGACGAAAGCCGGCAATTAAGATCGTATGACGAAGGAAAGCAAGATGGCGGTAATTTATCGAGGTAAATGTTACTTTAATTTTAATAATATTTTAATTACATTTAAATTAGGCTGATTATCTTTACATAGCTCCTTTTTTATGAATATTACTTTTATTAAAACTAAGTTATGCTCACATAATATAATGGCAACGATTTTTAGTTCTTCCTTTTTTTTTATATTAGATAATATGTTTATGATTGTTTTGTTTTAGTAGCATAGCAAGTACAAGTTCCCGTTGTTCTAGCCCACGAGGTGTAACACTAAGATTGCCGCCTGTTGTTACATCTGCTCAAGTAAATGCTTTACTTCAGCAATCAAATAAATGGAGATTAATGCCTCAAGTTTTAAAGCAAGGTGAAAATTCAACATATCCATCTACTTATTATGGTGCCATTCATTTAACTAGATTATTTGGTAAGTTATAATTTCATGAGAATATATATATATATATTCTCATGTAAAACATACATTGCATATGCAAAATTATAAAAACTTGCGTATTTAAAAAATAATTCCATGATTTTCTTTAATTTTAGTTAAGTTACCCGAGTTATTACAATCCACAGATATGTCAAGCAAAAAATTAAAAGTACTCATAAAATATTTGGATATGTTTCTAAGGTATGTCATAAAATATAATTAGATATAATTCTTTATATAAAACAATGATCAATCTTATGACAAATCTTATATAACATCAAAAAATAATAATATTGTATATTATTATTGTATATATATATTGTATATTTAGCTATCTGGAGATGCATAGGGAATGGTTTGGTGAACAATTTTATATGCAAGCGGAAAATCGAGCAGTACCACAAATGAATAACGTTTAATAATATACAGTATATGTAACAATATATTACTTTCCTTAATCTAAAATGTGATTATATACACATTACATAAATGTATTTTTGTCTAACTCATAGATTATTTAAATGTATTTTTGTGTGGGAATCAATATTATAAATAATATAAAATAACATAAAATATTAATATCAGAATATTAATTTTTTTATTGATATTTTTTATACATAAACTTTTGGTACAAAAATTTATATATAATTTACTATACTTATATTTATTAACACAAAATTTGTCAATGTTGAATCAATTATCAAATTATCAAATTTTATGCAAAATGTCGAAATTTTATAAATAAGATATGAGTTAAATATAAAATAAAAAATTTTTTCAATGCTTGATATCTAATAAAAATATATGGACCTCTATAATTATATCTTTTAAAGACCTCTATAATTATATCTATTAAAGACAACTGAAAAATTGTCTTATATATATATTTGTAGCATAAAAATAAGATTTAACAATATATTGGAATAATATATTTGTGTGACGACACAAGTACATTATACAAGTGAACTATAGAACTATAGAACTATAGAATATTTTGGAAGAGCAATTAAAAATGGTATAAAATTTATTTTTTATGTAGAATTATTTTTTTTCTTGTGCATTATCAAAGTAATTAGTAATCTTATATTATCAATGTAAAAAGATTTTGGGGCAAATTCCGCGCATGCGCTAGCGATAGCTAATCTCAGTAACATATATTTCACTGTAATAAAGGCATCGTCATATCCTTCATAAACAAGAAATAGAAAATGTTAAAAGAGAGAGATAATATGTAAATTTTTATCAAAATAATGGTTTATTAATTTCTTAAGTTTGCAACCAAGATTTATTAATATTAATAAAGAAAAATACACAATTTGTATTTCTTAATGTCCTATAATGCAACTGAATCTGCCAATGTTAGTCACGTGACAACGTAAAAACACGAGAACAGTGCGTATGTTTCCAACCGGTAAGGACCTGTCCTTCGAACTTTTTACTTTGCTTGGCGAATTGTTGCCAGTAAATATCTGACTTGCAACAAAAGCTTCGTCTGGTAAGTATAATCGAACGGATTAGTGATTTCCGGTGCGTTTATAAATTCAATGGTGAAATTTGTTTACAATACCAATAAGTTTTTTTTTTGTATAATTGCACGATTTAACTGCTTACGCTTGCAAGAAAGAGTCGTGTCATCGAGCGTACATCAATCTTTGTACGGACGCACCAGACATCATTGATACACCTGACTGTACGTAGCATATAAATTACATATCTCGCTTTGCTTTGTGTATATACAGTGACGCACGACGGAGATGGGTTTGCAGGATGCTTTGTATACAGCAGCCACTGCACCGTTTAATCTAATTTATAAAACGAGTGTGGGAACTGCCTCATACGCTTTGGGTGCGGCTTCTTCGGTAAGCTGTTTGATATCTTGATTTTTAATATCCTTGTAACATTGAAGAAATCTTGCGCTAATCTCGCCCACTAGACTCATCTCGCATGGCATCAGACGATTGACTTTGTTTTTTATAGCTGTGATATGTACAGACAGAGGCAGAAATGAATTGCTACTTGAATTTACATACTTCATTTTAATAATATTATATATTTTTTAGTTTAAAATAAAGTGTGCAAATTCAGATAGGAAGGCATTTCTTATATATGAAGTAAGTATACTCAGACATTTCATAGCATATGTAAGAAAAAAAAAGAAATTTGCAAGAAAAAACGGGTTTGTTTTTTATTCCTGAACTTTTTCCACTAATGTACATACACTAAAAATCAGATATCTATATTAATCTATAGAAGTTGGAAAAAAAGAGAAGGGAAACAAAAAGTACAACCAGTTCAAAAATAAAAAAACAAACCTATAGATTGAAAAAAATTGAAAAAAAGACTTATTGTATGTGTGTTAATTGTGTGCATGTTATATCAGTCAATATCAAAAATATCAATTAAACCATAAAATTTACACGCTCATTTTTTGTACGCTAACATGTTACAATTTGCTGCAAATATAGTAAGTTTAAGATCAATGTTGTACTGACAATTTTGTTACTTCGATATAATTAATTTCCACAGTCTTTCTGTTAATTTTTGATATTTAATAAAAGAGTGTGTATGTGTGTATTTTATATTTTTATATTTATCTTTAGAAGAGCAATGTCATGTTTTATTATTTTTCTTTAAAATATACACTATTATATATAAATAATCTTAAACATTTCATTTGTATAATGAAGAACTTAGTGTGTATATTATTCGATTTTAATCATTTATTAAATTTTTAGTAGGTTTTTTTGAATGTTAACAGAATGAAAATATATACTATTTATACTATGTAATAAATTTTTTTTATCATTATAAAAAGATTATATTATATATATATATATATGTGTGTGTGTGTGTGTGTGTGTGTGTTGTATTTTTTTTCCCAGAAAAAACTAATAATTAATTACAATTTCCTTTACAGGCGACTAATTTGTTAAAACCCAAAGTAGAAACAATGCCTCCACCTGTACCCTTATATAAATTAGCTGCTGCCAGTGGTCCTTATGTAAGACTCGCAGCGATAAGTGGTGCAACTGCAGTTATCCTTGGCGCTGTTGGGTCCCACAGTAAGTGAATTACTCAATAAGCGTTTATATTATTTCAAATTTTTGTGTGAATATAAGCTTTAGATGAATCTATTTTTGCATTGCAGGGTATTATTCTAAGGATGAGGTAGGGAAGGAGCAACGTCGAATCTTTGAAACTGCGAATCGATATCACTTTATACATACGTTAGCTTTGTTGGGATTACCATTATGTAAATTCCCTGCAGTGGTGAATATCATTATATTTATCTACAATTATATGATATAAGAAGAATTATATTAATATATAATTATTTCATGTGCATGTTTTCAGGCTGCCACATTTCTAGTTTCTGGGATCTTACTCTTCTGTGGTAGCTGTTATTACACTGCATTCACTGGTGATAGAAGATTTAGTACAACAACTCCAATCGGGGGATTCTGTTTTATATTAGCATGGTTCAGTATGTTTCTTTAAGTATTGAAAGGGAATAAGTTTTCATAAAAGAATAAATAAAACAAAAATCCGAGAACAATATGTTGCATAAGAATGAATACAATATTTTCTAACATTAAGAATATATAATAGAATTAAAGCTTATAAAAAAAGAAAAAGATTATAAGAATATAAATTACATAGAATAATTTTTCACAATGTAAGTACATTGGTACTAGGCATGTTTAAGCCAATAATTATAAATTTGTTTTATTTTCAAAAAATATGTAAAAGTAAAAACAATTTTCCTGTTATCTTGATCTTTTTTTAATACCTTAAGCAAAAATGTTTCTTTTGAAATTCTCTGTTTCATATATCTTATTCTTATGTATTTTAGAAAATACATTCCTTGAGCAATTTATTATTTTATAAAATTTATACTTATAAAATGTTTTACAAAAAAAATTTAATTTATATAAAGTAAAATTCGTTTATACTACTAAATATATTTAATTTGATTGAATTTTAACACAAGTTTGTGTACCTGTCCTGAATTGTTACACATTATATAAGAATATATAACAAATTTTGTTTCTTCTATCGATGAATCAATTTTTTTATTTCTTAAAATATCGCGTAAATTGTCTTTTGTCAAGAAAAATTAAATTTAGAAAATAATTGTGCAAGTATATCATTCACCCTTAAAAACGTAAAAATGTCATAAATCGTTGAATCAGTGTGTGGTATATTTTTTAAAAAATGCAAATGTTACGTTTTGGTTTATTAATAACAACAGAAAGTAAATTGTAACTTTTGTTTTTCGCCAAATATTCCTAAGCGAGTCGATAGTTTTGGAAAATACAACAAAATCGAGAAAACGCCCGCTGTCGTGTGTGCACGAGATCATATACATTATGAAAATTCGCAATATAAATTTAAAACAAACGGTTTAGATAGGTGGTTTCACACACTCTTTCTTTTTTTCTCATTCAGTTTTTATATAGATTGCGCGTTTTTATAACGATATAAAAAAGTAATGTACCTTGTATTATCCATTTGATACACCAACTTCACTCTTTTTATATCTGTTCTATTTTGTATGATACAGTTCTCTTACATTTTCTTTTTTTCATAAATATGACGATTTGCCTGTAAGTAAATGGATATCCGAATTTCCCTTCGGTTCATACATGTCACGACGGCGATTCTGGCGATTCTGGTTGCACTCTCTTATACAGCTAAATAAAGTAATAATTGGACTAAATTTATATCTAGAAAAAAAATATCAAATAATATTAATAGATGTTATACATCGATTAAACTTAAATGTAGGAGTGTTGCGCAACATGATAATTCGCGCATTGCATTTTCGGTCGTTGGAACTTAAGCGAACACGAAGAGATCGATTACAAAACAGAGATAGCAGTCACTGTGTATATGTATCCGGAATATTAGCGTTGCTTTCAACATAAGACACGCGGTTGCACGCCCCCATCGTGGACGTGCGTGTTTGTTTACTGATTTTAGCTCGTGAATTTTCCGCGATCGCGGGGTATTGGCGATGTATGGCGATGCTTTTAAAAATGCATCACTGATATAAAATTTACTTATGTCTAGTAAACGTTCTTCCTCCCCGCCTCTCTCTCTCTCTCTCTCCCTCTCTCTTTCTCGGACTATATTATATTTAGTTAGTATGTGTTTCATAGCAATATTATTTCTTGTTACTATTATATAAAGTATTTATATCGACTTGTGTGTATATTAAACTATATTTACAATCTTTTTCTTTTTTTTTATTGTAACACATTGAAGATAAGTTTTTTCCCCTAAAACGAGGTCGCTCGCAAGCCACTCGATTCCTAATAAACCGCGAAAGAATAAACTAACGCGGTTTAGTTAATAATTATGCAGCTTTGCACTTTTCTTCCTGGTCAAAGTATATCACAATACAAATATCGGTAGGTAAAGATATATAAACACCAAAAAAAGAATTATTCCAATGTATAGTACTTTACGAGAAATGAAAAAAAAGAATACCTTCACAAGAGAATATAAAGAGTAAAATTGTTGCTCATTGAATATGCGCGTAATTTCACATAGACCTTAAATATAGTTCGGATAATTCTCTCGGTCTGAATAATGTAAAAGTAATACAAGAGACAATATGTAATAAAAGAGAAAAAAATGACGCGCCAATTTCCTCCAATCCGTTTCTAGGAAAGGTGGAACGAGTGTTGACCCTCTTGCGCAGCTATCCGCAACTTTTCCCGCATTATTTCCAAAGTAGTATAATCAGGCAGTTTTAGGTAGTTGACGCAAGTCATTACTGATGGTAGAAAATCATCGGTCTTCATAGATGGATCGAAAGTCTTGCGTACTATTGTTAACGGAGGTGTCAAGCTCTTGAAACCTGTAAAGAAATAAGCCGCATAAATTTCATTGTGTAACTTCTCATTATATAAAAGATGTCAAAGTGTATCCACCTCCAACGGGCAAGCGTGGCGAGCCAGTAACGAACTGAATGAACTGTCGCTGCTCCTCACTATTGTATTTGGACATAACTTCGAACAGAAAACGGATGGCGCGCGAATCAGGTGTGTAGCCATGATCAGTTCTACAGCACTCTGCAAGAATTTTCACGTCCCACTGTCCGCCCGTTTGTGCGTGCCCACAAAATACCGCCTCTAACTCCTCCGGGAAGAATAATCTCAATTGCGAAGGAGGAAATACCGATTCGAAACCTTCCCGGAATGCTTCCATTTGTCTAAATACTCCTTCGTATAAGAACCAATGTACTACCAACTAAAATTTTATAAAAATTGCATGAATATGTAATATCTTTGAAATGATACCAACAAAGAAGTCATCAATGCACCATTATATTACCTTAATATATTGATCCAAATTGTGAATAGTAACAGATATTTCACTGCCACCTTTTCTTAATTCAATGTTTTCATAACCCGGTAGTTCGAACACGAGGCCCAAATCGGAAATTGGACACGAGTCTAAATCGAGAGTGTCGATTAATTGCACTTTTTCGTGCGGCCGTAATGTTTGATCCTTTTCCATAACGTCTTTTCTCCTCACAACTTCTTGAAGTTTACTGAGAGTTCGATACACGTCGGGACACACATATGCTAAATCTGCTAATGTGAGCGTATGCTCTTCTCCCAACAACCAGCGATAGAAAGTTAAACTAAATGGCAAGTCCAACTAAAATGGAGAAAAAATTAAATGCAATACAAATACATGAGAAAACTCATTGCAAAAAACTTCGCAGATAAATAACGATTTTTACCATTCTAGAATCGTATATCGCCTTCGCCATAAATTTTCCAAGGAATTTGAATTTGGTTTTCAATTTTGCTAAATGAGATACTTTAGTATTCCATGGGATCGGCGCTGGGAAGAGCCCATGTGCAGAATTAACGTACCCGTTTTCGGAAGGATTAGAACTGCCATGCCATAGATCTAAATCGGCGCGTTGCAGTTCCTTGGAGACTAGAGCATAAAATTCCAAAGTTGGACCAAGGCCGGTACCAACCTATACACAACATGCAAATGCCAAATTAGAAATATGTAATAAGATTTGATCTAATGGAAGCATATGTATATACATAAAAATAACCAACCTCATTGACATATTGCACTTCAAGTAGAGCCTTGTTAGAAGCTAAATCTTGAATTACTTGCTCAGCTTGTTTAAGAATGTCTGTTCTCGAAATAGTTCTCTTCCTCCGTTCTAAACGTGGCGTAACACGCTCTTGACTATCCGAACCAGATAATTCCGGCGCGGAATCTAAGAGACGTTGCAGAGCTCTGTCTCGGTCGAATGATGTTGCGTATAATAATAGCTGCCTTGTCTCAAACGGAAAGAGGAAAGGACTGAAATTAAATCATTCAAGAATTATAAATAAATTCTGAATTATAAACAACGAAATGGATTTTAAAAAAATTGATCTACCATTGTACTAACCAGACAGTCGCGATCTGTTGTAACCAAGATGGTAAATTTCCAGTCATGATCACCAGTGGATCTTGCAACTGTCTACTTGCTTTTGCAGCAATTTTATTGTTGATGAAATCCTGGGGCGACAATAAACTCATGCTCTTCAAATGAGGAAATAGTATACCCCAGTGACGATTGAGAGCATGTAAAAGCCGCAGGAGACACAATCCATCGAGGGAAGCATCCGTGATGGTTACAGTAGGAGATGGTAATATGGGAGATAGATATGGCGCAAGGGGACAATGCTGTGGCGGAACAGTGCCTTCTAGCCAAAGACTGTCTTCTTTTCTCTTTGAACTAATCTTTGTACTTTTTCCCTTGCCCTTTCTACTATTACCCTGTGAACTCGAGCCTGATTTTGGAGAAGTTGTGGCATCCTCTTCCGGTACAGGTCTGTTTATTTAAAATATATAAAGTAAAGAAATATATGTATATTTTTCTCCATTTTACTTTATCTAAAATTTTTATAAGCATTTAGATAAAGCAAAATGGAGAAAAATTACATGGCACTTCTTAGAATAAAAGCATTGGTATAACATTGCAAAAAAAATCGCGGTCGTCTATTTCCGAATATTTAAAATACCTGTAGTATATCGTGTGGGTTTGGACCCATACTGCATCGTGTCCTAATGGCGGTTCACTATCGGCCTCTGCCTCGGAATGATCCACTCCGGAACATCCAAATTGCCTGACCGCTTGATAAACCGTCATATTGAAGGGTAAAACTATATCACCAATTAAAAACTGAAGTTTATGTTTAGGCGGTCCCTGACTTATAACAACTGCCGCCTTGAAAAAAAAACAAAAGATAACCATAAATATTTTGTTAATTATTGTCGATTTGTTTGTAATTTAAAAGTCATGAAAAAAATATATACCAAAGTATCGTCAATGTCGTCCTCGCTGTTATCATCGTCACTGACCATTGAGTCAGCATCGCGAATTCTACCATATCCACGTACCATTAAATAACGTTCGATTGCCTGTACTAAGGCAAGCGGATCTATTTTTACAGTACCTCCCTTCCACTGTTTTAAATTATTACAATCTGGATGCCGTTGAAGATTACACTGCACAAGTCAAAATATTTGTGTTCATATTGTGACATTCAAACAATGAATTTATTTTTAGAAACGGCTAAATTTTGTAAAGTAATTACCTTAAGTTGATGCGTATTGAAAAATTTGAGAGCACTGGTACCACCGCGACCAGCGCCAGAACCCGCGGGTAAGTCATGAACTTTCACCGGAAATTGTTCTAGCTGTGCGACACAACTGTTTAACTTGGCTACTAAAGCACCAAATGCTCCAGGATGAAGATCCATGATATCGTTGTTCTGTTGCATCTGGATAAAATATTACAATTGTATATGTGTATATATATACACATATATATATATATATATATATATATATATATATATATATATATATATGTATGTATGTATGTATGTATGTATGTATGTATGTATGTATGTATACATGTATGCATGTTTATATTTGAAGCAAATTTATCGGACAAATGTTGAAAAGATCGATTCTACTTACAGTGGACTCTGCAAATAATTTCCAAAACATACGAAGGCGGTCGTAGCGATTACCCGGTGCATCTATGGTAGTGAGGTAGTTTAACAAAGCCTTGATAAGACCGCTGTAATTCATTTCAAAGGGCGATATATCACTTTCGAGGACTATATCTCGTAATTCTGTCAATGCTGACAACATCTCGTCCAATTCCTGCGAATAGTAAGTTGTTTAGTGCGGATTACATAAATCGATAGAAATATATAATAAATTGTACATAATGTGTACATATTTTTGGTATATTTATTATTTTGTATGTTTATTAGTATGTGTATATATAATGTGTATATGTAATGTGTATATGTATTAACTTACATGAAGAAATATATCTAATATTATTAATGTATGTATAATTTGTATATATTCGTGTAATGTATTTACGTTTGATTGTAATCGCTGTATTGCAGCAGTCAGTCGAGCGAGAACCGTTAAAGCGGGATGCGAACAAGGCGCATCGTCCTGATATCTCGCCAGGAATTGAGCCGCTTGTTCGCGCACCCATGTCTTTGCCTTGTCTCGATTTCCGCCGGTTAAGCTCGGATTACTCGGTGGTTTTGACAAATTCGTGGACGAACTTGAATCTCTCTTGTCGCCGCTGGTACTAGACGAGGACGATTTTCGGCCCCATTTGGCTGGATTAAGATTCCCTAGAAAACGATTGTTTTTCGGAGTGAAACCAGTAAACAGGGATTCTGGCTGTTGCGTTTGCTGCGGCGTAGTGGTACCAGCTAATCTCGAGAAACGACCCTTTTTGTTCTGTCGTTTTTTCTTCAGCACATCACCGATTCTTCTATAATAAGTAATAATAGATAATACATAAGTATATACATGTAATAACATAATACAAGAAATATGTTAAAAACAATAAAATTATCAGTAAAGACGTTTTGTACTAACAGGTGAGCACTTTGTGGTGTACTTGATTCTTCTACGCTACTATTTAACTCCGTTCTATGTGGTTCCAACGAAGCACTGATATTTGGTTTATATTGGCATGATGATGCGATTGTGCCAAATAATATGTTGCCATTTGAAGATGGAGAGACAACCGGAGATGTGGCACTGCTAGAAGACAACATTGCGGTGGAAGAAAGTGGCGTATTAGACGGACCTGGCTGTGGGCTTGGTAATGACGTACCTAAATGCAACATAAAATGATACAATATATCTATTGTGTATATTGTATATATTGTATTAAATTAAACATTGAAAATGAAAATAAGGACGGTAATTTATTAGCGTTATTTACCAGAAGGGCACTTAGGTGGTGAAACACCAAGAGGTACTTCGGGATCTGCTAATTGACGAACTTGATGTAACACGCCTTCACGATGAAAATGAACCCCAAATACTTGTGGCAATCTCTTCATCAAGATACTCGCCATTTGAAGAGCCCCAATAACTATACGTAAGTCTTGCGACGCTAACATACCAGCTATATGAGACGAGACCACTTGATTCTTCAGAACATCCTGTGCATAAAAAAAATATATAGGTAAAGTACATATAGTACTTGTAAATATAGCACACTATCAAATATAACTCTGTATATCACTTTATTTAATATTTTATTTCACCTTAAGCAAATCGGTTGAAGCATAATACACCATACGAAGAAGAGCTCGGAGACATTTGCATTTCACAGCAGGCCCAGCTGAGCTACTATAAACTTCATACAGTACAGAGAATAAAGTTCGAATAAAAGACACTAGCCATTCGTTTGTTTCAATTACCGGAGGCACGACATCCATACTGCAATCAATAACAAAATAATTACATTAACACGTATCTGTAATAATATTAGACGGGTTGCAAAAAAATTCTATCGAAATGTAATTTGTACCTAGATGAGCAAGTAGGACTCTTTCCCTCGGTGGGATTGGCGTTTACTCTGCGAAATATACTTCTTGCCATTCCTATATCCTCATTAATTTGTTTCATCACAGTCAGATCTATAGTGTAAGTTCGTCCTAAAGAGGAAAGGCATAGTTCATCTTCGCCATTTTGAAACGCCATCTGAAATAGTACAGTTAATGCTTTGTACTTGTCGATTAATTAATGTACTTGTACATTGCAATCATAGAGAATCACCTCAATAATTCTAGAATCTATAGTACTGAACGGATGAGAACATTGTCTCTCGTCGCGCCATTCCCACTGAACAGTCTCCTGTTGATTGCTGGTCCTTTCGAGTAAACTATTTACACTAAATATTCCATCTGTTGGTAATGGAGGCATAAGTTCTTCGATTAGACATGTAATTTCAAACCATTCCTGCGGTGTACGCGGTACCAATTCAACATCTTCCGTTTTCACTTCGAGAGATCCAGTTAAAAGATAACTTAATGTGAAAGCTATATTTTGTTGCAGCAACAGCTGTGCCAGATCGGGACAGCGATTCGATATCACAGAGAGCATTCGTAATACAGTTATGAAATTGTTAGTGCTGTTAACTGGCGGCGTAATCATAAGCTATAATAAAAAGATATAGAATAATATATTATAAATAAGACCCAAAAATTATTTCAGTAATATATATATTGAACTCTAATAATATAACACGAACCAGTTGTTGCAGATTCTGTAAAAGTTCGGCATTGATAATCTTATGCAGCATCACGGGATCATGTTGGAAACTGTCAACTAATCGACTGAATGCTTGACACACACACTCGACACTCTTCTTATCTTGATTCGTCAATCTACTCGTTAATAATGGTAAACTATCTACTACCAAATGAAAATCATCAGGATGAAGATTTTGACAGCAATTTGCGGTAATTGTTAATGCTGAACGTTGTGCCGTAATGTTGAAGAAGTCAACGAATTTTAAACAGGCTGACACCCCACCCTGAAAATAAAAAAATAGTATTGCAACAATTTTAAAATCCACTTAAAATTAATTACAAGTTATCAAAAGTCATTTCGGATTTGTAAAGCATTAAGTGTAAAACAGTATAAAACGTCTTGCTTAACTCAAAATTTAAAATATTTCTTTTATAGTAAATAAATACATACCGCGTGTAAAATTGTTTTGCTGTGCCTGCGTGACAACATGGCTAATGCTGTCAAGCATTGTTCAGCTACGTCCATGCATTCGATCGATTCAAGCTTTTGCAAGAAGACTGGAACCGCGTCCACCACAACAGTAGACGATCGCGGCAATGCTTCCATCATGTATGTGAGAGCACGACACGCGTGAGTCATTATTGCAAAATTATGTTCAATTCCCAATAAATTAATTAAAGCTGCAACCACTTGTTTGACGGGAAAGCCTGTTAAAGTATCTTCGTTGCCCATTACAAGAATCTCGCCCATGTTCATAACGGCCTGCAATTGTTCTCCCTCGTCCTCAACGGCTTGTAAACCAGCTAACAATTGTTGGGCCTTAGCAGCTAAATAAAAGTTATTAATTTAAATTAATATGAATAAAAATAATATTTCAGAAAGTAGCTCATACGCGATACATCATACCAGAACTTGCACCCATGCTTCTGTTAAGTAAGTGTTGCATCCGCGGGCCTAATGCACCAAACACATGAGGTGGTAATCCTCTAGCCTCCAACAAAGCTTGCAATCGTCCGACTTCTCCATCATCACTTTCACTATCACCAGTCGTTCCTGACATTCCAGATGGTCCTCCACTGGCTTTATCCATAAAGAAAAAAAAATTGATTATTTAATTTTACAATTTGACGCGTTTGACATAGTAAATTAAAATGTATTAATTCTTTGCGAACGGATAACAAACTGTACACCAAAAATTAATATATTAATACACATCACAACTTTATACATGATACATGAAAATTTATTAATTAATAAAAACATTAGAGTACTCAATGTGTGCTCCGATTATAAACCGATTGAATTAATATTTATATGACAAAAAAATTATCAGACATGCCGATTAATTATTAGACAATTGCTGTAAAAAAAGATTTTAGAGATCTAATTAATAACTAATCGATATAGTCAACAAACTTTTCGTTGAATGTAATATCAATCTTAAGAGTTTATACATTAATGATATTTAACCTGTAGCAGATGTAGCAGTTGATGCCGACTCCTCCTCACCTGTAGTTGAAATTAATTGATTGCTAGGAATCGAGGATGATACTGACGTAGCGCTGATAGAATCATTGCCCGACATTACACCACCCAATCCTCCAGAACCACTCTCAACCACCGGCTTCCTCACGCGCGATGAGGAGCGATGTCTATAACGTGATATCAAACACATATTATTATTATTATGTTTTAATTACATAAAATCTTGTTGCTGGTTTACAATTAATTTGGAAAAAAAAAAAAAAAAAATGTTTTAATAAATATCTGATTAAAATTACCTAGAACTCGAGCAGGCACCCGTTGTAGAATCTTTCTTATGATGTTTCCCTGAAGTCTTGTTGCTCGATGGCAGTTCCTTGGGTTGTTCACCGGAAGCTTTCGCGCGAGAACGTAGCAAGTGTTTGTGTGTAGAATGAGGGTGTGCAGGGTTGGCAGAAGCGGTGGCAGACACAGGTGGATTGGCAGTGGCCGTCGATGCAATGCCACTCGTGCCTGCCCCGTCATGTGCCAACGCCCCCCCACCACTCTCCGCAGGGTTACTTGCTGCGTTACCCACTCTGATGCTGGACTTGACACCCAGGATTTGACTACTCGTACTGCTACTCGTTGCGCTACAGGCCGCACCGCCGTGAGATTTCGAATCTAAAATATCCAAATGTCATACAACCATTGAGATATATAGGGCAAAGATTGAGATTCATTATATGTGACCATCTAACTGCGCACAGATTTCATTGTTATGCAGATGTCGATATTGTTTTACAAGTATATTATGTGTATATATATTTTTTTAATAGATACATTCTTATGCGTGTAAAATATTTTTTAAAAAAGGAAATGTAAATCTTGTTGTATATATGTACAAAATTACAAAACTCAAACATTTTCGCAAGTTTGTTAATTATATAAATGATGTATCATTTCTGTCATGTTTGCAATTTTATATACAATTTTTAATCTGTTCTGTAAAAATAAATACCTAATTGATCATATATTTAAAACTAAACAATTTTATATTAATTTTTTATATAAAATTGTTTAGCTCCATTTCTTTAAACAGCTTTGTGTCACGCAATTAGAAACATTAAATGTTGCACGTTTTTCCTAGGATAGAAATTAGAGATTGCAATATTGATTGTAAGATAAATACTGTAATATTATTTAAATGCCACGATATAGATATATAATTACGATAGATAAAATATAAAAATTATTCAAAAGTATAATGTTTTCATTTTAAACGCGCGAGTTTGATTCTGATAGTTTTCAATGTACAAATGTATGGCTTACACATACATATAACAATGAAAAAATTTACGAATTTTGCTCGTTACCCGAGTAAGAAATACTTTTCGTTTCGTCCACCAGGACGGATCCGTAGCAGAATTAAACAAAAATTTTCAACGATTTTGTGCCAATTCAGGTATTCGAGTTTAATACATGGGGTTTCTTTTTTGTAGAAGTATCTGTGTAGAATATAAAGACTGCCTGAAAAATATCTTTGCTCTTACAAATTTCCAGGACTCAAAGAATTCTAGAATAACTAGGATAGAATTCTTAGGGTATTATGGATGCAGTAAAAAGAATAGATTATGGTAAATATAAGAGAAACTGACCATTTTTTATCATATGACATATTAAAAATTCGTGAAACCAAAAATTAAATTTAGTTATTCTCTCATTTAGTATAAACTATATATTTATACATTCTGGAAACAATCGAAAATCAAAATTCATATAATAGTAGAGACATTATTTTTAAATAATCTTCAAATTTTTATTAAAAATTAAATTAATAAAACATATTAATTGAATATATATAGTTAAATATATTTGTGTTTCTTCGTGATTTTTTAATATATATATATTAAAAAATCATAAAGAAGCACAAATATATTTAACTTATTGAGACTCTTTGAATATAATAAAGTGTAAATATTTTCTGTATATTCTTTAAATTAGTAATGTACAATGTAGAGTTAATTATTATTAAATAAAATATAGTAACTTAATACCTAATACACATTGCTTTATATATATTTCAAACTTCATAATAGCCAATTTCTCAGCAATTACAAAAAAGAAGAGATTAATGATTACATGTGATAAAATTATCTGAGATACTTGAGATAATGGTTACTACGCAATAAAAATCAGTTTTCATATAAAAGTTTTCTTATTAAAATAAAAATCAACATAAAAGAAAAAATAATTTTTTTTATTTATATTCCAAAATACAACATTTTACTGATTATATTTATATATCTGATTATATACTGATTTAATACTGATTATATTTATATATGTTATACATATTTATTATTTATATTTAATCATATTTATTAATTATTGTGAAAGAGACATTAGAATATATACATCATGATATGCACATAAAATAATTACGTAATGAAAAAGGTATATTCATAGTATTTCCAGTATAACTTGAACACATTATCTCAAAAATAAAACATTTATATTAAAAAATTCATAGAAAATTTCAATAAAAAGAAAAAAACAGTATATTACAAATTTTTAAATACTGATTACAGGTATTTATATAATTGCATTATTTAAATACCAATAATCAATAATATAATTTCAAATCTATCTCACATTTTCTTTTTATAGATTCTTTCTTAAATTTAGAGCTCAGTTGATATAGACTGATTTAAAAATTTGGTCAATGAAGAAATCAACATTAAAGAACGTACATTCATTTTTATCAGTTTATTCTATACAATATAATCAATTTAGAAATATTAATCAAATTGAATATATAATTTTGTAAAACAAAATTTAGTTATAAATAATTATCTTTTAATGTTAAATTTAAAAATGCATAATATATTAAAATTTAAACAATGTTTTTATATTACAGTAACTTTTTTTATATCTTATTTAATTATTAAAAACTGTTACTTATTAAACTATTAATTATTAAAAAACTGTTAACATTTTATATTGTATAATATATTTATAAATAACTTTACGAAAATGTTTGCATAGTTTATGAATTTTAGGATACTATTATCTAAAATAATTTGAGAAAGACAAAGAAGAGAAAGAGAGAGAGTGAGAGAGAGAGAGAAACAAAGAGAGAGACAAAGAGAGATATATAGATATATTGTAGCAGATATTAAAATATACATCATTAATTTTTTATTATATTCAATTGTAAAAACTATTAAAATAATATAATTTTATTATATTTACATAACAAAAAATTAAGAAGATTTAAAGAATTTAGATTTTTAATGTCATGAGTTAAATCATGACGATATTTTTAAATCTCATAATTATCAAATTTAATAAAATATAAATTGAAATTGTATTTTCTCCTTCTAAATATATTTACATAACTAATATCATGCATAAATGAGCTTGACATACAAGAATTTTACCTGATATTAAGTATACTAAATGATGATGCTTGCATATGGATGTAGGGAACAAATTCAGAATGGAGTTCAATAATTCTGATATTCGTTTAAACTACTCGCATATTTTAAGAGAACATAAGGGGAAGAAAATGTAGTACGAAGTGTGTACTCCTTAAGCTTACCTTCTTGATGGTAGGTTTGTGTTGATATTGGAAAAAGTGCTTTGACAGCAGACACAAATCCTTCCAGACATTCGCTCATCCTCTGGCCTAATGATACAGTCTGATCTATGACTCTTATTTTGATAATGTTTGCATTTTCTAAATTTTATTATATTCCTATCTCTTGAAACATTTTCGCTTTCATTGATATGTGCCTCTTAATAACCTCATCATTATTCTTTTTCATTTACACACACAATTACATTCAACACTTTGTTATAACATTTATGACTGATCATGTGATATTAGATCAAAACTTAAAATATAGTGTGCAAATTTGCACAAATTCTCATTAATTAAAAATTGGAAAATTCAGTATTATATAAAGGAAAAAATCTCAGTAATGTTTTTTTATATTGTATCATATTTAAAAATTGATTTCACATAACTTTGTTAATAAGTTAGCGAACAAGTAGAGGTATAACAAACAAATGTGTATATATGTAAATATATAAAGATATAACTTTAAAAAAAGCTTTTTGTTGATTTTTATGTTAAGCTAAAATGCTACTTAAGTAAATAATTTGTTCTTTTTTCTTATCTTTTTTCTTTCTGCATATATATTCATTATTGCAAAAATTACCTAATAAATTTACACACATATACATTTATCATCCTTTTTATATAGCATTTAATTGAATACAATAAAGAAATATTTTTTAAACTAATAGAACAATTAATGAACATAACTATATCATTAATTAGTTTTTTTGAAAAAGCCATATTTTTTATTAATATCGTAATGTTTATTACAAATTAGTTACACAATTTAGTTTGTCAATTTTATTTATTTACTTCATTTAATTAATTCGTGTTAAAATTTCTCAATATTAAAATAGTATTTATGTATATACTTATATATTTATTAAAATTTAAGAGTTGTCTAATTAGTGTGAGTGAGCAAGTGGTAATTCGCATTGCTCTCTTACTCATTTTCTGCTTGTTCGCTTGTATGACATCATAAATTATAGAAAGCTCTAATTTAAATCATAGAGAAACAACTCTTTTGTCATTAAAATATTTGTAAAAAATTAAGAAAAGAAAAAATTTATATGTAAATAAAATACTACATATAAAAGGTAAATTATATATATATATATATATATATATATATATATATATATAATGTATAAATTATATAAATTACAATATGTATGCAAAGTTTTTGATTCAAGGCTATATATTTTGTCAGTTTTAGGAGTTTTTCTCTCAATGTAATCAATATAAGCAATCTCAAAACAAAATTGTATCTTCACACAAATCACACATCATGTCTTGCAATTAATATCAAAGAGAAAAATATGCACTAACCTCCTCTTCCTCTCGATGTGGATGGATGACTAGTGATTGATGTCGCACTCGATGAAGCTACCAAGTTGTTGTAGGTACTTTTCCGACTACCGTATCCACTAGGCAGTGACAGATCGTAACTGCTAGTTCCCTGTGTCAATGCTTGTGGATTTTGTGGCGTACGAGAACGAGTCCGCGATGCCACACAATCAGTAGCTGTTAAATTTAATTCTGGCAAATTCGTCCTAGCTGCACTACGCACCCTTGTACCACTACCACTACTATAACTGGCTTGATGAATCTTATGATGCGATCTCCAGTCAGTATCTGTCATAGCAATATTTCAGTATAATCATTAATAATATCACATACTGCAATTTAATTAATAGTTTAATTGCAGTTTCACAATAAAAAAAGATAATTTTTTTTTTAAGTTTAAATAATATTAGAGTAACAAAATATTGAAATATATAAATAATATTAGAGTAACAAAATTTAGAGAAATTTAATTTTGCACCATCATGTAATAATGAACAGAAATTAGCCAAAATTTCACAATAGTATTATGATACATAAATTGATGATATATGAAAAAGAAAAAGAGAAATAAAATGCTATTAATTATGTATATTATATATAGATATTCTGATTGTAAATTGTAAATACAATTACCTGGATAAGATTCTAAACCACTTCCATGATTTCTTCGTTCACCTCTGATTCTGCCTTCCCCTTTGGAAGAATCAATCAAATGTGTGTGCGCTGTGTTACTGTCAACTTGGGATGCTTGTGGATCGCCAGTGGTCTGTCTACGCCTTTTCTCTTCCACCGTATCTGAGATTGTACCAGTACTTTGTCGTTTTCTATAACCACTGGAGCCACTACTAGAGCCTTTCCCCCTAAGTTTAGAGGTGTCTGCTGAAGCACTGGCCTTCTCTACAGACCCCCCTGATGACAACTGATCTTGTTGATCTGCCATAGATTAATCGACTCATGCCACTATTCTGTCTGTAATTAAAGAATAAAGAATGAAACAATTTTTATTATACAAATAGAGCCAAATATAGCGTTATTTTCTTATTTGTATTTATATATAATTATAATTAAAATATTTGAAATAGATGCATGATAAATAATTTTAGATAGCTATGAAAATTTCTAAGAAATTTTGATAAATTTGATGTTTTTCACTGATCTTTCATGTAAATCGATAAAATAATTTCTATAAATAAAATTTGAAATATATATAATTAAATATTAATTTTTTCAATCAATTTTTTAAATATATTTAAAAAAAAATAGATATCTTTTTCTTCTAAACAAAAAGTAAAACAGTTGGAAAAATATCAGATAAATATTAAAGTGTACTTGTGAATATTATCATGTAACATCTCTGTGTCCATGTAATAATGAAAACAACACAATGGAAGAAAACCAACACGTCATAAAAAATGAAATCGGTCGTATATCGCGGATAGACTGCGATACGGAACAAAAGTTTCCTTATTGCAGCCTTCTCTGCAAACGTTCTCTTTGTTGGAGGAAAACGTAATAATGCTATCGCTCCCATACGAGGCGAATATTTACTTTCGATTAGCTCGCATTCGAAATCCGTAAGTCGCACGTTCACGCACAAAGATATAGAATGGAAACTCACGACGGTCAGATGTTCGCGTTTAAATGAGCATACAATAGGAATTAAATGCCTGTCGACGATGCTTAGCGATTTCGTCGCTGGATGCACGATCTTTAACGCTGCTACAACGAATGTTGAAACGAACAGCAGCAGCAACACGACGTTCGCAGCGATATCGATAACGATGAGAGTGATTTCTAAAATAACAAAATAAAAAAAATCCATGCCTTGACGCGAGCCATATGCGCTCGGATAACAAGAGCGTGACTAAATAAAACGGTCGGTCGCGATACGTAATTAATGTTTTTTTCCTCGCGCCACATCGAAGAAGATAATAACGAACCGAGAATCATAACAAACAGTACGCGACTGCTAACTAGCTTGCTGGCTGGCTGGCTGGCTGGTTGGTTGGTTGGTTGGTTGGTTGGTTGGTTGGCTGCTTGATTGTTCCGTCCATCCGATATCACTTGCTAACGCGAAATTGTGCCGTTGACATGACGGCGAGGGCCCCTTGCCCCTTTCCAGCTCGACTCGGGTGATTACTCAGTCGCGACAAAGCACGATAAAGGCACGAGTCAGCGACATCGGCGAGCGAAGCAGAGAACTTCGAACCTAGATACCTCGAAACTCTGAATTTGTAGCGTAACAAAGACTCGCGAGCGAGCCACCATTTGCTCGCGATCGAGTAATGGAGGACGGGGTTTCTCTCCTCGTCCTACTCGCACGCGCTCTCCTCTCTCGCTCGCTGTGACCTCAGGTTGAAGTCCTCCAAAAAAGAGAGAAGCCCCTCTCCCCTTCTTCCTTACCCTTATCCCTACGCCCTCCCGTGCGCCTCGACCCGCGACTCATCCTCCCTTCCTCCCGCCTGCCCTTCCTTCCCACCCACTCGCTCACCCGCCCCACGCACTCTTTTCGATGCTTTCGTCAGGGACTCTTTTCGAAAACAGTTAACCCAAGTACGTATACGTATGCGTGTATGTGTGTACATACATGTATATCTTTACCTGAATGTGGGAAAAACATGCCCAGGGCATCGCGACGATCGGAGATATCCTCTCTCAGCTTGGTAGGACGCGAGACGAGGAGAACCTTCACTCCCCTTGGTTTTATCGCTGCATACGGACACATACACCCGCACGCACGCATGCACGCACGCACGCGAGAGATTGAGAAACGGCGAGCGTAGATATCGGGAGCGTTCGTGGCTACGTCCGCGCACGGCGCACAAAAGCGAATAAAACGTACACACACCACCGATCACTGGAGGAAAAAAAAAAGAAACAAACAAGAAGACACAACACAGCGAACGAACCAAGACGCACACTGAAGGCAAGTCGGCGGAATGCGACAGCGACCGCCGAGTCTCGGGTTGGTTAGGACTGGGTGGCCGCAGGACGCTCCGCCCCCGTCGCCAATGTCACACGCCAGCGAAGCTAGCTAGCCCGCAACGCACGGTCGGCACGCACGCACGCACGCAGCAGCCAGGCACCCAGGCAGGCGGACAGAGACACGCACACGCGCACGCACAATCCAGAAGCGACGAGAAACCAGTTATCTCCGTTACGTTCGGAAACCTGCCGCTCTCTGGGAGAAACCCCACCGTGCGCATGCGAGAACCCGAGCAACTAGTCACGTGACTGCGCTCGACAGACTCGTGCTTAGATGCAAGGGTGCGTGTAAAGATTTTTTTTTTCACTTTTTTCGTTAGGTCCTACTTGGGTGCTGATTCCATACGTCAGATATGTACATTGTTAATCTTCATGAATTTTGTCGAAACGAATGAAGAAGTTTGTTCGCGAGACGTTTCATGTTCATCAACCTAACGACCTAATTTATCTCGATGCACGATAGGAGGAAAAGTATTCGCATGATTTTTCTGATTGGGTTGCAATAGGATGATCTGGAAACTTTAAATAAAATTGATGCACGATTATATTTCTCTCCGCATTTAACGACGCTTCTCGCTGCGCGTGCGCGAGATTTCTCCCTCGATTTGGAAACACCGTTTGCCGTTACTGATGGCCTGGCTCGGCGCGAACGGCCATCTTGCTCGGCCGTTTTTTAAATTTTCATTTTCACTGCGAGACGCAAAAACCAGCCCGGATGGAGGCCGAGTTCGCTTACGTAAATTGAGCTTTTCCGAGATAATCGAAGCGACGATATCCGCACGACGTTCGCATGCGATATTACCCTTTTGCGTAGACGATCGATCGATCGAATTCTCCGTCGCAAAAAAATATTATACGTAAAAAAAAACACGTATATATATGTATATATGTGCGACGTTACCTCTCGTGTGTCTCTCGCGCGCCTGCCGTTTATGTAACGCACGTTTATGTATTTACGTTTATGTGGACGTGCGCGTTATCGCCAACGGAAATTGATGACGCTCGCGTGAAATAATTTTGTCATCGTTCACCTTTAACGTCGTAACGTAATAATTTTGTCATCGTTCACCTTTAACGTAATAGAAAAATGAATCACAGATAGTCGTTACTGATTAACTACCGCTGCTTATTCGATGTAATACGGCTCGTAAGACGCATATATCGCTTCGAATTCATTAGCTGAGTAAACTTCAAACTCGAATCGCCGAAAAGAAAAATGTCACGCACGATCGTTACTAACGTCACTCGAAAACTACGAAATTTCCAAAGCGAATAGATAACGCTCGCGCGTCTCAAACGACAAAATCTTATCTATTACCTCTATTACGGCGATCGTGCGCTTTACAAATCCGCTGCTGTAAAATGACGCGGCGCGTTTACATAAAGCACGTTCGTTCGTTTCAAGGTCTAATTGATCGTATGCGTATTCGGAGCCGATCGAAATTGTATGCGCCACTGCGACAGTGTGGAATTACACGGATATACGCAAGACGCGACGAGAGGGCTTGTTGCGTCGCGTCTCGTATCGTGTCGGAGGAAACGGCAAAAAAGGGAGAAGAGCGAAGCGAGAAAACGCCTCGCATTTATCGCGTAACAGATGTCAGATTATGATCGCTCCGATCTCGGATATGCGATATACGATTAGTTGAAAAAAAACGCATTTGACGACGGTCAATTAGCCGTTAATAAACCCGTGTCAAAACCCGAGCGATGTCAAAACAGCCTGCCTTGAGATCAGCTGTCCGATCGGTCGCGTTTTCCTGTCGCACGCGACACGCGATCGATCGACACGGCCGTGTAACCGGCCCTTTGCCAACGTATCCAAGTAACGTTCCTACTCACCGCAAAAAGGGAGCTCCTCCCTGGAAGTCGGACTCCAGTTACGCAATGCGATGCGCGAGGGGACACGTGAAAATACAGAGTGAGCTGTCAAGTCGATCCGTTTGCGTCGTCTGCTACCGCGAGATATCTCGACCCGAGTCATTACAGACGACGCGCAAAGTGTTTGCAGGAACGCATCAGTCGTTGCGGCGGTTCGCACTCGCCGATTGGTCAACGAGCCGCGATCCTTCCGCGCCGACCAATCAACGAATCGGACGAGAACGCGGTGTTTTCAAATCACTCGTGTAAGTTCGCCATGAGACGGCAAGTCCGTTGCGATTTCGCCCATTCGATATCGTGATTTGACAAGATGTAGCTAGGTTATGTTTGAATCCAACGCGCACATAATTTTATTTTAAAGCCTGTTAATCGCGAGGTAAGCCATTCGATGGAAAATTTCACGGTGTTGTTTTTTATCATAATAATTTTATCTTGTTCGCGATAATGTAAAGTTACTCAATTTTTTACTATTGGCATTTTCCAAGAAGTTGGGTTAGCGTCAAATATGTACAAATTTAAACGACTGGAATATAATGCTTCTTATTCGATTATTTCTAAGCTAATAAGTTATTCGGTAAAGAAGTATACATGTAATAAAATTGTTTATATTTTGCACCAAAGTTAATATAAAAGGATAGTAATCCATTTATGACAATCACAGTTAAAACAGTAGCAATTTTACATTTAGAATAAATATACATAAATATGTATATATATATATTTTTTTTTAAATATATATATATATATATATTATCTAATTTTTTTATATAATCTTAATCAATAACATTTATCTATATTGTTAGTTTGTACTATGTTATAACGAAGTACAATATATATATATATATATATATATATATATATATATATATATATTGCTTCATTTTCTATCCATACCATATAACAATTCTTTCAGTGATTCTTCATTTATGGTTTGCAATGTATCAGTGTCATCTTTGTTATGACTAAAGCTTTGTTCTATGCCTGAATCTACTGCATTTATTTGTACATTGTCAGAGACTTGTGGAAAATTAGTATAAGTATCTATCGAATCCTCTTTATGTTTAGGTGAAGATACTCTCAATTGTTCCATCTTGAAAGTAGGAGATGATATTCTATTTTCCAAAGGAGACATCACCATGGAAAAGAAATCATTTGTGCTTTTTAAATCTATCTTTTCATTATCCGATCGTGTTTTCTCAATTGATTCCACAGGTTCCTCGAGTTGTACAGAATTAAAGTTATTGGTGCTTTTTGAATCCTTATTTGTATTACCAACATCTCTAAATTCCACATTCTCTTCTTTTCTCTTAGGAGATACATTATTTATCTCTGACTGTAGTGCTAAAACATGTTGTCCTTGGGCGTTTATTATCAATACAAACTTATTCTCCTCATTATTGATAGCGTTTAATTGATTTTCTTGAAAGGTATTAGTCTGTGGTTCAATTGTTTTGTCATCAGCATCTTGTGCAATCATGTCAAACTGCTGGGTGTTACTTGACGTTTGTGCAGGACATTTATGAGTTCTTTGACTCACCTATAAACATAATTCAAATATAGAAATTATTAAAAAGCAAGAATATATGATTGAAGTATTTTATTTATATCAAATGTATAAATTATTTTTTTTTCTACCTTGTATCGGAAGCTTTTTTCACATGTTTGACACTTATAAGGCATCACTCCTGTGTGAATTCGACGATGGACTAAGTACGAAACACGTTGACGAAAACATTTTCCTGCAGAAATTAGTATGGCATTGTAGGAAGACCATTACTATCATATTATATAGCTTGTACATTTACAAGATAAATTGTATAGCATTTTTTGTGGGAATATCCTGTTTTTACCAAGCACATCATGCATAGCACATTATAATGTTAGTCACTACACAAACAAAATAATTTTAATGTCAATTATTAGTTTATTCAAATAACAAACAATGTGAGCGATAAATCGGTTAATATCGCACTATCTCATATTTTTAAAAATAATTTTCTAGTTTTCTAACATACCACATGTTTCGCATGCGAATGGTTTTTCTCCAGTATGGATCCTTTCATGATTATGCAATGTAGAAAGCTCTTTGAATGATCTACCACAAGTTGCACAGCTATGAGGTTTCTCATCCTTATGATAAAATCTATGCTTATGATATGATTGCTGAAAGGTGAAGCTTTTTTCACAAATTTTACATTTATAAGGCATTTCTCCTGAATGTAATCGTTTATGTTTTTTCAAAAAATACTTGGTTGTAAACAATTTACTGCAAGTATCACATTCCCACTGTTTGCCTTCATGAGTTTTCAAGTGTTGTATCACATGTTGTTCCTGAAATAAGAATATAAATGAGATTATTAACAGCAGTTTGTAAAAATTGTGTATAAAAAAAAGAATTATGTCCTCACTTTCTTAAATTTCTTTCCACATGTAGGACAAGCGTACCCAGTATCGTTGCATGTAAGTTCGATTTGGCCATCTTTAGAAAAAGAACCTGTTACATGTGAATAATGCGAAATTTGTTTGCATTTGTTTACATTAAGTGATTAATTAAATAAATTGTGTATATATATATAATTTTACTTGCCTAAATTGTGTCCAACGTGTGCTACTCTCATATGTATCATTAAGCTACCTCTCATTTTGAATACCTTAGAGCACAAATGACACGAATAATTTTTAAGAACTTTCCCAGAGATATTATTTGAATCTTGTTCATGCACTAATTGTTTATGTAAAGCCAAAATGTTAGTGTCAGAAAAATGGAAGCCACATATGTTACATCGTTCCGTCCTTTTTTTCGGTGCTATAGTTCGAAAAACTTTAGTATGGGACATTTTTTTGTGCTCCGAGTTTTCATCTTGATATTCAGCATTTATTTCAAGCATAGTTTCTTCTGCATTAGATAAATTTTGTTTGTTATTACATTCTTCTACTGAGACACTTGCACAAATTGGCATTATATTCTGAACTGATTGAAAATTTGAGACATCGTTTGCTTTTTCAATTAAATTTATCATCAGTCTTTCTTTTGTAACATGTTCACTATTATTCGACTCGCATTCTCTTTCAATATCTCGGTAGATATTAGTATCTGTACTCTCTGTTACTTTTGTTTCAGTGATTAAATCCGATATAGCTTTTTCTGCTTGTGTATTTTCTGTGATTATATTTAAGTGTTTAATATTATCATTACAAAAATATTGTGTTGTGCAATCTGTTTTTAATATGTCTTGCTGCAAACCTGTGGTTGGTCTTAATACTATATTGTGATTTTCATTTGATTGTGGAAAGATATTTAGTTTTATCACATCATAATTGTAGTCTGATATAAAATTGTTTTGATTCGCACCTTTCACTGCTAAGTTTTGATTTTGTGCTTGAGGCTGTGAGTTTACAATAGAGATATTATTTTCTGTATTTGCTATGCCAGAATCTAACGGTTCCATACTATTGTTATCATTCGACATTTGCTCTTTACCTGATTGTTGTGTTTTTAATATATTCCACTCTTGCAGAGCAACATTATGCACATTATGAACTATATTCATATGCTCATTGGGAGCAACATATTTAGATGACTCTGTTGTATTATTATTCAAATTGATTGTATGACTAAATAAATGTATAGTTAATTTATCTATGCCTAAGAGCACTTCATTACAAACAGGACATATAAGAGGTCGAGTTGCTACACTTACAAGACCAGCTCGCAATGCATCAAGTGTTAAAAACCCAGGTTGAGAACATAATGGACACATTAAGAGTCGTGCGCACATTTTTGTCGAGATAAAATTTATCGTTATTTATTAATCGTTATATATTATATACATATGTATATATTTACTAATCTCTATAAAATGATATATGCACATCTTTGCATTTATAATTATGTAGAATACCATTTAGTTTGAACATGTTCCAACTTTTATAGGATAGTTAACCATCGTGATTGTAAAATTCTGATGATAAATAATACGTTTGTGTAATTGAAAGTTGACATTGTGCAGACTTATTAAAATTATTGATGTTATACTTGAACTTGACCTAATAATTTACAAAATAGAATTCAGTGGTACATAATCTCTCATCTGAGATACTTTAATAAAATATTACGAAATATTATACTAAATTCTGAACACTGACACTGTATACATAAAATTCTCACACCTCATCTAAATATAGAAAGATAGTTTAGGATATCTGTGCTGAATTCCTGTGTGTCTCTGTGGAGTATGTCTGATGATCAAGAAGTTATATTTAGAAAACTGGTGGGATATTCAAAATATCAGAGTGCTTCAAGCCAATATATGTATTAAATATCACTTGTATAACTTGTCAAATTTATAAATTAATAAATATTAGTTATTTCATACAAAAAAATGTTATCTTAAGTTTAATTACATTTATATGGTGAGCCATCTTTACAGCAATATTCTCTACCCGCAGACAGATTTGTATTTATCCATTCATCTTTGCAATTCTTAATGAAAAGATAAGCCTGTAAAATAAAAATATGCATAATGCATTAAAATTATATAATTTGTGCGTAAAAGCTATGTATGTAATTATATTATATTTTTAATTATATAATATAATTATATTTTTATAAGATCAAGAATTTTATAATGGTATTATAATAAAATTAATTTGAATACAATACTTACTCTTTCTTTGTAACAGTTACGATCTAAAGAAGCACAAAGAATTGTTGGACTGTTTGGTAAATATTTTACTATCTGTAAAAATACAGTTTTAATAATTATTATTAATAATAAAAAAAAATTAAGTATTAAATTAAGTATTTGAACTTATAGAACTTATGTAATGTGAAAATGTTAAAGACAATATTGTAATTTAAAAACTCACAGCTTCAAGGCATTTGCTGGTACAAAGCCTGTTTCCAAAAGTACTACATGGTAGTGGATCAGGATGTTCATGAAGGAATGCAGGATATCCTTTAGGTTGCTCTTTGCTTCCTTTTGTAAATTGTCCACTTAAAAATACAGCACAGACACAGCCAATTGGCTCTTCACTTGCATATGATGGTTTAATATTTATATCAGTACTGTTCTTTTCCGCATAAGAATATGACATGCAAAGAGCCATCATCACCAATGCTAAATACATTTTGGCCTGAAATATAAATTGCTACAGTTACAACAATGCTTTTCAATTTTATAAGTCCATGTGTTAACCATGCTCCAATTTATTATAATTTTGAGATATTATAATTTTGACATATTATTTAAAAGGATAAAATAAAAAGAAAAAATACTTTTAAGTTCTTGCTTCTCTAAAATATCAGGATAATTAAGTATCAATGATTTAACTTGTTCACTCAGAGAGAATTTCACTGTGTCACACTTCAAAAAACTTTATTCAAATGCAATAAGACTGAAGTCTTAAATCTTATTAATGTCACATTATGTTGCAATATCACAAATATGAGGTTACATAGAATGCTTATTAAGCAAAATTTCAGATTTCAAACATAGTAAGAATTCCACTTTAATCGTATTATGATTGGAATGTACACAACTGAATAACAAGCAAATTTGTTTAATGAAGATTTCAAGGATAGTCGAGCAACAAAATTGTTCATAATGAGAATTTAAAAAAGAATGAAAAAGAATTTAAAATGTAATTTATTGATAGTGAATTAATAATATAATCAATAAATTGTATAAATATCTGTGTCCCTTATTTATTAAGATTTAAATATAAGATGTCTAAGCAAAAGATATTCAAATATGACATTACAAAATGCAAAACTTTATTTGTAATATTTTTACAATTTTTTTGTCATAATGATGACAATATTTACAGTATATTTCTCATAACTTTTGCTTCTCCTTCTAATACAATTTTATCTCCATTAGCGATACACGTATATACACATTTAATAATTTTTCTTACTGATACAATTTTTACTATTACTTCTACAGAATCACCAGCATAACATGGTTTAGGAAATTTAAGGTTTTGTTCAATAACTATAGTGCCTGCACCAGGTAACTTTGTACCAATTAATCCTGATACAAGACCATTAAGCAAAGCACCGTGTGCAATATTTCTCGTTGATTCAGTATGTATTGGATTATAATCACCTGTTAATTCAGCAAATTTGAGTATGTCATCATTTGTTATCACTTTGAAAACTGACACTTGATCTCCTTCTCTCAGATTGTTCATTGCTGTATTAGCAAATAATCTTGTTTTAAATGAGCTGTTCATAGAATAATTTTTGA
Organism: Camponotus vicinus; assembly: GCF_025532165.1. Classification (NCBI taxonomy): domain Eukaryota; kingdom Metazoa; phylum Arthropoda; class Insecta; order Hymenoptera; family Formicidae; genus Camponotus; species Camponotus vicinus. The sequence goes on from NW_028141981.1 coordinate 17,336,235, forward strand.
GAAATCCAGTAAAGAATTGAATTAGTTTCATGATGTTATCTTATTACTTCTTTACAGTCAAAAAAATATATAATTAATTCATATTATTAATTATTCTTAATTAAATATATAGAATTAAATTTATCCTCAGGAATTTCATCATTTCTTATTGGAAATTAATTATTATCCCTTAGCTTTTATCTTTTCCACTTCACTTGCTTCGCAATAATCACTTAGAAATATGATTGCTAAATTTTTAATACGGATATTAGTATCATATGAAAATTCTAACATGCGTTTAATTATTTCGACTGATGTTATTTCATTCCTTGATTCAGGTGTGATCAAAAACATCAAGGTAGAAATTGCCGAAAGCACGATATCTTCATCTTGAGAAGAAAGTAACGATGATATTAACTCAACACCTCGATTGCGTAAGATATAAATCTTATTTATTGCATCTGAAAAAAGAATATTACATGAATAATATAATATAATAATAATGTTAAATATCATGTGTAAATATTCTGTTCCATTAAAGATATGCTCTTACCTAAGCACAAATTGCATATACCACCAATGGCAAACTGTACCAATTTTGGATTGTTTTCAGACAAACTATCGAGAAATATATCAATTATTTGTAACTGTCTCATATATCCATAATTTATAGGATCATAAGCAAAATTCGCCAAATTTGACAATACTTGCTCCTTCGCGTCTAATAATTTAAAAACACGATAAAATGATATTTAATGTTACTATATTGATCAAAAAGTCTATATACATTCGTATTATATAATATATTTGTATTTTACATATACAGTTTTCACATATTTTTTTCTTACCTTTAGATTTAGTTGTTTTGTACTCAGTGGCTAAAAGTTTTAAGAAATCATAACGTCCGACACCATTCTTGCCTGTGCGTTGTATTAATCGTGCCTTAGTCGAGAACATTGAAGTTGCAATATATAAAACTTATTTTTCTATTTTTTCTTAGTCAACAGTATGCACTTGTCGAATATTCTACTGTTAGGTATTATTCTATGGTTAGGTTTTATTATGATATAAACATATGCATGCCTAAGAATATAATTGTAAAAAATTTTATATAAAGTTATATATATATGAAAAAATAATACGGTCAAATATAAAAAAAAATATATTCGATACACATTGCTAAACAGTAAATAACCTCTGCAATATAACTTTATATGTGACAAATATTTTATTATAAACCTATAATTGGAGATCAAACTTTATTTATGCATTTCATTTTTTTTTTTTTTTAATAGTAATTGAATATAGTCGTTTTCTTAGAATTTGGATTTCGTATAGATATATCACGTGTCAAATATATTCTGTAAATATTGAGGATGTGTTCCTTTTGATGCTACGAAAATTTCGAGTCGTTTGATTGGCCAATCAAATAAAAGAAGTAAAGATTTTTTTGCTCTGATTGGTTAATCGAGCGCTTCGACCCTTTCGTAATGTCAAATGGACAATAAAGTTTAATGCATACTTCTTGCAATTAAGAGCTAAATATGATTGGTCAATGAATCGAGTGGTATGACATCGGAACGTATACACGTGGAACATACCCGTCTTTCCTCGTTATCGTGTTCTTATCCAAGTACCGTAGGTGGCTGCCGTGGTGGAAGTTGATGGAAGTCATGGTGTACACGTAGCCGGCGTTTGACGTGTCCTAGCCTCCTAGCTTAGGCATTTGGTAGCGATTTGATAATTTGTTTGCGCGCCGCTTAAGTCTCGCAACGTGCACAGGATCGCGGGTATTTATATGCACATATGGCGAATGCCACGTTGTGAGTATATTTTAATATAACGCGAATATATATACTCACACGCGTATATATCTCTCTCTCATTAACGCCCGTGGAAACAAAATGCAAAGGCGACAAAACATGCTGCCGAACAAGTCATCGCCGTCTTCGTCGTCATCCTCGTCGTCCAGCACAGCTAACGCGAAGGTCATGTTCCCCGATAAGAGACCGACGACCAAGCAAATGAAATCGTCCACCCTGACGAACGCCGCCGGTCTCAGTTCTCTCATCACCTTCACCGTTCTCTTGCTCGCCTGGATCTCGGGCTTTGCCTCGCGGCTCTTCGCCGTCATACGTTTCGAGAGTATCATACACGAGTTCGATCCGTGGTACGTACTCTGCGTCGGTTTCTTCTCGTCCCCGCGATTAACAACTCCACTATTATGTCATAGTGTAAAGAAATGATTAACTTTTGTTTTGCTACTATATAACGAAATTATGAAATAAATTGATTTTAATATTTTGTTTTTATCTAGAAACACATGAAAGAATTTGCATTTTCATTTAAAATCATACATATATGAATATTTTTTAATTGATCGATGATCGAATAAATTGAACAATTATTTTATATAGCTAGAATAAAATTTCTATTTATTTTAATAAGCAAAAATAAAAATTGTTATCTAGAAGTGTAACTAATTTAAATATCTGAAATTTAGGTTTAACTACAGAGCGACAGCATACATGGTGCAACATGGATTCTACAATTTTTTAAATTGGTTTGATGAACGAGCATGGTATCCATTGGGACGGATTGTTGGTGGAACCGTTTATCCTGGACTCATGATAACATCTGGATCGATACACTACATTCTGCACTCTTTAAACATACCAGTGCATATAAGAGACATATGTGTATTCTTAGCTCCAATTTTTAGTGGCCTTACTGCCATATCTACATATTTATTAACAAAAGAAATATGGAGCGCTGGAGCTGGCTTATTTGCTGCTTGCTTCATCGCCATTGTACCTGGCTACATCTCGAGGTCCGTAGCCGGCAGTTACGACAATGAGGGAATTGCAATCTTTGCATTGCAAATCACCTACTATCTCTGGGTTAAATCGGTCAAAACTGGTTCAATCTTTTGGGCGAGCATAACTGCCCTGTCTTATTTCTACATGGTATCGGCATGGGGAGGCTATGTGTTCATTATTAATCTCATTCCACTGCATGTATTTGCTTTGCTGGTCATGAATCGCTTTAGCAATCGGTTATTCACCAGTTATACAACATTTTATGTTCTTGGACTTTTATTGAGTATGCAAGTACCATTCGTCGGTTTTCAACCGATTAGAACTTCCGAACATATGGCAGCAGGTGGTGTATTCGGTCTCCTAATCTTTGTAGCAGCTCTTAGGTATGTATTATTTCAATTTATTGATATTTGTTAATTATTATATTTGACTATTTATTTGAGAAAACATTCCCTTTAATATACATTGTAATATACTAATATTGATTTCTTTCATTCCAGATACTTAAGAACTGTACTTACCAAGTCCGAGATGAAATATTTCGGTGGTGTAGTAGCTGTGACAGCAACTATACTCCTATTAATTCTGATCGCATTAACGTACGCTGGTGTTGTCGCTCCTTGGAGTGGTAGATTTTATTCTCTTTGGGATACCGGTTATGCCAAGATACATATCCCTATAATAGCTTCTGTATCCGAACATCAACCAACAACTTGGTTCAGCTTTTTCTTTGACTTGCACATTCTTGTCACGACATTCCCAGTTGGTCTGTGGTACTGTATTAAACACATAAATGATGAACGTGTCTTTGGTAAGAGATTATGATAAGAATATTATATTTTAGAAAATTAATTAAAGATAAATAATATTATTTAATTTTTTTCACAGTCATACTATATGCCATAAGTGCCGTTTATTTTGCTGGAGTGATGGTGAGACTTATGTTGACTTTAACTCCAGTAGTGTGTATGCTGGCTGGTGTTGCTATCAGCAAACTTGTAGAGCTATATCTCAAGGAAGAAGACAGGGACGATCGTAACGGTACTGAAAGCAACGAAGAGAGTGAGGAGGAAAGAGAGAGAAGTCCCGGTAGAGCATTGTATGACAAAGCCGGTAAACTACGTAGAATGAAACATGAGAGGCCGAAAGGTAGCGGTGATGGATTAGGCGCCAATCTACGTAATGGCGTTATTATCGGCATGTTAATGTTATTGATGATGTTTACTGTGCACTGCACATGGGTGACCAGCAATGCATATTCTAGTCCATCTATCGTTTTGGCTTCTTATAGTAACGATGGCGGCAGAGCCATACTCGACGATTTTCGAGAGGCTTACTACTGGTTAGCTCAAAATACGCCCAATGACGCGAGAGTTATGAGTTGGTGGGATTATGGATATCAAATTGCTGGTATGGCAAACAGGTATACAATACATTTATAAAATCCTATGTATTTAAATTAATGTGCAAAGTGAATCACTAATAAAACATTGCCATTAAATCATTAATATAACATTGTCATGGATAATTTTTTTGTAGAACTACACTCGTGGACAATAATACGTGGAATAATTCGCACATAGCTCTGGTTGGTAAAGCAATGAGCTCGAATGAAAGTGCCGCTTATGATATCATGACATCGCTAGATGTAGATTATGTATTGATCATTTTTGGCGGTATGATTGGATACTCTGGTGATGATATTAATAAATTCTTATGGATGGTCCGAATCGCCGAAGGCGAACATCCTCAAGATATCCGCGAGAGTGATTATTTCACCGAGAGAGGAGAATTCCGCGTGGACAAAGAAGGTTCTCCTACTCTATTGAACTCGCTAATGTACAAACTGAGTTACTATCGATTCGGAGAAGTTAAAATGGATTATCGAACGCCTCACGGTTTCGATCGTACTCGTAACGCCGAAATAGGCAATAAAAATTTTCAGTTAACATATCTGGAAGAAGCTTACACTACTGAACATTGGCTTGTCAGGGTTTACAGGTAAATAATAACATTTATACAATCACTTTGATTTATCTTAAAAAAATGTTTTGTCATCTTTTATATTATATATCTTAAATTTCTATATTAATATCAATTGTAAAATATATTTGTAGGGTGAAAAAACCAGCAGAGTTTAATAGACCAAGAATTCCGATCTCTAAACGGGTTATTACGCGTCGCGCAAATTCGTATATTAGTAAAAAGGTTGGTATTTTCTTCTCTTATATTTTAGAATAAGGAGAAAAATATTTTTTTTAATACATCTCATCTTGTGATTTTTCGTATCGTTTTGCCATTTTTATCATCATATATCAGTTGATTTGGAAACGTAGTTGAAGTTATGGGGGGTCGGGCATTGATGTTTCAGACTGCACGGCGTAGGCGAGGTTTCATAAAAGGCCGGCCAGTTGTTATTAAAGGACAGAAACCTCAACGACGAACAACGTAACGAAGATTCGCTACTATTTCATAACAATTTGCAAATACAACTTTTGTAATAAAAGAATTACCGTCCCTTGGGTCTACCACGAACTATACCTCGAACTAAGAATTTAATATCGTCAAAAGAGAATTCAATCGGTTTGCGAAGAATAGAATACTTCAAAAATATAATTTCTAACATTCACAAAATAATCTGAAAAATCGATAGTTTTACAAATATTATTATTATAAGCCTTGTTTCTCATTGTTGGCTTATATCACATTATGTTGCATTGTTATCCGATTCATTTTGTACACAGATAAGTCATTAATCATTTGTTATTGCATAATTACTTGCAAGTGTATAAATATCTTTAAAATTAGCATATGCGGCTACATTTTCCAAGATTAAATCAATATTTTTTTGTATGGATGTGTTCATTAGAGCAGATCATTTTTAGTAATATTTTTTTGTATTGTATAGATGAATTGATTTTTTTGCTTAATTACTTTTTTCTAAATTAATTGTATTTAATAATTAAAAATAACGTAAAAAACTTTCATCAAATTCGTTCATCTGTTATCAAATTAAACAATTGTACCAAAATCTCATGTAAATTGAGACTTGTAAGACATCTTATAGTTAGTGTACACATATTTAAGTTACATAGTGTGTTTGTGCACATAGTATTATATCAGGCAAAATTTGTGGAATAAGCAGACTTGCCAATTTTCAGCCAGAACAGAACGATCGAATGTGTCGTGTGTACACAGTTTGTTGTATAGCACCTTGTTGAAAGATAAACATTTGTGATAACACAGTGTTGTTATTTACAAATATGCATTTAAAACAAAAACCTATTTAATTTTTGTTTTATTTAAAAATTAAATAAGTAACATATTTTCCGTATATATTTATATAATTTTATAAATTTTCTCATAAATGCAAAACATGTTACAAAATACGTTATAACTTAATATTTAATTTTTCTTTATGTAACTTATAAATCTTGATAAGTCATAAATAATGTGTATATGTGTATAAAAGCCAAAAATTATAGGCAATATAAAATCTCTGATATTATTAATAAGTGAAAACATACATTGAGTTTTTTAATAGGTTATAACTTTTTAAAAATCAAAATCAATATTGAGATATATAAAATCAAAATAACATTGTATTTCAAGATATTCAGTTTTATTTGTCAAATTTATTTTTTAAATTATTAGTCTTATCAGTTTGATGTGTTTTTGAAAATGTTAATTTTATAATAATTTGTAGTTTTGCAAGCTCTATAAAAATTTAAAGCAACTCATACTTTTTTATAATCATATAGTTCTTAATTATAATAATAGGTGCTCAAAAAATGACTATATACATATGAACATGAAAATCATCGCTAATACAATTGTTGTCTACAATTGTTTTTGCAACGTATGTTCAAATTGTGAAAAAAATTTAAAAAAAGGAATGTTACACATATTTCTTGTGCAATGAATATGTGATAAAACATATAGCAATTTTTAAATATTTGAATTAGTGATATGTATATGTATATATTTATATACATTATCTACATAAAATTAGTAGTTACGAGATTGCAAAATTATTATCAAGATAGTTGTTTTTTTTTAAATGAGTGCCTTTAAATTAACTCAGTTATTTGGCATAAACTAGTTTTTTTTTCATATATTTAAAAAACCTCTAATAGTTCGATAACGTATAGCTTTCGATGTCTTCTCGCAAAATATAAAAGAATATCAGATAGTTGGATAGCGCGCGCGTTTCATGGTTACATTATTCATTTTATTTTAATTTCACAATTCGTTGGTATGTATTTATTACGCTATTTTGCGCAAACTATGTCGAAACGAATGGAAAGTTCGAGAGCTGGACATAGTCGTAGGATAATAATGAATTCGATATACGAACAATCTCATTGTATGCTTTCCTAGCCTTTTCACGCTCATATTTTATCGCACGCGTGGATATGAAATTGGGAAAAATCGCGCACGTCAATCGGTGTACGTTCGTCGTGCATATATATAGGTTATGTCACGTTAATCCGTAAAGTGCGGAAAACGACTTTTTATCGCTGCCGTCTAGCATAGAGAGCAGGCCTTTGTTCGTCAAACATTCCGCGCTCATAGCATCATCTAAAATTAATCGACTTTCCACGGCGTGGGAAACAACAGAATCGCCGAATCCACGACGATACGGTCATGAATTCAGGGATTTTTCAGCTTCCGGGAACTGCTCGTGTGCACCGCGGCCGCCATTTTGCTTCCCCCGCACGTCTAACATGTCTTTCTAATGTTATTATCGATGAATGTTGAAATTTGCGCGTGAAACGTATCTCGTGCTTTGTTGTCCGGGGAGAGCGAGTTTTTCTCTCGAGAAAAGAAAAAAATCGTGCCGCGGGTGCCTGATCGACGAGACATCTCTATCGGAAACGATTCCCGTTGTCGTCCCAACCTCGGCCCAACCGCAGAAACACGGAACGGATACAGGTGCAGCCTCGCGATAGCGATCACGAGCGATTTAATCATCGCCGAGCGCGAGTATGCTGACCAACTCGTACGAGGGATATCTCTGTCCACGTCACTGAAGGATCCCGTTTCATCGAGTCGCATCCTGCGCACAGTGTGTTCTGTTGTCGATGTAACGAGCTAACCTAACCAAAAAAAAACGCATCGAAGCGACGTCGCGTGTGTGTGCTTATGTCAACAGTGGAGAGATCTCGCTCGATGACATGGCTCCGGTCACGCGTCTGAGATCGTCAAGAGCCGGAGATTTGGCAGTCTTCATCGTCCCGACGTCTGCCCGATGCGCGATGCGGTTGCACGAGCATGCTTAGGGCATGTTGGATGTAGACCACTACTACTATGCGAGGCAAGGATCGTTTTTATCCTGATCTAGCAATGGACTAAGTTCACGCTTACTGCTCGAACCAGGAAACTCGCATTCGCAGTAACATATACGCGGTTCACAGATTGATGCAGACCTGAGTTTATAATAACGTATAGCTTTAAAGCAATGTTGATGCGTATACATACAATTGAAGTATTATTTCATACTTTGTAAGCATACGTTAAGTTAATGTTAAGTTAATATAGCTGTCACAAATTGGACACGATCGTTCTGCAAATCTTTGGTTTAGTTTAATTATTGCAAATTTTCCATGACGTATTTAATTATATGTATAAATACATGTAATTAAAGGAAAGGATAAATTAGGTATATATAATATATTGACATACTCAAGCGTAACTGGGATATCACGCAATTTATTTTTTAATTTATTAAATTTTATACAGTAATTTTGCTGCAAGTTACTATTCAAAGATATAAGTTTTTTACTTGATAAACATAACAATATCTGTGATACAATAGAACATATTTGTTTATTTCTCACGTACACATATTCAGTATTATATTTTTAATTAATAATATAACTTGAATTATACTTGGATCTTGGCATATAGCGTGAACTAAGTTTTATCTAGATAGGAAGAAAGTTGATTTGGAGAGTTTGAGAATGCAGGTGGAACAGATCTGGACAGTAGCAGCAATCAATGAAGGTCCCTATTTCCGAAAACTCAAACATGGACAATAAATTGAAGTTTTCGGACCGCTTGAAGGCTTTGCTGAAAACTGAGGCTCATCAAGATGTTGATCCGTACATTTTCAGTGAACCAGAACCATTTGCCGCGGGAAGAAATATCGCCACGATGGTTCCGTCTATAAATTCTGAAGTAATGCAAAATTGTAAAAACAATAAATCGAAAGGGAAATGTATGAAGCAGAGACTAAGGATAGCGCCTGTGTCAAACACAGACTATAAGACCATTGGAGTCAATGCTACAACGGAAACAAATATTGAGGATGGCATTGGGGAGAATTTGGATCAGAAATTTTCTAATTTGGTTCAACATAAACAGCGACATATTGAAAATTTGCAAAGATTAAAATCTAGAAAGCAAAATCGGGACCATACTCTGTTATATTATCCTAGAGCTGGAGATGAGATATTCGATAGCGATTCGAGTGGAGATGAGATGACAATCTATCAACGTCATTGGTTTCTTGGCGAATCCGTCACAACGCTAAATCGTGCAGCCCGGTTGTCTCAACTACGTTCGCAATTACAACGACAATTACTTCAATTGCGTATCAATGGAACTGACACTGAAAATATGCTACGGCAGAGGGTTCGATGTTTATTGGAGGCCGCTTCTAAAGATCCTGCTTCTACTGCAAGAAGTTTGAGCGATTCTCCAAATAAGAGCAAAGTGCTCGATGGACCACTGTTAGTTGGTGGACCATGTGGAGCGGAAGGATGCCAACAGACATCTTTACCTTGTACCCGGCATTGTTCTCGCCATATTATGTTAAATGGAGATCAGCTTTTATTTGAGCATTGCACTGCCAAGTTTAGTGACAACACACAGTGTTGTGTTCCTGTGTTTGATGTCGCGCACGAATTACCTCTTTGCCCAGAACACGCAAGGAAGAGAGACAATTATCACCGTAAAATTCAAGAATCCAAACCAAAGAAAGCGCGTAAAAAGCCAGCTTCTCCCACTATCCCAGCAAGGCCTAAACCTAAATCTAAACCGAAGAAACGCAAACGGCCGCCCTCGAATAAACTAGAGACTAAGGGAACCGCATTGATGCACGAGGAGAGTCATTACATGAGCCAAATAAATTGTAGTGAAAATCATGCCAAGACATTAAATAACTTGAATGTTCCGCAAGGAACTTCAAATTCGTCTAACTTAAATCTAGGATTGGGATTAGGCTCTCTTGGAGGACTGAGTAGTGGCCTCAAAGTCGAGCTTGGAGATAATGAAGTATTTGCTTCTTTGGATTCTGCTGAGCATGACTTTGGCACTGTGCTCAATAACTTGCCCCCTGATGCTTTTAACGACTTATTTATCGGTAATTATGTAATTATATGTATCTCTATACTTGGTAAATTTCGGGAGATTAGAAGATTTACTACATTTATTTTATAAAATAACAGATATAATTGTAAGATGATTTTAATTATAGAGGGTAGGAATGGAGATTATGAACCATCTAGAGAAGAAGAGGAGGAATTACAACGGGCTTTGGAAGAGGTTGATAAAGATGTACGAAATTTGGAGAGAATGGGACAAACACATGGACTCTTAGAGCCAGCTTTGCTCGCTCAACTTATGTCGGACATTGCCTCGTAGCCCCACTAATTCTAATGTAATAATTTTTGGAAATGAGTTCACGTGTGTTCCTTGTAATGTAGAAAAGAAGTACTGTTTGTGTCTGTGCTGCTAAATGTAAGATTGCGTTATAGACTGTTATTACATAGCCACGCAAGTCCGAGATAATGGCAGGGATTGACATACAGAAAGTAACAAAAAAAGGAGAAAAAAAACAATAGCAAACTTATGAATTTAGTATCAACATCATATATATTGGGTACAATATCACGGGTAGATATGTGTCGAACGAGTAGTAATGTAAAAACCAAGAATTCCATCCTTTTTGACAAATAATCGCGGACACTTTGCGTCATCGTCGTAATACATGCAATATATTTGTAGCTTATTTGCAAATACTTTAACTTGCACTTTAAAAATTTGCTTAGAAAAATTGTTATATATAGCTGTAATTATAATACATGCAATCACATTTTTGAGAATACAGAATGAAGAAGAAGAAAAGAAAATGTCATATAAATAATTCAAACTAGATTCCAACACATATGAGCTAAACAAGAAAAATACATAGTTTTCATTTTTATATATGGTTTATTTTTATTAAAACAAAGATCCAGAATTATCTAAATCATCTTACTAATAGCTCCCATATTTATTGAATTACATGTAATGTCTAGTTAATTACTGATTACTCAAATAATAGGTACAAAGGTATTTTTATGACTGATTTATAATGATTTTATCTGTTATCGATTATACTATGCTAATTGTGAAAAAATATTTTGACTTACAAATCACATACCTGTGGTTTACCACAGAATTTAGCTATCAATTAAATAAAATTGGACACAAATGATGTAATAAATGAAGAAGAAATATTGGTGTTTATATATATACATATAAAAATATATATATAACATTGTGTGTATGTGTGTGTGAGTGAGTGTATATATATACATACATACATACATACACACATATGTATCATTTCATTATTATAGCGAATAGTCCCATAATAGAATTGTGCATTATAGATTGAGAAAATTGGGATTTACATTATTTTCTTAATGGTGGAGATTTGCAACTGATATGGAAAAATGGATGATCCTCGATCTGAGATATCTTGTGCAGTCTCATCTATTGAAAATATTATTCAAAAAAATTTGATTTAAATAAAATATATTTAAATACATTTTTTTTCACAATTTAAAATTCTCATAAAACTTTGTGCATAGAATATTTATATAAATTATACGACTGAATTTATAAAAAAATCCATGTAGCACAGAATATTGCTGCAATGTTCTATGCTGTATGGGAACATACATATGTCTACATAAATATATATAATATACACTTACATACATATATGTGTATATACATAGAAATAATTACATGTTCTTTTTTTTATTATTTGATCACTGCAGTAATATAACTAAATAACCACATTTATTAAATATGTTTATTGAATCATGTTCTATATTTAATGGTATGTGCATAATCAATATTGTCATCCAGATCACTCTTTCTCTCTCTTGTTGTCTAAATTCTTTATATTCATGTAGACAAATGTTCAGTGAATGAATAGTTGTACTATTTAAGTGAGATACAAACTAGCAAAAAGTGCCGAAAAAATTTCATTTTTCAACATTGTTAATTATGCGACACGTGCTTTGCAGCCTTAATGAAAAGATAATATGCTGTGTAAAGTACTAATTGAGCAAAGGAAATATTGTGATCACACATATATTTCAAAAAAATACTTTTCAAAATAATTATTTGAGGAGAGAATTTTTTACGAGATATATATAGAGGCACAGATTCTGAAAGTAAAACTAGATTGGTGTGAAATGTCATGTTGGATGGCTGAATCACTTACTGCCATTTGACTTCTAAAGTACGTGCATAGCAGTAAATTGTTATAACTCCGTACATAATAGTAATAATGTAAAATGGACAAAATGCGCATACATATATGGATTATCATAACTTTAATACATATCGTAAAGCATGAAAAAAGACGAGATACTCTGATACTGTCGTGTATTACATAACTAACTACTATTAAAATAAAGAACTTTGAACATCATTTGTTATACGCGAATATGTGTGTGCAATAACAAACAGATTGAATTCTTGAAATCTAGTTTTTATTATCAAAATCGCTGTGCCAAAAAGTGAGATATAATATCTCTTTTCTTTTTTTTATGTTACGATAATGTGTCATTTATATGAAAGAAACGGGATGTATAGGAACAGAGCTTACATACTTCAAATGACTAGTTAAATATGAACGATTATACAAAGGCGCAAAAAATAAGTTGTCACATGTAAATGCAAATGGAAACAAAATAATTTACAGGTCGATCTAGGGGGATTAAATTAATGTCGTATATAGTATATTGTTATTACATATAACGGTAGTAAGTAGAGATACAATAATTATTTATGAATAGGACAATGCCGAATTTAATCATAACATAAGTGCATTACTTAAGATGTATATGTGTATCTTCTTGTAAAATAGCAGCATTACTCTTGATTAGGTATCACTAATTATATTAAGCATATTTTTTATATTGTGTTACCGTACTCAGTTTATATCCATCCTTATCGTTTATATCCTAGCAATAGAATATCGATTTATCGTTATTCGAAATAGCTAGATTTTTATTTTCAGCATAGCTTTCTTTTTATCGAAAGAGATAATGTATCAAAAAACTATATTTAAATGTATAATTATTTTTATTTTAGAATCGATATTCACGTTTATATTTTATGTATATCAATTTAAGTACCGTTTATTGTTTTTCTCCGAAATTCTCAGCACATTCTATATGTAATATTATTTTGTTCTATTCTAATATTCAATCTATAGTGGTTGCTATAGAATAAGTATCAAATCTTTTACGTTCGCGTCGTTTTATTTCACGAAGAATCCATTTTTTTCGAGCTACTTGACGAATTTTGTCACATTTCTTTGTTGATATCTCGAGTTCTTTCATTGGAAATTCCTCGATTGATTCGGACTTGCGGAAAGACAATCTTTCAATTTTTTGAATTTGTTCCTTCGGAGGAAAAATTTACAATTTTTCTATATATCTAGTTAATATTTTCATATTTCTATATACACCAAAATGATAAGACACTTACAGCAATCTTATCCATAGGGATACTTTTCCGCGTTTCCGATATTTTTTTATCAAGCTCATTAATTTCTTTCGATTCTATTGTCAGCTCCTCTTCGGTCGGCATCAACATTATATCGTAATCTAAACGATTGTGACCCAATATGCCTATTTTAATGCCCAATCGAGATAGCATTTCCTCCTCGATAAGAAGAGCGTTTTTTAGATAAGCAATTTTCGGATCGCGCACATCGATGTCAACTATCCCTTTAAATAGAAGTATAACGATATAATTATTTTTGCTACGAAATATAGCTACCCATCTTTTATAACGTCAAAAATACATCGTAGTCTAACAATTGACTAAATACAATAGAGCGCAATACCTAAGGATAGGAGACGAAAATCGCAATCTGTATATATCAATTCGTGAGGTAAAGGAGAGTTTCGGAGTAATCGACTTTTTAATGCCATTGCAGGACCATGCAATATACAAATATCATCCTCCAGCATATCCTGAATAAGCCGACTACCGCTTTGTCTTTGTGCAGTATTGTACGCTTCCGTTCGAAGTAATCTATGCAATTCTAGTTCTGCGAAAAATAGATATCGCTGCACTATTACTTTTCAAAATAATTATAGATACTTTATGCAAGATATCTGAGAAATTATATACACGATAAATAATCCACATCGAATATCCTACCGATCAAATTGTAATGTTTGCGTTGCAACGCTATCCAAACGACTCGATGAGCCGTGCTTATCAGAGATTCGAAGATCCTTAAATCTTTCTCGCCCTGCGATTGCGTGATCGTCCGTTTCTTGCCGGCCATCATATGATGATACCGCGGCCCATCCTGGCAACCCAATATTAAATCGGCATATTCCCTACCCAAGACACAGCGAAGGGCTCGCATCTCTTCAGCGTATCGGAATCTGTGTCCACGTGCCAAAGGATTCGGCGCCTTTTTCATGGTAGCAGCCCGCTCCTGCATCAAGTCTTCCCATATCTCTACATAATATTGGAAATAGATGATCAACGCCCTTAAAAATCGGTCAACGATCGGCAAGTGGAAGAAGTGTATGAATTGAGGACTGACGGGTGTTATGAGCAAAAAGAGTACGAGATCTTTGATATCTTGCAAAATAATAACATCCGGTTCGTTCGGCGCCACTTTTCTCAGGTAATGCTTTCGAAATTTAATCTGCAAATGTATGATATTAATGAGTAAAAAATTCTTTCGATTTTAGTAAAATACTTAACACACATCTCAGCCTGTGCTGTATCGCGTAATTTTCACCTTTTCACTATCATTTAACATTTCTCTATAGCTCAGAATTAAATACGCATGTGGACAATAAATCTCCGACGTATGATCGGCAGTAACTTGCTTCTTTCGTCTCTTAGTTTCATCTTCTGCCTTTGTCACTCTAATCAATCAATCAATTAATATGATATAAAAAAGAATTAGAATTTACATGGATAAGAAAATCTTATATTAATATCGGTCTATAATACTTTGAAATTAATTAAATCAACAATTATAAGCACAGTAGATGAAAAAATGCAATAAAATTTCATTGAAGAATATGCACTAGACACTTATATACACATACAGAACACATCTATATTTATAAGTTGTGTTGGTTTGTTTCTTGTATTATAATTTAATATTGTGCAATATAATAAAATTAAATTATTTTACAAATAAATATTATAGCTTGAAAATTAAAGCAAAAGATGTCTAATAGACTAACGGAAAAAAATATCTTAAGTATGATAAAATAAATTCTGTCATTTAAAGTGTGTTTTAAAAGAGTATCATTACCCCAATAAAATTAATCCCTCCGAAATTTCATCCCATGCAAAGTATCTTTCACCCATATTTAGATATCATATTATGAAAATATTTTGCAATTTTCTTTATAATTTTATCATAGATTTTCAGGTTATCAGTTTCTAGACATTGAATGTTCTCCTCCTAATCTAGTGAAGATATAACAAAGTCGAATTATTGATTCTAGGAAGATATACATAGCTACATGCATATACACAACCTACTTTAAAGCATTATAATACTCGAAAATTAAAATGGTCAATTCTTTTAATTTCACATTATATATATAGATTTAATTAAATATTTTTCATCAAATTATGTAAAAATATATTATTATAAACACACAAAATAATATCACGTGTGATTCATCCAAAATTCAAGATATATCTAAATAAAGATTTTAGGAAAATATATTTATACATATTCAGTATTATTTATTTATATTACAACTTGTATTATAATATATAACAAATATTACTTTGTTTTGTCTTTTGTTTTGTTTTCTGTTTTTTTAGATCGGCAAAGAGAATCTAAAATTGGTTTGTCCTCGGGAAATATTGGCTCGACCGGTAATTCCGAAAAATCTTCATATGTTCGTCCAGCTATATCAGTTGACAAATGATGCAAAATACATCTCACCTTCACTTGCTCGCGATTATTAATCGTGAGAGTTATATAAAATTGCTTTTTATCTATATCCAGATTTGGTCCAGATATTGGTCTTTCGGGCATTGTTATAGCTTCTTCAGGCACATAAATATCAACTTTGCGGAAACTTGCTTTTATATGCCATTTTTCCAATGTCCATGGTACATCCTTCGACATTGTAATCGTTAAAAGTGTCTTTGACAGATATTTCATCGTTCTCTCCACAGTAGCAGAACTAAATGGTGTTTTGTCCTGTTGATCCATTGCTAATTTTGCATATTTTTCAATATTTTCAGGGGTAGCGTAATCTGCTAATTTTGGCAATAAAAGTATTGGATATGCCTTATTAGGATGCATTGATATCCTAGTGCCTGCATTACCAAGTCCTGCCACATATTGCGTTAGAATCAAATCAAGAAATTCCTTCCTTCTTACATTCGTATCTTCTACAAGATCATAAATAAAATGTTTAGGTTTAAAGGAATTTGGTCTGCCTTTTTTTTTATGAATAGGAACTGGAAATCTTCTTTTAAGAATAAAAGTATTCTGTAAGAATATCATATAAATAGTATAAAAGCATAGATTTAATATAAACTATATTCATGCATGAATCTATTAAATCAATCTTATCTATTATCTCGAAGTTCATAAAATATATATATACAGAGTATGAATAAATAGTATTATATATTTATAATATTAAAAAGAATTACCCGTGTTTGTTGTAATAAATAATCTGCTTTGCTCGGCAAAGTAGGCATTGTTAATGCTTTTACGTGATTCACGAATAATTTTGGAAACTTCAGCATATTTATTGCCTTCCACCGTTCAGAATATTCTGAATAATAAGAAAGTTCTTTCAATAATGTATAACAATGGATGAAATGATTAATTAGATAAATTCATTTGACAAGAAAAAAAATATACTAATTATTTTACACTTGTTTTACACATTAGTATTACACTATATAGTCTAATAAGTTTAGATTTTATATTAGATTTTATATTTATGTTTTAAATGATATTTTGAAATAAAAGTTTATTTTATAAATGTTCACTCAGTCATCTATTACAATGATCACATCTTCAATGCAACAAACATTGCGGTAACCTAATCGAGGTTATCTTTAAGAGTCCGTTCGTAGAGCATCCTATTCGTACAGTTAAATATTAAATTGACGAATCAGGAGGGAGTAAAGATTTTTTCATGATTGGTCAATCGAACTCTACTTTATCCTACAAGTAAAATTTCCGAACGTACCCTAACCAGATATAAACATTGAAACTCCGTCACACTCCGGTAATACTTGATTTGTTAAAATCATAAATTTCAATCATCAAAAAGCATCACGCGATTTAAAGATCCAAGACCGTAAGAAAAGTGATTAATTCTGATATTTGCATTACAAATATTTAATAATTATTTGTTAATTAAATATGGATGGTCATTCACTACCATCGGCAGAAATTTTGAAATGTGCTTTACCAAAACTCCAAAAACCTGTATTGTTTCGGAATATGCTGCGAAATTGCGATGGTATATATGAGTGGAATTTGCTCAAATGGAGTTTTTCAGATCTCGTTGAAAAATTCGGAGACAAACAATTATCGTTCCGAGTTGGTGACTATAATAAGTGTACGGTTAGTTATAATGTATTTGTTTGTATTTATTCTTTTAATGATTTTATTATTATTATTTAATAGAAAATTTAAGTAATGGCTTTATTCTCTATTTATTTCCATTAGTGTGCTTTTCAGCATCATTGTCAACGCATAAATCCTCCTACAAAATCTTGTAAATTGACACTGCGAGAATTTTCTGTAGCAACAGGTGATATGACAAAAGAAAGATATGATAAATGGCTTTACTGTGATTACAAGCATATGATGGAATTTAGTGACAAGCCAGAAATTATCGAGTCTCTTAATTGGCTCAAGTTTGGAGTAGATGAAGAATTTGGGAAAAATGGGTTGCACTCTACTATTTGGATCGGAAGCAAAGGTGCTCATACTGATTGTCATTGGGACACCTATGGTTACAATTTAGTGGCACAAATACATGGCAGGTTTGTTTGTAAATGTAGTTTGTTAAATTAATTTATAATTTATTTCTAAATGTATCCTGTTCTTTTTAGTTATTTATTTCAGTATTTTCTTTTTTTTTTTAACTAAGCTTCTATTTCTAGGAAACTATGGTTGCTTTATCCACCAAGTGCTTCTTTGATACCAATTAGAATTCCTTATGAGGAATCAACCGTATATAGTAAATTTAATATTTATTGCTTGAGTATGAAAGAGAGAGATCTTTTACTCAAAATCCCAGATAAACCAAAATTGGTAATCCTTGAACCTGGAGATGTTTTGTTTGTACCAAATGGCTGGTGGCATTATGTGGAATCTTTAGATAATATTAATGTGAGCGTTAATCTATGGGGAAAATTAAAAACAGATAATAGAGCACGAGTCGAGGAAGCTCTTGTTAAATTAATGATAGCTAAGATGAGAAACTACAAGCAGTTTAAAAATAAAGTAATTATTAGTATAAAGTAATATTAAATAAAAGAAAAGAGTAATTGCATCTTTTAAGAGAAATATTGATTAAATACAGGTAGAATTTGTTTAATTAATTTATGATACTCTCTTTTTCTCTTAATAGATTGAATATGTCGTCAATGAGTGCATAAAAGAAGAAGAACAGGAAAAAAATGAGAAGACAAAAGAAGAATTATCTCTAGAAGTACCTCTAAAAAAATTTAAACCTACCATATGGACTGCAGAAGATTTAGCTGAACAATATCCTGATTATATTAAAGTGTTACATGATGCAGAAGAACATGAATTTAAAAAATTCATTGAAGAAAGAATGAAAAGAAATAAACAATATCCGTTAAATGAAGAAACTGCATCTGAAGATCATGTATCTAATCCTCAATATGATCCATTTTTAGAATCTCTCATTAATGCCTTATGTCATCCAGATGTTATCAGTAAAGCAGCACAAATATTATTAGAAAGGCATTATTGATATTATCTATACATTTAAATTTTAATTTAAAAATGTACATAAATTTGTATATATGTAGAAACAGGTAATTTTAAATATTCCTATCTGTAATAAAAAATTTTAAAATTTTCTAATCTATGTTAATCAAATAGTTAAACGCATAATCGTACTTCATATCTCATCTTTCTATAGTTTCTATTAAATATTCTAATTCATGTAACATACACGCACACATTAATGATTTGACAGAATTCCTTGCGTGTACTTTACCAAATTGCACATCCCGTGCGCAATTATTACAATTTATTTATAGAGATTGAATTATTAAATTAATAAGAAAAAATAATATTAAGCAAGTTTTTAAATTAGTTTTTTAATATAAATAATTGTCTTTTTAGAAAAAGAAAAATAAAATGAAAAAAGAACAATAATAGTTGAAAGTTTGAGAGAAATGTATGGAGGTTAGAAACGTCTAGAAACATCTGTCAAGTTTGAAAGAATTCGATTCGCTGATATCAATGATCTGAATATTGTGAAATAATTAATTAAATATTATAATGGGCTTGTTAACCGTGTTGAAAAAGTTAAAGCAGAAAGAAAAGGAAATGCGAATTTTAATGTTGTACGTATTCGCATTTGTGTACCTATTTTATATATCCAGTTTGTGGTTAGCCTATATGTTGACAGGTTAAATAAACTTAAATTTAACAACTTTAAATATTGGATAATTTAAAAGACAGCGAATTAATAGAATTAATGTTACCATTTAAACAACGTACTTTTAGTAATATAATTATATAATCAATTATTCTAATGCAGGCATTTATCATTTCAGGGGTTTGGACAATGCAGGAAAGACCACAGTGTTGAAAAGACTCAGTGGCGAACCAATAGATACTATATCACCTACCCTTGGCTTCAATATCAAGACTTTAGAACATCGTGGATACAAACTCAATGTATGGGATGTGGGTGGACAGAAATCATTGCGTTCATATTGGAGAAATTATTTCGAATCTACAGATGGACTTGTTTGGGTAATAGATAGTGCGGACAGAAGGAGATTAGATGATTGTAAAACAGAATTATACAAGCTTTTACAAGAAGAGAGATTAGAGGGAGCGAGTCTCCTTGTATTTGCCAACAAGCAAGATATGCCTGGTGCATTATCTGCATCTGACATAGCAGAAATTTTGGAGTTACCTAATATAAAGACTCATCATTGGCAAATCTATAAGTGTTCTGCTGTGACAGGTGAAAATCTAGTCGATGGTATCAATTGGATCGTAGATGACATTGCAGCAAGAATATTTTACATAGATTAAATTTATAACACATCACAATTGATATTTCTTACCTCATTAAATGCAGAAATAATACTGGACTAATTTTTGCAAAATGGTATTTATATTATGTTGTGAAACTAATATGTAATGTAATATTATTAAGGGAGAGATTATAAAATCTTTTTTGTTATACAACGATAATATACATTTTCCTAGAATTTTTCTTGTACAATTTATAGCCACTCTATTTACAAAGTTAAAAATATAAATTGATGACAAAAAATTTTTTTTAACTTTTAAAGATAATAATATATAGATAAAAATTAAATTTTTAATATTATATTCTAAAGAATTCTCAATAGATAAAAGTAAACAAAATATTTGGTTCTTTTAATATAGATTTCTTGATTTGTTTTCTTATTTTTTCATTTTTGTATTTCTTTTGTATTTATTTTCTTATTTTTAGTTTGTTATATCTTCTGTGTTTCTTTTTTCATATTTAAAATTTTTTTTCTTTTTCTTCAATTTTAAGAATGACGCTGCTGTTTCCGGATATTCTTCCAAGTAAAATGATTTTAACAGTTTTAGATCGACAGTGTTTTTTGGTCCTTCAAATACATTCATAATCTCATTGATGAGCGATATTGAAAGCTTCAGTTTAAAATTCTTTACCAATTCTATAAATTTTGCTAGAAAAATAAATTTCTTTATAATTATTTTAAAAATTTACAAATTTATGAGAACCTAAGGGAAAAAAAAGAAAATTCTAAAAAGAGAATTCTGTAGAATATACCTCGCGGAATTGTTTTATCTTTCAACGACATTACAAAATGACCAAAATTGCGTCGTTGTCTCTTTCGTTTCGGTTGCATCGCCTCATAATTCGCTCTTTTCAGAAGTATCCTTCTAACATTGGGTCCAACAAGTTGGTAATTGCTCAGAATACCGCCTAACTTGATGACGACCCATGGTTTATGCTTTTCGATTTCCTCCAACTCTTGAAGAACATCCTTATTCGCCCAAACATTCTCCAAGTCCAGAAGATAAATGCTATCGGGTGATACATGCGGTGTGATTGCACGCACCAGAGCTAAAACACCTTGTGCTCTTAAAGGATTGTTCCCCAGATGTAATTCCTGAAGCGTATTATTTTTCGATAGAGCTGCCGCGATGGATACAGCATCCGTTTCGGTAAATCTATTCCCTATAAATTCAATATAGAAAAAAAAACATTTATCATTAGAGTTTATTTGCTGGATTGTGCTGTATATTTTAGACTTTTTATATTTTGTATATTTATCTTTTACTTTATCACTATCTATATAAAAATGTAATAATATCTATTATATTAGAAAGTGCTGAGCTTTTTCAAATAAAGAAAAAGAGAGAGATTGTTCCTATAGGAATCTCTTTTATTTATTTATTTTTATTAACAAATATTAATGTATATATATTCTGTTTATAACAAGATATATATATATTTACAGCTTAAATCCAGCTTCTCAATGCTTTGCGAACGTGATAATAATTTATACAGATGAAGCACGCATTCGTTGTCAAGCGAGTTCCAAGATAAATTCAGAGAATGTAATGTTTCATTTTTTTTTAATCCATTAATAAGAGCTTTCCAAGTTCTAGCGCTATATAAAGAGTTCCAGGATAAATTCAGTTGTGTCAAGATATCAGAGTGCGAGAGGAGATCTTGCAAACTTTCGGAACACATTTCGTCCAGACGATTATCAGACAGATTAACGCTCTCTAAGCCTTGGTTATCAGACAACGCGGACGCAATGTATTCGAAACCCTCGTTTCCGATATTGCAGCTGCTGAGATCGAGCGTTTTCAGGGTTGTATTTATCGATATCGCGTCGCACAATCTGCTTACACCATTTGCACCGATTTGGCAGCCCGACAATGATAAACTGGTTATCACATTGTTCTTAAGTAGCAGATTGCTTAAATATTTGCACACATTTGGGGATAGTTTGTTGCCCTGCGATAAAGTAATCGTTAATTAAAAGAAAAAATGTCCTGTTGGATGTAAGTTAACACACACATGTTTATCTTATATTATAAAAAATTTAAGAATGATAGATTTTTTGTTTTCCAAATATCTAAGATATATGATAATTTGGGAATAATTTTCTTTAATCAATCAGAGGATATCTTCGCAGGTTTTGTGATTTTATTAAAAAAGAAAAAAATAAGTTGTTATTTAATCATTTGTGAATTTGCAGTACTTTAAGGTCCACTGTTCGCACGTAAGTGTTGTCTGCCAAAGCCTCGCAGATCGCTTTTATCACGGGCGATTCCAGTCCGTAGTGTCGCAGATTAACTTGATCGCTCGTAAGCATGTCTCTTAATGAACCGATCGGTCGCAGACCCGAACGCTTCACTATGTCGTAGAATTTCTGCACACCATCCGCGCTGTAAATTGGCGGACGTTCGCGCAACAGCCAGAAAGCCGGTAGCAATCCGGGATCGTCCGGTACTTGGTACACTGTGTAAGGATTCACTATTTTCAGCTGGGAATCGCTGATATCTATCTCGCGTAGGCATGGATGAACCGAGCTCTCGGTGGATACCCGATCACTCACGGTTACTTCATCTTCCGGTGTGATCGGCGTCTCCTCGGATGCGTCATCATTCGTTTTCTTTTTGACCTGCTCCGTTTATCGTATCAGTCGATCAGAGATTTATAAAGAAAAAAATCGATCTCGTTACTTATTTGCATTGCTGTAACTCTCTTAATTCTTGGAGCACTTTTAATATAATCATAAATTGCGGAAATCGATATGTAAGAATATTTTGTACGTGTTCTATTAAGCTACTGTTACCAAGCTCAAGTTACACCGATCAAACGCCGCAGGTGTTTTTTCTTTTCTTCAGCTTGGGCCGCTAATTCCCTCATCTTTCTTGCTTCGAATTCTGTTACATAACCCGCCATTACGTCGGTCTCATTGATGACTTCTGATTCTGTTTCGATGTCTTTCTCCTCCTCTTCCATGACGATGTCTTTCTCTTCCTCTTCGAAGTCATCGTATTCATATTCATCTTCATATTCATATTTATCTTCGTATTCAGTCCACGTATCCATCTCTCTATATCGTAAAGCTTCTGCAGCATCTTGAATGTCTTCTAATGTCTGAATAATGCGTTTATATATTAATACAAGGTTATTTGTAATTATATCGCCAGTAATTAAAATATTTTGAGATTGTATAGGATTTTATTTTGGATATATAAAATATATGAAAATATTTGCAATTTCTGTGTTCTAGTATGCTTATTCTTTCAGTTATTGAAGAAGAAAATGTGCAAATTAGGAAATGTTGTAGAAACCAAATTATATATATTATCAAAATTATGTATTATAAATCAAAATACTTGTGTGAGATCCATATTTGTAAATAATTATTATTCTCATTTGAAATTAGTGATATAACTTAGCAAAGTTTTATATAAATATAAACATTATCGTATTAAGACATAATGCTTTTGTAAATTAGTAACAATTCGCTATGTGAAATTAGTTGCGAATTTACGTAATAGACAGAAATTATAAACAGGTATATTAAAAATCATGTATTATATAATGTATTTTCAAACTTTCGAATTTATAGCATACATAAAATTTCGCGATTTCGTAATAATAATTGCGTGAAAAGAAGACTGTTCACGTTTATCCGTTTATCTCTGAAAACAATGTGTTATTAAAGAGAATGATTTAAAAGCGTTGTGTATTCTCACAAAAAAGCGCTTTTAAAGAGTTCTGAATAAGAGTTTTTTTCAATAACAAATTAGGAGAGACAAAATATCAAAATTATACAAAATATCGAAATGATCCGATCAATTATGTAAATCTTTCAATATGAATGTCTTTACATGATATTAATCGAGTCTTGAGAAAAAGATTCTCTTTTCTAAGTTTATTCTTTGTTCAGAAATAATGATTTTATCGAGAATTTTCATTCTGTAAGAGAAACTATAATATATTATTATATTATTATATTATATTATTATGTGTCCTCGATAATGAAATATTTAATTAAATAAAAATGCATAATATTTAGCATTTAATAAAAGATTCGATAATAATTCTTCACAAGAATTAAAATTGCTAATCGATTGTTGATGAAACCAAGTCGGAAAAGTTTCCGTGATATTTGACAAATTTTCGCCATTTGCATTTTTTATGATAAAGTGATAAAAGAGCTACGAGATAATTTTTTTTTTATTTCCTCGCGTTCGTTCGTCGCAAATATTCCGTCAATAAAAGAAAAGGCTCATATCATCTCCTTCTCATGAGAATGTCGATCGGTGACTACTATCGCGTTTCACACGAGCCGCAATCGTTCATCGCGGGTTGCGTGATTCATTCACCGGGTATTCGTCAAGTGGCTCTTCTGGACCATTGTATTGTAATTTCGGCAGATCGTTCGTTCACAAGCGGCGAGCGGTACACGAGGGGGATCCGTCCCGTCTCGTCATCGCATCGACAGCAACGCGAGATATGGCCCGTCAAGTTTGCTTTGTTAATCTCAGCCTCAGCCGTACTTTTGATGGTAATGACATCGGCATTATCCTTAATGAAACAATCGCGGGCCATTAAAATCGGCGCCGTTGATAAGATCCATCGCGCTGAGCCCGTATCTCTATCACCGAAGAGAAAGAGAAACGAATATGTTTTTATCATTTCTTGATTGGCCACAGTGACGATCCTTATTCTAATTTTCTCATTATAATTTTTATTTTTTTATTTAAAATATAATAAGAAAATAAATTATTTGGGACAGGACTTACATACATTTACTAAAATCTTGTAAAAAGATTCTGTGAGAATTCTCTGATCTTTCAGATATTCTTATTCAAAATTTCAGATAAAACAAATAATTTTTTGGTGCAATTTTTTTTCTAAATTAAGTTTTCATATGTGTTTTCTAATGCTCTTTACTCACACGAAAGAAAAATACAGAGCGACTTAAGTTTCAGATGCTAAATCTTTAAATGTATTGAAAATCTTTTGTAAGATAAATATTTTCTTTTTAAATATTTAAATATTTTACTTACATAAAACACTTTCATTTTTCTATAAAAATTACAATAAAGAACCTATATTGCATATTTAATATTTTGTTGAAACATTGAATATCTATATATATAAATAAAGATATATATAGTATAATTTTAAACACACATTTTTTGATACATTTTTGAAGATATAAACTAACAAATATACGTGTATTAATGTACAATAAAAACTCTTTAATTCTTTAACTTTGGTTGTACGTGCATGTACATATGACCTTCTCGTCAATCTCTGGTTTTTTCTTCTAGAAAAAAGACTGCGGTAAAACAGCGCATTTTTTACGATTTAAATGTAAGAAAAATGTAAAAATAAATTGTATTAGACACCATATCGAAGGATTGTACTTTTTATTGAAGTCTTTCACATCGCCACATAAATCTATGCGAAGGAGAAGAAGAACGGGGGAAGAAAAGATAATAAAAAGATGTTTATGTACATGCATTCGTTTGCACATTTCTCGATGTCAGACACGAATAATCACAACGTGTGAATGTCCTTTAACTATCTATCGTCGATTAGATCAGAAGCATTAGTTCGATAGATACGGTTTTTTTTTTAAGTTTTTTGTCATTACTTCGTTTTGAAGTGAATATGAAAATTGTCGTATAAAAGTGATCAACTATTGCTTATGATCTGTAGAAATTTTATTAATACAAGACAATATAAAATAAAAATAATATAATATAATATAAAATAATATATATAATATATATATTTATATTTATATATTTATATATATATTCGCCGTCTCTCGCATCTATGTATTCGTACAATAATATACTTTTCTCCATAAAATAAATCTATGATAAAACTTTGTTCCTTCCTGCTGTAAATCTATGTACGTCTAGAACGAGAGCCCTATGCTTCTTCGTTTAAACTAACTTATTACAGACGTTTCGCTGGGGGAAGGAAAATGTTATAGTATAAAAAAAGAAAAAAAACAAATTGCACATCTAAAGATGGGGGGGGGGGGGTGACGATGACTGGGGAAGAGAACGATTTGAACATATATACTTAGATTTATTTACGTACATCGTTCCACGATGCAATAGCGTCACTATATACACATTTATCTTCACTGCGTCCGAATATTCTTTCTCTCTAAAAACATTGTATTATTTACGCCATTAATATGATCTTTACAAGTCAATGTGTCCGCGATTTAGTGTACAAAGTAGAGCACATCTTTTTCGCAGTGGCAGTATCTCTGTTAAAGTAAACGAACACGCGGAATACCACAGTAATCCTAGACAATGACATTGTTTCTTCTATGAATATCACAATAATATCGTCTGAAGGAACGTTTGAAGCACACGTTACATCATACAAAGCAAACTTTCGCAGACAACGATCTCGAGTAATGTCTGTGCAACGTTAATACTTCCGAATATATCTAAAGAAATTTTGCCGCATTCTCGCTAAATTTATTTACACATTATTTAATCATTTATATGTCTCTCTTGAATAGAGCGCAAGTTTACTTTGACGATTATACATGATAAACGCACATCTTGTGCAAGTGCCACCCAAGTGTTTTCTTAAATGATTAAAATAAAAACTGCGATGGAGGGCGGTAAGCAATACTATCAAAAGAGTACAAAGTCGAGCATATAAAACGTATAAAATCAAGGCGCGTATAAAAATTATCGAGAAAAAAAGAGAAGAAAAGATTGGAGGCTTAGCGAAATTAATAAGTACGAGTTATGTACATATGTACACCAATAACAACTGATCATTATCATTAAAATTATTTATAATTGTCAATCGCATATTATCATCACGCAAAAACGTGAAAGGAACAAATGAGAAAAAAGAGAGAAATAACTTTCAAACATTTTCAATTTGAGATATATCATTTATGAATTGCGCTATTTTTGTAATATATTTGAAAAATTATCTAAAAGTTAAACATATTAAGCATATTTTATGAATGAACTGACTGTCAAAAGATATCAGTTAAAGATACTATTAACAATTTATGCGTTATCTCGTAATATACATTTCATAATAAATAAGATTCTGATAAGAATCATGCAGTTTCTTTCTCTTTTCCTTGCATTTGTCCCCAATATGTTCTAAATGTCGGCTCAACTTAACAAAGAAAAACCTCAGAGCCATCTTAAGTTATTCAGAAGTTGAAAGTCATTTCCCATTATCACAAAGAATAAAATTGTCCAAACTTTTACATAGGCCATTTCAAGATCTTCTATTTTCTATCTTCGCTTGATGATTGTCTCCGAGTTTATCGATGCTTCGTGTTTATCGATGTTGCTTCAAGAAACTCATCAACATTTGTTTTCCACTGTTTACTTTCACAATATTTAATCACACGTGTACTGTTAGAACTTGATGCGGCCCCGATGTTTGACTGGTACCCGGCTGCTGATGAGGATATGATGGTTCTTGTAATCTAGGCTTGCTATAGGGCTTATGCGGTCCCTCTTCGTAGCTAAAACTGGCCGTATTGTTCCTAGCTTCCGCGCTAGGCGGTTTGTAGAGTGGCGGCAAGCGATGTCTACCTTCCTCAGATACCATTTCGAGACTCTCCTCGGCACCAGTCAAGGTGCCGAGCGAAGCGCCCGATAGAGGTCTCACGACAGATACTCTGGGCTCGGGATCTTGATCCTTGAGTGGATTTGCATATCTTCTTAAATTCTCCTCATTCTGAAGATTGTTAGACTTCTCGTCCAGATCGCTACGATGGCGATGTAGCGAGGTCTCGCTACTGGTAGTTGCCGTCAAGTTCGACCTATGTCTTATGGTTCTAAGATACCAGAGGCCGCCGAACAGTACCAACAGTAGCACGGTTGTTAGAGCACCGCCTAAAACGGCTACGTAGCCGCCGGTGTTGGCTACACCAACCGAACTAGGCTCGCTGAGCAGCGCCGTCTCCACTTTGACTTCTAACACTGAAGCTAAAACGGGAGGTCTCGCCAGCGGACGACTCAGTGCCTCGCCGAGATCCCGTGCAGCATTAACCGCCGCCTCGGAGAAGATGGTTACTTCTATTGTATCGTTATCACCTGGTTTCAAATCGCATAGCAGAACCACCAACTGAGGTCTTCGCGGATCGGTCAGAAGTTTCCTTAAACGACGGCATAGCAATTCCACTGATGTTCCAGGCACCAGCATATCCCTCCGCAGCAGTATCGTGAGCCGCGAACAAGTCGGTCCGAGTGTGAATTGTCCGGGCCAGCAGGATGGTGGAGCCGGCAGCGCCGGCGGTCCGACTCGTCTCCCGGTTTCAACGGGACGACATTCGCCCCATGCCGGACATGGTGGCGCCAGGCAGCTCTCGCCCGGACTAGGAACACAGACTTCATGGGCCAGACAAGAGGTACCATTCAGACAGTTACCCGGTCCGCACCAGACGTTGCTGCATTGATTCTTGCCATTCCGGCATTCGCATACGTTGCAATCGTCGTCCCACGTGGCAGCCGTGCAACCGGGTCCACCAGCCGTACGGATCTCGCATCGCGTACCGGTTCTACCGGGCGGACAGGTGCACGAAAAACTCGCAATACCATCCACGCAAGTAGCTCCGCCTGTGCACGGATTGCTCGCGCATTCGTTGACATTGATACGGCAGTCCGGGCCAGTGAAACCGGGCGCACATTCGCATCTAAACCAATTGACACCGTCTACGCATTTACCACCATTCAGACAAGGCAACGGCTGACAATCGTCTACGTTGCGCCGACAATTCGGCCCCTCGAAACCGTCGCGGCAGACGCAGCGGTAATTGCCATCAACCGTGTTTACACAAGTACCGCCATTCGCGCAGGGATCGCTCGCGCACGCTGACGGCGACGCGATGTGACAGGCTGCGCCTTCCCAACCGTGTGGACAGTGACACGTGAAGCCATCGCCATGATCCTGGCAGGTACCACCGTTTCGGCAAGTGCCTGGCTCGCAATGACCACCACGCAGCGCGCATGTTTTGCCCTGCCAGCCACCCCGACAGATGCATGTGAAATCTGCCACGCCGTCTACGCAGGTACCGTTATTGCGGCAAGGTTGTTCCTTGCATTCGTCCACATCTGGAAAAATATAAATTCCATTAAGATCATTCAAATTTATCGGATTCTATCAGTATTTTTTATTCTATCTATTTCTCTCATCATATATTTTTTATTACTTACTCTGATCGCAAAGGTCCCCGCTCCAACCCTCTCGACAAGCGCACTGGAAGGAATTAAGCATATCGACGCACGTGCCGCCATTCAGACAGGGATTGTCACGACAGTCGTTAATGTTCTCGTGGCAGTGCATACCAGTATAACCGGGATCGCAGATGCATCTACCGCCGCTGCATCGGCCTTTTCCGCCACATGGGGTGCCCTCGCTACCACAGCCATACTGTTCGTCGTCTGTCACGCCGAACTGCTGCGAGTTACGCGAGACCGGATCCGAACAGTTCTTGCCCTGCCATTGTACCGGGCAATGGCAATAATAGTCGGTCTGCGTGTTGAAGCACGGCGCCGAGTTGCGGCACGGATTCGGACTGCAATGATCGCGATCGATCTCGCACTGGTAGCCGGTGAAGCCCACGGGGCATACGCACTCGTAAGCGTTCACCAGATCCCGGCACTCTCCACCGTTCTGGCATGGCTTGGACGCGCACTCGTCGATGTCGACGTCGCAATCCTTGCCAGAGTAGCCGGCGGT
Source organism: Camponotus vicinus (assembly GCF_025532165.1). NCBI lineage: Eukaryota > Metazoa > Arthropoda > Insecta > Hymenoptera > Formicidae > Camponotus > Camponotus vicinus. The sequence goes on from NW_028141981.1 coordinate 17,366,323, forward strand.
GCAGCTGCAATGATAGTCGTCCACCAGGTCAATGCAAAGCGCGCCGTGTTGACACTGACCAACGCAGTCATTGATGTTCTTCGTGCAATTCTTACCAGTGAAGCCACTCCGGCATCGGCAACTGTCGACAACAAAAACGAAATTATTATAAAATTTGCTTAATCACTATTTTGAATGAACAGGTTTCTAAATCGCGTTTAACACGATCGGTTACGATGCAGTTTTTTCCCGCGTTGACGTTATTTTATAAAAGTAATAAAACGAGTAATTATAGGGCAGTCGAACAATAAAAATTCTTTATTATTATTATTGTTTAACCTTCCATACACAGGACGCGGAGGAAAATGCCTTATAACGACTTAATTTCCAATAACTATATCGTCCGTGGGAAACCTATCATTTATACGTAACACACTGTAATTCAAAAAAAATAGAAAGACCGGACGAGAAACTCCTCCAGTTTACGATAACCGCATGTTCTCGACGCTGTTGATACATGGTACTTATGTCTGTTAATAATATAAGCAACCTTGAATTATATGCTTATAATAATGTTTATAATAAGTAAGCACTAAAGAACATAAAATTCTCGACATTTTTTCTCTTCTACAAAACCAAATATTAATTAATTATTTTGTATTCTGATAAACGTAACTTCTTTCCAAATAATTTAAATACACAAAATGTACCATTTTGACAATATACAATAAAGGAAAGTTAAAAATCTCTATATAGAAAAATGTTGCATAAATCCTCGGATATTAATAACAAGCTCACCTGTAATCGCCAGACAGATTGATGCAGGTGAGCGAGTTCTTGCAGGGCGATTCCTTGAGCGCGCACTCGTCCACGTCGAACTGACAGAGGACGCCCTGCCAGGCGGACGGACAATTACACACGAAGCTATTCTTGCCGTCCACGCAGGTGCCACCGTTCTGACACGGCTGCGAGGCGCACTCGTCAATGTCGGTCATACAGTAAGTCCCGGCGAAACCCGGAGTGCATTCGCAGTGCGCGGTTTCGCCGAGCTCGTGACATTTCGCTCCGTTCAGGCAGGGGTTGGAAGCGCAAGGATTGTCGACCTTCTCGCAAGTGGGCCCGGAGAAGCCATCCGGGCACCTGCAATGGTACTGATCAGGCGCGGTATTCTCGCACGTGCCGCCGTTCTGGCACGGCTCGTGGGTGCCGCAGTAGTTGAGGTCCTGGTCGCACAGTATGCCGCCCCAGTTGGTGTCGCAGATGCATTGCCAGCTCGAGCCATTGCAATAGCCGTGCTTGCAACCGGGATACGTCAAGCATTGATCGCACAGCTCGCCGTGCCAGCCGGCTCGACACTGACACTCGCCGCTGAAGTTGCAGTGACCATGCACGGGGTGGCAGCCTTCCTTGCAGACGGCTAGAAATATTTTCGTAAATTATACATATCGTCGCGCATTTAATTCGGAGTTTTGATAAGCTATAATTTCTCATTATAATTATAATGTTGATTACGTATATTATAAATTATTAATGCATATTAGAATAATAATTCCTGACGCAGTTTTCTTATTATATTAATTTATCTTTTATGTCGTAGATAAGATTTATGATGTAACTGTATCGCGAAAATTAATATCACTTTGTATTATTATGTACTGTAGAGAGATTTGACATTTGGTTAAATTATGTTTTCACGAGTTTATGCATCAAATGTACATCGTTATTGAGAGAGCGATTCAAAAAGAATCCTTTCGAGAAACATATCTATGATGACGTGGATAGATTAAGCTTTCTTTCTTTTTCTTAATCTGTCTTAGTCGTCTTACTTCTGCGTGGCATGCGACACGTAATAGTCATTGAGTCAGGCAAACGTAATTAGCGGAGACGTAATGAACGAAACGGGCGGGACGAACGCGGAAGAACGTGATACTTTCTGCGGATTCTGTAAGGGATTACGGGACGCGCGCGTCTCCTCAATACGACATATAACACATTGAAAGAGCCGAAGCAACAGGTACCTTACAGGTGGTTGGATGACAAAATCTAATTTCGGCGTAGCTAAAGTACACCGTGACCTTTGGAAACGAGCACTTTGGAATACGAAGACCGCAATGACGATGACGACGTCGGTTTCCCTTCCATCCCCTTTCTCCGGGATGATGAAGAAAAAAAAGGAAAGAACAGCGGAGGAAAGGACGAACGCGACGGAGATCTCGCCGGCACCGAGCAACTCAATTAGCCGGTGGGACAGAAAGACAGATGAGAAGTGACAGAGAGAAGGATTATCCCTCCAACCGTGAAACGAAAACTCATGCCGCGCGCTCGCATATACGTGGATCCTCCTTTTGGGGCTTCAGTCGGTCTCTCGTACGTGTACCAACACCTTTACCGTTACGTATACGCGATTATTGTACATACGCGTATAATCACACGGCGGTCCATTCGCGTCTTACCACGTATATGCGTATACCGCCCATGGCATCTTTAATGATTAATAGCCCTGCTCTCTCTCTCTCTCTCTCTCTCTCTCTTCCTCTCCCCCTTTTCCCTCTCTCTCACTTTTTCGGTTCCATCGCGACAACGGACATTTATGGATATTTATACGATTGCATCGGCGACTACTTCAGGACCTCCTAAATGACGTCGCATTCGCTCGTGACAGCCTTTTCTTTGCCGCGATATGTGTTGTTGGATACGCGGACGTCATCATCCTTCGTCGAGCCAATCAAGCGAATATTTTTGCAATCTCCAAGAGATTCTCTTTCTCTCTCTCTCTCTCTCTCTCTCTCTCTCTCTCTCTCTCTCTCTCTCTTTCTCGCGGTCTTTTCGCATTTTAGAAACTATAAATTTTCCTAGAGTTTCAACGATCACGCTGCTACTCACATGCCCACGGCTTACGACCGTTGATTAATACACCGGCAGTTAGGTAAATTAACTTGCGCGGATCGGCCTTTTTTTCCGTGTCGCGCGCCTTTTTGCCGCACGAAACAGCTGTGCGAAGAGAGGCGGATTGCCGGATAGGTGGTTTGCGATTTTTCGCGCGCGATTCCCAAGAGTCTCCGCTCCTTGCGCGTGATTATGACAGAGTTGCCTCATTCGCGAGTTACACGCGGAAGTGTTTTCCCGGAAAATTTACATCCCTCTTCCGCCTCTGTGTATTTGCGTGCGTCGCGCGGAAAACCTTTATTATTTGTCCGTTGGCAATTCGCGCCTTGAGCCCACGAGGTTGCGATGCGAACCTCTCTCTTTCTCGGAATGTAATTATATTTTTTATTACGCGCAAAACTCATCATGTGGCGGGGTATAATGTAGACAAGCACGTTATTAATTTTATGCAGCTTTTTTGCAGAACACTCACCAGAGTCCATTTATTCTTATAAGTAGTCGGAGGTCTAAGAGAGAAAGCAAAAGTCATAGAATTGCTAATACATGAATTATTTATGTCATTAATGATTGTTTAAATAACGATCGTAAAAATGTTAAAATCTGCACAATTTATTTTCTCTACGTTTCTCACAGAATTTGATCATCACCTGTCGCAACTTTTCAATGTTACTTTGATTTTCTTAGAAGAATAATTCTAGAACATTATTAAGAGAGAGAGAGGAAAAGGATGCTTTAATATATACGATAACAAGTAATTATATGCATATTATTTTTAATTCTCCAATTCGATTTGAATATTAATTGTAGTTACACATAATGATGTTATATTTTTAAAATTATGTGTATAAAGTTCACATATTTCATATATGCCGAGCGTTCATTGAACTTTCAAGATCCTTTTTGCCAGATGTTAAAGGAGCACCATGCACGTATGCGCTTAGCACACGTAGAGATTTTACCTCTCTCGCGCGCAACAACGTTGGTGCATCGTGTGAAGAGGATGCACGAGTGAAATTCTCCTATTGACCTTTCACAGCGCGACAAAAATGTCGGAGCCAGTTCTCTCTCTTTCTCTCTCTCTTCTCTAACCGAGATTCGCGCGCGCGATTCATCGCCTTGCACGAACACGCGATCTCCGCCGATAGTCTCTCTAATTGGGATTTGCGCATTTTTTCCGTCCGTCTAAGTAGAACGTGCTCAAAACTCGACAAGTCGATCTTCCTGCATCGTTAAGCGAGGGAAACTTTTTACATTTCGCGCCCTGTGTCAAGAAGATTCAATCTTCCAGCGGGATCAGAAGAGTTTGAACTGTGGAAACGAAAGTCGGTCCCAATGTAAGCAATCATCACTTGAATCTATATATACAGCAAAAAAAAAATAAATTATCAATCAGCGGCTCGAGGTGATCGCTATGTTGGTTATCAAACAGTGAAATCTTAAAGTTCACAGTGCCAAGGAAAACGAGCAGCGTCGACAAAGTAATCGCGCGTATGTTATTTGAATTCCTTTGGCATAATATCACGAACGTGCCGACTTGCGAAACGATTGTTTGAGCAAATTATTATTGAGCGCAACGAGACAACGGGGCTTTAACTTTTTTTCGCAGTTTTATTTAATATAGAGAAGTTCTATAAGTCCTATATAATATAATAATTCTAAATATATAATATAATAATTCTAAAATTTATTTAATAATAAAGTAATAATGCGGCTTCAGAGAAATATTAATTTATATTCCTTCTTGATATATAATATTTCGATACTAAATATAAATTCAAAATTTTGAAAATTTTCATATTTCTATCTAGAAAGAAAATATTAAACTATGTACAAATCAAGTATATATTTTTATTTGTATCTTGATTTCTGCTACAGCGTTGGATATTGTCCAGAATTGAGATTTTGAAGGTGAATCATCTGATCTAAGGATCAATAGAGGAAAAGAGCACGCATCTCTAACGGAAAGAATTGTCGTATAAACGCGATCGGAGCCTCCTCAATAAGTAGTCGGTCCGTTTGAGATCGACCTTATACATGCGTTGTGTCCTATCGTAAAGAGGAAGGGATGACAGTAACCACGGAGCGGTCACGGCGAGGCGGAAGTAACGATTAAGCAGCGAAGAAAGAGCTGTTATATTGGTCGGCGCAGCATTGTGCGATGGGACCTGGCGTGATATGTCGCTACCTTTGTGACGATCGTACGACATGCGTCTAACGTCCGCCCATTGAGGCACGCACCGAGATAATTCGCGTGCTTTACGATCCATAGGGGACCGCGTACGGCCCAGTCGTTCATCTCCTCTCGCGTTAATTGCGGACGTGACGGAATCGTTCGATCTTTCGGGAACTGGACATCAATCCGACAAGAGATTCCAAAACCGCGTGAACGTGAAGAGCAATTTCGTCTTGGATCAAGAAGGAATAAAAATCAATATTTTATTGAAGCTGCATTATTACTAAATAAATTTTGGAATTAAAGAACTGCGAGAGAAAAGTTGAAGTCCCTTTGCGTTTCTCATTCAAATAATAAATTGCTTAAACCAAATTATTTTGCAAATCGATACGCTATCTTTTCTGCAAGAATTTATTATCCGCCAACTGTATATAGATCTCCTTTGTTTTAAACAAAAAACTAATACTACGATATCAAGATGACAATCCAATTTATTTGACATTTATAAATAAATTGTCAATAGACTTTGTTTATTTGGACTTCATTCATTTACAGATTTCTCAAACGCAGATATAAGAAAGATCTTTTTGGCAAAGATTGAATCTTTTCGCCCTTGAAAAATTATTCGACGACAAACGACAATGATTATTAATGGCCAGTAATCGAATTGCAATTGCCTCGTTAGGAGATGCACGCGCAGGTGTCCGTGAGAAATAAACGACATCCATGGAGGATGTTGTTAGGCCCTGTCGCGAGATTTCACGCTCCAATGAATGATTAATTATTCCTGCGACGACGTAAAGGATGAAGCAAGAAATCGACTTACGTCGTTCCGCTTTGATATCTTCCGAGTTCTTGTAAAGAGTGGTACGAGATAATAATGATGTAAGAGAATACGATTTGCTATTCGCGAATATAGCATTTCGCATGATAGATTTTGCATCCCAAATTTTCTATCCCGAAAAAATTTTCTAAATAAGGAAACTCCATGGATAAGAGAGTTTGTTAAAAATTAAAATTCTTTTTTATTTTTCAAAACGTACGTCCTCCACTCGTCGTCAATAAACGTTCTATCATTTGAAAAGTTACGGTGCATTGAATTTAAAATTAGATGTTGAATGAAAAGCTTACGTAATATCTTGATGAAAGTAATTTATCGGCAAATCATTTTCCGCGAAAAGATACAGAAGAGAATCAAGGAATGTGTATTTATGTAGATATTTTTTGCGTGCATATTACATAGTGTCTAATGTAATTAATAACTGCGCGGTAATACCTGGTTATGCGTGTGGTAATGCGGTAAACACGGGATTAATCAGCAATAATTCATTCTAAAGTCGATGCACATCTAAAGTGCTAATACTGAAATATGTTACGGAACTTCTTTTTTTCTTGCAACGTAATTCTATGAATTAAAAAAGGAAAATTACCGTTGGTCGAAGATGATAAAAAAATCACTTACAAATTTATCTGGAAGCTATTAATTAGATAAGAATTATATAAAGAGAGGAAACATTTTTAAACTTGGTAATTAGTCTAAACATGGGGTCTCTAAAAGTGTTGAGTATATTTTAATAGAACGATATGGCTGCAGCAACAATCGAAGTAATTGTCGATCAAACTCAAACTCACCTGTCTCGCAATCAACGCCTTTCCATCCCTGTATACACACTTTGTCCCCGTTCTCGTCGCAGGTGTAATGGCCGAAAATGTCGTTTCTAGGTCGGCAGAACTTGGTGCAGGTCGCATTGTAATAATGATCGGCGCACTGGACTCGTATCCGATACGCCACGTGAGCGTTTCTCCCTTGATGATTGAGAGTATGCCATGTGGATCCTGGCAGGACAATGCCGCTGTAACTCGCCTCCTCGATTACGCCGGCGCTCGTCTCGTCCCTCGCTTGTAGAATCAACGTGAATTGCCTCTGCAACAGAATATTTTCAAATCATTTTTAAAAGCTACAATAAAATATAAAAAATGTTATTAAAAATTGCTTCGATATTAATCACAAAAACATAACTTTTAATCATAAAAAATATTAATAAATTCATATTAAATAAAAAATTGATCTGTAAAAGGAATTATATATATAAACTTAGTTTTTTATATATGTAATTCTATTTATATGGCTTTTTATTAATTTAAATCGTGGAAATATTTATTTTGTTAACTTGTGGAATAATAATTTGAATAAATCTTTGTAAGAAAGAAAACATGCACACATATCGCAATTAAGATTATCTCTTTTCGGAAGATGCATCCGGATTCCCGTCTACAGTCCAGCCATAAAGCAACAAAGTCGGATTAAATACAGAACGGTGATGTCACAGGCGACAAGGGCTCATTTGAAAGAGGAAGGGAGGTGGTTTGATGAAGGCAGCAATTAACCCTTGCCCAGCTTGAATAATTCCTCGCCGGGCTCTAAGTGGAACCTTCGGAGCCTGGTGCTTTTGCAAATTTATACAGCGTCTGCTGACCTTTGGGGGCGGTTTAAATTATACGATAGTGTAGGGTTACCAATTTCAGGACTTTGGCTTATGTAACCGAGAATTACACGAAAGCGCATCCGTCGCGCAAAACTATGCGGTAGAAAACAACTTCCGGTGTAAACGAGCTATAGCGCGCATTAATTCCAATAAAATAAATCTAATAATACAATACATATATGATGCTGAAACACATCATTTTTACTTCATCTAGTGTGCAGAGTGCGCTTTTTTAATATAAATTGTTTGTTTCTCTTAAATATCATACATGATAATTTATACACATGTGATTCTCTCATGAATGTTTAGGCGAGTAAATTCCATAAGATATATAACATCGACATCGTATAAGTCGGATTTGAATATGATTGCAAGTCACGATTGTAATGATTACCGATACATTCGTAACATTCTGCGGGACCGCAGAGAATCGCCACTAATCGGGATAATTACAACGGTTACCACGAGTATTGACACAACGATTTCATCCTTTATATACGGTCGGCTTATCTTCGCCATCGCGTTGCGTCGTTCGCAAAAGGGAACCCGATTGGTACCACCAATCAAGAGCCGTGAGTGAGCGACGGCTGGCTAATGCAATAAATAAATTCGAACCGCGCGGAAGACGCGGCCTGTCCGCTGCTTCTTCGCGTTGCCTCAGCACGCCTGGCACCCGACGGGGTTACACGGGAGTCGAGCCGCCGATGCGATGGTAGAAAGCTGGAAGTGTTCCTCTGATAGAACCGGTCCCGGCGAAAAAAAGATTAGCGCGCGGCATCGGCTCTCGCGAGCGCGCCTGCGGTATAATGAACTTGACGATCCTCGGAATTAGACAATGAACGCGGATTCTGAGTGGAAAAAAGAAAGAAAGAAAGAGGGAGAGAAGAGAGAGGGTGAGGAGCGGCATTTGTGGAGTAATATCGCATGTCGTGGAAATTAAGAGAAATTATTAATAATTAATATTTATATAAAAAATAAATTATTTTATATCCACATATATATTAAAAGAATTATATCATTATTGCCCGATTTCATCAACCGCGTTTAACTTTAATCTTAGTTCAACTCACTCTTTGTCTCTTTCTAAAGGAAGAATTAAAAGGAGATAAAGAGTGAGTTAAACTAAGATTAAAGTTAAACGCGGTTGGTGAAATCGGGCATATAAGACACGGTCTGTTCCAAAAATATCCGAAGCATTGTTCTACAATGACGGAACAATCGATGCCATTATAATTTTGTACACTTTAATTGCGCTACGTTGCTGTTTTCATTTGCTGTGACAAAAAAAGTGCGAGTATGTTTTCAACATTTGAAAAAACAGTAATGGAGTAAAAAGCGAACATTAAAGTTTAATGTTTAATTAAGAAAATCATTTTCAGAAACGCTCGAAATGATTAAATGTGAAATCCTAACAAAGCGTCAGAGCTCAATTTAAAGGAAAGAAGAGCTACATCGAACAAAGTTCGTATGCAAGAATCAAAAATTAAAACAATACTCATTACTTTTTTTGATTCACAAACGGTTTAATACATTTTTAATATTTCTTATTCCCGAAATTAAATTAAATTGAAGTTAAAAGGACAATGTTTTATACGATTTCTGAAATTCAAATGGCCTCGAAACAGTTTCGATTGTTACAAAAGAAGAATATCAGAAATATTTCCAGAAGTTTTATGGTCAACCAAAGAATGCATTTCTTCAAATGATATGTATTTCGAATAATTACACATCATTTCAACAAATAACATTAGCTACAGTGTCCGTAAAACAACAGTTTGGATATTTTTGAGATTGTGTATATAAGAATGTAATAGAATATATTTTCTTTTTTATATAAATATAGATAATCTTTTAATTAAAACGAAATGAAAAAGATTGTATTTCCAATTAAACGGATTTTGGATAATACAGATCGCAGAGTCTGACAAGGTAATCCGTTACCTAACGAAAGATATGTTTCTTGCGCAAGTGTCGATTTGACATGTGAGTTACTTCTTGCCGACTAAGGCCTTTCCCGCTTTTGGCGTCGTGTTTCTCGCTTAACTGTACACTCGTGACTTAACTACTAACTCGCGAACTTAGTGAATCAATTTCCCTCGCCGTGATCCGATATTTATGCATCGCATCCATCGATTCGCACGAGTCAGTTTCTCTTATTCAAAAATTTGCAAAAGCTGGCTTCTCTCTGCATTGGAGAGAAGTCGATGATCAGAAGCCAATTTTCGATATGGCGTGTCTGTCTCGCTTTGACATTTGAAGTCGTGTACTCGATATGAGTGTAGTCTATGCAGTACAAAGAGCATGTTGTAGCCAATCCGCGGCGAGTCAGACGTCTCTCGCTAAACGTAAAGACAGCGAGCTCCAGCTCGCTGGCAGTACCTAGAGCAGATGAGCGCTAATTGGTGTTAATTGGTGGCTCGCTCGAGGGCCGGCTTTCTCACGCCCGCGACTTTCGTGCTCGCCTTTTTTTTACACCTCGTATATATATTCTAATACAGCTGGTCTCGGCCGGTCGTCGCGCTCGCCTCCCCGTGAAAAGAACGTTCCTTGTGCTTCAACATCGAGACGCTTCCTTTGTCGCGCCGCTCTTATTTCACCGCGACGAGTTCGTTACAATTGAGACGTAAATGGTTTAAGGTTAAGGTCGGAGGAAGTGTCCAATATCGTGTTAGAGTTTTCGATTCTCGTAGACTCGATAAGTTTCCAACGCGTCCGATCATTGTAAAGATCATACATACAAAACTTATTGATTCGTGCCGCAAATTATTACATGTAATGTACCGAGAAAAATTAACGAGCACGATTAAAAATATATAAGTTGATTATTTAAATTTTAACTTAAATTTTAGGTGCATTTTAAATTTCATTTAAGGAAATAATTCTCCTTTTTTATAAAAGCTTGAGAATAATAGTCAGAAATTTCAAACACAGTTTTTTTTAATCTCCGATTTCTCATAAATTATACAAAATAAGCTCTGTTCAGTCTAATTAAATTTCCACCATACTTAGAAATTATCGCAACCCTGAAACAAAGAACACACCTAAGTACAGTCTCGGTGCGCCAAGAATCATCGAAGACGTTGCAATTGTGAATCTAGGAATTCGCGTGGGCGTTTTGCTACTCAGTTTTACAATCACGCGGACGATACCTGAATCGAATTTCTCCTTTCATCGTTAAATGCCGAGATGGAAATTGAAAGAGCCAGGATTCTCGAAATGCATCGTGCAATAGATGATCCAACCAAATAAAACACAAAGATAGAATAGATAATCATGTCTTTCGCAGGATGATTTCGAGAAATATGCAAGGAAAAGTGGAAAAAGAATGAAATTAATAAAAAATCAAGTTAGAAAAATTAACACTGTCTAGAGTATAAATAACACGATTATTTTTCAATATAAAATAAAAATATAATCGTATTATAATAGCCATTGAAAATGAATTTTAATGTTATCATATTCAATTATCCCACTTGATGTTAAGGAAATATAATAAATAAAATGCGGAAGAGAGAGAGAGAGAGAAAGAGGAGAGCGTGGGATGTGTATACGTGCTGCTTTGTGGCCGAATGCGTCATCTCGTATTCTACGATCGTGCAGTACGTAACATGAATTATCCTCTTTCTTAAATTGTGCGACGCAGAATAAACGCATAAAACCATTATTCGAATGCGTGTCCGAGCGCGTAAATACGCCGAAATGCATAAAGCATCGCGAGCAGGGATTTTTCATGACCATATACGATTGAGATTAGCATCGAATTTGTTCTTTTTAATTAGAAATCTGTAAAAAGAGAATTGCAAAAGTCACATCCCAGACATATCCGAGCGAATCAAACGCAGCAACCTCTCGATATTGGACATTGTTGGCATGATTCCACGATCCTTTCGAGGGACATGGAAGGAACTGCCGCGTCGAACAACTTGCGTAGGAGTAGGAAATTAATTAAGCGATATTCTCGGAGAAGTCGATGCACGTCCATTTCCAATGTCTATTCGCAATAGCCAATTAATTAATTTCCTGTGCGACTACAGTCGGCGATCAACGCGAAGTAGATGTCGTATCTTCATGTCTACGCACAGTTTATGAATTAAATATTTAAAACGTCGCTTTACAGTTAGTTTCAGCAAATATATAATCGAGAATAGAGATAACCACCGATTTTTAACAAATTTAAACACTTTAAAGAGACTTAAAATTTTCATTGATTGGTTCAAAAGCATGAAACGCATCAGATGTTAATCGGTTATTTTTTTATAATTTCTATTCTTTGTTTAATAAATATCCTTTATGTAAAAAAAATTTATTATTACGCAATTATGCTAAAATGTGTCTGTAAAGTGTCAGACTTGGTGTCAGATGTTTAAGGTTCGCTTCAGTGCTCGGAATATTTTTACCCCGTCACACGTTACTCGAGTCCAATGAATAAAACGACAGTCGGCCTGATCTGGAATTCGTGCGATCTGCACATCCGACGTGGAACTTTGCGCGGCGGCGGTGGAAGTGATTCGAGGCGAGATCGAAGGAAACGAGCGGATACGTGAAGCACGTAGAATCCCGCTGCGAGGCTATCTGGCCGTTTGCCCGCTTGCCTGCCCGCCTGCCTGCCTCGTCCGTCACTCTATCGGGCCTATGACTTACGTGTAAACGCATGTGTGCTCGTTGGTAGTCGCACGGAACAGGTAGAGGTAGACAGGTAGATAGGTACATACTTCGTACGCCGAATAGAGTGCGCCGAGTCTCCTCTCTCCTCTGTCAGGCGACGTGTCTGTCTTAGGTTTCGCGGAAAAGATCGAACGAGCCGTACGTGAGGACGCGTACAAAAGTGACGACCGATCGAATGAGGGTACCGAAGCTACCTTCGATTTCTCGTGCACGATCCCCCTCGAACGGTCGCGCGTTACATTTCGCAGCGCGAAATGTTCTCACGCGTGCGTCAGGGAGCAAGCCTATCTTCCTCGATCCTGACAGGATTTATAGTCGACCAGGATAATACAATGCTTGACAAAATGGCAAAGTTACCTCATTTTCATATAATTAATAATGATTAATTCGATTAATATTTTTCAATTGAGAATGAAAGAATTTTGATAAATTCAAAAAATAGACAAATCCTTTTACTTTATTAAATTTCCGTGCGTCTTTCTCGACATCATATCTCATGCGATATTACGTAACGTTAGATCGTATCGTTGGGAAAATAATCACATACGATTTGATTCGCAGCCGAGAATCAATCTCCGTTAATTGACCGAGCCGGAACATACGGTGGATAGAGCGTCGCACCGTAATTGAAAAACACCGGCGACGCCGAGGAACGTAGAAGGTGCTCCGCGGTGGCGATTCCGGTTCGCTCGTCGGAAATTCCGTCCGGTCGCATCGTCCCTCTCGGTAGCGCATTCCCCTCAGCGGCGGAAATCTCCGTTCTGGAATCCTGGCGGCCGTCCTCGCTTCCCAATTAGTTGGGTAGCTAATAAATCTTGCGGCGTACCCAGAACTGCAGAAGGACTCTGCTACAGGAGCGAGAGAGAGGCAAAGGGTCGAGAACGAAAGGAGGATGAGAAAGAGCTAAAGAGAAGAGGGAAAAGATCCCGTCGTCGTCGTCTTCGTGGACGAAGAGGCTCATGGAGGAGAGGCGTCCTATCCGCGAGGGCACAAGGCCAAGTGCACGGCGCGCCTTCTTCCCGCTTAAAGGAACCGAAGAGGGAACGACGTGTAGAGTCGCGGACAGCGATGGTAGTGGCTGGTAGTGGTGCGTTACCTGCATAATATAACGCGAGTCAGGAGACTCGCGGTATGCCTCGCATTAAATACTCTCCTCAACCACGTTCGTGAATGTACTTGGGTCGAGTATGGAAGTACGAGCGAGACTAATGGACATATTCCCTATCGCGCATCATCAACATTCTTCCATTCGGACATCGAGATGCGAGCAAAAATCGAGATCAAAGCGGCGAAGATTGACTTCCGAAATCAATCCGGATTTAATATCGCTGCAATTTGAACGGAAAATAAGTCATTGATATATACATCTAGCTATAAATTCCATTACGAGCTTATATTCTATTACAAATATAAACGCGGTTAATTTCCGAGGCTCGCACTGTCACGTTGAGAAAACGCGAATCGAGAGACACTGTGTACCCCGGCGGTCGTTTGTACGGACAGTCTCGACAGCCTTTCAAGAGAAGGGAGAGTCAGGGAGAGAATAAGAAGAGAAGGAGAAAGAGAGAGAAAGAGACAGGGGAAGGGAGGGACGAGTTTGGTATGCGCTTCGCGTAGCGGGTTCACACACGACCGGCCCAAAGGAGAGGAGACCTCAAGGCCCCGCTGCTTCCTCCACCATCAGGCTCGTTGTTGAGCCCCCTGTGGACACGGAGATACTCCGAAGTGAAGAAGCATCGCCCAAAGCGTGGCGACATTCTCCCCCTTTCCCTTTTTTCCTCTTGTTCCCCTCTCGCAGCTCGTGTACACGCGGTCGCATTGTGCACCTGCTGATGTTTGCGCGTGTCCCCGACACGCAGCTGCGTATAATACAATAATATAAGCGAGTCGAGCGTAAATCTTACGAGGCGGCATCGTGATTGGAACCACCTCTCGAGGCGACCGCGTAAAGAGAGCAATTTCGGGGCGGCGAGAGAACAAGGGGGACCGGTTCGCGCCCGCGGAAGTTTCGACAAATCGGCCGCGCTTCCGCGTTAAGAACCTGCAATTTATGCGTTCCCGGCAACCCGCCTCGTCGCGCGATGACTCCTGTTTCAATAAACACCCGTTGATTCGCCGAAGTGCCACCGCTCTCTCGGAGAGGAAGCCGCGCGTTTGCGTGCTTAAAAATCGGCGCACCTCGCATGTGTGTACGTCGGATGCGCTTCCTCGTCTCCTACGTCTCCTCCTCTTTTCTCCATGCACGACCATGTAATTAATTCATGCAGGTTTCTCGTATCTCGTATCTCATCTTCGTAATTTTCGCTTTTTTTCATCTCCCGCAATTTTTATAATTGAGCAAAATTTTTGATACGTAACGCATCTTAATTCTAATTTATGTAATCATATTAAATCGTAAATTTAATATTCTCTATCAATCTCTTTTATCTATTAATTTCTAGTAACTTTCGCAGCGTTCTATTTTGTTCAGCCATTCAGATTTTATCTCGAAATACTTTCATCATTTTCTCTTCCCTTTCTCTTGTCATCTCTCATCACTCTGATAGTGTACCCTACGACAATATATTCCGAAGCGCGCCTATTGTAAAAATAATTTTAATAACAATAAACGCAGCGCAACTCTCTCGTTTAACGGTCGATGACAAATCACGCGGGTCATTATATCGGCAGCATGGCGATTACCTTAATAGAATCAAGATTAATGCCGGTGGACGTGGGAGCTCGAGTGTCGCGTCGCGATCGTTGATTTTCGTCCAGCTCTTGAGATCGTCTTTGTCGAGGACCGATCGGCAATCGAGAGGAGAAGATCGACAATCAGGAAATGTTTAATTCGCGCGAACGTAAATCTCAAGACGGCGAAACGACGCGCCTGAGTTGATTGTAAACCCCGCGGGCGATCTGGACGATGGCGCAAAGAGAGCAATTTCGGATCGCCGACGACCGGGTCTCCTCCTCAAGACCGGTTCGCGCGGAAGTTTTGACAAATTGCTCGCGCTTCCGCGTCTCGAAATGGTGCAATTTACGTGCGATTAGAAAAAGACGCACGCAGCCGAGCAGGGATGCGCGACGCACGGATGACCGCGATGTAAATCCCGCGAGCGTTATTCATTATTCGCGTTAGCATCGCGTATTAACGGCGCTAATATATTTGAACAACCGTAGGTGCCGCTCGCGGGCTTAAGCGCGGTTTATTCATGACGCTATTAAGCGCGCGTTGCGATGCAGTGCGGTTTGCGCGATGCGGCCGCTAATTTCGCGAGAGCAGCGAAATAAAACGTGCGAAAGTTATCCCCGTGCAAAAAGAAGAGAGATCATTGTCATTATGTCATTACATTTTCAAAATACGAGGTGAACAATTTTCGAAGACCCACTTCCATAAATAAAAATATGCTCAGAAGACAAATGATATTTTTTAAAATTTGCTTTCTGCGCTTCAACTAGAAATGAAATAAAATTGACTGTTCCAAAATTATGCTCGAAGAATCGATAGCGGTAATTTCGGAACGCGCGGTAGTGTTGGTGAACGAAGATATCGACCAGAATGGAAAACGCTTATAAGGCCGCGGGGCCCGTTTTCGAGACGCGGATGTACACCTGTTGAGTCCCTGACTCACGTCGCTCGATCCCCGCGGCGTTCCGCGACGCGTCTCGGAGGAGAAGGGGGAAGAACAGGCTCCTTCATTTTCGTTCCCCGTTCCTTCTCCTCGTATCCCCGCCGCCAGTCGCAGCATCTTCCATGATGAATGCTGCTCGGCCGAACATCGTTTATCATTATACGTCTATTATCGAAACTATGATTGTCGGAATTAATCACGTGACCGGAGAAAGGAGATGGCTACGGACACGGTTTCCGATTCAATCCGGGGGCATCTTTTTTTTGTCTCTATAACTGTACCAATGTTAATGATAATATAAGCGATTTCTAGAAATCTGTTATAGTTGAATTATATATTATGCAGATATTATACAAATTTGTAGAGCTTCTTTCTATGTAATCGAAATATCAATTAACTATGCTCGCTTTGCGTGAAATTTAAAAAATTCGCCAAATTATTCGAATAAATGGGCGCACGCTACTCTTAAATAGCGTCCACGTGGATCCGGCGGCGTCTGATGACGTTTCACCATTCATAGGCGGCGCCCAGATTGGAGACATTGTGCGTGCGGATTTGTATGTGTTCTCCAATGCGTCCGGTCGTGCGTGCCGGTGCATATAAAACGCGCGGACAGGTCGCATACATATATATATGAGTGCTAGTCGCATGTGAATCGTATATTCGAGCTCATAGAGTCGCATCGGTCGAAGAGAAATTATTGAGGGCGAACAAGGAGCTGACGAGAGAGAGGAAGAATCATCTGTTACAAGAATGGAAAGAGAGAGAGAGACAAAGAAGAGATCTCAAGTCGAGAAGAGAGAATAAGAGAGAAAGAGATGCGTAGAGAAAGGAGAACGTCAGAGAAAGGAGACACGAAACGCGCTGTTCGAAGATGCATACGGCTCCGAGGAGAAGATTGTGCAAAAGTTCCATCGTACGTACATTCGCCGATCGCTTCCCGTGCTTTTATACCACTACTGGAGAGAGAAGAGAGACAGAGAAAGAGAGATATGGCTGTACATGTTCCTCCTCACATCGATATTGAAATTAGAAGCGGGGAAAGTCGACGACGAGAGACGATCACAACACGTTTGACGTTGCTGCTATCGCGACCGCATCACGTTTGCGTAAACTGGGTCGCTATTAGAAAACTCTTGCGATTGCCTCGGCGGTATCCGCGTACGTAACTTATCGAAAGTTACACCGCGTACCGCAAAGGAACCTCGTCTAATCTTTCGAGTAATAAGACGTCGAACGTTACGTACATATATATGTTTCTTCATACATGTGTGCGTCTAATGGATTGAACGATCCAATTATTTCACGATGATGAGATTCGGATGTTTCAAACTTGAAGGTAGTATAACTATGTACGAGGTGTATGCGATTGATGATTCGCGCGATCTGAGAGACTACATTTTCGGATTTCGAGCTCTGCGGAAAACGTGACGCGTGAATTAAAATACGCGCGATGATTCGTCCAGCACTGATGAAAATCGCGGGATTTATATCGGGGGGAGAAGAAGAAATCTCTCGTAAATATACTCTCTCGAGCCAGCCGTGAAACGCAGGTGGCATTCGGTAGCCCGTGCGCGCAAATGTTCCTCGCTCACTCGCGTCGACGAGGGACGAGATTGTATATACCGTATTCAATCAGCGGAGACGATAATGACGGCATTATCCGCGCAAGAACGATGAAAGTCAAGCGGTTTACCGTTTTTCGATGTAGGCATAGCACGTGAAAACGGTTGTATAGCTATTATACGACGCAAATACGTGGCGTACCCAGACGTACCGAGGTATCCGAGCTTTTATCTCTGCGCGTTCCTTATTCTGTCATCTCCTCATACTCGACGCGCATACAAACATTGCATTCTCTGACGCACGTGTATACGCTTCTTATGTATTCTTTCTCTTTTATTACGCATCAGCGGAGCAGCATAATTGAATTAGACCGGCAAAGCGCTAAACGATCGAAGGTAGCGCGTCGAAAACGGGAGAGGAAACCCTTCATGAGAAAAGGAAGCAATTTAAGGGTTTCTGTTTATTATAAACTCGCAGCGGCGGTCCTTCGAGATGAGAGAGAAAAAGAGAGGAAAAACAGAGCCTCGTAGTTTCCTTTGTCGCGATGGGTCCTCTCGGAAGATACCGCGAGCGAGTTATGAAATATACAAACAGAGAGAAGCTGGAGCTCTTCAAACAATCTACGACGACACGGGCGCGTGTAGGTAGATTGGTAGGTAGGTAGATAGGTAGGTAGGTAGGTAGGTAGGTACACGGGTACGTTTTTTCGAATACGTGTCCGTCCGCGGACACGAACGCGGACCCCTTCGGGGCCCCTTCAGGCACCCACCGAACCCATCGTTGTCTCAAGGGGACACTCTCGACGATCCTGTGTGTATACCAGACTCGCAAGGGCACGCCTGCATGCGCACTCCAACGTCTCTCGAGAGGACTGTTTGGGCCTCCTCGAAATCGCTCGCGCATTATGGCGTAATTACGTTAGACGACGACGATGACAACGGTCGGATCGTAGGTGGCGGCGCGCTGCTAATTGAGTACAAGACTCTTCGGGGACCGTTCAAAATGAAAAAAAAAAAACAGAGTTTCTCCCGTACAATGCAGCATGTGATAATGTGTTGTAACTATATTTTGTAGAACCGTGACAGAGCATTTTATATTAATATTATAACAATAACATAATGATGACATCTCGAGGGAAAGGAGCTTTAAAACTCTTCAAAATTTCTTTCTTTTAGTCACGCATGATTTATGAATCCTTCTCTCATCGCGATTAAATAGGGGACAATCATCTCTATCATTTACGAAAACATACGATTAAGAAATTTGTAAAATATGCCCACGCAATCTTCTTTAGATATCGAGTATACGAGAAATTCGCACGCAGAATCACAGTTGAACGAACCGATTCAGAACTACAGAAGAAGCGACGGGATAAAAATTCAACGTGGATGAACGATCGTAAAAATTTCGCCGCGAGAGTTTACGGAGGACGAGGAAGAAAGGGCGAGGACACGGAAAAAAAAACGAGAGGCAAGAGGAGGAGGAATCGACGATGAGGAGTTGCCAAGCGACTGGAACCAAACTGGAATTTTACGCAACGACTCGCGCTGGATGGGAGAGACCAGCGGACCGGAAATCCCTCGCGCGGATTCGATAACTCCCTCTCTTTCTCTCTCGCGCGCGCGCCTCCTCGCCTCATCATAGACAAAGAAATCGGGTCTAGAAATTTGCGATTCGCCCGACCGGTGATGAAATGCGAGCCATAAGCACCACGACTCTTACTCGCGCAAGTCGTTAGCGTTGCGAAAGAACGGTGTTCACCGCGATTCACGTCACCTGGCTTTCGGCGATTTCGGAAATGAAAGCTCAAACTTAAGAAAAGACGTCAATGTCCGGGAGGCGGCGTCGCTAATGAGACGCCGTCGTCGTGTCACGACGTCGATGATAAATGGATTCGTGGCGGTTGATTTTTTTTCTCGCGAGTCCCCGAATGTGTCGTCCCCTCGTTACGGCTTCATCCTCTCGCCCGTCCGTTCTTTCGGCACGGCGGCCATTGTGCCGGTGACCAAACAAAATTACGGTCCCGTATATACATACACCGTACGACGCGTTATTAATCGCGCGCGGGACATCGAATTAAGCCTCGTCGCGCCTCATATACGTGTAACGGCGACCGGTTGGGATTTTCAGCCGACGTTCTCACGGATATTAGGTGATGCCGCGCGTGTGTTTTGCCTCGACGTGCTCTTCGAGTGCCTATCCTCTCGCGGTCCTCGATCCTCTCGACGCGTATTTAGCGTTAAATGCGACCATTTGATTCTTATCCGACAATGTTGACATTTCGAATCGCGAGTTTGACAAATAACATAATAATATTAACAAACATCGTAAAACGAAAGATCTTTGAATATTGAGAATAAATTCGAATTAAATGAAACAGATTTGCGAAATATAATGTAACATATTCCACTATATTACACATATTATTGCATTATTAAAATTATAAAAAACAATCGTGCTAAATAAGTTCAGATGTAGATTAAAGTAATAACTCACCGTCCATCGGAAGGTGAAGTGGAGTTGCAGGGTGACGGGTTCGGTGAGAGTAAAGGTGTTCGGGCCGAGAGCGTGACTAGATACGTTGCCGAAGCTACAGGAGCCGATGGCGGTGACATTCGACTGATACTCCTTGAGGCAGAGCCAGAAGGCCGTCGAGCAGGGCGTCGTGCAGGGTGGGAATCCTCCTTTTCCGCCCCCGCCTCCCCCGCCGCAACACCTACCGTCCACCAGGGTGCCCCTGTTGTTCGTCAGCGAGAGGATCTGCACCTCAAAGTATCCGCTCGCGGTTGTCGCCTGCGGCAATAAAAATGAAAATGTTTTTAAAAACTAACATACTATAAAATTTCGACACGTTAAATATTATTGCTATTGCAATTACTGTACTAACATCATTTATATCGTGATTACGCAATACATTGAAAGAATATCTAGTATCTAACAAAAGAAAATGTTTCTCGAATCATACAATACACTTTTTATCATTCTGAAACAATTAATATTTAGATTAATGTATTCAGATAACAAATTATGCAACGATTTGTTAGCGTTATCGAGAATTACATGTTAATCGTTACGAATATTGTTACATAAATCGTGAAATTGAGGGAAAATGAACGTGGGAAGAGAATAGGAGATAAGAAAAATGCCGAGTCCCTTCCAGCATTGTGAAAGGCTTTTTCATAAAATTTGATTCCCCGTTTCTGTGCCAAGCAGGGAGCCTGAAAAGCCTCGGGTTACTGTCCATTATTGCGTATCGTGGAAACGGAAGTCTCGTGTTAAGGAGAAAGAGATAGACGGGGCCCTCGGGCGAATGCGCCGAATGCAGCAGCAGCAACAGCAGCAGCAGGAGCGGCAACTTGGGGCCAATCTCGGGAAAGAAATCGAGCAGTTTCGAAACTGCAATCGCGCGGTCGACCAATTTTCGAGCTCGCCACGTCAATACTGCATACCGTTACGCGCGATACGCATCGCGCATTCTACGTAAGTACGATAAGAGCGACCACTTCTTCCTCGCACACTTGTGCATCCGAGTTCCTCGTACGCAAATTCCAATCAAGGGGGACATGGGAGAAACCGAATAGAATAATCGAAATGACAAATGTAAAAATACTAGCTAATTGTAAGATACATAAACCGCGATGTTACACATATACAATTTGTTCTACTCTTTTTATGTCACATTATTAATCTCTTTTTATTAATTTTTTTATGGCCAAAATCTAGAATCAAATAAAAAATATCTATAAAATAAAAAAATCTATAAAATCTCTATAAAATTTCTATAAAAATATCTATAAAATAAAAAAAACTATAAAGTACTGCAAGTGAGAGACGGAGCTTATATAAGCTTGTGAAAGTGATTTTGTTAAAATTTAATTCGCTCAAAGGGATACAAGTGGGAGTATAGAACCGCATTATATACCGCTCGTGTGCAGATATGTTAGCATGATGTGGGTGTGTGTATGCTTGTGTGTGTACGTGCGTGCATGTCTGAGCCTACGTAATTACCGTAAGAGTAAGATCGAAGGTAGAAAGCGCGCAAAGGATCGTCTGCTGGCCTTTGCGCTTTCCATAACGCGCTTCCTTCTATCTTACATAAGACCGTTTCGCGAGTGACATTTTAACGGTCTGGCGCGTCGAGCTCTCGCGGCTCTTCGGTTCGGGAAACGTCGGGGATAAATCGGAGGATAAATGAAAATTAATTGAATAGATGAAAAGCGTATTGACGCGGGATGACAATCACGTGATACAAGAAAGACGGAAGAGTCGTTTAGCGATAACATAATAGACGTCGTAATAAGAATCGGATCTTATGTGCGTTTGAAGACATGTATAGAGATTCGCTCAAGTCGCGTAATTTCGTGCCTTTGACCGACGTGATGATATATGCGCGGTAATGTACACATTGGGGCAACTTTAAGAAATCCTTAAAAGAAGATGGAAAGAGCGCGTGAGTCAGCTGTCGTTTCTTCGAAATGTCACATGAGCTCAATATTTTAACAAATAATAGCTGAATTATATTTAGACATTTCAAATTATTTACAAAAAATAGAATTACAAATCAAAGTTGTGCAAGAACACATATTCCTTTCATTTAGAAAAATTATAATTATAAATATTGTATCGTTACATATGTTTTCTTATATGTATCAAACTTTAGCTTTATTCTATAATAGATATGTAATGTTTCGATAAAAGAATTTTATATTTATATATTTTAAATATAAAAAATTATATAAAACTATATAATTATATTAAATATAAGAATTATATGTATTATATAAAATTATATTAAATATATAAAATATTATATAAAATAATATTAATTAAGTCCACTTATTCGCCGATACTAATAACTATGCTTGCACAGCATATATATAGATCTATTAAAAACGGTCAATGTTTTTCGCTTGTCGATCAAACTTCTGATCACGACGACGTTCGATGTCGTTTCGTTTTTACAACGATGAATCGCTTGGCGATAAATCCCGGCATCGTACGAGTTTCCGTGCTCGCGGTGACGAGAGCCGCGCGTTTGTTTGGAAAGCGAACGCCGTGTGTAACGACCCGCGTACGCGTTTTATTAGCCGAGCATACTTATTCTAGAGGCCCTCTCGGCTTCGCCGGTAACCTCTTGCCTCCGTACGCGGTACAGCGTTAGACCTCTTTCTCCTTCTTATTCTCGCTCGCGCGCGCAACGGACGTTTGCAAACGCGCGCTCCGCAAACTTTGCACAGTCGGCTCACGTGCCGACGAGAAATTGCCGGACGACGGGCAAGCTGGAGATGCTTTAAGTTAGCCGACGCGGAAGAGCCTCTCTTCTGGACGCAGCGCGCGGATGGGCGCTTACGGCGAAAGATATTCAAGGGAATCGTTCGTAAGACGCGACCAGAATATCTCACGAAATTTCGGCACTGGATTGAAAAACGAGGCGTAAGAATACTTTAACAACACGTTCACTGCCATTTTCATAATATAATATACGTTACTGACGTTATAATAAACAAATTATATGTTTGTTTCTTAAATAAAATGCCTATAAAGAGAGAGGAGCAGAGATAATAATAAAATATATATGACATTGGAATATTTAATTGTCGTTTAATAGAAATAAATTTTAATTATAAAGTTAAATATATTATTTTTAATTATTACTTGAAAAATCTTTTTCGTTGAGCTTAAAAAAATGTGTGTAACCCAAATTCGATCAATTCGCAACGGTTCAATATCGCGTTCATCGTTGAAAAAAGACAGTCTCTCTATCCCAGTATTTTCCCACATGATCGGAGTCGACCGCCACCCAGCGATAATTGAAGTTCCCCGGGGCTGTCGAGGTGTAATAAAGGTGGGGGACACCTCGTATTAGCGGCCACTTCCCCATCCTGACACCGTACCTTCGGAGCGTTCGTTTCTTTCGTCTTTCGCAGCGGCGCTCGCTTTCGCGGTTATTAAGTTGAAAGTTCATCCCTTTCTAACCGCACATTACGCGCGCATTGTAATAACTCCATTGTCCTTTAAACAGGTTTCATGATTTACATTGAAAAATAAGATTCTTAAATTATACCCGACTGCGTTATTGCCTTTTTAATGACGGAGTTGCAGGGAGATACTTTTGAAAAGGCGTACGAATTTAATTTTCGAGTCATTTTCTCACGACAAGATCAGACTGGAATCTAGCCCAAGTTTCGGGGAATTAATTTCTGAATATCTAGAGATGAAATGTTTCGCGGAATATTTTATATCCATCGCAGACGCGTTACCGTTGCCGTCAGAACATGTACATCTCTTTATAATATCTACCAACACAAGGCTATGCACTCCGTATATATATAACGTGCTCGAGAGACGAATAGAAGGCCTTCGATGTATGTCGAGTTACACGCGTGTTTGTATGCGTGCATGCGCGTTGGTCGGTTCGCCGTTGAAGAAGAGCCTTTCCTTTCCGCATAGCCAAGGTGCAGCGAGCCATACCTCGGTGCACCTACTTTTATGTACGCGCTCCCGTGAAACTTGCACTAGCGAGAAGTACGAATAATTTGTCCGAAAAAAAATACAAAGAAATACCCGCGGAACGCATACTGAGAAACAACTCTACCGTGTCCTCTCCGGAGTCTTCCTCTTTTCTTTGTTCTTGCTCCCTTCCGAGAGAATTTATTTGCCGAGTCGCGAAAACCAGATTTGACAGAAAACTTTCGAAAGGCCGTTCGATGCGATTTTCCTTTTATTGGACAAATAATCAACGTTGCTTCGAATTTTTTCCGCTACTCTTTAAAATTAAATAATAAAAAATGATTCTTTATTAAAGAAAAATATTAATTTTCTTTCATTAAATTATTTTATATGTAAAAGTATCTTAAAAAACATCAGCATCATCTTATCGTTAGAATCAATTATAAATACACGATAACAGAGTCTGATATATGATCGATCTGAAACTGTTAACTATTGTATTTACCTCGAGAATAATAAAAAGATTTAAAAAGCAGATAAATGCGCAAAATTATCTACAAATCGATTATTATCGTCGATTTCATTAGCAAGCTAAACATAGGCGGGGAATAACCGTGTGGACGGTATGTATGTAATTATGTAAATACGCAATTATACTCGGCTATGATTATGTAAACCTACGGAAGAGAGGTGTTCTTTTAATATCTTAATTGCGAACCTGCTACCGTCTGGCATCACAGCGGGAAACATCGATGAAAGTACTCGTATCTTATCATTATATGCTAATGCTAATTGGAAAGGGACAATGTGCCTACGAAAATTCTCCATTTAAATTAACTAAATTAACAAAATAATTTTTACGTTGCTTTAAACAACTCGCGCAATTTTGGATAATCGACGTATTTATGCAGGGAAAAAAAGGAACACGAGACAAGGGTGCAATAATTTTGTAAAATTGATTACGCAATCTCTCATATTTTGCATATTAATAGAAAAAATAATGGATTATATATTTTTATATCTTTTCATTTCGTTCATCATCGCAGATTGCGAGAGCCAAGTGGCGCGATCGATTCGCGCGATTCTACTTCGAATTGCAGAAGGAAAGAAAGAACGAGCGAGAATTGGCAAGAGGGAGGGATAGAAAAGGGAGTAACAGCAGCAGCATCGAATCGGCGACCGACGCAAGATTTCGGTTTCGAAAATCGTCCGGAGCCTTTCATTTTATCTCTGAGCTCCCAAGTCATAGGTAGTAATTACCAGTGGCCGCTACCTGCCCGAGTGAAATAGACCTACCGAACACCATTTAATTTTATACCGTAGAATCTGCACGGACGAATCGTCTCCGGGTGTGCGTGTATACATGTGTACTTGGTCGTTCGTATTGTACGTCTCGTTCCTGCACTGCGTTTCGTTGTATCTCGCATGCTCGCTCACGTTTTACGGGCTCGTGTTGCCCCGATATACTACGGCTTAGGCACCCATATATCTCTCTTTCCCCCCTCCCTTCCGTGAGAGAGATATAGGGAGACCTATACTTAATATTACTTGCTACCCGCTCGCCAAGCCCCATCGGCAAGGCTGCCCAGACTGCCTCTAACGCGGCCACAAATTACCGAAATAATTAAAAAAGTCTTACTCCGCGTGGGAAGTCCCGCCGTTTTCGCCTCTTTATCATCGCATAGATGAGAGACGCGATCAAGGTAACGCGAATAAAAATTTATCCGATTAATACCGCTCTAATGTATTAATCACCTGATGATAGTTTTCTCAAGGATGATTTCTTGAATAATATCACGTGTTCTTCTCGTCGTATATTCTTTCATGTTATTTGATAAAAAAAATTGTTCTTTATCATGCATCATTTAATTGTATCTCGTTAATGATAAAATCTTATTTAGATGCGTTATGTGATCAAAAAATACAATAAAATTTTTCGCCTAATCCATAAAGAAACAGCTGTTAAAAGTGAAAAAATTAGTAATTGCGGAGAAAATTTTTCAACCATAATTTTCTTTTGCGACTGAGGAAATAATCTGATTTACTCATAAAAAACATGTTTAAGATCGATCGAGTAATAAAATTTAAATATCGCAGAAATGACTTTGCAATAATTATTGATAGATTTCACGTTTATATATTTAGCGGAAAAATTAAATTTTATATATATATATATATATTTTTTCCTACTTTCCAAAATTCATTTCAGTCGAATGCGTAGGTGTTGTATCATATTCGTTATGGGAAGATTCATGGGAATTTGTCATCTACATAAAATGGCAGGCCGCTGTCGAACTTTTGTTAACCCTAGTCAAGGAACGATGAAACCCGATCAACTGGGCTGGACCGGAGTGATCGGCTGCAGCATCCTCAGTCTGAACGTCTTCTACCTGCCTGTCTGTCTGCGAGAATCGCAGGCCCGAAACGGCAGGAACAGGTGTGAGTCGATGTTTCGTGGTCATACAAGCCTTTACGCAAGGTGTCCGTCTGTGATGCAGAGGCGGGCATATCGATTTCGTTCTATTAACTAATAACTGCGTGCAGCACTCGATACAATCTCGATAACGGTTTGCTCATTCCACCTGAGCAATCATCCGTCTGAGGCATTCCTTTCCTCTTTCTACTCTCGCCTCCTCTGCAATTAATTCCAAATCAGCAATTGCAATTCACTTTAGTATTATATATTTTCAATCTCTCGAAATTCATTCGTGCAAACTGTTTGAATTCTGAGTCAGTAATTATGAAAAAAATAACTGTAAAAATTTCGAGAGCTATATCTTTTAAAGTTTGAATCTGTCTGAAATTAATTGCGAGCTAGAAAGTGTCAAACAGGATTTAACGCACACTGCTGGTTGCAAGCTTTATTCGTGAATTTGCGCGGGGCCGTAACTTTATATTATAAATCGCACCTTGTGTCCCGAGCTCGTCAATTTTATTTTGCGGTCGTCTCTCGCGGTAAGGACTTGGAAGTGTAAAACAATCAGCTGAAAACTGCCTGGAGCGCCAGTAAAAAGATCGTCGCGCGGCCAAAAGAGAGCGATATCGCCGCAGTCTCTAATCAGCGGACTATAGATTACGAGGGCGATTATTCTCGATTACATGTTGCGTAAGTACGCGCGACAGTGGCCGCAGCAAAGCGATTATAAATCGACTAAATCGAGTGGGCTCGAAACACCATAATAAATTAAAAAGGAACACATCGCCCAGAGTTGATGGGGAGAGGGGGAGACCGAGCGTTAAGACGCGCACTTAATCATAATCGATGTTGGCGCGTTGCTCGAGTTCAGTGAACACGAAAATGAGCAGCGATCCGACAGTACCGGGGATCCCTTCCCCTTCTTTGAATTTCAGATAGTCTCATTATTGAAATTCTCGAACAAAACAAACTGCCGGCGATAAATCCCGCTATGTCGTTCTTCTAACCGGCCGGCCGTTTGCGATGCATATTTCAGTCGCGTGTGCTACTCGTGTGTGCGAAATGCAAGATGCATGTACTATGCATTTAAGATGAGGTAAAGGAGAACTGGATGGGGTAGGTGCTGTATAATTCCGACGAGTGATTTGACCTGTGATGGAGAATAGCGATTATAATTTTGATAGACAGCGTTTTATCAGTTTTGCATGCAAGGACATGTCGTAATTTTTTTTTCGCAGAAGGTAAAAGATACTACAACACGTCTGAGAAATCGACACGATTCTCCCCAGAAACGCGAAATAAAGTAACTGTTAATAGGCCGCTTCAAAGTTTCACCAGTTACACCTGCCAACGTTCACGAGATCGTCATTCTTTTATTCACGGCTGTCGTCGGTGAAGGACAAGAAAACAAGAGCCGGAGGCGGCCAATGAAACACAGAAGCATCTGCGAAGAAAAAAAACCGCATCTTTCTTCTCGAGACGAGTGGTATTCGCGCCGCACTGACTTGCGAACTTCCCTTTCGCGCTCGTTCTTCTTTCTGCTTTTCGATCGAATAACGGAGAGGATCGACAAAAAAATCCGATTGACATCAGTCCAAAGAAATTCAGTGTCAGTCTTCGAAAAGAGAGAATCATTGCTCGATAATTTGAACCTTTCAAACCGCCATCATTTGAAACATCACTCCCTTTCTGTTGTCTAACAAGATTTTTTTCCACATATTCATGGTAATAAAAAATAAATAAAAATCAGAGGAATAACGGGAAGAATTAATTCATGTATAATCACGTGCTTTTCATCGATTGCATAAGGTGCTTCGTTACATTTAACGCGTTGCGAATCTCGTGAGGGCAGCATCCGCGACTCGTTTCCACGAACTCGACGGACGAGCGGACTCGCCCCTTCCCTGCTCTTCCTCGCCTTACTACCGACTAACTAAACCACACGGGAAAAGGGACTCGCAGGCACGCACCTGTGCGTCGCCGAGGTTCATAGGGTACCAGACTGGGGCCCCCGGCGTCATGCAACGCCACGCGGGGCAACGCCACCGGGCCACATTATCTGTCTATCTGCCGAGCATTCGCCGAGGTTGCTCGCCTCGGGGCTGATTTTTATAGGGGATTCGCGTGACCGCCGGCTAAACGCTTCGCTTAAAAACTCCGGCCCCGGCACCGCTTTGGCTGCTGTGCGCGCCCGCTTTCCGTTTTCATCCTTCTCCTCCGCTTGTCTTTTCTCTCGCTTCTTCGTTCTCGCCGCACAACGAGCTTTTTCCTCGGCCACCGCGTTTCTCTCACCCGCGTGGAAGACGCTTCTTCTGCCCCGAAGGATTCTCCGTTTACGCCTCGGCTATGATCGTGTTCCGCGTTATTTCCGTAATCCGATCTCTCTCTCTCTTTGCTCCTCGTTTCTTCAATCATCATGGGATTTGAAATTAATTTTTTGTTTGATTTTTTTTTATTTTCTCTGCATCGTTATCGAATTTTTCTTCTTCTTCGTTCTAGATACATGATGTAAGTCGCCAATCGCCTGCACTCGTCCTTCTAGTTAACCGTCGTTTTCACTTTCGACAGCGAAACATTCCTGTTCGTCTTCCTCCTGACGCCGATAATTGGCCACGCCGATAGACACGGAACGAACCGATTGCGAGGAGAAAAAAGCAAGAGAAAGAGAGAAGAGGATGGATCGAAGTGAGAGATGCGCGAGAAGCTCCGGATCGGTTCCCACTGTTCCCAGGACGAAAGCGGAAGGAGGCGCAGAGACTTAATGGGTCGTCTTCGTCGTCGAACAAGAAGCGCAAGCGGCAAGTATGTGTATGTATATCTTGCTCCCGGCTTTATCTCGCGCCTGTCACGCGGAAGAAGCCGAGCCATCGGTCTACGCCGTGGCGGATGCGTACCGCAAATTTTAATTAAGTCGCGCAGATAGATCGAATTTAACGAGTCTGCGTTAATTAACGGCACCGCGAAATCTCGCTGGCGCAATAAATGCCAGGCCGCGAAGAAGTTCGTGATCGCGCGAGCGTATAATTACGGTCTCGGTGGACCGCTCTTTCAGGTTCTTCTTAAACGAGGCGCGCCGGAACTAAGCCCGATCGGAGCTATTGTGTTTGAAATAATCGTGTCTGAGATTCCGCGAGTCAATCGGCTGATTAATCAATCATGCCCGATTAATTATACTTCGTTCACGTCGAATAAAAATGTCTCGTTCATCGTAAGACTACGATTTGCCGGCGAAAGATTGCAAGAATCATAGAAGGATTGCGAAAAAATTGCGACAGGGATAAGATCCGTGGTAAAATTTCATAGCAAGAGGATATTAATGGAAAGTTTCTCGTGAAAATTGATAAAGAAAAACTTGAAAATTATAAAGGACAATATCTCTCATTGTTAATTTATCATTAAATCATTTTCTGTTATTCTGCTATAATAATTATCGCCAACTGTTAACGTGGAATTATTCATTAATTTAATTATAATATCCTCGTTGCTTTCGTAATATATCACAAAGATAAATGCATAAAAATATAGATCTTCGAAATCAGAATTACTTATCGAGTTATCAGATAATCAATATTATTATAATATTCAAATAAATATATTAGTGATATAATAACACAATTACAGAATACATATTGGCGTGCAATAATAATGCAATCGTCAAGTCGGTCAGAGCACGAATGACTAAACTGTCAATAAATAATGATGCAAAATATATTTTGCGAGAGAGAGAGCCGGTTCGTTTGAGGACAAGAAAGATCGCAGGTGCGGTTAACGGTCGGAATCGCGCCGAGAGTCGTGTGCAATTGCATAAATTGCATTTCTCATATTAAACGGGAGTCGATGATGCGTCCACGGCACGTTCAGCGGATAATTAAACCGCGGCGATGGGAGTCACCATGAATTATCAATCGCGGCGACGGTCGAATCGATAAAAATCGTCGAGGCGAATCTCAGGCGTATCTCGCCGCACATTTGCAGAAGAGTGCGGATCAATCCCAAGGGATCCATAACGGGGATTTACGATAATTGTCGGATGCCGCGTGTAATTTCAAGCTTAATAGAAAGACCGCCGTCGTTCTTTCTCTTCGCCGTCCAATCCGCTGCCGCGGAATCCTCACCGTGGAAAATCACAATAGGAGAGGCAGTCCATCTACCAGTTGGTATTCACGTTAGTCAGGCTGCATCGACACCTTTCGATTGTATTGCCGCAGCTTCCCGTGAAATCGTCTTTAATCAGATGGTCCGAAGTCGATCGCGCGATTAATCGCGATTGTGCACCGCAACTCGCGTCAAATAAAAACATCTCACCGATCGCATAGCTGCGATTCATGAGAAATTCTACGAGTGAAAAAAAATAGCAGTATACAGATATTTTACGGCAAATGGTATTTTTTTAAATCATATCTTGACTTTCTCAATTAATCAGAATTGATTTTGATGAATTAAAATGTATATAAGTAGTGTTTCGAGAAATATATTAGTGTTTATAAAAATGTAACTATAATTTCTCATACACCAGATGTTACAGTAACGATCTAAGTAGGATACGTTTCATCGTTTGAAAAATCACGCGCCTACTTCCGGGTTGATCTCAATCGCGGCTCATCGAACGCCATGATTGGGAGAAGCGTCAGCTGTGCTAGTGGAAAGTCTGAAGAATCGCGTAAGAAATCGCGCGGCAGTAATCGCTTTGTAGATTAGAACGTAACCTTGCGAGATGTAAAATTCTCTCTCTTTCTCTCTCTTGGGTTCGCATTTTCTCGGATTTTTTTTTCCGCGCGCGATGGCCAATTCGTCGCTTTACGAGATACACACCGAGAGTGCCGCTGATGTTTTTTAAATTAAAACCGAGCACGCGGAAGAGTATCGCCGTGAGGACACACGCGAATTAACGCAAGCGTAATCTCGGGACCGCTTTCGGGGAATTTTTTTCGGCGTCAGGCATCGCGCGTTATAACGGTAATTCTGCGGGGACTGTAATTGAAAGAGAGCAACACGGCGGCGGCGGTGCTTAATTGCACTAGGTCGAAATCATCGAGAGAGAGAGAACGATGGATGGCGCGGGAACCCTCTCTTCTCTACCGCGGCCCGTTCTTCGAAAGTCGTTTATAAGAGAGAGGGCCAGGAGAGGAGGTGACCCCCGGTAACTCCGGGTCGGAGCGAGGATCCTAAGCTCCCATTATTCGTCGGGTTGGACCGAAATTGTCGATCGTTACGGAAGCGTGGATTTGCTTGCTTGCCTTCTCCTCTCGCCGACGAACACACGCATCATACTTTAACCCGGCAATTTACATTTGATATTTATAATTTAATCATTTTCGCGATGATTGTGCTCTCGGGCTCTTTCCTCGAGATATTACGGCGGAACGATGGGATAACTTTGAGAGAAATAAGTTGTAATTATTTTTATTTTAACACGCGCTGTCTTCTAAAAAGAAAATATAAATTTTTAGCAAAAGTTTAAATTGCCTATGTACGATATTTCAGGATTCTCTGGGTTATTTTGTGTTGCTCGATTATTTTACAGATAAAAATTCGATGGTATTCAATGGACTAATATATGTAGTTTGCGGGTTTGCAGACATATCTGCAATCAATTCAATGGAATGCTAAAATTCTGCGTATATTTCGACGTATTTTCAGCACAATGAATGACTGAACAATCATATCATTCATACAAAAAGAAACACCCGCATAGAATATGACATTAACATACTACATAATTGCAACATTAACATACATTCCTGATGCAATGTAATGATGACGTGTGTGACAAGCACAACCCGTAGACAGAATACAAATTACATATTTCATACAAGCTCAAATTGAACGTTAAGTATAAAATTAATTTTAAAAAATTTACAGAATGTTGCTAGATTAAAAAAAAATCAGTCGTTATAGATATCATAGAGAAATATGAATTTGCAGCAATAATCAAGATTGCGTGATACATATTGTCGTTTCTGGACAAAGCTAACTGAGAAAATAATACAAGAGGGACACAGTAGAAAAATTATAAAGCAAGTGACGGGGCAACATCCGCAAAAAAGCCATATTTATGGCGTAAGTATGTACTCCCCTGGCTGAGAACAAGGAGAAGGATGTAGCGTCGCGCTCTCATATCCTTGTGCAATTCGCGGAGAATCGTGCTATGAGATAAGAGTAGTCCTCCAGCGACACGTTACATATAGTGGTACACAAAAATGATTACGAGGACAATATGAATTGTTGTCGTAAGATGTTGATTAAAAGCGTATTTCGATTACTGTTGGATTGAATTTTTTGCTATTATATAAAACTTGATTGCATTTTTGATTAATCTTTATACGTAAAGTGTAACATAATATAATTTATATCGATTCTCTGAAGAACTAAAGGTTGTTTTTCTCCGGTGACAGCTTGATGGCTTTATTTACAGTTGTTTGATGTTTGATTAAAAAGTAAATTCAATTATATTAATTTATAATTAAAGCTTGACAAGTGAATCAAATGCCACTTTTAATAAGGTACTTTTTCTACAAAGAACAAGTCTAATTTCGTTTAGAAAGTAAACGTCGTATAAGAGAGTAACGAGGGAGCTTTTTATCGCATTAATATCTAAGGGCGCAGATAATTTAATAAACTGCTTGCTCGAAATCGAATGAATCATTGCCTCTCTCGCGTCTATTTATTTAATCGCTTCACTTTACAACAGTTTATTACTGATTTATTTTAATATATGTAATTAATATGTAATTAATATATAATTTCTTTTTACACATCAATATTTAGGTCAGCGCGCGATTCTGTAAATGCAATAATCTAATTAATTAATTTATATAATTTACATTCAAATGTCCTATTAAACTAATATATCGACGAGCAATTTAGATATCAAAGATAATTAAATATCATATTTATTTTTCTTTAAAATCGCATATAAAAACAATAAAGAATGTAAAAGCCCCGAGAAAATTTAAGAAATTATTAAGTGTAAGATTATTAAGTATTAGAGATTTAATTCACACTCAGATTTATGACATGTTTTATTATTTATTTTTATATCATTAAGATTAATACATTCAACATTTTTAGCAAAACTGTGATTTAATTTCTCGCACATACATATATCTAGATGTATATCAAAATTAATTTAAAATAAGATACATTTCTCAAACATTAATATCATCGACATCTGCAATATTATATATAGCTCGCATACGTTGAATTTAAATTTGAAAAATTTAGAAAAATAAATGTGATAATAATATTAAGATTATTATTCAACCGTTTTATCTCCGAGTATAAATAGCTTTATCATTGATCGTCCTGCAAGGCGGAAGACTGTGAGATGAAAACACGTACGTGAGAACGGCCTCGCGTTGCAGATGCTGCATTACGCACGATAGCACCTTGTACGATGATGCAACAAGCGGTATAAACTATGAGCATTCGAAAGGAGCCAAGCTCCACACTGAGATCGCAGTGATCTATAATGATCGAGGCCAGTATGGAAATCTTACGTGCACACATACATATATTCTCTTGCAAATTAACTTCCGACACACGATCGCGACATATCAACGGATCTTGTTTAAGTCATGGCGGTAACGAGATGGTATTCGCAGATCGAGCACAGGTGCTTCCTATTATATTATTATGTCCAATAGAGAGCCAAGATATATAAAATTGTACTAATATACCAAAGAGTCATTAACTGACATTCGTCCCGTCCGACATTCGTTTCAGCAGACGCTGTAATTATACTTCACGTCTCGCATGTGTTTGCACGTATAATATACGATATGAAATGTAGCAAGACAAATACAGCTTTATTATTAAGTAAACTATTAAATGTAATAAATAAGACATCACAAGTGTGTCGTTGTAACGTTAGATTTACAGCAATTAAGTTTTATTTTTTTTACATATACAATTAAAAAAAATAAAATTGAATTGCTGCAAATGCAATAAAAGGGAAGCTTATATTGATTTAAGCTACACACATTTATATTACCTATGGGAAAAAAATATCTAATTGAACGCGTAATAAGAGAAGCTTCAATCGCGCACATAAATACATCGTAATGGCCACGCCTGTGTCGCAACTGTTTATTTTTACGAATGGTACATGTGGCCCCGGGGTACATGTATGCACGCTGCGCCGAGTGCTTGCATCACCTGTTCGAATACCACTTGTACCTCACCGCATTGACTTTTTCCCCCGATCTCGCTCGTTGTCGCCGCGCGCGAGGCGAAAGAACGGGACATTTTTCACTCGACTTGTCGTTCAAAAGTTGAAACTTTATCTCCAACGATCGGTCGATCGATCGATTGACAGAGAGAAAGAGAACATTGTACAATTTTAACGCAATGGAATCGTGTGTTAACGATCGCGGAAACCGCCATTCGCGAGGAGTAAAAAGTGCGCCTTCGCGCTGATTACGAGTACAAATAACACTAACGATCTTCTCACATGCTTTCTGCGACTCTTAAATACCGACTTAAATGTCCGCATTAAAGGACGTTGCGATAAATGCGCAGTTTACATTCCTAATTGTAAGCTAAATGTAACGATATTAGAGATGTTTCAGTTATCTTAAATATACAATATTATATAATTAATATAAAATTATTTGTTTATAAGTACCTTCGATTTCTGAAATATTTGTACATCTCTTTAATCTCTTTATATTCATTATATTCATTGATGATAAAACTGTCGAGTGTAAATTTATACGTGTAATTTTCTGTACGTCTACTTTGCAGATTCGCGTCAAATACACAAAACAAATGAATTTAATTACCTCGCGATATTGAATTTCATTCTGGAAATGCGATATTTTCTCACTCTCCTATAGACGATTCATATCGTTCTATTTATCTATTTATCAAGTGATAATGGTATCACTAGCAATTTTGAACGATAAAGAAAATGCGAATCGGAAAGAAAGAAGCGACATACCTGTATAAGGTGGGCAAGGAACAGGACGTAGGCGGCGGCCGCCCTCATGTCTCTCCCTGGGGAATCCCTTCGACTACCGCATATCACCGATATCCCCGCGCTGCCCCTCGGCCGCTCCCCCGAGCACTTCCTCGCCGAGGATGTCCTCCGCTGTCCTGTCGCTGGGTGTCGTATCCTTCGTTCTCTTTTTCTCACCACTCTCACCGAATATTATCGATCGCTATTATCGGCACACTGCACACCGAAGATCCTCCCGGTCCGCGCACCAACACCGAATATCCACTGGCCCGTGTCCTCCGCGAGGGGGGACGATTCCTTTTCTCTGTCGCTCCGAGCACTAAACACTTGTCGTCAACACTTTGTAACCGGAGAATTCGCGCGCGTCTAAGAATCCCCGAGTCTTCGAGGGAATCCGAGAGCGGATTCTCGTCAACAGAAGCGACGCGAGACGAGGACGAGGTTAGACTCCTCCACCTTTATGACGCGAAAGGTAACCTTTCGAATCTCAACTCGCGCGATCTCCTCTTCTCTCTTTCTTTCTTGTCGTCTCTCGCGTATTTTTTTTTTTCGATTCACTCGCGACTGTCGGCTCTCGCGCGAAACTAATCGCCGCTTCTCTCGGATCCCACAAATCGGAGGATCACGGTTTATTCGGAGAACATCGGCTCCAAATTCATCGGCGAGGTGAAAGCGACGGCGCGCGCGAAAGTTCGACGCGCGATGCTCGACACCTGCTTTTCTCGACTCGAGGCACGAGCCACGACGTCCAACACGTGTTCCACGTACGGGCGACCCGCGATGAGTTCATAGAAATCGATCCCAGAAGCGTTAATAGCGCCCAGTCGCTCTCCCTTCCTTCTCGGACGCAAAGTTTACGATTGCATGCGACGCTGCTTCTCGCCGATCGTCACTTTAATCCTTAGACATGTCGTAATACGTGAAAGACGATACCAAGCTCGAGTAATTTCACTTATACATATAACAAGTAGTACGTGTAACAATCCGCCATGCGCGAGTAACGGGTGGACAGCTTCAACGCAAAGACAACTTCATGGGATCGAGCACTTGGAAGACTGAACTTTGTTCATCGTGAAAATCCGTCGCGCGCACCGATTCACTCTTTCACACGCGAATAACCATTTCCAAGTCTTCTCCGGAGATGCAATTTCCTTGGGAATTCGCGTAGGACGAGACGAGTGACACTTTATTCGCGCGATGCGCGTCAAGCTCCGCGAATACAGCCGCGTTCCACTGTATCCCTGCCGCCGCGACGAACAGGTGTATGCACGTGTCTGGCGAACGGCGGGAACGTATGTGTGTTTTTTATGTGGACACGCACGTACGCCACTTTGTAGTAACCGGCGCGTCTAAGAATACCTACGTGTGCGTGCGTGTGTGTGTGTGTCGTGTATGTGCGCGCGCGCGCTTCTACACTGTATCGTGCGCGCACGCTGGAGCACGGATCGCAGCAAACTTCGCGGAATACACGACTCGGTCGCTCCGGGGATACTGAGTGGAAGCCGCGGGCCGGCCTGCGGGCCTCCCCCCTCCCTCGAGCGCCGCGGCTTGTCCCCCCTCCCCTCCTCCCGCGACTGAGCTATCCCCCACCCCAATCACTCCACCTCCGGGAGCGCGGAGGATCCCCTTACGTTCGTCCCGCGCTGAAGTTCGCATCCTCGCGAGGAGAATCCTCTCTTTCTTCAACTCCCGCATCGCGCACATTCTCGCTAGCCGGCCTCGTTCCTTTTCTATCCCTCTCGCCCGTAGCTCCTCCGTCTCTCTCTCACCCTTTCGCACGTGTACGTGTGCATCGTTGTCCATGTGTGCGCGTCGCGAACATCTCGAGGGCTCTTTGCTCTCTCTTGCCTTTCTATGAGGCATTACACGACGACGTACACTTGTGCCCCTCGCGCCGGGATGCTGGGCCCCGAGCTCCGAACACGAACGGCCGAAGCGTATATACGGTTTTCTTACAATCGGTTTCATCACGAGCGGCGAGTCGCTTGTGTATTCTCACCTCTTCTCTCTCGCGATCCAGGCGAGAACGCGTGGCTTACGGAGCGTGCACCGACTAGACCCTCGTGATACGAATTTCGCGGGGCACGAGGAGCGTACCGATCCGCAGATTGCATCATCGCTGCATCGCCGAGAGTTATATGAATTTCGTTGATGCTGCGAGGAAAGGACGACTGCTCGTCGACTGCGGATCGATGAATGCGATGAATTCTGCCATCGATTTTGATTCGTATTCGGATGATTAGTATGCGACTTGATGTTTCTTATCTATAAACAACATAAACAATAAACAATATAAATATAAATAAATATGTATATATATATTTTTTTTTATTTTACGTTGTAAGAAACCCGCTACTCCCAGACATGGTATCCGTGATAAGATTGAAATGTGTAAAAACAGAATTATATATATGTATATATTACATATTTTAACATGGATAAAATGTGTTTGTTGCGCGTGGGAGTTACGAGCTTGAGATACTATCAGACTCGTACATATTAATCAATTAATTAATTAAAGACTGGCGAAACATTGTGTACGCGATAATAACGGAATCATGGGAATAAAAGAAGAATTCGTGCTTATATTTAAACCATAATAAGTAGAAAGTAAATGACAAATGTTAAAGTGAGGTCAAAATTCATATATGTACAATAATCTCTATATATTATTTTCTTTATATCAAAATCTACCCTTATATAAAGAATCTCCACTGACATAAATAATAAAAAATTCTTCAAAGGATTAATCCCTGGTTTCTCGAGATATTTTGTGTCTCAATTTAAAAAAAAAACTGGAAAGAACCGCAAGCAACAGAAACTTGGGTGCAACTCGAGGATTTAGCGACCGAAAGATTATTCTTGGCAAATTGGTCATCCCTTTTCATGAAGATAAGAAAGCGTTTAAATGTCGCTAATAATTCTCGTATTTGAGGGCTCGACTATGTGTATCGGGACGAAAGGTGAATTCCCGGTAGGCTACTCCGGCTGGTAGAACGAAATTATATGTATTCAGAGAAGAATGAGAGATTTCGGACGATGAATAATGGATAAGTCCTGTCGCGTGTCCACCGTCATTATGTAGCTAGCGGGCCATCTCTCGCTCTTCGAAGAAAGAAAAAAAGAGAAAGAGAGAAGGGGAGAGAGAGAGAGAGAGAGATGCCGTCGTCGCGGATCGTCATTGAATTTCTGCCCCATATACACGTACAGTATATACCGTTCCACGTAATTCGCGTGTCGGGAGTATCGTGCGAACTGAGAAGCCGAGTCGAGAGTTAAACGGCTATAAATTATCGTCGCAATGAGAAATCTCCCTTTGCTGATCTCCTTTCAAGAACTACATAATAACGATGCGTGTCAACTTTACGTGACGCGGCCTCTGGTAATCGGAAAATTATAAACGCGCGGCTCCTGGAGATTGACCATTATTGGTACGTGACGTTTATCAAAACTGTTACGTTGGGAAGTTTGCGAGACGAGTTGCGAGTTGCTCGGGAATATTACACCTATATCATCCGAAACATTTATCGTTGGACAGAAGGACGAGACTTCTCTTACTCTTTTTCAGACTTTTAAACTACCTTTTATGCGTCTATACAAAAGACTGAAGATTGTTTTTCTCATTATTAACTTGCAAAAATTTTTACAAACACAGTTAAACGTATAATATTACTCGTTCAGCATAATTCGATTTAGAAACTGATAAGAAGACTAACATAAGCAGGAATTGTGGGAGAATAAGAAATCGCACTTATTTAAACCACAAGTAGAAGATAAGTGTTCAAGTATAATGGAAATTTACACAAACGATAATCGTAGACAAAGATAAAAATTTTTTCTAAATGTCAAAATAAAAAGAAATAATAAATATTTGTGTCAAGAAACTTTTGGTAAGCTAGTGAGATTAAATTAATGAATATTCGAGGGAGCCTTAATCTTGGAAATAAAATTTCACGACGTTCGCGCCAGTATCAATTCGCACAATCATTACGGCGGTGTGGCTCATCTCGGTTGAAAGAGCCTGTAACGGACGGTGTAGCGCGGCGGGGTCATGTCTATTCTCTCTTTCTGTTCGGCGGTAGTCTCTCGGATCCGACGACACACACGAACCCGGTGTGGTAGCGTAGCAGTATGGTGTACCGTGGTCCACATGGGCGGATGGACATCGGTAGTGGGATGCCGTGCGGTGATGCTGCTTGGTCCACGTTTACCGTCCTTTTCTCTCTCTCTGTCTCTCTTTCTCTCATTCACCGCAATCTCTCTGCTTTCGTCCTTCTCTCCGTCGTCTCGTTTCATCCGCTGTCCTTCATCTTCCTCTTACCACCTAGCCACATCGTTCCTCTCGCTCTCGCTGCTTTGTATCTTTCTCTTTCTCTCTCTTTCTCCGTTTCCCTTCTCCTCGTCTCGGAGGACTCGAGGGCCTCGAGTTAGCCGGCAGGCATTATGGTGGCTACTCCGTTGGCTTCTCGCATCTCTCGAAAGCTCACAAGAGAGTGTGCCCCCCCCGAGGGTCAAGGAACTCCCTCGGGAACAGGTTCACCTCCTTCTTTGCCTCTCTCCACCCCTCCTTCTCTCTCCTTCCCCCTTTCTCTCGCTGCGCCGCGCAACGCTGCCAACCCGCCCTATGCCCCCTCCGGTTCGTACCTTAGGGTTTTACTTATTTTCTCTTATTACCGCCGTGGGCATGTAGGCACGTCTTACGCACACATCTGCACATCCAGCTCGTACGTACACGAGGTACGGTCCACCTCGAGGTCCAGCGGACTCGTCGCCCTCGGTACTCCTCTCAGGTACTCCAATATGTGAGCACATTATTACAGAGGCGCAAGAGGAGCGGAGAAAGACGCGAGCATCTCGGGGAGTCTTTCGCGAGGGAGCAAAGACGAGGTAAAACGCACACGCGTTCTCCCGATGGATGAGGAAAACGCGCGAGAGAGCGAGCGTACACGCAAGGGTGTTTAGGTGCGGTTCCCTCCTCTCGCGTCCTTCCTCGACTGTACCCGAGGAGCGAGCTCTCTGAGAGCCAGATACCAGATTCCACCTGTGCTGCCTGATATGCTGCCGTTGCTGCCGTGCTCATCCTCCTCTCGTCTCTTCCATGTCTTCTCCGTGTCGTGAGATCGTTTCGAATTTGCTGGATAGCTCGTTCTTTTTTCTCTTCCTTTTCTCTCTTTCTTATTTTTTATTCTTTCTCTCTCTCGCTTTCTTAAGAGCCCGGGCCGCGACCGGACCGGGGGATTATGGCGGCCGACGAGAAAACGTGTAGATTTTTGGTACGCGCGTGAATCGACGCGATGCGAGAAATACGAGGGCTTGTAAGGGCATTTAAGTCCGCGGGTTCTCGCACCTCGCTTTATTCTCGCGATTCTCACACGTTTCGCCAGCCCGTTCGTTCGTTAAGAGATCCCCCACCGGTAATTCCAGCACATTCGGCGGCTTCCTCGTACACGGCCTCCATCTCTCCCGCGAGAGATCCTTCCGAATTAGCCGGAGCGCTTTTAACAATCCGGCTCAAATGGCACGGAGGATTATGCGGGCCGGTCCATGATCGTGAATATTTTGATGCCGCAAAGACGGTGTCGTGGCAAGAAATGAAAGAGTCATAAAGTCGCCTTTTTTGCCCGACCGTTTTCCTTCTTATCAGATTTCGCCGGGGAATCCCTTTCGCCGGGGAATCATTCCAGTTTATCAGGATCGTTCGTTAGGTAAAGCGGTATGCGCGCGTTATTATTTATGGTATTTATGCATATGTACCACAAGAGCTTCTCGAAGAAATATTTTTGCGGCGGAATCCGCATAGTTTCCGCGCGCGTGTCGCCGACAGAATTCTAGGCATATTATTCTCCTTGCCTTCTATTTTCATTATTCATGAATTTACGTTAGCTTTCTGAAGGACCTTTGCGAAAGCAGGAGGTGTAATGGATACGCGACGGGGCGCAAACCGCGCGGAGTGTATATACACGTAGAAAGATTTTAATGATCTTTCTTCAGGCATTCGTCGGATGACTATAGATACCAGATTCCACCTGGACCGCAGCCGTACGTTGCTCCGAACGCGGCCGCATCCGCGGCTCTGTCTCGAGGACACAAGCTTCCTACGTACTTTTACTTTCATGCTTTTTTGCAAAACCGATGTGAACATTCCGATTTGAGTAATTACGTGTGATAAATATTTATCAGGATTTTTTGCCACAGCTATCTCGATGTAATTTGCACATAAGCCAAGTATTATCAATCTCATATCTTATATACATATATGTACGTATGTATTTTATAACATGTATTTGTATTTCATTTTTTTATAAATACCTAAACTCATTCATCAAATAAGACTACAATATTCCTAACATATTCGTTTTATTATTTATATTACTTTCATGCGCACCGAGAGATATAGTTTTATTCGGTCGGTTGTAATAATTATTTATAAGATAAGGAAAATTTATAATGCTGCTTTGAGATTCCGCTAGGATTTCATAACGTCTGGACATATGCTGGACAGATTCGCAGGCGTGTCATGAACTTGGAGATAGCTCGGTTTCCCCGGTTCCGTTATCCCGCGAATACCCGTCAGGTGTCCTTTTGACGCCTCGCTAATTGTTGCTGAAAGCAAGTATGCCCGTTACGTAGTCACGAGAACCTAGACTAACGCGCAGTTACTCTTCCCCGTATGCGAAATTATGCGAGTTCTCGCCGAACGAAACGAATTAGCGAATCGGCATGCAAATTTTACGGCGAACGCGCGTAATTAGCGGTGCTTCGACGAGCACCGTAAAATAAAGCAAAACTTTCTCTGTTCACTATTCATTCAACATCTTATTTAATAATTAGAAGCGGTCGCGAAGATTGCATCTAAATAGAAATCGCGAATAAAAGTAAAAGTACTTTAGAAATAATGCAAAACTGAATATTTTTATATTCTGATAACGATCTCACAACAATACAATTGTGGAAAACCAGCGATATATTATGAGTTTCCTAGTAATTTAAATTGCTATTTGTAAGCT
Source organism: Camponotus vicinus (assembly GCF_025532165.1). Taxonomy (NCBI): domain Eukaryota; kingdom Metazoa; phylum Arthropoda; class Insecta; order Hymenoptera; family Formicidae; genus Camponotus; species Camponotus vicinus. The sequence goes on from NW_028141981.1 coordinate 17,408,524, forward strand.
TATTTCATTTCATAGATATGAATAATGTATGATATTTAAAAAAAAATGTTAAAATTTCATGTATTGTGGAACTAAAAAAATGATTTAATAAAAATAGTTTTAAGATATAAAAATAATTAACTCTTTTCTATCTCTTCATATTTATTTTTTACATGTATACCTATCGTAATTTCATTTCCCCATTTAATTCTGCGAGGATCAATGTACATTTTCGTAATATTCCTCATAAGCATCTTATCGTATCTACTTAACTAATATTTGATAGATCTTACGATGCACGCTTCAGTGCCTTTGATTCGTCTTTTAGAAGATGTATTGGCAGCCTCGGCGAAAAAGGATATGAGGCGTACCGTTAATTCAGTGATGCTGTCAATAACGATTAGATGCGAATGACCAGTACGAAGACGAAGATGTATAAACGAATGAAGGGATAAGAGAGATTTATCGTTTCGGCTAAACTTGCGCGGCTTTCGCTACGCGAGTAGGACGAGAAAAATCAACGCACACTCCATTTACGATCGGACACGAGCCGTTAATCAATCGGTTCGAAAAAAATGACGTTATTCCATATGCGAGAAATCGGCTTCTTTCCATCTCGAGTGCTATCAATTAACCGGTGACTCCATTCCCAACCAAATGTGGATTACGCAACCGCGGCCGCTGGCTGCGCGGGGCTTGTTTTTGTCATCATCCCCTTCCGCGTACGCCGATCGTAACGAGGTAAAATGTTATTAGCGAGATAATTAATATTCGACTACGCAATCCCCGGACTTCGATGAAGAGGGGGACGCGGTTGGTTTCAGAAAAAATTATAATTACCGTCCCGTGAGAGTTTCTGGCATCGGAACAGGATCGCGAAAATAAGCCTCGCCGCCCCTCGGCGAGGCGCATCGCGAATCGCTGCTTTTTATTGCAGTCTTAAGAGGAGGCGGGCACAGATATTTGGGCGTGTAATAATCGAATGACGCCGATGAGACGAAGCGGAGCGCGCAGAGGGTGATCGTTCAATTTTCTGCACAGGCGAGTCACAGCACGCCCGTGTGGCACGGGCCTTTTTACACATGTGTGCGCGCACAATCGTGTGTGTGTGTGAATGGGCCTCCGGTCAGTTTAACGTTGGGTCAGTGAAGCCTGCACGATAAGCCTGGGCCGAGTTAATTAATGTTAAAAAAAGAGTTCGAGATAAGAATAAAGGTTCTTGTGTGCGCTCCACACGACACCACTGGACCGCCGACGGGCCTCTCCCCCGCGAGATGCCCGCCACCGTCCTGGATATGCATATTGTGCTCGTTAAATTAAACAATCGCTCTGGGATCGAAGTAAAAATTCGAGTAAGGACCTATCTAATCTACCCCGGCGGGAACGAGGCCCGTCCTTCGCTCGGCTTTGGCGATGCTCACGTTCCTCTGGCGGCTCTCGAATACGATCGTTGGAACAGGACCCAGTGTCCTTGCAGCTGTTATGATACGATAATGTTTTTTTTTTAATCTCTCGCAAATTGGCCCTTGCAATTAAATTTTAAGAGCCATTCGTTTCGAAAACTGGTAAATTAGTCGGAAATGTTTAAAGTTTCTTAAATCTTCGACTTAGGAAAAAACACTTTATGATACATATATTTTTAAACAAAATTAAAAATATGCATAAAGTATTTTATAAAAAAGTATATTTTAATATATCCTCTTCTTCTCTTTCAATATAAGCTAAGTTAATTTCAATAAATATTAATTGCCAAGGTAATTATATTATAAATATTCGATGCAATTAATTTTGTGCATTTCTCTTTAAATAATATAAGTTATCATCATGAAGAATGCAAGTATTTCTGTGACTGTCAATCGTAGATAGGCGATCGACATTGATGTCCTATTTTGACTTAGTTAAGATCCCATTAGTTTTGAAAGATGCCGATTCTGTGGAGGATCCTTTCGTCTTGTCGAAAGTGTAGATGCTACTGCCGTGATATATTGGGAGCGAGAGTAAGGTGGTTTTTAACGAGATGAGCTGTTATACACTCGCACACCATGAATGGAGACGGCTGTGTTAAGGAAGGGATCAACAGGTGTCTCTCCTACCTGTCGCTGACGAAAACTTATCGAAATCCGTTTAACGCCCATAAGGACCAACCATTGAGAAGAGGGCGAAAGCCGCGAACGAAAGTGAGAGGACTGGAAAAAAAAGAAAAGGAAGTCGAGAGAAGAAAGAGAAGAGAGTAGAAGCGTGATCGGTAGAAGTGAGAGGGTGGCACAGGCTCCCACAGTTATTAGGGACCGGCTGAAGATTTCCAGGTTTAAGGGCTAACCTGTGCTACGTCGACGATGGAAGGAGTCACCTGTCAATTACGGACAGAGTTTTTAGACTCCCTCGTACTCGGGCCTGATCGTTATCCCGCTCAGGAAATTGAGCGTTCAGTCCGCTCGGCGAACCTCCCGCTTCTCCTCCCCGAGTGAAAACTCTGTGGGTTTCGTCGAGTTAGACCGCGCGATCGCTTATTAACGCTTATTCTCGTGCATTTCGTGCAATTTTGGCGTTAACAAAGCGCAGTCCTGCGCGTTGCGAAAGAGAAGAGAGTTCCGCGAATTTTATTTTCGAAACCGATCGGCTCTCCGAGGGACTCTCGACGTTCGTGCTCGAACAACGCGATGCTCGAGGGCGCGCGAATCATGGGGATTGAACTTATGTAAGAGAATACGTGTGTTTCTCGAACGCGGAGCCGATGTATATCATTGCAGGTGCCGTAATTAATGTAGATCGAAGTGCTTTAATCGCTGCGTAAAAAGAGCAAAACTGACCGCGCCGAGCAATTTCTCCGACGTAATCCGCTTCGAGATGCCGAGCCACCCGACATTACGTCCATTGAGAACGCACAAATTAACCGCTCTGCTGTCCGACTTTTACGAAATACATTACAGAACGTTCCTCGATCACGAAAGAAATCCTCGCTCGCTCTCTTCTTATGCGGAAGCATCGAGTTGCATGTATTGGTCATCGTTACAGTTTGAAAACATAGTTGCCGGTCAAAAAATTTTGAATTTGCAATCACGACGCGAAGCAAGTGTGACGCAATCCGGTTGTTATATAACGGGCGTCGACGAAGCAAAATGGCACGCATCGCGTTCGTTATATCCACACGTACTACGAATATTCCCGCATTAGCGTATTCTTTCGCATTATCGTACACACATTAATGTATTTATTCACTTAAGAATTTATTTATTTCACCAGTTGTTGGCAATCTGATATGCGCTGTGCGTACGCTCGCGTTCCTCGTAATAACGGAGATAAAGGCGCGATTCATCCGTGGGAAACATCCGGGCGTGTTTTATTAATAATTCGCATCCAATCAACGATCGCCATTGTCTCACACAGACACCACTTCCCTTTTTCATTCTCCGGCGAGAAAATCCGCGCACGTCAAAATTCTGCGGCGCGAAATGAAATCACGATTCATACGAATATATTTCTCCGCTATACGTGAGTGGCGTATGGAATCGGTATCAAGTGGTAATCAAAGAATCTCATTAGATAGCAGAAATTTCATCAAACTCCTTTCCTCCCTCATTTTTCTCTTCCTCTATCTCTCTCTTTCTCTCCCTCTCTCTCTCTCTTTTCCTTAATTGTACAAGTCGCTTGCGGCAACGCATAGTTAATTTTCATGTACGAGCGTTTGAAAGTGACCGTACAAAAAAGCCTTGTATATCGCGTTTCAAGTAATTCTAACAACATGCATATGTTATAAATGCGAACCTGATATACATATTTTTTTCGAGCCCTCTTACAAGGATAATTAGACAATGGAAAGAATTAATCGACAGAAAAAAGTCAAGAGTCAAAAACGACAAATTTTGAAAGCGCATGTTACAAATGCACAGAAATTATTTGCAATTAAAATAACAAAAAGAGGATAAATATGATGAAGTTTACAAATTGTTGCATGCAAAAAAATAGTCGGTCTAATATATATTAAGCCCAGGCATCTTCAGAAAAGATTTTCATTCGTGTTTGAAACAACAACAAAATGAAATCGAAGCAATGATTATATTAATGTTTAATACGACAAACTTATATTCTGCATAAAAAATATTTAAAAATTGAAAATTTATTAGAATCTCGAAAGGATTGCGAAAAAAAATTGCCAGTGGAACGGAATAGAAACGCGGAAGTCTTACTGTGTCTGAAAATTGTTAATGTTGTGGTCAACTGAAAAAAATAGAATGAATCTCTGTTGCATTGTCGGTGATATCTTGACGTTTACATAGACACAGACGATGCTACACGGTCGTCAGAATTGCGTACAATCTGTCTCGCGTTTTCGCTGTTCATCTCGTACCATCTTTCTCGATTCTCCTGCCAGATCCTCCATTCAATGGACCGCTCTCGCAAGATTCTTATAGTGGTACTCACGCAAAACGCCGCCACGTGACGGGCATCCGGATCGCCGATGAAGATTCCCGTCCTGTTCACGAGGAAATCGACGAGTAATTGCTGCGATGCCACACGGTACATTGGTTTCACGCAAATCTAATCTCTGTTCCCCTCACGATGAACTCACGAGAAGCTTCGCGTAAATATTAAAAGTCTTAACAAGTGTCTTGCATGTCTACAAGATATATTTTTTAAATATAAATTTAAAACTGGCGTTATTTTTTGCACAATCTCTTTTAAATGTAAAATAATTTGTAGATAAATCAGATAATATTCCATATATTTTAAGACAATTCATGACTTTCGTAGGAATATAGATTAGTGTCATGTGCTGCTTAATATATTAAGATATTATAAATCCTTTCTTTCAAAGCTGACGACTTGTCCTTTCATACAATTCTATTCCACATGTCATTTCGTATTATATGGACGAATAAACGAGCCGGTCTTTTATACGCTACAGTGATGTCGGTTTTCACTGCTCAGAATGTTCTTGAGGCCGCCTCAGAATCTAGGTAGAAACGTCCGTACGTAGTAGAAACTAATGATCGATGATAGAGACTTGTGTTATCTGCGATCAATGTCAAGATTATAATCGCGTGCTAGTTTCTCGGCGCGATTTTCAATAAGTGTCTAGCTGCTGCGGAATAATGTAAATCGCCACGTGCTTACGTAATCAACACGCATAATACCCGAGTAATAATATTGTCTGCGCAACGAGTAGTAAGGTAGAAAGTATGCCTTAACACAACTTGATATATATCAGTTTATACATACATATACAAAGTTGAAACTATTCTATCGTTCCTTTTTCTAAATTCCTTTCAATGTCATTAGTTCATTAATCATTTATCACGTCACATGTAATTATTAAAGTGATAAGTGGATGATAAATTCTGCTGGACTTTTTCTAAGTATAAATGTGACTCAATTATGTAATGCTTTCTTGCGTATAAACCTTCTGTTGTTATATTTTTATATATTTCTTTTTATTTTTCTTCTATGTTTATTTGTTTTTAAAATTCTTTTTCTTGGTCTTTAATTTTCTCTCTACGAAATTTGCATTCGAGCAAATATTAAGCGATAATTTAACAGGTATCAAGTCCTGAACACGCATAGATATTACACATTCGTGTATAAAATATTTACGAGGTTAAAATAATCGAGAGCCATCGGTGTCGACTGTATAAATGCGATGCCGGGAGGACCAGTCGGTCCATCTTGGACTTATCTCTTGCCTGAACTATAGGAGGACCAGGGTATAATCACGGTCCGGTTCTCCCTCGAAAAGCATATGCCATAGAAACGCGGCTTATCTAAATATATCCCAAAGTAAAAACACACGAAAACGTTTTAATTAACTAATTAACATTCTTGGTATCTCTTGTGCCTTTTGTATTTATATCTCGATTCTGCGGATCAAGTCTCTCGTGGCATTCTTCGTAGATTGACACGTTTTAGCATGTAAGTGCGATGCGCGTTACGAAACAATTTCTCTTTTCTTCACATTGAGATATTATCATACATTAAACGTAATATTTCTTCATTTTTACTCGACTAATATTTTCCAGTTTTTCATGCGTTAACTTTTATCCGCACACATCAATTTTGCGCTAAAGTGCCTTTATTTTACCTAATATATTGAAATCGCGACATTATCATATATTAAAAATTATGTAATCATATTTAGAATGGAATACAATAAACAATGATGTCAAATATAATAAGAATTCTAAAAGTTGTAGGGGAAACTTATTAAGATGGAAGGACACGACTAAGTCGTAACAAAGGGATTGCGCAGCGGATATTCCGGTTATAATACTAAGAGTTAAAAATTGCGCATAGGCCTCTCGTCTCACCTCCGCCACTACGCTCCCGTGAAAGACGGTGAGCCCCCTTCCAGCCCCCCATAGGTCCACAGGTCCCGTCGAGCCGAGTTAATCGGCGCGGACCTTCGCAAGCACGCTTCGCCACCTCGACTCGCTTCAAGAGGCTCCAAAGCTGGTATTAATAATCCGACGCCAGATCCTTCGCCGTGCTTCTTCATGCACTTTTTCGACGCGCCAACCCGTCGCTTCTCAGTCACGTTAATCTCCCCGAACTCATTTAATTCGCAAGCGAGACGCAACACGAGCGTAAACGTTGGCGCAGTCTGCAAATTCCGTAGCGACATACACGCGCATGTACATCCAATACGATCATTGAAATGTTGTGTGTTACGCTACGTTCGAGAATAAAACGAACACCCGTTGACCTCGAACGGTACGATCGGTCATTTTCTTTTCTCTAGAAAATCCCATCGGATCGAGATTGCGCCGCGATATCGAGGCATCCACTTTCATGTAATATTGCTCAATGGCATAAATCATACCTGTTATATTGGGCTTATTTGTATTTACGTGTGACACGTAATCGGTCTATCGTTACCCCTGAAACGTGAACGTAATTTGACGTGCGCGCGAACGCATTACGGACATTACATTATATTACGGTAGAACCGCGGAACCGCGTTAAGCGAATCGTTCGGCACGATTTACCGTTGCGTTCAATATATCGCAACGTGTTATCGTAGTTTAAGATTAGGTTGTCGCGGGTAATTCCGTATTCACGGCCGGGACCCGTATATAGGCAGTGAAATATCGCATATAGTGATTTAACGCTAATTCGACGATGTAGCAGTCTGGTAAAAGAGCGTCTTCCTGTTTCGCTCGTGTCGGCGAAAGTCTTTTTCGAGAAAGGCTCTCTCTTTCTCTTGCTCTCGAGGGTCGCCCGCGCCTCTTTCACCTGTCACACCTCGACATTCGTAGGAGGCCAAAAGGCTAATACGTTCGAATAACCGGATTAAGACTGCGTGGATTAAGGAATGAAGAAATACTCGCTCGATTTGCCACGGACGAGAATTACACACGGATAACGAGAATTGCACACGGATAACGATATGAAAATGTTTCATCATAACAGCTGCAATTCCGGAAGTATCATAGTTTACGTTCAAGAGAATCCCTTAACGCTTATCTAGCTTTTATTTTATTATAAAATTATTTATTAATTTATTCCAAAACAGCGAAAAAATTTCCCTCAATTCATGAAAGTTAAGATATCAGCAACAAGGATGAGAATTGACATCTGGCAATGGACATGTGCTTTTTTTTAATTTTTCAGATATTTAAATAGTAATATCAATGTGTTACATTATTGAGTTTAATAGTGTGATGGGATAACAAGAGAATATAAATACAATTCGTGCGGTAAAATCGAGTGGCGACTTACTCGCCATATGTCGCCTTCTCTCGAAAAGATGTAAATTCTCACCGTTTAATCCGCTTATATCGGACCGATATTACTTTCAGTCTTCTCTTCCTATAAAAGGTCCATAATATATGCACGATATGAGTGCGACGATAACAACGAGGGCGCCGGCGGCTGTAAAGTTATATGGCATCTTTTTTGTGCTTTCACAAAATTCATGAACCATTTTTACGGCCGCCAGATATTCCTCGTAAATCGGCGATAGCTATGTAATATTCCGCCTTAAAAGCAGACTTTAATAAAAATATCGAGGTGTTAGAAGACTCGTCAACTGGCGTTATATTATTTATCAATTATGTTATTTGTTTTCTAGAAATATATATTGCAATAAGCATGAGTATGTGTGTTAAGATTTTATAAATGTAAAACTTCAAAAAATGTACATAATAAAGAATCAAAGAAAATTCTAAAATTTAATTGTTATTTCATTGTTATTTCTTATAATTATTTAAGAATATAATCTCAATTAAAAGATATAAATTAGACAAAAGAAATTTTTTCTACAGCTTGATCGTGGATGAGAACAGTTCAGGGAGCAAAAATAAAGGGATAGATGTCCCATTGTGGAAATTAATGATTTTTCTACATTCATTATGGTGAAAATTGAATACAATTACAATTGAATAAAGTGATCCATTCTTGCCTTTTTCCCCTTGTAATTGTACTAAATTCATCGGAAACCGGTGTATCAATTATAATGGCCGATCGTTAATAACGACTCGGTCATAATGACAATGCTGCCCCTTCGTTGCGCACACAAGCGGCATTAATAATACGAATTAATACGTACGGCGATAAGCGTGAGCCTATAGAAAAGCCGCGTGTATAGCCGAGAGTCGTTTCGTAAGGTGCCGGGGCGGTCTGCCGAGAGCTACTACTTTTTGTGTCAATTAATATTTCGTCACGGATCAGAGGCGGCTAAAAGCAGCGTCTAGAAACCCTTCGGGGCCTCACGGCCCATTCAAGCGTACTTGTCTGCCGTCTATTTAAGATACGGTACATCGTATCACTTTGCTCGATTTTCTTTCCGCTTACTGAATTCGAGGAAGATGGTATTTCGGATTTTTCGAGTGCTTATACATACTTTATCTCGTCCCGTGATAACGAAGTCGCCGAGTGATTTAGCGAAAACAACTGACTCGACATTTAATCTAAATTATTATACGAGTTCCGCGCCTTTTATTCGCTCACCTTATACAAGTAATTCATTAAACGCGCTTAATAAAGTGTGGAGCATCATGCGAATCATGAGTTCATGTTAATAACATGACAGAGAGGCGTCGTACAGTTCTCCACCTCGTTTGCTTTTATCGCTTCGACTTAATTTTCTGGCCACTTACGCGCGCCTTACCGCCGCCGTGCTCCGGTATGCGAAGCGTGGAAGACAAAAAGAGAGCCATCTAATTAGATGCGATAAAAATGATAACGACATTCCAGATGCGTGCCATTTCGATACCGCGGTCGACCGCGACTGTCTCACGGAGCTCGTTTTCCCGTTCTCGCGTCCGTACGCAGATTTACGTACACGGTGCGTAATGCGACATTATTATTTATTCGCCGAGTAACCAGGTAGAGCGACGGTAAATTAGTAGATCGTCCGGCGGTGACTTTGCTATTGAATACGATATCCAGTTAATAACGCGCGCGCGGAAAAAGGACGAATGCGTTAAAGAGAGGCAACGCATCGCCGCGCCAGTACGTGTGTGGATTGCTCCGTGTCAGGAATCCGCTGATCTTAATCGATACACGCGGAATAAGGAGCGCGTTGCACATCCGCGTGCCCGGAATCCTGTTTCTTACGGCCCAAGGATACGCGTAATCTCCCAGGATTTGTTCGCGCGGGAAATCAATGACGTCCGGCATCGTCGGATGACTCATTCCGTTCTCGCCCTGCGTTGCTTCCCACCGAAAAGAGTCGCCAGGATGAAATCTCACAAGATAATTAAAAGAAAGAAATTTACAAGAAATTTACAAGAATTTTTCGAAATTTGAAAATAATAATTTTTCTAAAAAAAGGCTCTAGTTAAAAAAAATATACTTTTTTTTTTACTCTTTCATGCAATGTGTAATTTTAAGTTTAATGACTTTATTACTAAATTGAATATATTACTTTGTTTCATGCTACTTGATAATCAATGAGAAATTTTATTATATTTAAATCTATTTATTATCTATTTTTTGATTAACAGAAGAGAAATGATTAGAGGATATCTCACTGAAGCACCAGTCTTACACGCATTTTTCGAGCTCCAGTTGGCCGGTCGCGCAAATTTGCATTGTGACCGCTTCTAATGGGATTGTCGATACGCTTCGCGCGCAAGACTATTATTCCCGTCGCCGGCCGGCAAGAGTCAATAAAGCCAGAAGCAAATACGGCTTAACAGATTTCAAGCGAGTAACCGCGTTTCATTACACAACGCGCGGCTCGCAGCCGGGAAAATAACGACTGAGGTGTTTCCACACTCCAACATGTCTAACGCACCCAAGGCCAGAGAATAGCCTTCTGCACTCAAGGATCCAAGAGAATCCAAGAGAAAGAGAGAGAAGCTCTATTCCTCTTTGCACGACTTTAACTTCTGCTTGCTGAGCGCGTTAAAATGCTATTCTTCGCGCGAAGCGACCGCATCATCGCCCTGTTTTACGCTTCGCCATGAGAACGATGCATCAGGGTGTTCCGTGAGGCTCCGCAAATTATCGCATCACGGCCCAATAAATGTATGTAGCGTAAAGTTCTAAATGGCTCTAACTGTAGCTTTCGTCTCGCATGGATGACTTATCGCGCGAGACCGGCCGCTCCCGCTGTCACCAAACTATTATAACGCGTAACGGTGTGACCATAAATAACGTAATCGTGGGCATCGGTTTTAGCGGGAGCCTGTGAAACGCTTTTGCCGCTTGATAGCCGTTGATTAATCGCTATCAAAAGCTATGTCGGATAAACGATAAGCATCGTATCCGGAAGCGGTTTTTAACACGAAGAACTTTAAGAGTTTTTACGAAATTTTTTTTTCGAGAAACGTTTATCTCCGCTCTTTGAGCATCTAAGAATCAGGTCGCATTGCGCACAGTATATCGTTCAATCATAAGTGTTTTCACCTTCCGGACAGTGATTACGGTACAGGTCCGGGGCGTGACCCGTGTCCGAGCAAAGATTGTCGCACGCACATATGCCGATGTCCTCCAGAAATTCCTGAGAAATGGAGACAAAATCTAAACGAGGCCATCGCGTCGCCGTTCCTTCGAGACACGCGGTAAAAGCTTCGTCACGACCGCAGCGGACTCGTTTACGTCTTACGCGTATTGTTAATTTGATACGTAGACGTCAGGATACATGCCTTGCATGTCAGAAGTAACAACACAATTCCGCATCGGAATTGTAATTGCTATAAAAAAATCGTATTCAAATAATATTGCAAGGATCCGCGATCCGGACACGATTTTGCGGAGAGTATTAATCTGCCTCGCCGAGAGGAGAGACGAACGTGCAGCGGAGAACTAGGAGCGAGGAGAGGGTGGATAAAAAGGCGATTGTTTCAGTTCGAGTAAGCGAGGTAGCGTGCCCCGGGGGCCCGTCGCGCCGCCGCCGTAGCCAATGTAAACGGGATTGTCGGTTGCACCAATGGTGCGGTGCTGGCGCTGGCACCGGCTTGCTGGCATCATCGGCATCCAGCATCCAGGGACCAGCGACAGCGGCAGCTAGGAAACCCGGCGACGGCCCGTGAGCGGGTTTGTGAATGCAGTCTTCGGCTGCATTTATGCCGGTAGCTGGAGGCGCTTATAAATAAGGGGTCGGAACGCGGGGCAAGAGATGAAAGGGGGGAAGGGGCGAGCGAGAGAAGGAAAAATCAGTGAAAGAGAAGGGAATAGAGACGAGAAGGGAAAGGAAGATGAAATGAGCGCACGCACGTAACGTATGTGTGCGGATTCAATTATTCTGCGATTACAACGCGACTGGCGACTGGCCGGCCGACTGGCTGGCTTCGATCGCCACTGGTGCCTCTTTGCGCCTACGTGCCTTTACGTCGCGGTTGTTATACTGGGTGATCCGTTCAAGTACGAAGGAGTTAGCGCGTCTTCGGAAAGTGTTAATGATCTTATCGCGATTCGAGCCACATACTGTCAGAAAACTGAAATTCTCGTCGAAAAAAAGAGATATCGTTTTCACTTAATTATATATTATTTAGTTATTGTGTATTATTAAAATAAATAAAGTATCTTTAATAATGAATTAATAAAAAACGTTGCAAATAATGTGAAATATACAGTCTTTGCAAAAATTTGTCAGACATATTTAAGAGCAATAATATTTAATTATATTTAATTAATCTGTAATTTGACGATAATATATTTAATTCTTTCGATTTTTATCTTTATATATATGATGTACTAAATTATTAGTACTAAACATTGCACTTCACATATAGTGCGCAATAACTGTCTTCCCCATGAAAGACGATCACCTTGTATAAGTGGTGTGACTGGCCAATATTCTCCTCGCGCACTTATTCGTTCCCGCAGTCACTTACACATGCCCTATCGCGATCACGTCAAAACCATCACGATCTGTTATTGCATACTGCTTACACTCTATGCGCGTCATACGCCGATAAGCCACCGGCGAATCTGATAACGTTGCGTTGGTACTATTCTCTCACGCGCTTGAAAGCGATACGTCGAAAATCCTTCGTGTCATCGCTACTACTTGTTGGAAATCAAGTTATCGATATTTGTTGGTTAAATATTCGTAGTTGATGCATATAACACAATCAATTATCGTAAACAATATCAATTAGTTACGATTTATCAGAGTATTTCTGGCGCGGATTCAATTTTTATATTGTTCTATATAATCAATTATATTTTTAGATCAAGAGCATGTTTCTAGTTGAATTCTGCATTTTATTTTTAAATAAAAAATTTATGTTTTACTTAAACCAATAGTTACGTAATATTTGTTTTCTCTCTTTTTCTCTTTCTCTCTTAATATTAATTTTACCAAATATAATAAAATGTAAATAAAATCATCTGCAGCGCAAAATGTATATATCCTATCTTGAAATTAATTGTTGATTCTCTTCTCAAATTAGATACTGTACCTGGTCTACGGATCGTAGACCAAGTTGTGGTCCCGTCTTTATCTTGTCCTTAATTAATCCTCGGATGGATCTTCAAACTATCGATGAAACGAGGACCAACATCGGACCACCTCGGCAGCAGAGCTCGTCGTCGTGACCCTCGCGTATAATTACGCGGAAAGAATCGAACGGGTCTCTCTTGTCCGGCGTCCTTTCGCCAAGTCGAAGGGATCAAAGAGGAGACGATATCCGTGGACGCCGGTGTTGCTTTCGACCGGTCAGACGACGCGTCACGGTTTTGACGGGGAAACGAGTTCGGAACCGCTTTGCCGTTCGACGCAGAAGGCGTTCTCGGACGAATTTGCGTGAAACGACTCTACGCGTATCGGTGTGGTACATGGGCCAAGGATAAAGGTAGTAGCGAGAGAGTGCACAAGCCCCCCTTGGAGAAGATCCGCGCGGAGGGCAAATTCGCGAGGAGGAGCAGGAGGAAGAAGACGAAGAAACGAAGAATAGAAGAAAAAGTGGAGGAAAGAGGAAGGAGGAAAGGACGAGAAAGGTAAAAAGAGAGAGAGGTAGAAATCAGGAGGTAAAGGCAGACAGGTACTCATGGACGATCCAGGTAGCTCAGCAGCCAGCGGGTTCAGGTACTCTCTCTCTTCTCGGGCCAGGCAGCCTTGAGCCAGTGAGACTGGTTTCTGTTTTTGCTTCCATAGGTTCCATCCTTCGAAACTCTTCGGTAGTCCATCCTTCTTCGACTCTTTTTCTCTTCGCCTTTTCTCTCCCTTTCTTTCTTCCCGCTTGTCCCTTTGATCGCGTTAACGCGTCTCTTTCCCCTCCAATGTGTCTTTCGTCGATTGCTATCTTCCTACTTCGTCCCCGCTGCTTCCTTCATCCTGCGATACGTCTCTCGATATTCTCGGTCCTTGCAATCTTCGGTCGCACCGTCGGTCGTTGCAATTATTTCGGGATAATCCCCAGAAAATGAATTATCTCGAAGTAGAGGTTTCTCATTGTAAGATAATTTAACATTACATCTTAAAATCCGCCTGACAAATATTACCGCAATTGTAAATCGCGATCTTGTCGATAAATAATAATCTTTTTTTCATTGCGAGATTATCAATTATTTTTCAGAGAAATTATAATGCACTTTTATTTCGCATGATTTAAGACAGCTGTGGATTCTAAAATGTAAAACGCGCCGCAACAATTATGAGCCGACACAATTTTGCAATTAAACATGCGTAAACATCAACGATATCTCTACATCGGCCATCAGCTGCTTCGCGATGATGGGATTGCAATGACTCGTCCGTTGATGACTCTTGGCCGCAATAATGGAAATACATCGGGGACACGCAATGCGAAGATCTGGCTTTTCACCGTGGCTTTTAATTACGGCGCGCGGTTTTACGGTCGAGCGTAGCTGAATCTAAAAATTCCACACGTTCCCGTCGAGAGCCCGGAGGTCGTAGACGGGGTTCCATAAAAATTTCTTCCGGCGAAGTATGACCAAACTCGATGTTCCCTGTCGTCTCGTCTCACGACGTCGCGTCCTTCTTTCTCGCGCGCCCTCGCCGCGTCATCTACTCATTCGTTTTTCTTTCGGTCCAACTCGTCGCCTTTTTCGAGTGAATTATCCGACACTATTAAGAGACCGAAAAGAAATACGCCGAATGACGTCACGCCTCGGAAGGTTAAGCCGACTCGAGTTGTAGAGACTTCCGTTCCCTCATTTACGAAATCGGCCTGATTTATACCTGAGCGAATCAAACGGATTAACACCGGCACTCTATGTGACTGGGATCCTTTCAGATTCTAATCTACTGGATCCTTTCCACACGACGTGGGCGTATGATCCCGCAAAAAGTTATCTGCAAACTACCATCTTGCCTCAATGACATCAGCGTATCCACTAAATTCCAAACTGTTAATTAATAGCCAAGTGATGTTCGCCTATCGTTGGCATAGATATTAATAATTGCATTTAAGATTAATTACCGTATTTTATAAACGAAAGACATCGATAGTAATAATCGGTGTTTGTGCAAAATTATGATTTTTCCGCTCGCGAATCGACTGCGCAGGAGATCGCGAGGAGCCACGGCCATCCAATGACGCGATAAAGCGATTTCTTTCTTCCCATTCTCTCTTCTTTCTTTCACCCTCCCTTCGTCCTCCTCCATACCATGATCCTCTTCTCTTTCTTGCTTCCCGTCGACTTACTTCGGTGGTACATGCCGGACAAGTTGGAACGATCCGGACTGTACAGCTCGGATCGGGACTTGTGGCATTCCAGAGTCGGCTTCTTCGTGCATCACCACCCCGTTGTTCGACGAGTACGAAGAGGGGAAGAAAGGGAGGCGCGCGCGCTCTTTCGGTTTGGCTGTGTCTGGAATCTGTTCCCTCGTTCTCCGGACAGCGCGTTCTCGACAGGAGGGATCAATGGGGCCCCTTGGTATTAACATTGAGTAACAGTACCCGCTGCATACTAACTGCCGCATTATCGCCCCACCATGTATCTCATTCACCTGTGGCTCGTCACCGTAATTAAATACACCATAAAGAACGCCCGCCACGAATTTGTCCTGAGCGAGTCTCGTTTTCATCGAAAATCTCTGAACCAGCAGGACCAGCCGGCAAGTGTCATGTCAATTTGATATACACGTCTATTTTGATTCGAATACATACACATACATACAGAGAAAGAGAGAGAACAACGTAAATTATAATTAAACAAATAAGTTTTGACTCTTATTTTTATAAGTGCGATTTTTCGTACATTTTTTAATGCAATAAAATTTTTTAAAAATTTATTTTCATCGATATATTTACATCGAGAACCCAGATGTCCGCGAAAAATTATTTTTAACAATTTGTCTTGTGTGCTTTTAATTATTTTCTTTCCCATACTTTTTGTAATATCTACAGCACAAAATTAGACAGCACAAAACTGAATGTGAACGGATATGTTAGATTACAACCGAATGATATTTAGATGAATCGATGTTTTCTTACCTTCTCTGAGGTCGTTAAACGTCGAAAAGTGGCCATTTCATTCACGAAACATCGACTGCCTTGGGCGAGAGACGCGAAACATATGATTTTAAAGGTGCTCCCATCCGTACGGTATTTTGGAAAGCATGCAGGCATGATAAATGCTAGAAAAAAACGGAAATAAGATTTAAAGAAAAATATATATGGAGGTTCTTATAATAACATAATGTATATAGCGTTTATAAGAATTTGAGAGAGAAATGAGTTATTTATTAATAATCTTTTATCCTTGCAAAATAAATGGCAAATTGCTCGTGGCAATATTGATAGGATCTATACATTGAAATCATTGCATCACGTCAATATATGTCATCAATGGAGAAAACAAAACTAATAAACGTTAATTATGTATCAGCGTGTGGCAAAACAGCATTTCCAACATTTCCTGAAGAGAATGCAGTTTTCTTCAAATAAATAAAAAAAAGGATTCGTATAAGTATCTCTTTCTAATATATACGTATATACGATAAATGTCTAAGCCAATAGTCGACCCATTTTGCAGACGTATAGTAAAAGTCTAAAAGTTGTAAAGCCGCAACGTGAATTTCTCTGATTCGATTTTTCACCGAGTTAAATCGAGTCTTCGCGTCTCTCACAACGAATATAATACGTGGTTTCTATATATACTTCCTGCGGACGAGTCGCAAACTCTTTCTTCCCGTGACACAGCGCTGACCCCTTTAAGAATGTTGCTCACTGGGTTCGCTCGGCCTCACCCGTCACGGCTATTACTTATTGCCGATCTCAAGGAGATTCGCTCCTTGTGTATTGTTTATGAACGACGAGATTGCAGCACGACGAGCGAACGATCGCGAAATGCCTGTTGTTTGCAATGTCGTGGCTCGAGACGCGATGCGCAGCGCATGACGAAGTGACTCGTCTCGCGATTGGAAGCTTTTACATTTTTACAATCACGAGGATATAAAGACGACGAGCGATTCTTCACGGCCGTTGGCTGCTATCGGCGATAGTTGTCAAGTGTGGCTAATTGGCCTTTTATGTTGCGACGTTTCGTTTTAATCACGCCACGCAAGATTAACTAAGAATATCATTTATCGATACGTCGAATATGTAATCTAGAGGCGTAAAATGTTCCGCGTGTAAATTTTATTAGAGAAATGTATTCCAGTAGCGAGCACGACAATTTCGATCCGGTTTAATCATTTTTCAGATTCCGAAATGATGTTCTTGTTTGACATCGCGGAAAATCGAGCATCTCAAGGCGTCACTTGCAGCTAACTCTGGTATACAACGTACGTCGAGCGATTTATGAAAGAAGTGAAAGCACGATGTAAATCAGTGACGGCATGGCGCTCAATTAAGCAACAATTTATTGCACAATTACTACTTGATAGGGCGCAGCAACATTTTCTTCCCGGCGGGAAGATTGCTGCTAACCAACTGATTACTACCTTTCCAGCAGCGCAACCGTCTTTCGATGATTAAAAGCGAAAAAAGTTAAGTAGAAAATTAGAAAGCAACGACGGGAAACGGAAATAAAGTATAAATCTATAATATAAATATTTTATATACATTCGAAATATATTTGTACGAGGCATATATGTAGGATGCTACATCGACAATAGTCATTACCTCAATGTTGCATTACGCAGCGTATTTTCCAAACTATTAATAATTTAATCATTTTACGATTCGTCATGTAATTACTCATAAATATAAATAATGACTATGTTTTGTAATAGTAAAACTTGTACGTGTGATCAATCTAACGTTTCTCGTCTGATCGCCCGAGGACAAACAAAAATGAGAATACTTATGGCAATAGGAGGAGAGAGAGTATAACGAGGCCACGGTGGACTATTAAAAGGACGGGTTGTCGAGCGTAAGAAATCGGGTAACGATATCCCATCCTATCGAACATAACAGGCGGCGCCATTATCGGGATATTCGAGGACCGTGAACAATTCGCCCGATAATGTCGAGGTAACGACAGGGAGAGAGATTTTTTTTTTTAATCGACTATAGTTACATGCTACATTACATACACACATGGGATTATGTACATGTGCAACGTACATGTTCCGTTTCGCACGCCTAATATGAACTAATTGGAGATGGTTAGAGTTAATGATAGTTCCTATATATTCGAACATTCTAATCGTCCACCCAATTATCGTATCGGCTCCGGGCGCATTAATTAAGTTATTTTTAACACCTGCTTTTCTGCAGCTCGCCGCGAACGACATACATAGCATACGGAACATGTACAAGAGCTGCAAACTTATATAAAGCCGCAGTCCCTGTGGCAATAATCTAAAACGTAATGGTGGAACAAGTTGTAAATTATATCACTTTAAACCTGAAAAAGAAATCGCGCACATTAAAACGACGTTGAAAAAAAGCGAAAGCGATTTCGGTGTTTTGATGATCACAATAACGATATTTCATTTTTTTTATGCTTTTAATATATACATTATAATATAACATAATTTGCATATTGCAATTATCTGTCCTTACATCTCTCGCTTAATTTTACATTCTTGAAATAAACTTAACTTTATTTTTTAATTACTTTAATTAACTTTTAATTAATTTATTCAATTAATCTTTATTTTTCAATTAATACCCGCCTTCTATCTCTTTCTATATTGTACTATGCTTGCGATTAATTGCAATTATTGAATCCTACGATTAAAATGGCGATTAAGATTTGCAATACACCAGTGAGGCACGCGATAATCTGAATCTGCTTAGAAGATTCCGATTGAAAATCGTAAGCCGAATAAAGAAACAAAATTGTTGGATCATTAACAGGAAGGAAAAACGAGGGATCGCGAAGGAAACTTACAACATAAGTTCGCGATTGCTTCTCGTCGATAACGCGTCTATGATTCCGATTAACGGCGATAATAAACACGTGAGAACCAGCTCCTCCCATGCCGCTACTATCGAATACATATGTGTGCTGGGATCCGCGCTGGTAGAACACACGCGTGCAGAAGCGTCGTCGGTTACACGCGAGTGGCCGACCCGGACAAACTCGTTCGTTCTCACTGGAAAGAGGCGACACGTTCCGCGGGAAGAATAATAGGTACGACGTGGATATAAGGATATAGAGATTCCGCAGCGAAGCATTGGGAGGACCTCGTTATAGCCACCATGCCGTGCCGTACCATGTGCTGTGCCTTACGCCGTAAATCGTATATACACCGCACGACACGAGGGACATCACGAAGTGCGCGTGGACATACGTAGGCGTCGGACATCTCAATTTTCCATTTCTTCATCGAGAAATACGAAAATCGTGATGAACTGAGAGAAATTTAACCTTCAGACATCGAAGCCTCGATAGTCCCGAGCTACAGATCTCTTATTATTACAGCCTGACAAATGGAAACTTCTGATAAATCTTGGTATCTGTTTTTTCAACAATTTTTAACATTATTCCCGAGGTACATTACATTTAAGTAGAAAAATTCTATCGAAGTTAAAATCGCAAATAGAGATTAACAAGAAGCAGTCATTCTTATGTATGTTATTGCTTTAATCAAATTGCTGCTTCCGCGCCTCTATTTAATCGTGTTTTATTGAAGAGGCTGACAAAAACTGTATAAAAATCCCCCTCCGCTTGCCCCGGTAAATTCCTCGGTAAGAGCAGGGTACCGCGTCCGATATGAATCGCAGGCGGACACAAAAGAGGAAGGATACGGTCAACGACGGCGAGGAAAGGCGAAGAGGCCGCCGCCGGTCACTCTTTTTAATTGACGGGCACCGCATAATTTCAGGGTGGCCCGGTCAGATCCTCGGTCTCGCAACGAAGAGAAGAGAGAGAGAGAGAGAGAAAGAGAAAGAGAGGAGACTGCGGCCACTGCAACGCCAGAATTCCGTGGAATTCTGGGACACCGTGCAGATACATAGTGCGAGGAGCGCGAGGTGGGTTCCATAAGTCCCATACCTCCCCGAGGGCGTCATCGGCTCGCATCCGCGGGCTTAGTCACGCTACGCAACGAGCTCTCTCGCGACTCTCTCGCGACGTTCTCTCTTTCTTCCCCTCTCTCCTTCTACATCTTCTCACCCTCTTGGTTCTATCTACGGTCGTACAATCGTAGCGGCCGCAACACCCGAGCTATTACGTGTCGTTATTGGAGCTTAATAGGCGCGCCGGGCCCTTCGGTGGATATGCCGATTATCGGGTTACCCCGACGCCAACCTACGCCTGCACGGCTCGTAAGTACACGTTGTTATGCGTGCGCCTACCGTATGGGCGAGAGCACGCCGCTCTTTCAACGCAGGGGCGGATCTCTACGATGAAAAGTAATGAAACTTAAACCCTCAACGGCACAGAAGCCGAATTTACAAATGTTGTCCAAAATTCGAGATAATATTTGTGTGTTTATAAAAAATTAATTTGACATTTCGCACAGACATTAATTGTTACAATATTTGGTAATTAATAACGTATCGTTATATGATGAAAGCTCCACGTTTTTTTTATTAAATTTCATCAATTATTAAAATATTAGCGGTTTTGAATTTTGAGAGCAAAGAGATTTATGTCTCTAACAGATTACAGAATAATTTGTAAATATTTGTCAATTTTTTAAAAATTATATGTGTAATTTTATGACATAAAACACGTTCGTCTTAATACTTTTCCCATTGCTAAAATTATCAGCTTCGATATCCGCCCCTGCACGGAAAGAGCAGTATACAGGTACAGGTGCATTTCGCTCGAGGGATGTAGAAAAAGGGAGAAGGAAAGAGAACGTAAATGCATTTAGGTTCTCGTGTGCTATACTAAAAAAGCAAGAGCGCGCATGCTACCGTGCTCTCTCGATAGTATACTCATTCCATGATTGTTTCAAGAGGAAACGCGGCTCACACGTCTCGTTCCGGCAGGTGTCACGTAATGAGAGTCCTTGTGTTCCTTCGTAAGATGATTACGAGATGACACGCGGCGCGCGATACGTCGTCACGGTTCCCAGATACGCACGTGTCTGGAGCGGATAATCTCACACGCGATATCAATCTTATTAACGTATTAACATTATCTTAATCCATTCGCGTATCATTTATATTTAACGCTCAAATCGCATCTCAATAGGAAAATAGAGCAGCCTACGCCACATTTATCGATCTCTCGAGCACCTCATCCTGATTTAATTACCGGTCCTACCGACGGAAGACATAATTCATTAATTAATTCCTCGTCGCCTCTCGTATATTTAAACGAATTAACGATATCCGTACGTGCGGTACGATCGCGCTTGCGACACGCGAACTCGTAGGAATTGCACTTTTGCGTTTAAGTTCCCGTTTTGCCGCCGCGGAGAATGTTCCGCGCTAGATACGATCGGCGGATGGAGTCACCAGATAGTACAAGGCCAGCCTCCGCGAAGAATTACACGGGGAGTAAGCTTTACCCTCGATCGGATTACCGAGCAGTACACACGCTTTAACAGACCTGTGATTTTTTTTAATCAATGGAATAACGCGCCCCGACGAGCATTCAGCGCATGAATCGTCATCTGACATTCGACCACGTGCGTTTCGCCATGCATGTTGCAATCCAGAATGCTTGATGATCGATGCGATAAACTTGCGCAATTGTCAAGGTTATAAGATGAGATATTCGACTGATTATTTCCTCTGGAACTTTCATTATTGATATAATCAATATTGTAAGTAAAAATCAGTCGCAAATTTAATTTGCGTGAATTTGATATTAGATTTTTTTATCTATTTTTCTTCTATAACTTTTCATACGAGAATGTAATTAATGGAATATCAGTTATTAATTAAATAATTATTAAATTTTCCTATTTTGATTATCAAGTATGTTGTATCATTTTTCTCTTACACACGTGTAACTTATTCTCCATTCAAAAAATAATATTTCTCATTAAATTTCTAATTCTCCAATACGAATTTATCTTTCATAGAGATTATCGATCGCACGAGAACGCCAGATGCATCCGTGAATACGAACGAGTTGGTGTTTTTGCGCCCGTGGCAGTGTTACATCTGGCGATAGTGTTGGAGGAATAAGAGGGGAACGGAAGAACGGAGGGAAAGAATCCCCTGTCTCAATGGGGGTCCCGTGTGATACGCACCTGTGCGCTTTTCAACGATGAATGAGTTTCCTCGCCAAAGGGGACGATTCGAAATGAATGGCTTGCGTCGCCGCCGAGGGGTGCGAAAACGCCCTCTTAAAGAGACACGCGCGTCCACGCATCTGTCGCAATCATCGCGGTATTGTCAGCAAGCTAGAGGCGATTTAAATAGGGTTAAACTCGTCCCCTACGTTTATTTCCCCCCCGTATGTTTGCGTGTCCGATCACGTGCATAGGCGTCGACAATGGTTCATGAATTTCATGCTGTTTTGTTCTATATTTTTTCTATTTAGCGACGATATATTTTGCAGCGTAACAATAATGGAGATCCACTTTCATTTATATACATCTATAAACTGTTTGGCGGGTAAATAAAATATAATATTCATAATTTATTTCAATTAATTTAGCATATTTGCAAAATTTTATCTTATATATAATACAATTTTTAAGAGATCGATTTAATGTTCTCGGTATTCAAAATATTATTTTAACCGGACATTATATATTTTACTATAGAAAATTATATTTTATTATAGAAAATTAATTAATATTTTACTAATTTTATTAATTAATTTTTTAGAATCACCGTTCGAATTCGACACTCATGACGCGATGCTTCTCTCACTCTTTCATGAATTTTGAGGGTTCACACGTCTTGTTCATTCACACGTGTGATTCTGCACGTGCGACTGCTCAGAATACCGCGTAATCCGAGATGGCCGTTTACGCGAGCGCATCACGCACCTTGATTTTCTCAGTCTCGTCTGCCTCTTTCCTTTCGTGCGTGCGGAAATCTTTCCCATTTCTACTCGTCATGTATCCTTTCCCGTACACGACTCTTCCGGCGCTAAATGTAAGACGAGACCCGGAGGCTACGGATCTCCACGTCGGTCGATCGCGTTCGAACGCGAGCTTAAGCACGTTTCGCGCACCACGCGATAAGTATTTACCTGTCCCACGTTCTTGTACATCTCCTAGACTCACCATGTCAGCGCCTAGATTTCCACCGGATAAACGTCACGACCTGTTCGAGATAACGTTACACAATCCGCGTATACATGTTCCACTTTATTAAACCGACTATCGATTAATTTTCTGCCTGATAAGGAAAATTAACGGCAAACGCGATGTCGCGGATAATATTCGCGGAAATCCGAAATTCATTATGAGAGACACGATGAAAGAGTGATCGGGATATCTGATTTGTTGATTCAACCCTGACTAAATCCGTGGTCCGTTAACTCTCCGCGTTCTCCTAGTGCGTGTGTAAGACGAAACCGAGTGGAGGTTATCGATTGCTAGTTCTACGAGCACTTAAGTACGGTACACGCACGGCGCAATGCATATTTGCTTGGGAAGACTCGTCGCCAGCAAGCTGATCTTTCAAACGCCCTACACATGTCAGCATCCAGATGGTTAGATTGAATTTCGTACGTGCGTAGGTTGAGATAATGTTGCGCGTCGATAAGATACGCATTTAGTCTTTGCTGAATTTTTAAAATTTTATTTCACACACACACACACAAAGCAGATTTTAATTCAAAATAGCTTTTAATGTAATTCAATGCATATAAAAAAAACAATGGAATTTTGCGACTATTGTTTTCTTTTTCTATTTATATACATGAGTTTTTCTGCTTATAAATAAAATAAATAATAAATAATAAACTAAATAATAAAAAAATACTTAACTATGTACAAAAGTCGTACAAATTAAATCATTTTTGGCGAAATTTATTAAATATGTGCAACAGATTCTATAAAAGGGATAAACGTTCTACTCTATATCCACGTTATGCTACCGATGGCCAATATACTAGGGCCTCAAGAAGGATTATGAAAACGTCGAGGGTATCGCACCCCGAATTTTCTCCTATCATCGACAAGAGTTGATCCGAGCAGGATATGGAACATGAGGACACTTGTCGCCTCTCATGCACGTGGCAAACGCGGCTCTTTTTCACATCCTGTGTATCGATGACAAGCATCTCGTGAAGAGTGAACGAGAGAGGAGAGAGAGAGAGAGTATTCTCTTTCCGTATTAATATTAAAAAATTTGTAAATTTGCTTTTAAAGGATTGAAAATCGTATACAATATTTTATATATCCCTCTCTGGCATAATATATTTATAAAAATAAACTTTTTAATTATTAAACACATTTTCCATTTCGTATATTAATATTTCAAAACCTGCCAGCTATTTCTCGCGAATATCGTAAAATGCACATCGATTACGAACCTGTGCATCGTCCATCAGTCAACCCCCGCAATTTCTAATTTACCGCATGGAGATCCTGCGAAGCCAAGGAGGATAAACGCGCGTTACGCGCTGCTTCCCATCAATTTCAGCGAAGTAACAGCGAACGGAAGCTCGCGCGTACAAGCGGAGGGTCACATGAGAGCAACCGGTATAAATCTCGGCGGGGCATTTTTTAATCCCATCGATACGACCGTAGCGATAAAACAGTTTGGACGAAGATACGAGCAGATTAAATCTCCTCTAATTACGGTTAATTATGATCGCTCTCGCCGCCGGGGATATTTGGAAAAATCTGCGTATTATTCGCTACTACGGTTTCACCTATTACGAGATTCGCAACCTGGTGACGTACAATCTGTGCTCAAGTGGATTGAAAACCTGTGTGCACCCTCTCACGCCATCGTAGTCGCATCGTTTCCGCAGTGCTCACGTCCAGTAAGCGTAACAGACGTCGAACGATGAGCATGGAATCGATTCGTCGAATACCAAAGTGGTAACGCGATGATGGAACGCGACGAGAGAAAGAGAGAGAAGGAGAGAGATCCCGGAAAACCGGCGCGATGTGTAACGGAATCGTCGATCGAGCACCGACCGATGGATCGGGATCGATAGGTCGCGCGGCCGATGATTCGCCGCCATTAATTTCGATCCCGCGGATCGGGAGAGGAGATTCCTCTTCGCGCACAAATCTCGAACGAGATCTATCATTCGCGCGTGTGCAACGCGAAAAACGAGGCGCACAAACGACGATAATAATGATAACAATAATGGTAACGATATCTCTCTCTCGCTCTCTCTTTCTTCCTCGTCGACCGCGAGTCTGATTAGGATCGTGGGGATTATTGAGAATCGATGGAATCACGCAGAGGGGGGAACATATCGGGTTATTAATTCCAATAACCTCGCAGTCGGTATCGACTTGAGGCCGACGTGCGTTCTCGATTAAAAATCCGAGCGTTTCTCGTTGTTGCTGTTACGTGGCTCAATGATTCATACGATACTCGCAATTAATAACGACAGTGGGATTAAGGTCTAAACCGCGGCCGAAAGTAGAGACAATCATTTAGAATCGCGTCAATGCTCGGGAATCAAGTTATTAATTATCACAGCGGTCTCTCCGTATCGTATGTATTATCCGTATTTATTTCGTAATCACGAAGTAATGATTCCCGACGTCGATAATTATGGGAATCCTGGAATGCTCACAGCGATGTATGAGAACAATCTAACATTATATTATTTAATATATTTTTTATCGATATTTCCGCCATATTTAAATGTTTCGGTGAATATATATATATATATATCCAAAATATATATATAATTAATATTATGAGACATGACTATATGTAAAATTTCAGAATTATTTAAAAAAATTATTTAAAAATAATTTAATGTGTTACATTGCATGTGACAAGAAAAACTATTTAATATTTATCATTATATTAATTATTTAATTTGTCTATTTATATCTTTATCTATTTATATATATACGATATAGATGCCTTGAACTCGGAATAATCTCGCAGAATTCCTGCGCTGTTCAAATTTCAAATGTTTGCGCAATCTTTTCCTGGCTCCCAGCTGTGCTTCGCATATTTACAATCCAGTTCGATAATTACCAGCGAAGATCAAAAGATCAAATCCGAAATGTACAACATCATTTACAATTGACAAACTATGTCATTTACGACGTATAACGTTATTAATAATCTCAACTTTGAGCATGATATCATTCGATCCACTGTGTTCTCTCATTTCTCAAAGTTGAATGGCAATCGTTCTTGACATATGGATATGGTTCTCGTCGATACGATGGCTAAAGGGCAATTTATGCTGCTGTTGATGACGTACGCGAAGTAGTTTGCCGATTTTATTGACTTTGTCAATCTCTCGATACACGATTGGCCCAGCACCGTTCATTTCGCGCGATCTTAATGGCCGGCAAAACTGGTGCAAAGGAAGAACCGGCACGGCTCCTTGATCGTACGATCGTTAATTATTCGTGCCACGATCGTGACGAAACTGCGAGATGAATTCGACTCGGTAAGTGGTCGGAATAATGATAATTGATGATAACGATAACGCTCGTTATAATGCATTTATATGTAAATGACTTTAACACGTGGCGTCGCGAACGCCCATAATAATCGATTTTGATGAGGCACATCGATGTGAAAACGAAAATCAAGGCTCGATTCTGCGCCGGGTGGACGATGAATTCCTCCACGACGTGCGAACCCACCTGACGGTGGGTTGTATGCCCACCGCGAAGAGAGTACTTTTAACAAACGTGCATTACACCGCGACGACGGCGGCGCACGAATATACCGTGTAAGGTACTCGAGATGTACCGTGCGGGGCCCCGATACATTTTGCAATCAGACTTTATTACATCGCTCGATTTACACCACGAATCGAAAGTCACGATCCTCTCCCCCTCGACCTCCCCCGAGTTCGATCGAGCCCCGATATGTGCAAGGTGTATCTCTGCCTGCTTGCCTGCCTGCCTGCCTACCTGGATGACTCGATATCTTCGTAAAGGGGAAGGGGCCGAGTTAAAGGAGAGACGGCGGTGAGGGCCCGATGTGGTCGGCCTGTACCGTAAGGATGCGATCCGCAGCGATCTCATACTCGCGCCTGTGTATATGAATACGAGAAGAGGATATCTCGGGTGGGGGCAAAAGTAAGGTAAGAAGGACTTGCGGCTAATAATCATTAGCCGGGGAGATGCGGGAGCAGATATCAGTCGAGGTAATCATTGCGGCATTCGATCAAACGGACGTCGGGTCCTGAACCTCGCCTCTCGAACACGACGTTCGCGTACGTTTCTTCGTATCGCGCTATGATACCGCCGCCGATTGCAGGAACGTCGGTGATCGCTGTTTGCGATCGTGTTAATCTCGCGCCGATGCTTCCGATAATAATAACATACGGTCTATCTACTTGTCGATTTGTAATTAATAGCGCAATTATCGCGCTATTAATTTCTTTCGTTTAATTTCTTTTATTCTTCTGCTGTAGAACTATAAAGTATTATTCAAATGTCTTTCTTCTCTGCAGTGATAAGATGCGCAAGAAACGCATTATTTTTTTGTCGTGAGCAATTTTTAGGCGCGAGATACATTTAATAATTGAAACGTATGTTTAATATTTAAAGCTTTTGCGTATGAATTTTAGAATTGATTTCCGGGACCGCCTAAATTTTTTATTTGATTGCAACGTTTCGTAAATTGAAATAAAAAATATTGGAATTGAATTAAAAATTTTCACGATTTCCAAACCTACAGAAGACGATCCTAACATACTGTTCTTTATCAGAAATCGAGTAACTCTCTTCAAGAGCGACTTCCTTTCAGAAAACACTTGATCGTTACTTGACCGGCAATATCCTTTCAATCAACTATTACACTTTACATCGCAGTTTTTCGACGTACCGTCCGGAGCGAGCGGTATCGATCTCAGCGTACGAAGCGATCGAAGGGTCTATAATTTAAAACGACGCATCCGTTTTCAAAAGCACGAGTAATTTTGCAACCACGCGACCCCTTGCAAGGGACAAGATTTAGGAGGAGGCAAACCGGACGAGGTAATTAAGCTCAACGCTCGCGCGCACATATCGTAAGCCACCGACTCGCGATTCTCCCCGTCTCTCTGTGGCGTTTCGTCGTATAGAGTAGGTTTTGCCGCGGCTGCGTTCTGCGGTTTACCGCATGTCCAACACGGACGCTACGGGGCCTGCGCCTCCATCGGCCATAAAGCATCATTACGCTAGTATATACAAGCGCATAAGGGCAACTCGGGGGATCGCGCCAACCCGAGTCGAGCCAAGCTATGTCGGAACCGTGCGAGTAGAATCCATGAAATTTCTGGTAATATTTCTAAAAGAGAAAGAGAGAGAGAGAGACGAGCGAGCGTTGATCTTCCCCACGGGAGTACATTTCCTTTGTAGAAACGTCTCCTTTTCGCATGCATAACGATCGTATTAATTTCGCGAAAACATGGAAAACACGGAATATTATGAGAATTTTGAAAACGTCTTGTATATAGATATGTTACGAATTTTGCTTAAGATGATGGGAAATCAATCTTTGAACATGGTACTTTTCTTTTTATAATGTGAGATATTAATATTTTCTATAATATTTTGATCTCGATATATATTTACAGCTATCTTTCTTATTCCTTTGCCTTTTTCCTGGATATTAAATTTGCATAACTATGAAAGAATCTATATAAATGATGACACGTGCAGTTTGCGAGTGACTCTTTATTTTAATAAATGATTTTCGATATTCGCGCGGCGCGTTTTATTACATTTTTGTTACAATTTAGTCAGGTGATAAGTAAACATCCTAAAGATAATAATAAACGTAATGATGCTCGATACGTAAATTACCCTCCGCGTATAATGCGGTGGGTAATTTACGTATCGAGCGCGGTCTGAAAAAGTTGATCTTAAGTGTCGAGATAATTCGACTTCTTATCAAACCAGCGTCGGGCAGTTTCGTTCATTAAGGAAATGGCACAAGAAAAGCCGCGCACACGCCCTCGGTAACAGTCAACGTAATAAAACGTGTGTTGTTGCTACCGCAAGCTCCTTCCGAACAGGACCCGGCTACTTATCAATTACAATAATGGGACTATTAAATAATAATGGCGGACATGTTAGGTGGAAGGGCAAGCTTTTATGACTGCAACTTTTATAATGGAGTAGGTGTTAGACTGCCTACTCAGATTTATAGACGATGTAGTACAAACACCTTGGTGTCTTAAAAGCCAGTCTTCAATCTTGTAACCCTGACAAGATGAATTTTGCGTTGTGCATTTTAATTTGCATAAGGATTCTATCAAATTTTCGTGTATATGTTTAGCTTTTAATTTTGTTTGAACGATGCACAAAGATATTCCGATCGCACAAACATCCACGTAGTAAATTTTTTCTTACAAAATATGGCATCAAAATGATTTTAATAGGATTTTATATTTCTTAACCGCAATCTTGTCGAGATCTCAATTCTGTGTTGGTTTTCCGACTGATTGCGGAGACATCAACCGATTCTGATCGAGCGGCACGAGCGACAAAAATACGTCGATCGTGAAGAGTTGAGCCGTGATAGAGAACAGATTTAATTCTCAATCGACGCGATTCGTTACACTAGTGTGTTTAGTCGTTTCATCAGCAATGATTCGTACTGCGAGCGTGTCATTTATTCGATTAGCTGCCATTTCTTAGCTTGTGTTAGGATTAACATTTTTTTCTTATTCCTTGTTTTTATAGTATGACGCGATATTATGGCTACGGATATTTAATATCTCTCTATTTCGTGATTACGAATCATTATTACGATTTTTTTAACCCTAAGAGTCTCGTTGTTGGCCATAAAAATATACAATCGCTATACAATCGGATTTAATTAGACCTCTTA
Organism: Camponotus vicinus; assembly: GCF_025532165.1. Taxonomy (NCBI): domain Eukaryota; kingdom Metazoa; phylum Arthropoda; class Insecta; order Hymenoptera; family Formicidae; genus Camponotus; species Camponotus vicinus. Next base: position 17,438,157 of record NW_028141981.1, read on the forward strand.
CTGCGAAAATACCATCTGCGTTATTATATTCGACACACCACATTATGTCGATATCCGCGACATACAAAAACTTGCAAATATATAATAAATGTATAATACATAATAAATTAACAAAATTATTTTGAATAAATAAAAGCTTTAATAAAATATTTAAAAAATTAATTTTATTTAGATATACTTTCTTGTGTTTTGTAAAATAAATTTTTGTGGAAATTATATGTGTGTAATTCTTTTCATATTTATTTAAAGATACGAATAAAAATTTAATTGTGCGGAATATTTATGTCTTAAAATATTACTTTGGATATTTATATAATTTTATATCATTCGAATATATATACTTTACAAATCAATATTGTAACTCTGCTATTGTGCATCGTTATAAAAGTTACATTATTTTTATTTTAATGATAATAGATAATGAAATTAATTATAATAGATAATAATACAATAAAAATAATTTAACTATTTAATAAGATTAAAATATTATAGAAAGTAAATAAGTTCTCGAAAAATTAAGTTAATTAAAATTATTTGAGATCTCAATCAGTGTGTCATTTTTTTGGAATATAATAATTTAGATCTACGTTTAGATATTTATCTGTGAGAATCATATACATGTGACAATATTATTGATCGAGCATTTTTTTAAATTTTATTCTTCGCGTTTCAAATTTATAATTAGTATTTAATTAGTATTTAATTTTGCTGTATCTGAATTTGAGTTTTCGTGCTGAGAATACCAAGTTAACGAAAGTATTTCTTACAATTAAGCTTATTTATATGTATTTTGAATATCGGCTCTTTCGAGGGAAACTTATTATGTTTTCCATAGATTTATGTACATATTTATATTTCATACATCTAATAAGTATCGTAAATTGCGTGGGCAACCTCCTACATGCCGCTATTCGCTATTAGCTAGGACTTTGGCGAATACATACACGTTATGTACAATACCGTGTCGCGTTTAGGTGGCGCTTATTGTTATCCACATATGGATGCATTGTGCATGCGTCTATCAGACGAGGAAGAAATCTGCGTAGGCATTAGACGCCGCTATTTTTCCGTTGAACGTAATGTCCAAGCCGCATGTTGTCTACTACACACATTAATTCATCGCTCGTCATGCGAGAGAGTCGATGTGTGAGAAGATCGCGGGAGAAGCATGCGTGTTTAATTCAATAAGAGATGATTCAAATATCAAACGCTGCACCGGCTACGATTGGATAAGACTTTCACTATTAAATAACATCCATGAACGCCGTTGTGCATGTGAAATAAGCGTCATAGATTCTAGATGAATCATGTATAAACCGAAATAATGTACGAATACAGAAGGCATACTTTTTGAATTCTACTCTTATACATTCCCCGAGATATATCCGCGTAATTTGAAGATAATTTGATGTATTAGAATACCGTGAGTTTACATCAGACTTCTCCGTTTTCCAGCGAGATCTAGATAATTTGTGATTAATTAGATATTATAAGCGTTATTGATGGGAACAGCGGGGTCGCGCGGGCCCAAGTCAAGACTCTTGAACGATGCGAGGGACAAGCAGACGAACGGATGGACGGACGGACGGACGGACGGATGGACGGACAGACGAACGAGCGTTACGGAGAGATCAGATCAGAAACGGTAGGTGGTCCATCGAGACTCGCCAACATCCACTCTCCGCCGAATAGTCTCGATCTGCTCATCTCTTTCAGCTCTCGCACACTCTCTCTCTTTCTCTTTCTTTCTCTCTCCATTAAATCTTCGTTCCTTCCCTCTTCGTCTTGTCTCTTCGATTCTCCTTCGCCACGTTTTCCATCTACCTCGCGCTTTCAGCATCCTTTTCGCCTCCCTGTCACGCCTCTATCTCATTTTCTCTCCTGCATCTCTCTTCGTCGTTCTTACGCTTTTATCTCTTTTCCTCTCGTCATCCCCCTCGTCGTCTTCTTTTCGCCGCGTCTTCGTCGCATCCTTTTCTCCTCATCATTCTCTCCCCGTGATCCTCTGCGTCACCTCCCCGCCATCCTAACATCCCGGTCGACCGCCCTTCGGACCAGACCGGGTACACGGAACTCCTTCGTTGCTGCCAACACACGATTCGACTACTCTCGACTACACCAGCAACCGATACTGCGAGTGTCTGTACCACCACCACGATTGATTTCTGTATACATACTGGGCTCTTCGTGCCGGTGTCGTTCGAACCTTACGAGCTACGAGATGAAACCGGCAGCGAGGCACGCTCGAGCACCGATCGAATCTCGAGCAAAAATTTTTCCTCTTCTCCTCTCTCTCTGTCTCACACTCTTTGATCGACGTGCGCGTTTTTTCGGTGACTTTTTCCTGTTAAGGACAAACGATGCCTCATCCCGATCTTCCGATGCGCGCTTTGACCCGACAGGTCGTTACCTCTCGACCGATCAGCCTGGTGGCCTCTTGACGAGACGTGACCGCCCCTGAAGCGACGGACGGCCCGGGTAAAAGATGCTGTAATGCCGCGGGCGGCACGCCAGATGCGGCATCCGCACCGTAATTTTGATGTAAACACTCCCCTTTCCCGCTCGCGGACGAATTAGGACGATTGCCTTCACGCATCGTTCGACTGTATTCGATACAACATTCGGATTCTGCCAAAAACGGTACCGATAGCGGGACTATGTATTTTCGGATAATTCTATTTCCCATCTCGTTTTACACTCGGATGTCCGGATGATGAAGGAGGTCCTAGAAGCGTGCAGGACTGAAACCGCGAATAGAACGGGACTGCAATTATCGCGGTTGCATCGCGTATCCTGATGGTTCGCCAGATGGTTCCCGCGCGCGGCAGGACGGTTACGCAGCGGTTTCGAAGAGCATCGCAACGTCCTTATATCACTCTTCATATACTTGAAATACTTTTCTCCATTTACGATGCAGAGATTACATTAGCGGGATGCGCGTGCAGTCGGACGAGACGTAACTGCGATCTCGTCTCTGGGCTTTCACATCTCGTAATGTTCTTCTAATGAAATTCAACTCCGATGTATCGGCAAGTCGAGAGAGATTCCATTGAAATAGAATCTCATAAGCGACATGATTTGCGACAAAAAAAGAGAGAGAGAATACGTTTGTCCCGCGGCTGTGTCCTCGACCCGCTTGAACTATCGATAATAATTATTCCACGATGCCAAGCTATTGAAATTATCGTAGTATTGAAATTTAACGGCTCACCTGAGGACAATGTTTGATAATTCGCAACCATCCGAAATCACGAAAGCGGAATTGCATCGCGTGACCATGTGTACACGCGCGTGCATGCCGTGTATAAATTGGATGCCGCTAGCAGGTTGGGCAACACTGAATGGCATTCGTTATGTCTTGCTTCTAAAGCACCAGAATTCCGACTCATTAACCCAGAATCTGGCGCGTTTTCTTTTCATAAAACTAGTTGACCAATAAACGGATTACATTAATGCTCGAGCATGTACGTCAGCGTCTTATTATTTCGGAATATTCAGGCCGCTGAGTACAAAACGTCCATACAACTTTTGTTCATGACAATTTTTGAAAGCAAACTGTTCTTAATTTCACTTTTTAGTTTCATAAGCAATTAATTTTTAGAAATTCTAATTCTAGAACTTTACTAAGCAATTAATTTTTAGAAATTCTAATAAGTATAGACATAATTATATATATATATATATGTTACAAATTGACAAATTACAAATTTGTCCAATATCTTGATGAACTTCCAATTATAATTATGCACATACATATAAAGTTTATGCAAAAATCTGTGGCATTATTAATCATCTTAATATAATGATTTGTTTTAATATATAAATTAATAGCATTCTAAAAAACTACTCTAAAAATGACAGTGTATAATTAAGAAAAAACTGGACGAATCAGTTACATTAAAAGTTAAATCTAATATATTTCAAAATTCATTTGATATTGTATAAAATACTTTTAGCCTTTAAAATTAATAATTAATTTATGTGTAAATAAAGATTTGTCCTGCAGAATTAAAATTTTTATTTTTGCATGAATTTTTGTATACAATAATTATAAAAAAATTAGTTTGATATAAGATAATATGTATGTATTTACGATTTTAAGATTAAATTATATTTATCGTAAATTATATATTCTTTCCCTCTTTAGCTAATTTTAACTGATAAATGAATTTTACATTTTAAAAGGCTAAAAATGCTTTGTACAATGTTAAAAATTCATGAATCTTGAAATATATTAGATGTATCAACTTTTGACGTGACTTTATTTAATTTCTTTTTAAGTGTTAACATACCCGTAACTTTGATACCACATTTCACGGTTATCGCGCCCAGTGATCGTCTCTGCGTCACCGGCGCGTATACAATAATTTATTCCATCATTATTATTAATTACAACGCAGTGTCATAAAAGATGCACTTAACATTCTTCCCGCGTTGATTATTTACGCGCACAGATGCAAACGCGCGGAGCGCGATCACACGGGCTCTCACTCTTTCTCTTTTCTGTTCCTTTTTGTTTTCCACGTGGATAGGCATAAGCATGAATCATCTTGTAGGCTTGCTCGTTCACACTCGTCGTCTGAAGGACGGAAAAATTAGATGCTTGCCAGGTCCGTGGTTTTCTACATGAGAACCACGGAAAGACAAGCTCGACTTTCTCATTAGACGACAACAGACGACCGAGGTTGAGTTCTTCGCTCTCTGGAATTCCAGAGGGAGATATTACGATTATTGGTCCTCGGACCAGAGGAGGTTGCGCGAGTGAAGAAGGACTGAGAAAAACAGAATGAGGTAAAGGTGCGATGATTGTACGTAGAGAAAAAAGCGTATCCGCAAAGTTGTTCTTTGCGAAAGATGAGGCTAATAACGCTCGATGGAAGAACAATGAAAAATATTCAGTATTCTCTGTATAACCGTAGAGGATTCAATTCCGTGTTCGAGGTCATCGCGTTGACCGATGCATTCACCGTGAAAATAATATCACATTCGTTTTGCCGATAACAGTTCGTACGTATTGCTCATGTTCCTCATAACACACGAGGATGTAAGAAGGTACCGGAAGATATCGCTTTTTCCACGTGATCGTGTATCGAGTTAGCTCCTTGGAATTCGATGTGAAATAGGTGCCACGGTTATTGGCTATATCCGTGACGATGAAAGGGAGAGAAGAGGGACAAAAGGAGGGAAAACAGATGGATCGAAGGTAGACCGAAGGTAGAGTGAAACAAAGAGAATCGCCAAAGAGTAGGAGGAAACAACAAGAGTGGAGGAGGGTCACGCCTGTCGGCACGAGCTCTTTCGATATCGTCTGCTCTTCACGCAGGTCTCGTAATTACCCGTCGATCGCGAAGAGAGACGCTCTAGTCTCGCTCAGCTGACTTCTATTTCGAAGTTTTTTCTCCTCGGTCGCCACCGTCCTTCTTTTCACGGCATTTGCTTTTTTCGTTGCATCGCGCGGACTTGGAGATGGACTCGTTCCCACCCTCTTGACCGACTACGTGACTACGCGGCCCTCCTGTCCGCCATCAGAAGAGTTACATGTCGTCTGTCTTCAGGTTCGTTTGTGGTAATTATTTGCGGCGGGTACATTGAACCCATTGTGATGCAGACACGTTCAAAAGTCTTTGCCTATCAAATGCTTTTCTAGATATCGATACAAATAAAAAAATTCTGAATATCTTAATGTTTATGAATTTATCGCCGCAACAAATATAATGTTTCTGTCAGAATTGTTAACTAATTAGTTTGACGCAATATCGTAAAGAAGGTTTTGTCAAATTTTGACGATTATGATTTTGGAATTTTTATCGATCGATTTTTCTCGTGAATCAATTCGCATGCACTCGTATGCACCGTGCAGAGAACCACGAGATGAAGAACCACTGCCTCGTAATATTGCACAGTCGGCTACATTGGTGGATCGTTAATGAGGCTTCGATTAGATCGGCGCGATATCGAGGGACCGAAGGATTTGCGAGGCATTGGAATAACGAATCGTGAGGCACAGTTGAAAGTATTTCTTAGTCAGAAACAGACGCTCATACAATGTAAAGTATGCATTTTATTTTACCTTGAAGTGGTAACAATGATGAAATAAAGCAATGGAATGTATATAATTTTGCGATTAATGATACATATCATATGTAAGTACATATGATAAGAAACATCTTGGATAAAATGCATATAATGTGAATATTTTTCAGTATTTATTTCCAGGAAGAAAATAAGTCATACACGCCATTTGAATGCTAATTTATGATTGTCTATTAATTCACTGTTGAATTTGTTATAATATTAATCAAGCAGCACCATGGACACTAATCTTTCGGCATAATTTTATTCTTTTTTTTTTTTGCAATTATGTTTCGGCAGCATGATTCTACCTTACCATCACATTTTATTATTGCGTAAATTATTTATTGGCGGAATGCCAATGTCGATAAGCTGACGCTGGGCCGGTGCAAGAAACGCCTACAGATTTTTTAATTCCCTATTGGTATTCTTCTGAAACGGGATCCGAGGCGATTAGTAAGTCAGGATCAGACGTGACAGATCATTAATTGCATTTATTGAGCCCGGTAATCGAGAGGGCAGTCGAGGCGTGGGTCGACGGATGAAACGTCGAGGGGGTAGGTCGAGGTCGGTTCGGACGAAAAAGAGAGAAAACGGAACAAGGAAACTGACAGAGAGGAAAGAAGAGAGAGTGAGCAAGAGAGGAGGCAGGATTCGAGGCTCTCGATCGGATCGCGACTGGGACAGGTTTCGTTCAGCAGCTTTTACGAGTCCGATCGCGGCGTTATTAGTAGGACATTTTATAGCGGCCGGATTGTATTCTGATGGCGAGCAGCCTCACACGTTTGGCGTTTAGCGTTTAGTATTCCCAGGCATCATTTACAGGTGCATACGCTAGACGAGGACGACGCTCTTTACAAGATCATCCGGATAAATTAAATAGTCGAAAGTGAGAGAGCGGAGCCCGACGAAGAACGGGTTTGTTGCTTGCTACCGATAATATCGGGCCTGATCTATCGCCTATCATTTATTACTCCTGTCTTTTACGTTTCATGAAAAAGTAGCTTGTAATTGGAAGGAGAGGGGGGAGAAATAAACGATGACCGAATTAACAATGGACAATTTAAAGAATCGATCGTTAACATAGTCGGTTGTATGAAAAATGCGAGCACGCCTCATCACGTCGCGCGTATCTGCCGCCAATTATCTATCCAACGTTTATATTCAATTTGTTTCTTTGTGTAAAAAAGAATTTATTAGAAGCTCGAAAGAGTTTGGTGAGAGAAAAGAAAGAAAGAGAGAGAGAATCGAACCTGTTGCCAGGAAGCAACAACGATGCGAAGAGCGGTTTGTTCGACGCCACGCGATTCGGGGGCAAATGGATGCCGAATCGAAGATCGCCCTGCAAAGTAACGGAATCCTCTCGTCAATGCCCTGTAAACGTTCCATCGCTCGACAAATAATTGACGTCGTAAGAAATGGCGTGTGAGAAGAAGTGAAAGAAAGAGGGAGAAGCTTCGGAAAACGTATGCCACGAAGGCATTCGTTTGCAATGAAATGATCGTCGGCCGCGTTCTCCCTGCGGATCAAAGATCGCGATAGACATAAATAATCGAAAGCGATGTCGAATTCTCTTTGAGAACGGTCAATTCCTGTGTCGGCTCTCAATGCTGTCGGTGGTGCTCAAATATTACTACCAAAAGCAACTGATGAATTTAGGATCGTAAAAAATGTCGGATTTCAAAATATTAATTGCAAAATATTAACAACACATATTACATTTTTGTACAATATTGTTGTCAAAAACATGGCATTATATGGTTATTCATTTATCAATAAAATATCGCATAATTAAAAATATTCTTGTAAACATTAGAAAGATTTTTTATCTAAAAAAAGGATAGATTGCAACATGCAAATCTGAACAACATGCAAATCTGAAAATACTAATTTTAGATACATTCTAAAAAATATGACAGTTGTATTATGCATATTACGCAAGATTTGTTTTCTAAATATTTTAAAATAATGTATTTTACTTTATTCTTTAAACCATTTTATAGTTATATTTACGATAATAAGCGGTGCATATATGTTTTTTGGAGAGAATCATCAAAATCTGTCCGGGAGGAATAATAATCAGCTGCGATGTGTCAATTAGTCGACGGATAGATAACCGCTTGCGCGATTTTTACTTTCGCTTATCGCGAAATCGCATGTAATAAAATGTCGTCCGGTCTCTCTGAAATATATTAGACCTTTTGCTAAACCGTGTCGCGTAACTTTAATTAATATTCGTGTCGTTTCCTGCGAGCACGAGATCGGGCGCATGAGAAACACTTAAAAGCGACTACTTAACGATGTTGACCTGGAATTTTTGGACAATTAACAGAGCGAGTCTGCCTCCGTCGCGAATTTCTCTGCCACAGAGTTTAAAACAGATAACGAGGGTCTCGGCTCGGCAACAATTATCGAGCGTCGAAAATCTCAGTGCTCTATCCCCTTCACGCCTCGGTCTCTCACAACCTTCTGATGATCTGCCTCGTGCGATCCTCTCTCTCCTGTATCGCGCGGCCGGACATACACCTACACCTGTATCAGACCTGAAATCGCCCACGCATTGATACTCGACAATCGTGACAATCGCTTTGTCGCGAAACGGTAGTTAATATTCGGTTATAAAGGTATTCCACGCAGACATTTAAACATTCTGTTTAAATTATTCGCGTATGTTCTCGATACATGTAATAGTTTCGAGACGGTAACGATGGAGCGACGTGTCCAATTTGCGAAACGAGGCATCGCATTTCTTTGTAACGTTATATATTATATCGTCGGCTCTCTCTGAATAAATAATTACCCTCGCCGCTGGTGGTCGGGCTGAGAGTTGAATTGAATCGAGTTTACGCAGTCGGCTACCTGGTTCTCGTTGCCGAACGAGCGGCGCAATTATTTTGCGCAACAAAGCGCTAAATGCTTAACGCGCATAAATACATTTTGAATAAATGACCCGGGCCCGGGACGACGGTCCTTCGCGTCGCGGCTTCGCATACGTCCCACCTGATGCACGTTCGAGCCAGCATCTACCTGCTTGGTCGGCTCGGCGCCGACCTCGCCTCACTGCGTCGTATCTGCGCTAGAATCGTAAAGGCACGAGTTTTACGATCCGTCCTGTGAAATTAATACACGTGTCTTGCATTATCTCGAATTTGGTGCCGATTATGTGCCCGGTGAGAGAAGGAGAGAAGAGAGATCGCTCGACGTAGTCGACGCGCGCTTTTATTCATTCTCCAGTTTCGGGTTACCTATGCGTCGTGTCGCGCTAATTGATCGCCAAGCGACTCAACTCCTTATTATTGCAATAGACAATAAAATTGGCCGCGTAATATTATCGTATTGTCGTCCGATCACCTCGAATAATCGAGACAACGCAGAACGATAGATAGTAGAATATAATAGATAAATAGATAGATAATTGAGAGGATAAAAGCCAACACATATATACAAAAGGAGAAATGTTTACAGGGATGGATTATTATTTAATCATATTGCATTAATATCGCATTGCGAAACTTGGATAATAAATATAGATTGATATTTTCAGTTTTATATTTCAACAAGTAATTTTATATTTCTTTTTTTGTATTCTTCGATAACTCACAGGATTATTAAAATATCGTATCGATCAACGTATTGAATTATTATTATTATTGCCAATATAAAAATATTATCGCTTTACGATACATTCTGCAATTATTCGATGATTTAGAATTGTTCAATGAGGGATATAGTTGCGAAAGATTTAATGGGAAATAAAGGGGAGTTCGCTCTTATTACCGATAGATCGAGAACAGATGAAGCAGAACCCTTTGTTAATCTTTCTGACCGATTTTGTAACACGAACGATCTCTAGGCGTAACCCCGAGCTCGATGCCCGTAATTGTCTGGGACGCGAAACGTTCCGGCATCCAGTTGGATGGTTATTGCAACTTTTGCGGAATGATGAAATTGAGTTAAGTAGATCGTCCCTATGACATTTTAGTTTATGTTTTTTTTGCCGGCTTTCTCTGATGAATATATATTTAAAAGACAATTATATCAAATATCCTTGATCAATTATTCTGATCATAAACTCTTTGAAAAATTTAGAATAGAGTTTTTCCTAGTAAAAATTTGATGAAATGTTTAAATATACGCTTCGCAATTAACCATAATTAAACCGATAAAATATTTGAGGAAAATTTGGCGAGGGGGAAATAATATAAATTGCAAATAATATAAAATGAAACATATCAAACTTCTGTGAAGCGGGTCAAAGGTGCGAGGTGATATATCGTGACAGGACGTATGTCGTCAGCGTATGTCGAAATACATCCTAAGAGTCTTTCTCGAGGACAATAGAGTGACAATGGTGGTGTGTCTCAGAGGATGTAAAGTACCCACACTACTTCCTCAATGGAGATTGTCGTGGATGGTGCAATCAGGACGCGTTCGCGTTGAAACACTGCGATTCATAAAGTTGCATTCACGCATTCTTTTGTCTGCGATACATATTTCGGCTCGCGGCAGAAGATGCACATTAGCGCTAACAATGTTGTAAAAAGCTACCGAGGCGAGACCTTCGTTCCATCCACGACGGACGTTGAACGTTCAAAATGCAGACAGATCGTATTCGTGAATATCGAGCCCCGATACAGATAGGGTAGATATAGGTATAATGACGAGGCTGGCTCGTTTGAGCAAGGTACACGTCTATTCGAAGATACTAACTGAGATGGTATCTCGACGTCCCGCTGAGGATACCCGTGATGTATCGATCCTGTACGGCCCTGGGCAGCCACTCGAGGGCCTCTCTCGACGTTCGCCATATCGTCAACACGGGATTGCGGCTCGCGCGGATTCCTACACGAGTTCCCGGTGTAACAACGATATCGACACCGAATTGGCGCCCTACTCAGCTGGAACGAACTACCCTAAAAGCGTCCTCCAACTTTTCGGCCGAACGTTTCGAGAAATTGTTCGCACGCCAGTTCGATGATATCACGTGAAAATGACAGTCAAATCACGATGTCGCAAAATATTTTCCGCATTTTTAGACTACGAGAAATGCGCGGAAATTCCAAACGTTAACAGCGCGCTTCAAAATTATAATCGCGTCGACAGTAGTGGATTTTAGACGCGTAACGTCAGATCAGAATTCAATGATGAGATCTTCCGGTTGTACGCGAGAAGAATTTATATCACTCCTTGGGAAATACCAAAGAAGTTACGTACATATACTCGGATCTCTCTCTCTTTCATAAATATTATAAATATATATACATAAGAATGCGTATAAATGCAAAATGGGAACATAAAAATGCAGAATAACAATGCGCGACGTAATACATTTAATCAAAGTTAATTGCAATGTGCAATATTAAATAATAGAATTATCATGTCTTGAATACAATATAGTATATAACAGACCTGAAAATCTCAAGTAATAAGATCGATGTATGTATCTATAATCATTCTGTAGTGCTTCTTTAGCGCTTTAAATATGCAGGGCAAAAATTATTCGAAAGGGCGGTAACGGACGTAGAGAGGGTTCGTTTTGAAACCAGAGCTCCCTCCGGGAGAAGTCACGCATGGTCAAAGCCACTAATGGCACGCTAATAGCCCCGTTTCTCCTAGTTTTAATTTATCGCCTCGCGTTTCAGCGGCTCCGACGACGGTCTCCGACGACGATGATTGCATCGCGATTTTTATACGAGGTAGTCCGCACTGTTCAAAGTGCGTGAGGCGGCGTGACACGATGAATTTGTCACGCGTTGGGTCATGCTACACACACACACACATACACGCTACGAATTCATTCGATCTTTCTTCCTCTCGCTTGTCAACTTTCTTCCTTTACCGCTTAACTCTTCTCCGAACTCTAGAGCTCCGTTTTTTTTTCTCGTTTACTCGCGAGACGGCATAATAAATTTCCTGAATCCAAGGTGCACGAAGCGATACCGCCACCAACGCTCTCCGTTCGCGACATTACCTCCGGCACCTTCCAGTATTTATCAATGAGCCGTCTCGAAAAGCATCCGTTAGATGCTTCCCGTATAAAGATAGTATTCCATGATATATTCCAAATATTAAATAGTAATAATTATGATTCTTATCTCGGGTGAATAGTCGGGAGCGCAATTAACCGTTCAAGTCACGTTCAACTCGTTTGTTGATACAAAGTACCGAAATTTATTCGTATACATGTATCCGTTTTCTTCCAATTTCAAAAGACTAGTAGTTTGAATAACAGATTTTATCACAGAAGTAAATTAAAAAGCGGAGAAGAGAATGAGAAATGATAGAAATAAAATTACACGTATAGAATACGACTTGATGTATAATTGAATGAGCAGTAAATATTAATTACACGTGAGATTATAACACTTATCAAGTTTATTCGAGAGATAGTTCGAACCTAGGACGATTTATTATCCATCAGCTCGTGTGTCTCTCACACATAAATTAACTAGAGTGAATTAATCAATTATCTTGGAATTTAAAGTAACACATCTGAAAAAAGTAATTAACAAGAAGCGTAAATGTATGATAGAATTTCGCGACTGTGGGAACTGATCGTCGCGCTCATCGATTCGTATGACGGATTCGGAGCTCGGGGATCGCCGACGTCGTCAGTGAACGATGACGGAGATCGAGCTCGTGCCGTGAAACCGAGAGAAATCGTAGGCGTTTCTCGATTTCCAGAAAATCGGACTCGGCTCGTCGTCGCGGCGGTCGAGCGAGCCGGGGGTCTCGCCTTACGACGAGAAATCGCGATGGCCGCGGTGCGGACAAGGTAAGAGCGACACAAAGGTTGGATCCGGCGCAAGCAAGGGCATGCGCGAATCCGCGTCTAATCACGAGTTTAACGCTTTTTATCACGGCTCGCCGGGCTTCTTTCGCGCCGGGATCGTTTTCCCACAGTCACCGCGATACCATCGCGCACAGTCGGGGCATGAAATCGACGCTGCTCGGCTCATTCACCTCTCTCTTTCTCCCTTTCTCTGTCTGCCCGTCTATCTCGATTCAATGTCGACAGTCAGCGGTAGCAACCGATCGCGTTACTAGACGCAATTTCGCGCGAAAACACCGAAACTACCTCGCGCCGATGAGGCGTTGGTAATATCGTCGATCGGCGGGCTTGGTGCTAACGGATGATCGATCCGACATTCGTTTTCTTTACGTCACGAGCCTCCCCGACCGGCAAGATTGCACAACGATCGATCGTTCGTTTATTAAATACGCACCGGCTACCGATCGAACTCTGGCGTGTACTTAGTAATTATCATTGTCGTTTGTATTATGAACGGTGAGCGATAAACCACTCGTTACCTGTCCGCGGCATATACAATTAAAGCGCAAATTAGTCGTTTCCGTCAAGCTCGATAGCTCGATCGTATCGCGATCATTTTTAAACTGACGGGTTTATTGCGAACGCTCGATCAGCGGCGGCGAATCGACGCGTTTGTCAGGATTTTTTGTCGCCGCGCCGCGTGTCAATTAATTAAACGTGCGGTAACGGGATAATCGTCGTCTGACATTATTGCCGGCGTTAAAAGTCGATTTGTAAAGCATGCACTTGGACACGACGAACAGGTTTCAATCGCTTACGCACGATTATCGGCGTAATGCATTTTCGCTCACGCTTCCATGACTAATTGTGACATTTATTCCACCTGCGCTAATCGATTGTATGCTAATTGATTTTGCATTAATTCATCCTTATTGACGATTAAATGACACATATTACATATTTTCGCATATATACATAATTCCTTTATTTCCTTGTATATTATTTGTAAATTATTTGATTATAATAAAACTAATTTTATCATATCAAAAATTTCATTGAATTTGTTTACATATCCATAATATATCCATAATTTCTCATAGTTACTTCTCCCTTATTTTTTAATTTTTTTCTTATTTTCTTATTTCAATTTCTACTACTATCCAAAATATGGAAAATATAGGAAATGTTTATCATAGTTGCAAAGAGTTGATACAGAATGTATCAGATCGACTGTCTTGCAGATTCAGTTTGATATCAAACGTGCTAGCCCATCTTATACATGATGCGCCATTTGAAATTTTATGCGATTGCGCGATTCCTTCTTTCATGAATTTCGAGTCAGATGCCTTCGACTTCTCCTCGCTTCTCTTTGCTGGCATTAAAATTACCATTTTCTGTACATTGTACTTTCCTGCTTCTACGAGTGCATTGTAAAGTACTACATCCGATAACAAGAGTTATTTTATCCGATCGTGCTCTCAATTTTTTAAATATTTTGAAGATTTTTTAATTTCCTAATATTTTGCATAATCCTTAATTTTGTTATTTTAAAAAAAGAGAAGAATATTCTTTCTCTTTCTCCCTAACTTTCTCTTTTAGGAGATTGCAATATAAAACATTTAAATTTATATTTATTTAAAACAATTGAAATAATTTAAAATTGTCTTTTTTCATTGGATGAACGAAGATATATAAAAATATTTCGAACAGAGTCAGAAGATTAATCTGCGCGCCGCTTTCATATACATCAATAGTATCGATACGTGCTAATCAAAAGTGTGTTGCATACATATATACGTGTCATATACTAAACTCGTCTCTAAACCCGTATTGTACCTGATTATACATGGCATTGCCGGATCGCGGCTTGTATAACACATAAAACGGACGCGATGCTATCGCGGGGTTGGAGGAGGTTCCGCGTAATCTATCCAATTATCGTTCGATCAGAGCCGTATCCCTAGATGCCGAGCCCTTGCGCCGCCACTGGTTCGCCTGAGAGCAACCGGGAAGTTCTTATCCAGAGATAACCGGCTGGTTCGGCGCCGCCAGCTATGGCGCTACTACGAGATTATCACTGGCGGCATTATGTGTATAATGCAAATTTCTACTTTCAAAATTCATTGTTACAATAATATCGTTTATATATTGTCGATGATTCGATGAAAGAAATCACACATGTATCAGAAAATCCTGTCGTCGACAAGATATAAAACAAGTTTGATATTATATTGCTTCTGTGAAGGTAACTTTGACTTTGTATAAGAATAATAGACACAGGTAATGTCTAAGAAAGGTGATCAATCAGCAACGAATCTTGTGAAATAAAAATTTTTATATATCAATTTTATATTATTTTTATATATCAATAATCAATTTTATGTCAATTTTTATATATCAATTAATTTGAGAAGTTTTTATTGCCATGTATGAGTTTCAATCTGAGGAAATAAAATATGATACCGCGCTTGATGATGCCGTTTAATCTTTGCGATGCATGTTTAACGCGACCGCTCAATTTCACGTTGACTAAATCATTTCTTCCGCTATCGATCGCGACAGGATCACGAGAGCTCGACGCCGGTGTGGGTTTGCCGATAGAGAGCAGCCAAGATTTTCCATCGTGCACACGGCAACGGTCCACGGTCCGGGCCCTAGGGTGGGGTCACCGAAGGTTGCGCAACTCGCGGCTATTGCGCGGCGGCACTGCCTTCCACACGATTGCCACTTTAAGTGCGCCATAATGGCAGCGGGGCTCGGTAAGAAGAACGCGATCTTAAGAAACAGCTCACGGGGCTGCCTCGCCGGCAGGACCCTCCGTCTCGGTTTTACTCGTTCGCTCCCTCTCCGTCTTCTTTTCACTCGCCGAGAGAGCAGGGCCCGCCAGCCCGCCGGCCCTCCGCCGCCGGTCTCGCGCTCTCCTTCTCCCTCTCACTCTCGGCTTAGGTCCTCGCGCTTCAGGGCCCCGCGGATGCGGATCGCCGTTGGGCCTTTCACTGGGGGCCTGCGGGCTACGGGTCGCGACCTCACCGTGGTCTACCACTCCCTCTTCGCCTTCCTCCGGCTCCCTCTCGTGTCTTCCTCCTTCCTCTCTTCCACGCTCGCCTCTTCCTCTTCTTTTTCTCCAAACATTTTTATCTTCCTCCCTGCCGCCCCTTGCCTCCCCCGACCACCTCCTTCGCCTTTGTGCTTTGGCTTAACTCGGCTCCCTTTGCCTACCTCGCTCTTCTCTGTCTTTTTCTTCCCGTTGTCCGTCCTGTTGCTTCTTCCTCTTCTTCTTCTTCCTCTTTTCCTCGCTCTTCCTACTACTCCCGTCGAGAGATCCACGTTTATTCCACGTTATTCTTGTTACGTTTAGACAGCGAAAATCAACGCGCCGTACGTAGTCGCGACTTTTTTCAGTTCGAGCACGAGAGACGTGGACGTCCTTGATTTCTCGGCGCATCCAGCCCCGAGGCAGTTATATATATCAATGCGTTCGTTCGTTATCAACGATTACTCGCGCCGCGATGATCAACGTAAATCTCGCGAGTCGCGATGGTTTTGACGAGGCAAGCTCGCGATGCGACGAACACTTTTTACGTCGTTGCGAGTTCACGTCGAACGGATCATGCGAATCTCTCTTCTCCTCGTACCGTGACGATCCGCCTGGCCTGATTCCGCATATTCATAGCCTGCTCATGATCATGACCCGCGCGATCGGAAGAACTTAATCATCGCGGTAGAACGTGTGCGAACGCGCGTCCGAGTGTGAGAGACTGGTTTGCCTCGACGATGGAATCTATTCGAGAGGCGCTTAATTTCGCCCGGCTGCGATTAACCCGTATGTTCCACTTATATTTATTTGACGAAGTCGAGACGAGAATATACGTGCTGCGTGTATGCGTATCATGTAGTTTAATCGCTCAGCAAATGTGGCTTTAGTTAAAAAAATTTGAAACTGTTTCGGAATTATAAATCTTCTTTCTCAAACGCCGTTATCTTATCATGTTTATTCATTCTTGCTTTGAGCGAATAATTTTGGCACCGAATGATTTATATTCGCGATGCAACATTTATTACATTGATGAAAGCGATGTATTTTTGCTGTTCGTTATTGGATTATCGACAGTTATCAGAAAGAACATATTAATTTCTATATTATTATCGAGTGAAAGCCCGACTCATGCGGCAGTCTAGATGAACTGATTCAATTAGACAACGATTTTAATTCTCGTTCTAATATAATAACGTTAGGTTGATTAAATCTCATTGTAATGAAAGTACGAGAAGAAGCAAGAACTTTCTCTCATCTGCGGGAGTCCCTGATAATTTGCGAATTACAAATTGAGCGAACCGCGGAAAGTCCAGCGGAAAGTTCAAGTATCGGTATCTCCAGGATATAGTCTAAATAACGGTAATTGTGTAACATAAGAGAGGCTCTTTCTCTCTCTTATTCGCTCGACAGGTGTTTGCACGTGAGTTACTGCACCTGCGGAGGCTCTACAATAATCCATATCCCTTACGACTATTTTCATTCTCCTCTAGTGTTTTAGAGCTTCTCAAAGTGGGTGCCCGATCGTTCTCTCCGAGGCAAGCTGCACTCTCCGAGTGCATCTCTAAGCGAGCTAGTTGCATTTGACCGAAGCTGCATCGGCGCGTTGCTAAACCCGGTTCTCCCTCGCGTTTTCTCTCTTTTACTCTCAAAGATATATCCCGTATCAGCGCTTACTAGCCTCTTATAGATCCCGGTAATAATCTTTTTCGATAGCTATGTACGCAATTTAAGAGCGAACGCGCGCCTCTTTGCGTTTTGTGTATTTAACGGTTGACCTAGAGATGCGTAAAAAATATACAAGTCATGTGTCTTGAGTCACTCGTACTTAATTGCGACTCTCTTGATCCTTCGTTTTTATCGCGGTGAGAAAAATATTATCGCGATGGCTGCACACTTGTATTTTACAACGAATATGTACTTTAAAATGCGATTAACGTCGATGAGGACTATTAAAGCATTACTCTCCCGACTGCAATCTTTAAACATTTTAATTATCTTAACCGCGTCTCTTGCTTTTGTTTCGATAGCCGACGAGTTATTGATGACACGTAATTATGGTAACGACGAGATTTTCCAAGAATAATGAAACGGCAATGATGTTCGCTTAAATGACCGCTGGCTTTTGTACGTCAAGATTTTTTGTATCTCACCGATCGCGATCATTGTCATCCTTGTTAATATCGTTAACTTTGTATTGCCGTCTAACTGAATGAAAGTAAATTGTTGTCGTCACTGTCACGATTCGCACGATTTCAAAATTGCAAAAAAAGACGATAATGATCTGCGAACAGATTATTTACGTTCCACGAAGTGATTGAATTACACGATGAAATGAAGAGCGTTCACGTACTGGCTATCGGACAAAGTTACCTCGTTAAAAAAATTTAATGATACTTCGCACTATGTTATTTGACCATATTCTTAAACGCACTGCGTGCATCATACTGTGTTATGTCGTAAGTATCATTTTACAGAAACTTGCCGAGTACGTCGATTACAAGGGTCACGGAAGGCGAATTAAGTTTATGTTTTTGTTTTCTTTTTATATAATTAGACTGATGAAAATATTCTGGAGATATTTAGAGAAGTACATTCGAAAAAAAATCCTAATATTTTACTTAAATAAAATTGTGGACGATTATCAAAATTTTAATTTTTATGCGTGCAATATTATATAATCCTTTAGCATAATTATCTTAACGTGTCATAAAAAATTATGAAATTTTTATGCATGCAATATTATACAGTTCCTTTAGCATAATTATCTTAACGTGTCATAAAAAATTATGAAATTTATAAGTTTGTCAGAATATAAGATTGCGCATAGTAGTTGGCGTATAAAAGCACGATCACAACGTGTTTCCCATTCCCAGACGAAGGTGCAAACCGTAGACGCTTCTTAACCGTGGACGAAACAGCCTTGAAATTTAAACGCGCTTGTTCATTTTGGCGGTAATTCTCTTTGTCGCTTCCAACGAAAATGATTGTTAAGAACGGGTTAAGCGCCGTGGAAGACCGTCGTAAAATAAATGTCAAGTCTAACGCAATTACCGCCGGTACTGCTGGAAGTCGTTGTCGTCACGAGGCATGGCGTTGGTCATTAATTCTCTTAATTTGTGGCACAACCGAACGAGAGAATCTCTGAAAGCCCGAGTAGAATATCCCCGTCATTCCTTTTCGGTACTTTTTCAAGGTACACGGACATGAATGAGTCTACTCGACGAGACGAGGAATATTTTTCGCGTTTTTTTCGTGAGCGATTAACATACAATAGCGTATTATCCTTGGTATCATAACGGTATGCTTAACCATATGATGGTTAATCACGTCAAGTGGTGGATAATGGGGTGCTAATTTGTGCGGGCCATCTGTTACGGAGGGGGATTGAGCATATGTTTATCGGTTTTTACAAAAGTATAGGAATCACTCTTCCTGTAATCATTCGCGATGCTATCTCTCTAGGATCATTTCACTCTGCTCGATAATTTCGTACGAGTTATATACCTATGGTTATAATAGTGGCGAGAAAAATGTAATTGGTAATCATATATGTTGTGCCCTCCTATTATGTAACAATAATCTTTTAAATCAGAGCGTGAGAAACGAAACAGGCCTCGCGCGTTCCTTTCAATCTTCCCATATGTCATTAGATTTTATTAAACCGTATACATAGTTGTATTATATTTTCCGTCGCATTACTTTTTTATACATTTTATCAATCGATAACCACGTGAATACTATCTAATTAACTAGCATGCACATAATAAATAGGCCGCGTTGCATAGAATTATTTTATCTCAACCTCAGTGAAATCGAGCGCAACGGCCGAGGGGTTAAGCATGGCAACATCAATTCTTAACCTTTTAATACTATATCGTATCAAGATCGACCGGCTGGCTGGTAGCCCCGATACGGGATAACTATCCGCTCATCGTTCGGCGAAATAACATCTCGGCAAGCCACCTACGGCTCTTTCAGCGTAGTCGAGACACGCACGAGAACAAATTAGGATCCACCGGTTGTTTGACAAATTTCGTCTAGCGCCGCGGGAGAGTATCCTCTAATATACCGATTATCTTTCTCTCTCTCTCCTTCTCTTTTGCTGCCGTGGGCCTTCCATCACGACGGGCCGTCTCGTTTCATCACCATGAGACCTAGTTGGTCTCGTAGCCACGTAGTCAGTGTTACGCTGCTCCCAGGTATTCGTTGCACGAATACACTCCTGGCCGTCCTCTGCTCGGATACAACCGCACTGCTCATCGTCTACGAATACATTCGCGCGAAACACGTTTGTACTGGAGCATGGAGAGTACCTACACACCATTCTCGCGGCGAGATAGGCGGTAGGACGAGAGCGGCCTACCACTCTCCGCGCAGAGAGGAAGGTACCGCTATCGCCCTCTGACCTCTCGAAGCGAGCGAACGAGGCCTCCTTCCACCGGCACCGGTAATTTTGCCTTCGATCCCGGCTTCCTGGTGCTACCCAGATCTAGATCATCGAAAATCCAAGTCCGACAACGTTCCGCGCGCGTCGTGACGTCTCCTTTTTACCCGCGAGCAATCGCGTCGCACGATGATGCTCTCTTTCGAATTGACAGGTCGACATGTATCACTTAAGGTTAATTACGACGTTAATCCATCACCGATTTTAATATATAATTCAGATAATACTTTATTGTTTAGCAAATATCGTATTGTTTAATAAAAATTTTTTTTAAAAAGTCTCAAAATAAATAACATTTCGATACATATTTTTTTCGCCATTTATCAAAATATTTGAGTTTTATGTATGTGTGCTGAAATTAATAAAAGTATGCATGTAAAGCACGGATTTAAATGTTAATTGATAATTATCAATAATATGTATATGCAAATAAATTAATCTAACAACGTAATTCAAATGATAGGAGTATCGAGAAAAGAAATTGAAATAATGAAACATCTACTATCCATGAAATATAATTATGTACATAAGGAATAAACGATACTGAGATGGAGTTGAGCAGGATTCGCAGGCAGGCTTTTAAAAATATCTTACGAGGAAACGATAAGTTTCTTTCGACGTAAAGAATCTCCCGCAAATTACGGTTCGAAAAATTGCGATGCTGATACATTAACGATACATACAGAGCATAATTATAATTCCAATTAGTGTAAACTAATGAAGCATGATTTTTTTCATTTTGATTGCCTAATATTTTTTTTCTTTATATGTTACTTTAAATTTTAAAGCAATATCATTCAGATAATTGTATTATGATCGTGTATTAACGGAGAATGAACATATGCTGAAAATGTCGATAGTTTCCTGATTATTATACCTTGAAATTGCAAGAATCTTGGGAAAAATAACTACTTGGGAAAAAAAAGTTTACCTGACTTGATATGTAAACATTATTATAAAGGGATTCACAATCGTATTTTAACACGAGAAGCAAGGGTGTCGTGATGCAAAAATATATAGTTAGGTGAATTCGAAACGAGAAACGGTTCATCTAGCAGGAAATTATTCAAATTGCCGATGAACTTCGAGACTCCGGTAGAGTATGCTCTGCTCTCCGCATGTATTGTAACGAGTATGTACCAGAGTAGAATCGAGAGAGAGAAGCTACCTATTTACCTACGTACAGGGAGCCGAATAATTGGTGTATAACGTCGTGGGATCGTTTCGCGCACGATGAAGGTTTCTCCATGACGTTTATAAGCAGTGCGTCTATTTAGGAGCGGCAGAAAATAGGTACGGTATCGTAACGTATTTGGGTCATGATATGCGTGAGAGAGGAAAGGAGGGAAAATATCTACGCGAAGGCGTCTCATCCTGTCGCAAAGTGCATTCCACGCATCTTCTTAAATGCATCCTGCAGTGACGTGCGCGGATAACGGTCATTGATGGAACCGGAAATGAGGGGTACCCGTTGCAGCGCGCTATCGTGGAAAGATTGCAGATTACAGTGATTAATCCTTAAGCGGACACGCGACACTTAATTTGATTACGGACTATTCTTCACGTACTGTTGCTATTGTTCAAGCCTGCACTCGTGAGTTTCTGGCGTAAATACATTATAAATTACGACAGCACGGCAGAGTGCTATGAGATCAATCTGAATACGCGTAATTATTGCGCATTGTTGGGTTTCTTAAAAATTCATTGTTTGCACAGTGTCTCATTTGAGATAATACCAGTGCATAGTCGTTAATTAACATTTGCCGTAGCAGGAAACAACGTAATATTCATTCGGCGGTTGAATACATCGTACGAAAAGTCAAAAACAGAACTCGAGACCTACTTTGAGAATACTTTACGAACAGTACGAGCGCTTAAAGAAGGATAAGTTCCTTCCCGCATGAAGAATCCACGGCGAATTAACGGTCCACTCGTTCGATCGTTATTTCCGGTCATTCGAATACCCTTGCGATTATTGCCGCGGACTCGAGGCAGTTCAGATTCCCAGGCGCGCTCTCGGTAAAAAAACCACGAGCGAGTCGACGAGGAAGAAAGCGATCCTGACGGTCGGGTCGCACGATTAAAAGACGCTTCTTTGTCCAAGAGAAAAAGATGGCTCGCAGGAAGCGAGAAGATTGTCACCGTTACGAGGCACGAGAGACGAAAGCAACGAGCGATATGTCGAGGACCTAAGATCGGGAGGGTATTGTGAATCTCTGGTCCTCGCGGACGGCAGATCGCGAGGAAAAAGGAAAAGGCGGCGCGGCGAGGGAGCACCCATTCGTTTTAATCGCTAATCACCAATTATCCGAGAAGCGTTCCGCTCCCAAAATCCGCACAAGCATTTTAACGAGCCGCCGTGTCGCCCGGGTCCGGAATTTTACTTCGAGGCCTCTGCAGCTTCCACCGCGCACGGATATGTGTTCAGGATATATCTCTCATCCTGCTCCGTTGTCCATCCTGTTCGTTCCATTTGTCCGCCTATCTCGCTTCAGATGTGCGTGCGCGCGCGCACCCGTACCAATTAGTGCATACTTGAGCTCTCGGTGTTTCGGAGCCCTTCGAAATGCTGCTCGGTGCTGTTCCCATCGAAATGTACCCGAATAAATGTCCCGTCCCAAACGATCGAGAAATGTCGTCGAATTGGAGGATTATTCATTGCATTCAGGGCGACAATTGATTCTCGCACAAATAATAGTTTCAGAAGAAAAAGCTTTATTTAACTCAAAAAAAGATAAAATTATCGCACTCATATTTTCAATTGAATCTTGTGAAATAATAGATTGATTTTGAATCTATTTTTTTTAACAATATTTCGATTACTCTAAATAATAACGTGCCATATAAGAAAAGAGCCAGTCTTTTATTTTATTTTTTTAAGCTCAAATCAACAAGATTCGGTCGTCATCAAAGCACTGGGAGCAGACAAATCGCGCATTTCGCAGGTATATGCGTAGGCATTCGTTCGTCGAATTACTCTTTTTAATGGGGAACACACAGAAAGTATGAATTTGCGAGGGTGTCGTGTTTACCTCCCAGGTTTTCGTAACGGTTCTAGCGGCGTCTCTCGGATATAAGTATATACCTATGAGGGGAGGAGAGGAGGGGAAGGGGAAGCTAAGTAATAACCGCCAATGGAATTAGAAACGCCAAAGAGTCGCGCAGATAGTGGATGGGATGTACGTGACTGTAAGTTGATAATCTTTTTCTCTCTCGATGACGGTGCATACGTGCATATGCGGAAGTGGAAGAAACTGCGCGCGAGATGGTATTTAAAATCTATCCAGAGAACGCGTCAAGCGAACATTATTTTGTATGCGATGTCGATTGAATTAATCTTCTCCGATCGTTATCGCGCACGTTTCTCTCGGCAAAGTCCAATTTGTTCCGTGTATAAAATTCAGCGAAACGACCGGTCGGCAACGGACGACGTGAATAAAACCCGTACGATTCGAATTAATTGGCGATTACCACGTTGACAACCGAAATTCGACTGTTACTTTCCATCTGTCAACGAGCCGCCGCATTTTCGAACCTCCAAATTCTTGGCATAAAAATTCTACGTACAATATTTTTTTCGGTCACCAAAATTCTCGTTACAAAATTCTTTCAAGTATTTAAATAAAAATATCAATGATCGAATCTATCTTAATGACATATACGATTTAATTCCCCGCGGAAAGTGCCTCGCGTCATGTCTTGCTTCGGCGGCTACAACGAGCAGATCTACTTAATCGAGATACTGATCGATAAATTGACGTTGACGCCCGTTAAAATCAAAGACATCGGCGAACATCCTATCGTGATTAAGATCATATTCTTAGATCTTCCCATGTTCGAGTTTACACGCGACTCGGACGCGTCGAAGCGCGATCAGGAGGACGTGCGTTTCACGATGGGCAAAGGCTGTCTGTTCATCAAACGACCGCGGGATCTCGTTCATGAACTTCGCTCGACGAAAGTGAGGATAGGCGTGTTTCGTGGGGACGATACTTATCCTATCGCGGAGACCGATTTAACCCTGCCGGGCTGCCTCTGCGACCAAATCGCCATGATCGATAACGATCCCGAAAATCAACCAAAGCCGTTTACAGTGAAGGGTGGTTTTCATCTTCTCGATCCAGGCGAGGATCCATCCGGTACATTGTACATGGAACTTGTCATCGCGTGTCTCGGACGTGTCTCCAAAACGCAATACGAGTTACTTCCGAAATCTCTCGTTTCCGACAAACAAGACAAGGAACGGGAGATCTATGTAAAACGATTCGTACCGCCCGAGTTTCTCGAAAAGAAAATCTCCGAGGTAGAGATTAAAAAAGCCGTGAAACCACCGAAAATTAAAAAAAGAAAGAAAGGAGATAGAAAAGCTAAAAAGAAAAAAGGCAAAAAATGATCTCTATGAATTCTGAAGTGTTCTCTGCATTAGTCGAATAATTATTTTAGATTCGTCGCTATGGTAACCGTCTGACAATTGGAAATGTCACTTGACCGATTCGAGAATTAACGTGCACGCGGGGAGATTTCCGGCCCGAAACATTCGCAAAATTAATGGCGCGATTCGTACAAGTATATCATTAACGTCATTTCAGAGTCATCTTCCAAATTTATCGTATCGCCGACAACGCGCGTGTATCTATCAGTTTCTGTGCTCGATCCACGCAAAATGGCCTTGAAGAAGAAAAAAATGTCAAAGTTGGAAAGAGAACAATTGTACATGCTTGAAATTCTCGTAGATTGTTTAAATCTATATCCTGAGAAGATTATTAATAACGAGGAACGCGATTTGATGATACGTGTAAGCTTCATCGATCTCACGTCTGTCGATATCGTTGCCGAAGAATTAGCCGAGCTTAAAGGAAGCAAGAACAAAGAAAAACGATTCTCCGATGAGTACATCAACTACGAGGGTAAGACGTGTCTGTTCGTTCGAACGCCGAGCAATTTAATACGATCTATAAAATCGACTCCTCTGAGCGTCGAAGTGTATCGAATTCTTCGCGAAGAGCATCGTAACTCGCGAGATGATGTCGGTCAGGTTCTTGTCTGCGCGGCAATGGCATTTCTGCCAGGATATTTCTGCGATCGCATAGTCGCGGCCAAGAACGAGATAGACGGACTATCGAAGCCGTATACGTTGATGCAAGTTTACACTTTAACCGACGAGCAAGGACAGCCCTGCGGATCTGTTTCAATGTATTTGAGACTGTCGTGTTTCGGAAGCTCAATTATCAATCATCTTACGCTTCATGAAAAGTCGTTTGTGTTTCGAGGATTTCCTCTCGGTTGGAAATTTCGTTGCGCGAGATTCTCCGATGAAAATATAAACGAAGAGAAGAATGGAAAACGCGACAATGACGCGTTTTTATTATTGAGCAAGATTCTGGATCCCGCATATTTAAAATTGCACGATAAAAAAGATTTAGATGCTCGTTTCGCGTTAACGAGACCAGAATCGCCGCCTCGTGTATCGATAGACCAACCGGGATTCGAAAAGCTAACGAGCGCTGAGAAACTAAACGACCGTAAATATCGGGGTTTGATTTATGAGATATATCCGGACGAGCCTACTTGTTCGTGTCTACCGACAAATCGATCGACGCATCCTATGATATGTCGTTCCGGATGCGTTCGCTCTTGTTGCATGGCTTTGAGAAATCCCGATATTCTCAAAAATCCATCGCTCGCTACGCTTACCGATTACGTCGATAATTTACATATAGAATCAGGTGCGGAAGAAGATGTAAATTGTTCCGACAATACGAGAATGAGAGATGGCGAGGATACAGACAATAATCATTTAAATAGCAATGCGTTATGGAATGAAGAGTGGTACAGTAATAACAATTTTAAAAATCGTATGAAGGGCGGAAGCGACTACGGTGCAGCTTCCGAAACGACGACTAGCGTCATATATGAAAAGAGTAAAAAAGCAGGCATTAACTCACCGTATAAGTCACGTCCAAGACTCACTGATGGAGCGAAGCCAGCAGCGGGTTGCGTTTGTCCGGGGAAGAATCTGTCATCTTGGAGAACGGGAACCTCGAAGTGTACGAAGAAACCTTGCGTGGGCGCAGATTGCATGATACGTGCCTTTAAGGAGGCTCAAGAATTCGTAGACTCCATTGGCAAGGTGCCAGGTCTGGTGGGCCTCGGCTTGATGGATCCATCCGAAAGTCCCTATTTCGGAAGAGACGTTGATAAAGATTATGCTATCCAGAAAACACCAAGCGAGAGAAAACGAGCATCTCCCGATCCTGTCCTGACATTGCCGAATTTACAATGTACCGCTCCTTGCAACACACAAATTAAATCCGTCATCAGCGCGCAAACCATCAAATCGCAAACTAAATCCGTCGCTTCTATATCTACCCTTCCCATAATGACAGCGGTCCCAGGACGCCCCGGTGTCGTTCGCGAAGCGATACCATCGTTACCGGAAGCAACATTAGTCCCGATCACCGTCAAGCCGAAGAAGAAGGAGGACAAGAAGGAGAAGAAGGAGGACAAGAAGGAAAAGAAGGAGGAAAAACCGGAGAAGCAGAAAGAGAAAGAGTCGGACGTTACGACGACCGCGCCGTTGGATGTTGACGTCGGTCCCTGCGGCGAGCCAAAATGTAAATCTCGCCGAAAGAAACCTCGCGACGACCGGCCGACACCGCACGAAATCGTCGAAGAATCGCAAAAATCCTTGATACCGCCAAGCATCGCAAAGGACGTTAGTAAATTTATCAAAAGACGACCATATCCGAGAGGTAAATCTCTACCTGGCCCGGATGGTGACCGCGACGTCGCGAGACATCCAATTAAAGTTAGCAAACGCGTGATGCGCCACATTTATTCGATCGGCGACGTTTATCCCGGGACTAATTACGGCCACAAGAACTGCATCGATCCGCGAATGAGGATACCGGCCAACATGGGCTGGCTGTGGAACACGAGCATGATGGTGGGCCAGCTGAAGTATCCACGTATCGGTTGGAAACCGGGCGCGATCGGCCGTTACTTGAACGAATTGCTGAAGGCGGCTAAGGGCGCTTCCCTGCCGGAGGATAGTCGGCCGAGGTCGATACCCTCGCGGACCGGCCTGCGACGCAAGTTGTACAAGAGCCTGAGCTACATTTCGTTGAAGAAGGAGGAGGCCGAGGAGGAAGTGGAACCGCCGCCCACCCTGCACATCCACCGGAAGGACGGCACGTATTACGTAACGATGTATCCGATTAGACAGGAGACCGGGGACGTGCCGCAGCTCGAGGAGCCGATGAAGCCGCTCCAGTTTAAGATAGTACGCAACAAGGACGACGTCTCCGTCGCGTCGAGTTCCACGGCATCGGACATGGAGATCGAGTTCTCGCCACCGGCAGCGGTCAACAGGTACCGGAAGAAACCCGACGTGATTCACGTGGACACCCAGGTCAGGCAGCAGGAGATCCTGGACGCCTTCAAGTCACCGGTCGACGCACCCAAGAAGAAGGAAAAGAAGGGCAAGAAAGGAAAGAAGTAACCGTGAAATCATGCCGTTTCCCCTCCCCCCCCTCTTACCACGTTCGTTATCCTAGCATCGGATCGCGAGAGGAAAGCAGCCATATCGGAGGTTTGTATCTCACCGAAAAATTTTAAGTACAGTGCACGCCAGTGCGACCGGTTAACGTTATATCGATCCTAATTTTATACGACGCATTAAAACTCGATTATACGTACCCCATACTTTTCGCGGGTCCAATCAACTAATTGCGGAAATAATTTACCGGGAAAAGATGAAGCGATTACACCCCTCGTAATTTAATATCTCGATGTGTTAGTCATCAATGTTACGTACTTTGGAAAAGGGAAGCGATATATACATAATGTTTACCTCTAATAGCACATTTTTTCAAAACATTGTGCAAAATTAATCCGTTATAAATCCCTCTAAACAAATTTAAAAAAAACGTCTCATATTCGCAATAACCTCAAATAGTTCATGTGTGATGCGTTCACTTCGGTTAAACATTCAGATTCAGTACGTTACATAATTATTAAATATATTATCATTAGAACTCACCAACGACGAAGTCCGTTGATTGAAGAAGACGTAGGAGAACACGAATTCCTCACAGTTTATCGAAACTTGAGTTAATTAAGCCGGATATCACAAAAACTCTGTAGCACAAGATACCGCCGGAACTTTTCTTACTAAATTCAAATTCTCACGCTTGGCGTCATGCGCGACATCTGTCGTCGGTGTTCGTCTCTACTTCACTTTTAATGTTATCGACAAGAGTTAAGGAATCGGCGTAGTCGGTGTTCGGTGTTATTTCGCGATATTTTGACAATAGGAATGAATGTCACGGCCCAGGAGGAGAAGAATCAGGTTGTGCGTAGACGGATGCTCGATCTGCATGATGTCCACGTGGGAAAAGTACCGCATGATTCGCCCTGGTTGCGAAGTGTCCGTCTGCGATTCTTGCAAGACGGCCAACGTAAGGAGTGGGACGTGATAAGAATCCACGACAGCGTTTGTATAATTATCTTCAATATAAGTCGAAAGAAGCTCGTGTTTGTCAGGCAATTTCGGCCGGCTGTATATTACGCCTTTCTACCGGAGAAACAAGACGAGATCGATGTCAAACGTTATCCCGCGACGCTCGGACTGGCCTTGGAACTCTGCGCTGGTATCGTGGACAAGGACACGTCTCTCGTCGAAATAGCCAGGGAAGAATTAAGAGAGGAGTGCGGCTACGAAGCGCCCATTTCGGCTTTTGAGGAAATCACTACTTATTTGTAAGTTTTATTATGCAACACTTATACTGTAGTCTAATTGTTGCCCTTTATCTTTGTATAAAAAATATAGCAAGTTTAGAAGCAATAATTTTTGGTATATTAAATTATATTTAATAAATTATACATTTTTTGATATATTAAATTATATTTATAATAAAACTTTTTGATTTGTGTATAATTACAATTTATGTTGATGAATGAAATAAGTTGTATTCACGAAATACAGAAAATTAAAGAAATTCATTGTATTCTTTTTAGATCCAGCGCTTCTGCTAGTGCAAAGCAAACTCTTTTCTATGTAGAGGTCACAGATGATATGCATATACACCCTGGTAAGTTTGAATTATAAATATTCTTTCTTAATCTTTTATCATAGAATAATTTTATAAAGAATATTTTTCATCGGTAAAATTACATATTTCAAATGTACAAGTGATTTATTCTATTAAATTTTTTATGTTAAAGGTGGTGGTGCTGAATCTGAAGGTGAACTTATAGAAGTGGTAGAATTGAGCATTCCAGAACTAAAAGATTACATGAGATCCAAGGAAATACAGAGCCCCTCCAGCTTTCTCTTTGGTGTGACTTGGTTTCTATTTAATAAATCTGAATACTGTTCATAGATTAAAACTAAAGATCATTCCACTCTGTTATCTAAAATAAAATAAAGCACTACAAATTAGTCACAAATAAAAATATTAATTCTTAAAATTATACTTCTAAATTAATTACAAGTTAAAATCAATATTGGTCAACCGCGTTTATTTACAAATAGAGCATTTATACACAAAGCAATTAAGGGATAGTTGCATAATTAGTTACGCAAACTTTTACAAGAACTGATATTCAATTAATATTCAGTTCATCTTTTGTAAATTGAGAGCTAACCCATGCAAGACCCCATTTTAAATTTGTTAGTAGGAATTTTAAGGCTTTAGTCCATTGTTCTTCCGAATTAAATTGTATTCTGAAAAAAAAGATTAAGAAATATTCAATAGAATGTATCTTAGATGATTTTCTAAAGTAAAGATTAAATCACTTATATATCAAGTGATTCAAGGTAGATGCTCACACATACTTGATGGAATATGAATTGCCTGTCGCAGAATCTTCAATTTTGCCACGATCCATTCTGTATGGCAGACAGAATCCACTGTCTCCTTTTTCCACTTGTTCCTTAAATTGTTGCAAACAATCCAGAAATGCCACCATAGCTGCATCGAATTTCGTATCCCATAAAAATTTGAATCCTCCGCTTCCATATAATGGAAGCTCTTTGTTTTGATCCAATGCCTCGATATAACTGTGATTGCCAAATGGCACTAAACGAAAACGTTTGAACGTTAAGTTCATTTTGCGCGCTAGAGCCACTAGCAGAAGAGTCGTTTGTCCCCACGCGGCATTTATTTCGCTCCAATCCACTGGCGCACTCGGCAATCGCCCTAATCGAAACGAATTTATGGTTCCAAAGTGACCCGAGTGCCAGATGTGAAATGTGGCATTGAAAACATTTGTTTTTTTCAACCTTTCCAGTTGCGAAGCTGCATATGCCAGTTGATTGTCTAGACTATGGAAAATATCCACATTAAGTATAATAAAAATAAAAATTAATAAGAAATTTATTTATTATATGTAAAAAGAGGTAATTTGAGATTTTATTTACCTGCGACATTCATCTTCAGCTAACATGAGATCTCTTCTGTGTTTTGAATATTCTTTCCAATACCTATCTTCCTCGCTTTGCAATCTCTCTTTTTCTCTTTCTTGTTCCGCTATGGCATTTTTAGTAACTATCTCCTCTTTCCTCAGCGCTTCTAGTTCTCTTATCATTCTTTCTTCCTCAGCCTTTATATCCTGCAATTCTTTTGTAAGATTCTCCATCTCTACATCTTCATGTCCTTGATATTGCTGTTCAATTTCTAGTTTCTTCAGGTACTGATTATAATCTGACCATTCTCCTTCTGTCATTCGTAATTGCTGATCCATTAATACCAAAAGATTATCGGTACATTCATCGCAAAGTGGATGATCTGCTGAGCTACTACTACTAAGAATATCAAATAATGTTGCTCGCACCTAGAAAATATTAATTGGATCATTTAACAAATACAGATTTCACTTTAAAAAAATATAAAAAGTATCTCTTAAATTTCTTTGTACCTTTAAATGATGACTTAAGCTTTCTGTTTCACCTGAATCACCAACTAACATAAATCCATTTGTACCATTTCCTGATTCAGTCAATCTGAATGGTGGAACTAAGTGTTCTATACTATCACTTTGGGGTTCTAATTCTCCAACAACTTGCTGTTGTATAGGAACTAAAATAAAATAACAATTATGTAGCACATTTGTTATTTTTCTACATTAAATAATCTTATTTTATATCAAATTTTCAATTATATATAATCAAAAAATAACTAAAATAACATCTCTCTCATAGTTTAACATAAACTGCATCACTAAGAGACATTGCTCGATATTGTGCACCAAGTAGCAATGCATGTATACATAATAATTTAGATATACTATCTCTGCAAAAGCCATATTGTTGATATATAGATGCTAAATGTATCCATTTAATAGAGTTTGTGCTTGTTATAGAATTGTTATAAATTTAATGGGAAAAATCAAATTATTCACAATGATTTCGAAAACGCAAATTAATGCGCTATATGTTAATTGCAAACGATTAATGCAACCATGCAAAAAAGCATTATGAACGCGAAAGTAGCGAGCAGGGCAATCGACTCGATGATGTACGTCGAGAATTGCCAGTAGAAAATAGAAATTACCTACGTGAGAGTTCGGCGAGAGTGTGCTCTCCGAGGTGATCGAAACTCGAATCTAATTTCAGCGGCTGTAGACATCGTTGACACGCGAAACTGACGTTTGTCTTTAAGTCTACCATTGTTGTCTGTCGCTTACCGAGGAGAGTTGCTCACTGTACAACCTGTCCGTTCGCGTCGTTATTTACATATACAATGCATCTATCGTTGCTTGTGACGCTTGGGGTCAGCTGATGTTGTTTCACCAAGCGTCCGTCAGTTAGCGCTACTATTGTTCGGCGTAAAATGTCGTGTTTATTTTTTTTCGGCGTAAACAGATATGTGTGTATATTTTACGCGGGAATTATTACATATAAGGAATTTATATCGTGGTGTAATGTAGACTCCCTATAGGTATTGTTTATATTTCGCATTCTCTTTTTAAACATTGAAGCCGATTAATCTCGTGTCCTCTTTTCTCCCGCCTTGCTAGGGATTAATTCCTTGCAACACAGAAGCTTATCTACTGTCGATAACTCTATCAAATCGTTAACCGTATTGCATAACTTATCGTATAGTTTATTGTGTAGTTGAAAAAAGGTCTTTTGTTTAAATATTATTATTATAGATAAAGTGTGAGAGATAGCATTGACGAGAAACATATCTTTTATGATAATTGCGTAAGTCGAGATGTATGACGGGAGTTTAACCGCTCTTCGCGACTAGTGCAATGCACTCATTTCGAGAATCGCAATTGCAATTTGAAATCACCTAACTTCAAATCGTTAGTCATGGACGTGCCGCGGCGACTTGTAGAGTCGCATTTCAATCGTTTCGTGCTTTTCGCGTTTATTATCGTCTAAAAATGGAATTTCGGGCGCTAAAACTAATCGCGAGTGTCTTGTGAAGTGTCGAGCGCTTATGATGCATCAAACACAATCATTATTATCGTGCCAATATCGCGATTCGGCATCGATGTTCCGTATCTGTGAAATCGATCGAAATCCTCGGCGCCATATTGTAATATTTTATGGCGTGATTTCTCTGCCAAAGGACAATGAAGATATAATCGATGCACCATCGTTCCTAGGTATGTATATCGTCTCTCTAAAAGCTAATTACATATTCAGCTCATGGTAAATTCAAACAATATAATTCAAAGATAATTCCGATACTTCCAAGATTATAGTATATCACTCTTTAAAAAATATCACTCTATAATATTTCGAATCGCAATCAGCGAAATACGCCGCGGTGGATTGTAAGATTGCCGTTCTGTATTTTTCGCAATTTTTACTGTTAAATTTAATAGTTCTCTCTCTCTCTCCTCTCTCTCCCGCTCTCCCTCCCTCTCCCTCTCTCTCTCCCTCTCTCTCTCTCTCTCTCTCTCTCTATTTTTGCTGTTTGAAAATGTGCGAGGAATTATTGTATCATAAAGTAGATATAACATTGTTTTTTTTTTAATATATAATTGATATTATATATGTCAGTGTTGCGATTTTAATATCGGCAATCTATTTTTGTATGTCCGAAATCATTACTCTGTGGAAAATATTTTATAATATTTTTTCATTGAAATACATTGAAAATGCGGTTGATGCATGATCATCGTTAAATTTTGTAATTATATATATTGTTATCTTATAAAAAATTAACTTTATTAATTTATAAAATCATTACAAAAAAAAATATTTTTATCTGCTGTTTTAATCAACAATGTGATCTTATATTTAAATAATCTTATATCTTCTTATATCTAAAATTGTGTATTTGTATATGTTATATATTTTTATCTAAAAATTGAGAAAAAATATTTTTCTTTTTGTTTTAATCTGGACTAATTATATAATATTATAAAATATTATCTAGCCATTTTTCCAATTATTTTTTATTTTACTTGATATTCATGAGACTTTATCTAAATCTGTGCGTCTCTTTAATAATCTTATCGATAACAATTTATTAATTATAAGTCTAACAATTGAAGAAAAAAAAATACATTATTATTTAAGAATAATTTATAAATATTTGAATTTATTGTATGTGTACGATTGTCAATAAAATTACATATCTATAAATTTATATATATTATGTTTAGCAAAAAATATAAAATATTTTATACAATTAATTATTAATATACTTAATATATAATTTACAGGGAGCTGATAACTGCCAGGGCATCGGGCTGCTTTCGAGTTACATAGAGGGTGCTAAGTGAGTACCAATGAGATGCTGCACTCTAGTGGTGATGATTTCACCTATAGCACTAATAAATCTCTGTTTCCAATTTATTTGATTTTTCTCTTTCTTCGATAGCCATTCCATGGCTTTCCCACGTGAAAAAATCTTCTACATAAAAACTAAGTATTTTAAAAAAAATTATTTTATATTAGAATTATATAGCCTATAAGAATTATATACCCTATAAGACTACAGACAAACATTTTAGAGAGTGCTTGATAAGTTATATTGTAATCATAAAATTTTATTAATTCCTTATAATCATTTATATATTATACACATTTTTTCTCCTTTTACACTTTATAGAAGAAAATATATTTAAATATAGTTTTTTAATTAAATTTAAAAACTTGTTTCATGTGGATTTAAAAAAGAAATATCTCGATATTTTACAGAGATTTGCTGGTGCTATTTTTTTACACTCGATTTAAATTGTGGTCTTACAATGTCGAGACGCTTAACTTTAATTTTACCTGATGTACGAGAGAAAACTTTTTTCCAATAACAAAGAACACGATCAAACTTTATATTTATATGACGGACGGTAATCGTGCAGAGTACCATGTATTAGTTTATGCTATATATATATATAAATGTCTACGAGCGCGCGCATTTTAAGCGATATTCGTCACGTATGCATAAATATCGAATAGAGCTGCCAAGTATCAACAGGTGGCAGCTCGTTTCTGCTTCTTCGCTCGCGCGATATAACTTGAGTTTCACGCGCATTCATCACCAGTACCCATTAGTCGGCGCGCAATAACAATCGGCATTTTCCAAATATAACCGCGCGAAGCTTTCTAATAATGGTTACGACCCTCATCGCTTTCTTGTCTACCGCCCGTGAATTATTATGCGAGAGCTTTTTACCGGTGCGCTTTCTACCGCCTGAGAAGCGCGACGAATCGCCGACTCACAAGCACGTCGCTCACTCGGAATCTGCTTGTTCGATTCTCTCCCTCTTAGATATGTGTGGTTGTCTGAGATTAAATATAAAACCAAAAGAATTTTTAATAAACCGGGCACTCGAGATCCCTTAGAGCGGTCATAATCTCGTCTGAGATTAAACTTGAAATCAAGAGGAAGTGATAATTTATATCATGCTAGTGCAATTTTTTTCTGTAAATTATATATAGATTCAATTATAAATATTTAATAATTCAAACTTTTCATTTTTCTATAAATCTCAAGCGTAACCTGAAGATTCAAAATTAAAAAATTTTAACTTGGAACCTGAACTTTATGCGCATACAATGTTAAAATATTCTTTACTCAATGTTTTTTTAGTAACAAGTATAACTGTATGAAATTTTCTATATCAAGTAAAATATGATATTATAATTCTTTGGAATTTCCTCTCGCGCTAATTAATTGTTGTATAAGATTTATTCCATTATTATTTCTGCTGATCGTAGCACCCGTTAAAGAAATGAATGCAAATTGCATTAGGAAGTTTAATTACTTATCGGGAGCGAGTTTCGCACATCAGTGCGAACGAGCAAAGATAAATCCGCGAGGGTACCCTTACATTAACGTGTATATTTGTCATGCATCGTGCACTCGAGTATTTCTGCCTCGTGGCCTGCAACTTACAATTAGTTGCAACTATGATTGCATTGGAAAGCAACGCGAACACATGAGACGAATAAATTACAGGATGTAATTTAATAATACACTATATTTCTCTCTCTTTCTTTTTCTCTCTCTCTACTTAACAAAGCATTGCAAGTAGATACTCGATAATTTGCCGTCTCTAAAAATGAGCTAAACGTATTAGTTTCTTGCTTTGAAATTAGAATATTTAACATTTTTCTCGAGATAAAAATGGCAAACGAACAAATATTTTAGTTCCATGATGTATGATATTCTCCTCGTTTTTTGCTTTTTTTAGAAGTCATAAAATACCGCGCTACATTTTGAAGAATTAGTATTATTTGTTTTAAGAAAATTCCTCGTCGTCTCGGTTCTGTTTATCTCTGTTAAAATAACAGTATTAAATTATAATAGCATTTCAAGAGAGATTTGTTCATAAATCAAGTTAGATTCATTTATCGCTACTGCAGGTATCACGATAACTTCTCGTCATTTTTCGCTTCATCGAATTTTTCGAGAAATATTAATCGCGTCTTTCTTATCTCTAACGCGCTTTCGCTCTCTATGTAAATTATCCCATCGTATTCATTATGCGAATCAAATTATTCATGACAACGTTTACATGAAAGATGCAAGAGAGACATCGATTAAGCATCAAGCGGTCAAGAGCCGCTAGACGTATCGTTCTCCGGATCAGATCGCGGGATTGTCGCGGCGCACGAAATCGCGCAGGGAAATCGGCCGAGGCGACGAGCACCAAGAGAGTGCGTGCGCTACACGTGCAACTTTGGTATAGCTCCAGTCGATGAGGAGATCGGCGGAGCGGTGACGCAAAGGGAAAACGTGAGGAAGGGTGGGCGGCGACCGTTTGAAACGGAGGAGTGCCGTAGGGGCCAACGCGAACGAAGTCGGTTGAGTTTGAGCCGGGTTGAGTGAAGCGCGGGCGTCACGACGACATCAGCTGGCGTCGTGGCTGGCCTCCGCCAATCCGTCCCTCAGCGGCCATGTTGGCCGTATACCTGGGGCGGAGCGCAGAGCGCCTGTTCTCCCCGTTCTCGTCACGCATTTCACGTTCGAGCTCCTCTTGCCTTTTCCTCCTCCACCATCGCTTCCTCCTCTGGCCTCCTCAGGCCTCCTCTAGCCTCCTCGCGCGCGAGAGTTCGTCCGCTTCTTCTTCTTCTTCTTCTTCTTCTTCTTCTTCTTCTTCTTCCTCTTCCTCTTCCTCGTCGTCCTCCTTCACCGCCGTCGCGTTATCGCGCGTTATCCTCTCGCTCCGCTTCCGACCGGCGTGCCCTGGATGCGCCTGATCGCAGGTTGCGCCTGAACTGCACCTGCAAACGATGACGTAACGTATGTGGCGGACCGCTTTTGATAGCGACGCCAACAGGCGTAAATTAAAGTCGATATTCTCAACAATTTCGAATCATATTTTATTTAGTTTTTCAGATCTCAATTAAAAATTAAATCCAAGATTTCTTTTTATTAATATTAACAATACAAAAAGCATCCGCAAGTTTAGTCAGCAAAAATTATCTCAAATTACTTTAATTAATGTGTATATGTAATACATATATATAAGATCATAATTATACGTACGTGTATAAGTATATATTTAGAGATGTATATCTCCTTGTTTCGAAATGTATAATTTCCTAGCGAATCGCATTCCGTTTAATAATCGCAAGATGCGCTTTCGGGCGAGAACTGACTTTTTCTTCTCGTTTCATCTCTCTCTTTCATTGTACGAGTCGTCTGATTTACGGCGCGCTTACCTCACCGACGACGAGGTTCCGCGCATAGGAAAACAACGACAAGCACGCGCGCGTAGTCGGCGTTCGTTTCGTTTTACGATTACGCGAATCGCGTGTAATTGCCGGGTCCGACCTGGCCGGCGGCCTTCAACTTCGCTTCTTCGCGGCGCGTCAACTGTCCCATAGATCTTCGCGGCGGCGAAAGAGAGCCGAAGTAATTGCAGCGGCCTCGATCGCCGCCAAGTGCAATTATAATACTGGCGTGGAGTTATATCCGACCGACTGGCGTCGATTGCACTTGCAGCGATTCATCTGGGAACCCATTTATTTCGCCTCTTACGAATCAATTAACGCGATACCAGGCGTATCATTCGCGATATCACGAGGATAAGCCTATTTTCGGAGATTGTCCATTCGGCTCGTCGAAGTGATTGCAAATACGAGAGATCACTCGAAAATTAATTTCTCGCGACTTGTACGGATCATTAAGCAAAATCAATTTTTCGAGCTTGGCGATTAGTTATATGATCTCTTCTCACGCGATCGACATAAATTGTGGTCACGGATGATGCTGAAATTGTACGTTGAAATTTCTCGTCGCCAATTTTTAGCATGCACACTTTCTGTGGAAGCATATGTTACGCGCGATGATACGTAAAATTAATTGTTTATCGTTCTCGGAGAAAATGATTTATCGCATTTTGCCTCGGTAACCGAAGCAGATAAGAGACAAATATTAAACGTGTCGAAATTAGGCAAGATAAAGCAATATCCTTTGATAATGATAATCGACTCGTGCATTTAAGGAGAAAAATTTTTCAAGTCAAATATATACAATATTTCATCATATCGAATTTTACAGAAGAACGCTCTTGCCTTATTTTTAGAAGTGCTCGTAATGTAGTTACAATGTGCAGAGAATTGAATAATCTTTCTTCTCTCGAAAGAAAAAGATTATTTCAACAAATAAAAATGGAACGTTTTAAAATTCCTTCGTTTCTACGAAACTCTTGCTGATACGATCCAGTTACTAGTATCCCGTCCTGTTACTAGCAAACAATGGTTGATTTGTGCTTTCTCAAGAGAAACAGCGAGATATCAGGCCTGCGTACGATTACGGGGGCCAGATCCTCGATCGCGATATCGCGCACGTTGTTAATAAAACTACGCGGTGCTGCGATTTTTTCCGGCAGTGATTTTACTTTGTCAGAGCAATGGATGATGATAGTATCTTTTGCGTACAGCCGCACTATACGCACCTTCGGCTATGAAACGCGACTCGAACTGCAATAATTTTCTTGAATAGAAGCCCGCACGTTTAATACAGAAGCCCTCCGGGCACAGCAGTTTCTCGTTCCTCGTGCTATCTTTACTGCACGCGAAACTCCGTTCGTTATTCCGCTCAATAGGATCTTGTTACCGTTTATATAAAAATCATTGAGCAGGCTTCGAGGAAAACCTTGTATCGCGTCGTTGCGAAAGTGAGTTGAAGCTAGGACTTGCGATTTCAGCGCGATTACGTAACATTAAGAATCGATACTTTTCCGTAGCAAGGGAGATGCCTTTTTATTATAAACTTTCCTTCATTAGATTTTAATTAATAAATAGTATATTTATATGTATTGTATTAAATTTAAATAAAAAAATAATATCGATGCAAAATTTAATTGCACAATGAAATGTAAAATTGGACGAAAGTAATGGTTTGCTTCAACTCACTTTCCCAAGAAATTGAAAAGGTTCAATTAGAGATTTAATATTGCACGACGATAACTTCATCGATCAATTTATGACTCAACACTGTGCATCCTAATATCTATAATCGCTATTTCTACGGTCATGCATGTCCCGTGCAAACTTTAAATCTATTTGCTTCCTTCGAGATGGCCGGTGAATCAGTAGTTAATTCGTTGCGCGAGAAAATATCGAGAGAGCCGCGAGGAATAATTAATACGTTGCATATATCATTCGCGATCGTGGTTATTAGTCGGCGGTCGAACACGAGCGAATCGACTGGGTTTATTTTAGCGAAGGGTTTACATCTCAGATGATCGAATCCGTTGGCACGCTCGGCCGAGTTCGATTCGGCCAAACACCGGCGACTCGATGTTTACACCGCGAGTATTTATGGGCCACAATCCGCCCACGGAGAGTTCGTTTTCGGAATCCGGTGCATCCCCGCAGCGAGTAGATCGACTCGGAAACCCTCCCCCTCTCCCTCTCCGGTTGACCCCCTCTGATACACTCGCTCACGGGATACTTAAGATCCTAATTAAAATTGAAAATCGAGAAGGAATACCATCGAGATTAATTTAAAAGGAAATAGAAACATTTGCATATCTAGTTTCTAATATTCTTGCGAAAGATTCTACACATAAAATGGTAACGAATGTTTTATGAAATATTTTACTTTTAATATAAATTGTATAAAATAGATGAACAAAGTTGTAGATAAACAAGCCAAATATTTTTATCGCGCTAAATGCAGCCGCCGATGCGCGATTTCGACATGTCGATCGAAATAAATATCGTGGAAGAGAAATTTTCATGAATCATGAGATTTTGAACGCATTTCGATGCTATAAGTCACCGAGCGTAAAAGCGCCGGGTTTGACAGAATAGCAGAAAAGAGAGGAGTGGGGAAGGGGTAGAGGGAAAAGTCGTTTTCGATCGAAATACCAATTTGCCTGATGGGGAAAAGAGATGAGTTATGTAGAAGCTAATAGTCCGAAGATGGATGCGTTATGGTCTCTATTTCAAGCTATTTGACAGGCATGTGTATGCAAAAAATATGCATATATACAATATATATATATATATATATATGTTAGTTATAAAGTTATATTTCGGACAGAGGGGGTGAAAGCGGGGAGATAACAGTCACGTTCGCGGCCCGGAAAAGCTTCGCTCCCGAAAAAAAAATGTTTATTTTTACATCGCGGTCTAGGACGGTCGAACAAAATTTCTAACGGCAGAAAAAACAAATCACTCCAAATTCGATCTGTATATTTTGTCGGGTTACACAAATATGCCGATACGTCCGTCGAAAGCGAATTGTTGAATTATAGAATATCTCTCTCCTCGCGGATGTAAATGAATTCCAATACGATATATTGCTTTCAAATTACAGGACCCTCACTCACTAATGTAATTATAATACATCCGAAAAGGACATAAAATGCGATGATGTACAATCATCAGTTTGACATTTCTACTTACTATTATTAAATATGATATTATTATTTAGGAATAATAAGATAATGGCTGTGATTTATATGTTGTTACGCCAAACACTCAATGGCGAAAAATCGCTAGTTGTATTTGAAGCGTGCTGCGCAAAAATAGAAGCTAGCAACGCATCGCATCTTATGCATTTTTGCAGCGTCGAGATACAACGATGGCGATAGCTGCGGTTCTCTCGTTCGTCCTAGACGCATTTTTGTAATATTCCATTGGCAAAAGGGCGCTCGTCTTCAACAGCGGCAGGGCGCATTCATATAAGACCGGCGGATGCGTGCGCGAGTACACGTACAAGTGCCGGTGCGTTTATCGCGCTGTAACGTGCGTCGGGTCGACCGCGCGCGACGGGGTCTCCGCATCCCGGACGTGTATATATTTATGGGCGAAAAAATATTTTATCATAATAATACACACGGAGATACAGCGTGCCGGTAGGCCCTTCTTTCTCTTCTCTTTCTCTCGAAGATACCGGTGCAAATGAGCGCGCGAGGGACCGTGTACTAACATAAAGAAGCCTCTGTTTCCCCCTTTTCTCCCTCGCTTCTCTCTCTCTCTTTCCGTCTCTCTTTCTTCCTCTTTTCTCTATCGTCGCCGAGACGATAGCTTAGCGCGATTATCAGAAAATTATTGGGATATCGATATTGAGATCCCCGCGCGCGTGATTCTCCCGGGGATTCATATCTTCCGTCTTTCCTTTTATAACGACCATGATCATGCCACTGTGCACGGTGTCGGTTATAACGTGAAATCGAGCCCGCGCGACGCGGTCAACGCTAACGAGGTATAAAGCGCGGAGAATGGCATGTGCGTCTCCCTTTTTTCAGCGCGATTATCACGCGAGACGAGTAAAATTAAGAAATTTCAGAGAGGAAGAAGCAAAAGTCGTACGACTTAACGATCGCGAGGGATATTCGATGGATTCATATTTCAAACGTAACTCGATAGTGAAAAAAAAAAATGGGCAAAAGTTTCGGTGGAATCGTATCGATTCGAGCGGATTTTAACGCGCAACTATAATCTCGGCTCTAGTTGCGAACAGCGCGATTTTATCACTTCGATTGGCCTCTCGATCGCGAAACCACGGCCATCGGTGATGAGGTGGAATTTTCGCGCGCGCGTTACTGCAACCGCATAAACGTACAGCGCACACCACTTAGCGCATTAGTCGAAGCGGGCGAGTAAAATATTCTCGGTTAAGGTCGGTAAGTGCTTCGTGGTATCGTCTCCGGTTACGTGGGAGAGCCTTCTTCGCCAAAGTTACGACACCCTACGCACGCGGTTACAGCTGCGACTCCTAATTGCGATAGTGTTGCTTTTGCATGTTCGCGCACGTCGACGGAATTTGCATAAATGGAAAATATCCGCGCGTCGACGAATCGAACGTTCTCTCGAATCCTGCATATGTATGACGCGCGTTAAAAAGCAATCCTGTTACTCGTTTCTAGAAGCTGCGGTTCTAGAAGCACGAGCCTTTCTTTTTTCCTTCGAACCTCAATGTATCGTCCTTGCTAGATCGCCTGATCGCAATGTATATGCGTATAAGAATCATTTCGAGATTAATTATTCTCGAGAAGAGTATATAATAAAAGAGTTTTTAATCAATATTGACAAATGGACAGATTATTCATACATTTTTTTAAATGTAAAGACATTAACGAGTGACTATGAAATATATATATACATTTATAATTCCAAGAGGCGCTTTATAATAATTACATAATAAATTGTAAATGTTAAATATGTTACATAATATAAATGCTTTTTGATATTTAACGTTCCGCGCGTTAGAGTCCATATGAAAAAGAAATTTCTCCAATAGTATTCAAGGTATTATGTTCTGAATTATTTTTTCATTTCTCTACACACTATCTTTATACAGTATATAAATTAACAATAAAATAGAGTAGTTCGATTTCATAAAACGAATCTGGATGTTTACGATGGTGATAACAGTGTTCGTGAGAATGTAACGTAATTCACTTTAACGCAGATTTAAACGCATAAAGAAGGAAAAGACATGCGAGCTCGCAGCCTTCGTCAGGTGCATCTCGTTTGCAAGGTTACAAACGCACGCTGACAAAAACCTGATATCGCGCCGGTTTTTTTATTACGTTCAACAGCTGGTGTATTTTATGTCCTCGAAGCGTCTTTATCATCGTTAATTCCGTCGAACATATTTCGCTAATGTAATTTAAGATCGTCGTCGGATACGAATGCGATAAATGTAAATGCATGCGGAAGAGAACGCATTCGGAAGAAATTATATTCGCTTAATTCACTATCTATACTTCTATTCACTTATAATCTAAAGAAGTCCGTGACTTCTCGGTGAAATATCATGAATGAAGATGTATCGTTATGATTCGATGACATGGCTATCTCGGTGGAGCGCGACTATCATTAATCATCGTTCGATCGGCGAATTTACGTTGCTTTGACGACGCTATTGGTTTTGCCCACTATCATGCTGTCTACGCCAATGCATCGGTCAGAGCTCAGCGGGGTTTCCAGATACTTTTCCGGAGGAAAGACACGCGAGAGAGATTTCCATGTTTCTATCAATTACTAAAACTTTACGGAATGTCCGGGAATTGAGAATAAAGATCGTCCCATTCATTATATCGTAATACGAAGCGTGATATTTATTACCAGTCCGTAATATGTGAAATTAATGCGTGGATAGTTTTATTAAAGTAAAGGAATAATCGGTTATATCGTAAACAAAATTGTTTGTGTGACTTTCTGCTTGAGTAATCGAATAACCTATTGAGAGTTGAGTGAAATAGTATGTCCCTGAAAAATCCGATGAGGAGATAATCTCTGAATTTTTAGTTTACGAAGACCTACGTGTGGCTTACGATCTTCAACGGCACAAGTTTCATATCTAATCCACATCGAGAAGATCAGCGAGCGGTCGCTCTTATGCTTCAGGGCGTGTTAAAATCAAGATAATAGACGGGAAAAACTCAACGAAATCGGTTCCGCATTCTATGGAGTAGTGACGGTTCGTCTCGAAAAATTCGTGAAAATCAAAGGCCGTGGGGTCGAAAGCGCTAGGCAGGTAATTCTGACAGCAGGTGAAACGCATCTCGTCCACATTTGATAGCTGTGGGTTACCTCCGGACACTTAAACAAAAATCCCGACTGCTCCGTCCTTCTTCCCGTCGGTTTCACTCTTCCTTTCTTTCATCAACCCTAACCATCTCGCGCTGATTTAAAAAGCGTGGCGAAGGATGGCCCACTGCATTTTGCTCGGTATTATTCAACCCCGCGGGTGATCCCCTTGGTTCTATGCTCGTTTTTGACCTTTCCATCTTTCTATTCTCCTCACACTTTTCCTCAGTACTTTTTTGTTTCTCTTTCATTTCGTTTTAGACCGCATTGTATTCTTTTATAAAGTCGAGCGACTTATTCCTATCTGCGGAATGTTTCTAAAATAATCTTTAGCTATTTTAACCGTTGATCTGTTTTTACAAAATTTAACATTTTCATGCATTTATATTAATTATTGATAATAAATTTTTAACGGTGTTTTATATTTTTTGTAAAATAAGAGAGAAAACTATAATAATATTTTTATAATAATATTTTACTTGCATATTTTTTATTATTTTACATCTGTAATAATTCAATTCAAAAACTGATCAAGAGATCAATTGTTTT
The DNA here is from genome assembly GCF_025532165.1 of Camponotus vicinus. NCBI lineage: Eukaryota > Metazoa > Arthropoda > Insecta > Hymenoptera > Formicidae > Camponotus > Camponotus vicinus. The sequence goes on from NW_028141981.1 coordinate 17,482,498, forward strand.
CCGTTCAATATTTATTAAAACCGCGAAATATTTTCCAGATTTCTTCCGAGCAAGATGAATAACACTGTCCACCTTCCGCCTTTTTCCATAAGTTTCAAATAAAATAGAAATCAGATGAGCACATTACTATGTGCTTTCTGGGAAAATCTCTCTCATTCAACGCTGTAATTTATGCTCGTTACCGCCACGAGGTCAATTCACAAAAGTATGCAGCGAGGGGGGCAAATTGCGCGTTTACAAAAGGGCGCGCAGCGGTGGGAGCGGTTAAAGCGTTTAGTGCGGTTAACGATGTGCGCCATAATCCAATTTATAATCTGAATTGCAACCCGCCTAATCCCATTATAAAGTCGCATTTTCATGCGTACCGTGTGTGTCCTGTAGGGGGTATGTCGGGTCCTGGTCAGTATGGCAGAAACGTCTCGCTGTTATAAGCTCCAGTAAGCTCGGTCCAACTTGTGTTTATAGACTCGCTAAACATCGTTTCGATACTTTTCCGGATGTCTCCACTAGCCGTCAACACGTAAGTTCCGATTATGCGATATACTCTTTCACCGCTTCCTCTCGAGAAATTTGCTTTATAACACGTTATCCGCAATTTAGCTACTAATCTCAGTCGGAATTGACGGATTTACAAGATAAATACTACAAGTAATATTCTCTAACTTTTCCAGTTAATAAATTTTACAAGACATTATTGATATTAATTCACGTGTATGTTATTTCTCTTCTAGAGATCTGTTTGAAATATTAGTAATTGCGAAAAATATATATATTAGTTTTAATATAATTTTACATTTCTTTAAACTTATTATTTTAAATTCTTTAAATATTAAACTCTTTTTCTCCTTTTTTTCCTCTTTTTTCCTCTCTCTTTTTTTATATAAAAGTATCGCATTTTTTAATTTAATATTTATAACGTAAAGAGCAGTGATAAAATGTTGCATTGCAACTTCAAGATGCTGTGTTCGATTTCCACCGTTTTCGAATTTTGACGAATGTCTCGTGTTATCTTACTTTGCTCGTGCGCGTGCACGTATATCATATCTGTTGTCCGTAGCACAACAATCAATTTCTAGTATTTACAACCGTATGTAGGGTCGATTTGAATAGAATGTAAATGCGCTTGAGAGGCAGCGTTACGACACGTTTAATGTTGAAGCTCTCGTTCGCTCACGTGAAGAGTCAATACCGTTACATTCGATGCGCCGAGAGAGAAAATTCGTCTCCGGGCTATACATTGCTATATTGGGAACCCCGTCGCTTAAAAGGGTCGGCAGGAGAGCGCTCTCGCCATTATTCATTCTCGGTTCTGTTTAAAAATATCGTGTGCGTGAAATATGGATCGAATTGAGAGTCTTCCGTGGCGAAGGACGCGGAAGACGAAACGACGAGGAATCTCCAGGACGTGCTTAAAAAATAGATATAAAAAAAGGAGCAGAGAGAAAGTAAAACCAACCCTTCGTACACACATGAGTCGCGCTCGGGCCAAGAGGGAGGGTACGCACGACCTGTAAGGCATGTGACCCGGAGACATTTGGAGACAATTAATCAAAGGATGGCTTATACGAGAGAAGTACTGCTCTTTCGTGAGAAATACGATGCGGAACCGTTTCTATCTGTCACGTCTCGCAGGCCGGAAGTTTTAATTTCGGCTATTCTCGCGTCGGTTAGCGACATGTCTAAACATACGCATGATTAATTCATTGAGCGGCGTAGTTTGCAAAACGAAAAAATTCAAGCAGAGTAGGAATTTTCCTTCACATCGTTCATTAATATTCAATATGTAGATGCAGTTTTATATACATGTATCATCTAGGAACGATGAGCAAGAAATCGCATGATTTTTGCGCATAAATCACGGCTACATCTATAATGAATTTAATTTGTTATTCTTTGCAAAAAATACTTATATTTAACGACTAAAAATATTGATTAAAATACATTATAAATCGAGAAGTAAAAAACTGACGGTTAACCGAACAATTGCGTCGCAATTGATTAATTTTCCTGCAGCGTTCGTGCGTCGCCCGTACCGGAAGTGAATTTTACCTAGGAACTCTCTCGGTACGAGAACAAACAACGAAATCAACGATCATGCGTTTCCCTTGGCTGTTCAAACAGACCGGGATTGCCGGATTGCGCGCGCCACCCCGCGTCATGAATAATCGGGATTCTCTCCATGGCCCCTTCTGCTCTCTTTTTTTCTCCCCGTCCCCCGCCCCGTGTCGGTCGCGCGGCGAGGCGACCGACTTTAATCCCGCATGAATATGTAGAGGATCCGAATCGACCTGGACCCGGCCTTTTCGGCAGTATATATCCCTGGCTCTTTCGGACGGGGCGATAATCATCGCCGGACAGTCTCCATACCGACGATTTGTAATTATCATAAATTCAGCGAAAGTACGCGCCATCTCGTTTAATGACGCAAGAAATTACCGTAGATAGATGAGACTTCTTCCATTCGTATAGAAACGTTCTCTCGCTGCATTCATACATCTCTCGTATCGATACGACGACGTCGATTAACCGGATGATATTTATCATCCGAATGGATAGTTTGAATTTATGGACTCGAGTGTGGGACTAATAGAGAGCTTCTCTTTGCGTAACATCATGTCAGAAGACGTGGCGCCGGATGGATAAATATCGGTCAAACGTTTCCTCGCGCGGATAAACTTAGGTGTTCGTTGTTATGTACTTCGTAGCGGAACGAGAAAAAAGTGACGAAAAATAGCTGAAAACATTCGAACAAGACGTCATAAAAGGATTGTCATCACCAGCATGAAGGTCGAAGAGATTTTTAACAGTATATTTTTATACCTGTATTAACGAGATAATCATTAACTTGAAACTTTTTTGTTAGAATATGGATCTTTTTCTTTTCTTTTCCTCTGGGAAGGCAGTCATAAATAATCCAGAAGCTTGATCTTCGATGATCTCTTTGTCGCTTGACCGACAAAAATGTGTTTTCAACGGTTAGAAAGGTATCGATGCTTGATACCTAAGCAACAGTATATGAAAAACAAACAAAGAATCTGTTCTTTCTGACCACTCAAAGTTTGTGGTTTTTTTATAAAGTTAATGTCGTACTTTTAAAATCTCTGTTCTATATGTTTTAATAAGATTAATGATTTATGATCACATTACAAAAATATGTGTCATTGATAGTGCTCCGGGTGTTCATGTTGTATATTTTTGTTACATCAATAATATTGGTATTCAATGTTTTTTTGAACAGTGTTAGATGTACGTGCGCGAATTCAGGCCATCAAACGTATTGACGGCCTCGATTGCGCGAGGATACTCTCGTTCGACATGCGTACATAAAGTGGTACGTGGGATCAATACCGGTGGAATATCTGTCAATTAATCTTAAAAAAGTCGATTGAAAATTCGCTGCTGTATCATCGCTTCGGATCTTTTCAATTTCCGACTTGAGCCGAGCCCGCCTTATTAGATTCATTGATTTATTCGATCGACTGGCACAGAGAAATGAAAAAGCGGAATTATTGAAGGAGTGAGGAAAACAGAAATATTCGTTTCAACTGTCATTCTGCTGTTTTAATTATGCGCTTCGTGTCTGCCAGTCCGCGACTGGAACCTCTTTCTAAGCACTTTCTGGTATGGCGGCAAAAACGACTTCGAAAAAAGTTAAATGTATAACAATCAATAATTGTTGCCGAGTAACAATTTAGTTAGAGATTTGCGAAAAGAGAGAATGCAGGAAGAGAAAAACATAATATATTTATGATCCTATCCGGAAGCTTTAAGGTTTTTGAATGAGGCCTTTGAACTTTTAGAATGCTGTCTTTTAAATTTTACGACTTTGAAATTAGACATGCTAAGTCAAAGATGCGAAGTTGATACGATGTAACAACCTGGTACGATTTGGAATAAAAGAGGAAAACAAGAATGAAGCAAGAAAAAAAGGTGAAAAAAGAAAGAGGGGGAGAGAAAGAGGAGAGAGAGAGAGAAGACGGCATGCACCCAGTCGAAGCAATTAAGTTTTATTGCACTAGCTAACGGTAAACGATCCAAGGTACCTTAGGTATCTTTTATCGAACTGTCGGTTTTACAATGTTTGTATACACGATTTGTCACAAAAAATCACTGCGAAGTCATAAATTATCCCTCAGCTATATATATCCCAATGTAATGGTCATGCTCCAAGGACAAAAAATCGAAGAAAGTATTTTCAGTGCTTTGTTTGGCAATTGTCGACACACAAACCATGGTTAACAATGGATCTTCTTTCAACATTGAAAAGGAAATTCCATTATTAGACATCCAATATTAGACATATTAGACGTGTAATTATGACATCATAATCATTATTTGGGAACACATAAATAAATAATACACATTATAGATCCGATATGTTAACATATTTATATCATACATTTTGAAAAAAAAATGATTCTCTAACCATGTATTATATATTTTAAAAACAATCTATCTTTTTATTACATTTATTAAGATAATGCGATATTAATTGTAATTTTTTAAACATTTGTAATACATATACATATATCTGCATATTACGATTATAAATGTTTAAAAAATTACAATTATAAACATAATATATATATGTTGATTACAATACTAAGAAAAAGAAATATGATTTATAAAAAAATAAAGAATGTACATCTAAATAAAAGATTATAAAATCTTTTATTTATATGTATATTTTTTATTTTTTTATAAAACTAACAACTCACAATCAACTAACATTGAGAAACAAGAAAAAAGTCATGCTGGCAAAAGTTAAAACTTTTAACTCTTAATTTTTTTGTTTGCTCCCCTTTTCTTTTTGGTACTTCATAGAATTCCAGAGAAGCCGAGAAAAATGCGCAGATTTCATTTCTAACGAACGAAGGAGACAGATCGAGAGAGATGGGAAGAAAAGGGAAAAAAGGATAAGCACGAGAGAAGGACTGGAAACGAAATTTAGGGAGGACGAAGCCGAACAGGACGAGGAGATGAGAGAGAAAGAGGGGAGACGACAGGGGAGGGAGGGATTACGGGAGGATAGCCGTATAGCCATGGAAACATGGTACGCCATGGGCATGGGATCGCACGCATGCGTCTCGTCCGGCCCAGCGGGTGGCGGTGTGTGTTCCTTTTTTCTCTTCGTCTTTCTCTCTCTTTCTCTTTCTCGCCTTTTCTCCCGCTGTCCCTCTCACTGTTCTGACCCATCTCTCCTTTCTCGCTGCCCTCTGCCGCTCTTCAGCCTTCGGTTCGATGCCAGTCAGTAAACTTTTCGTTTTGCCTACGTTCTCCTCCCTTCCATTTCCCCCCGCTGCTCTCTTCCTTCGCCACGTTTCAGCCCCGAATTTCTTCTTTAAATAATTGTCCGCTACGAGAAGAGAGCTGAAGGGGTACGCGTTCGAGAAACCGATAGAGCCGAGAGATCGAGAGATGCATCGCCACCGCGGTGGATCCACCTCCTTTTACGAATACATCGACCGCATCGTTGCTTCTCTTCAACATCGACCGTTATCAATAGATCAATCGATGCTGAAACTGTATTAGCGAATGACGCCGAGTCAATTATATTCAGTTATACTTGAGAAAAATGTAATATTTAAAAAAATTCAAAATATTTTAATCATTTAAAAAAATGTTGCTTTTAAAAATTAGGTTCTAACAGTAACTTAAGATGTAATTGTAAACTTATTTTACGAAAATTTAATATACGTAATACTTAATATGTTATTCTAATAATTAATATTAATATATATTATCACAATATAATTAATGTAAAAAATTTAAAAAACGAAACAAATAATATTTTGAATTTCTGATCTAATTTATATAAAAAAAAAGAATGACAAAGAAAGAGAAAAAGAGGGAGAGATACATATACAACGAGTTAAGATATGTTAAAAAGTTTTCAAAAAGTCACCGAGATAATGATGTTAGCAATGAGAGAATATCCTACACATGTTATTATCGCAAATGATAACGTTAGCAATCCACGTTGAAATAGGCATATCAATTCTAAAGCAGCGTTTTCCTGGAGTGTGTATTTCTCTCTAATTAAGTTCGATCGCGCGATCTCACGGCTCGGAATTATTATCTCGATCTTATCGCATGCAAGATGCGTCGCGAGTCAAGTCGATGCGCCATTTGCGCTCGTTGATCGAGCGGGTAAATTACACCTTCCAACGATGCATGGATTCTCCATAGCTCGTTGGTCACGCTGTAAGAAGTACAAATTACGCGAGTGCCCAAGATACAGAATGATATACTGAAATCATTTAGAGAGAATTATCGGGATACCTAAGGAACTGAACAAGTTATGCAATGAATTTAATTCGTTGTTATTAACGCTCTAATATCAACTCTTCAACTGATATTTCTTAAAATGTATGCATCTCACACACATCATAGATATCTTTAGATAGGATTTCTAGATAGGATAGTTATTCCTGCCTATATCTTTGGTAAAAAGTGGCATAACAGGTTCGATTTTCGAAGAAAGAGCTCGCTTGATTACATAGATTACATAGATATAAAATATAATACACGCATCGCATCGGAACGGATCAAAGATATTCGTGTTTATCATTTCGATATTGAACTTCTCCCGATTATTCAAAAATGTTTCGGACGGTGAATCCAGCCGAGGCGGATCGTGGATCGACGACGCGATATATAGCATGCCGCATTAAGCGCCGAATACGCGCGGGGAACGAATCGGGAGATCGTAGAAGAATGGCGAGAGAGAGAGAGGTTCGAGATCCCGCGCGAGGTTGACAAAAGGACGAGAGCGCGACTAGAGGTGGAAGCGTCGCACACCGGAGAGAGAGATGAGGACAAACATAATTCAGAATTATCCCGCGTGGCGGTCCCGTCTCTCACATATTTCACTCTCGAAAAGGGTTTTTGTCCACCGGGGGTGGAGAAGAGGTCGAGGTAGCCCCCGTGCACATCGCGCACGCCGCGTGTTCCTTTTCCACGCGCTCCTCAAATAGCCAGTAAGCTTCTATGCTTGTTTATTGAACGCGGATAGAGGATGATAGCATTTTGTGTAGGCATGCTCGCATGAGTTACCGTATAAAAAGACGTGGAACCGTAATGCAGGATTCGTAAATTCAAGCAGGTGCCGCCTACACCTGTCGTCTCACCGATTCCCTCTTATCCTCGCCGCGATAGAAAAGAAATTTTCGATTGAGCTTTAATGCCTAACATTTCTCTCTTGCTCAATTTATGAATTTTACCGTGTTATAAGATACATTGAGATTGCAATTAACAAATTATATGCTGCTGTCATTGTTATTTATTTAAATCCATTTTAAGTAATTTATTTAAAATAAGAATTATATATATAATTACTTTTTATCTATGTTGTTAGCTTGATTGCTTGTAAACTAGAAATATGAAAAGTACATGTGAATAAATTTAAATTGACATCGAATTTCGAAACGCCATGAATAATTCGCACGCACTAATATTCCACGATATAGTTCTGTATTCGGCTATATATACATATATGTATTTTCGTCGTGCAAGAATCTCTTAATGTTTCCTTGCCACACCCGTATCATATTTTACGAATAAATAAATTCCATTTTCTCGTCCGCGATACGGCGCGGTAGGCGTAACCTGCATCCAAAATGCGACAGGCCACACCAATGTTTGCAAGCGTACATATGTGGAAGGTGCATTACGCAACTATATTTCCACAACGAGACTCTTGATGATATTTTCTCAATTGTGTGATAAGACTTCGACGTTTCGCGTCACGCCCACGCAACTCCCCTCGTAATAGCCTCGTTCTTGGAAACGCGGTTAATATAAATCGTCAATCATACGTATGTTATACTGTTACATTCTTCTTAGTTTCATTGTGCCTTTAAGTTAAGAAATTTTGCCATTTCGCGAATAATTAAAATTTTCTCCTTGATTAATCCTATTCATACTTAAAATTAGTTCGATTCCCCTGTGCTTTACATTAAATTTATTCTCTGGGGATTGTTCTATTTTTTTATTTATTGATTAATTTGCGGAGTTTATCGTAACATTTTTATACAATTTTCTTTCAAGGTCGAAACTTGGCATCCATTTCTTCTATTAATATCGTAGATGCGACTCGCATTCCACATCGCTGTCTCCTGGTTTAATTATACTTTTCTAGAGATTCTCGCGAGTTGACGACGAAACTAGAGTCGAGCTCGGGTGAACAACTGAAACATCTCGTGAACACTTTCCGCATTGCTACGCCAAAGCCGGCGCGTTTAAATACGGCGGCCGGCATGAGCCGCGCGACAGCTTTACCGCTCGCTGTAAAACAAACCCTAATCTCCCGACGTTGCTACCGGTGGCACTATCTCGCTCCGTTTGTTTGCGCTTGCCAGGGGAGAACGCCTTCCAACGACGTCTGTATAGCGAGAACCATTAATGATCCCTGTTGCTCACCGACTTTACCACGTTGCACAGAAAAAAACGCGAAACGCGATATGGGAGCTGCAACAATCATTAATGATTCCCCACTTGCGCTATTTTATTGCAGTTATTTATCACGAATTTGATCTGATTAAGGCTATGTTTGCAAAATACTCGATACTTAAACAAAATTTTCCAAACTTTTGTACGTTTTAACAGGCATTTGCATCTTTAAATTCTATTTTATTTGACACGAGCAACGTTTTTTATTTGTTCTGTACATTTTGTTTCATTTTAATTTTTTACTTTTTTAGCTAATTATATTTTGTCGTATGCTTTCAATTAAATTAGATCATTTCCGCCTGCTTAATATTTTCGAGCAACGCAAATACACGATGCGTAATCGCGCATAACTTGATGGCGACAGTCGCGAACGAAGGAATCGGACCGAAACTGGTTTGCGAAACGCTTGGCTGGTGCCTGATCACGCGGAGATCTGTATATTAATTAGAGAATAATTTAGGATAATGCATCGAAAGATGTATGCTGCGGCTTTTTTTGTAGCGTGTATTTTGCGGTAATTTTTGATAGCAAATGTGTAGTGCGGAAATTATGAGAATAGTAATGATCTTTGACATATTACTTTATGATACCATGTAGAGATAAAAAATGTTGATATGCGATTTAAATCCCATAATGCGCCCATAATATCTTGAAATCGTATATAACAGTTAAAGAATTTTGTGATTAATTCTCTTTATAAGATTATAAATTCTTTTTATTTAGTTTTTATTTATTTTAATTTAAGAAATGAGAGAATCATTAATATTAATACTAATTTCTGTTCATTTTAAAGATAATATTATTCTTTCTTTCTTTTTTTCTCTCTTTTTCATTATTAATACTTTTTATTTCTGTCTTTGCAATATAATCAAACATTAATAATAATCGATAAATTAAATTGTGAAAGAATTAAAATGAGTTTTTTTTATATTTTATCGATTTATAAAATTTGTAATTAATATTAACATACATCATAATTGATGAACTAAAAAAACATTAATAATAGTCGCGATTCTTTCGCGTTCAAGCAATCTTTTTTAGAAATGTACATTTATTCGTAAAAGACTTGGTGAAAAAGAAAGAATAGAAGCAAATGGAAAGCCAGTTGCACGACCGAAGGGAGAGACAGCCACGTCTCGCGTTCAGACTCGTACTTAACGACCTTTTGCGCGTCTCGGTGAAGAATGTGCGGCTTCTCGACTGCAGGAACATCGGGCGATACATAGGAATGGCAATCCGCCGGTTTATGTAGATGGGCATACGCGAGTCCTGGTATCAACCGTGTACCGTGGACTTTCTATAGTGAGGAGATTCTCCTCGCCGTCTCGTTTGGGTCCTACATTGCACCGGCTACCAAGATGCTTATGCAGATAAGTGGACGGTGATGGTCCACTAATCCTGCCGTGAATCTCGAAATTAAGGAACAGGAATTCGTGGGTAGGCACAATTAACTGATAGAGGACTATATATGTAACACAACACTACTGTGTGTATAGATGTAATACGTGTTGCGTCTGAAATAAAGAAAAGTAAATAAAAAGATAATAGTCACAATTTTACATAGAAATTATGTTTGCTTAATATAAAAGATATTCAAAGACGCAATATGTAGCAACACATATTACACTTTAATAGCAATATTGCGTATCATTTCTAAAATATTTCAATTGCATAATTTCTGTTTCGATATTGAAGCAGAGATTACATTTGTACACTCTCTCTCTTCGCATTTATGGCGTCAGTCCACGCGCTCGTCGACCAAGTCGTTAAGTGATTCGGCTAATTGCGTCGTACCCGTGACTCGGTCCCTCGCCTTTAATCACCCTAATCGCCGTCCGCTAATTATTCGCGGCGCGATTAAAGAGGCTAACGTGGGGTCGACCGGAATACCGATTCACTCTCGCGGTTTCCCGCCAAGGCAACACGCTAGGACGTAGGTTTCTTTATTTCCGTCGTTTATTTATTTCATTTTTACTTAACATTTACATACACAAAGAAAGGCACGGTTGACACTGAATCGAAGCCTTTGACGCGGTTTCCCGAGTCTACTCGCCGATACAAACGTGTGCGGGATTAAAATCATCAGCATTATTTATATCGCCGCTTCTTACCGCCCCTTTATCGATTCACGATGTTGCTGCGAGCAACGGCTTATTAGCTACTTATAAAATGCTAATCATGCTTATAAAATGATATGATGATGATAACGGTAGGATTCGTTTGTTTGATTTCTTTTAGTTTAAAGCTAAAATTGCCATCGTGCTTGTCCCTATCAACTTGTAATAAAGTTTACATTTTACACAAACATATATAATGAACTCTAAATTTCAAAACTTTTATAAATTGTATAAAATTATGTAAATTTCTGTATCACTTTCGACCTGAATAATGGGATACAATTTACATTTTTGATTCATTATTTGTATGCAAAACTCCACATATCATTCGGTTAATCTACTGGATAATGAGAACAAAAAAATATTTTTTTCGCTGCTTACTCCTTTACAACCGAGAGGAGATGGGCACGGTTATAATAACGCAATTAATGTCGCTGTAACGCTCGCGAATGGCAGCGGGACGATTCTTTGATATTCGAAGTCGAGCACGTAGAAAAGAGTAGCCCGAAACAATAACGAGCGTTCTTGTTTCATACACGTACGTGGTACGACGCCATAAATTGCGGCGCGAGGCGTGCCTTATTTTTAATCGGGATTTAATTTGACTATACCGGCTCTTTGTGCGCGCTTGCCGACGTCACGAAGTGGAGGCGGCTCGCGCTCGTTACTTGTTTTGAGTAGCGAATAAGTCAGCCGATCTGCTTGTGCTCGAAATCGCAGTAAATATAGAATGTCTTTAATCAACCGAGACAGACAATAAATGAGTAGAAGATATTGAGCTTCGAAAACAGCTGTTTTACACTTAATGGCATTTGTAAAGAAGATGGTTAAAAAATGATTGTCCACTATTATATTGCTTTTTGATGCGGATCGCGTCATGAATAATTATTAATATGCTTTACTCAAAAAAAAGTACGACGTGTCATTTGTCTGTTGTTGCGATCAATGTGTTTATATGAGAGACACTACAGATACATTGTACAATGATAAACGAAAAATAATTAATTTTTCCTTTTTATTTTTTATTTTATTTCAACCGGTTCTCCGCGTGAATTTTAATGCTCAACCGAAACAAGATTCGGGACATTTATGTGGTGACAATTCTTTATCGACGTGTTTAATTTATAAATTGACAATCTTCCGTTACGAGAGTCTTTAATTTATTACCGTACGATCGTATCACAATTCGTACGGAATTTAATGACATCGGGTCTTCGTGATCGTGAGGCTCGAGCAGACGCTAACAAACAAAGGATTACATTACTCATCCGTCACTCGAAACCTGTACAAACGGAATCGGACGGCCTTAAGCTTCCTCTAAGCGCGCATCGATCGGTCATATAATTAAACGGCGCGCGCCGTTGATCGTCGTTCGCGATAGGAGAACGAAAATCCTTGAATGCTCCAACGGGGCCGGCTGGCTCCTCTGACAGGCGGTTAAATCATCGGTCGCGCGACCGGCGGATATATCTGCGAAACAAAAATCTTGACGGGCGAGTGTCAACAGAACGATAGCCTTCGTCGTAGGCGCGAACGCGGGGGGCGATTAGCATTTCTCATTTGCATATTGACGGGATTTCTAAAAGTTATGAATATTTTACGGCGCACCGTCGCACGTATTTTCGTGCGTTCGAAAACCACCGCCGGCGATGCGTTTTCGCAAAATTGCCGTCATTATCGTCATTACGCCGGTCCATTAATTGTTACGCGTCAACATCCGGGATGAACGTTACTGTCGGCCGATTGCTTTATTGCACTCGCCTATCAGCAAATGCATTGCGTATGGAGAAAAAAATACACTTATCTAATGGCACATTCACGCGGCAATGCCGACGACCAATCATGAATCGTTTCCGGGCGAATATCATCGGCTGTCGTCGCCGCCGCTGTCGCACGCGTATTGATGTACGCACGCGGCGAACGATAAGGTCGAATCCTCCGGCAGAAAGGACGTACGCATCTACGCGCGTACTGATAAGAAAATGGAGATATCGGCGGAGCCTTACCATTTAAAACTATACCGCGAGATGGCGGCAATATACACTTTACGATGTAACGGAAACGAATTTCGAAATTTGGCTCTTTCTTCTTCTTATTAGAAAATTATTTATTTATAAACAATAAAACGTCTCTTGTACAAACGAAAAAAAATTATTTTTCAGAGATAAAATTTCATATTTCTTATATACATTAAATATGAATAGCTTAGATGTAAATTATGCTCCTCCCTCTTTAGAATTTTCATAAATTAATAACATCAATGTTAATGGAAAAGCAAATTTTATTAATTAAAGAAATGGTTTTTTGTAGTGTTAAATTGAATTTTATCTGCTTGATTATGCGAATTTGCCGAGAGTTTCTTGCGTTCAACAATTACGATAGGAAGAAATATAATGGAACGTATCACCAATCTGTCAATGGAACGATGATAGATTCTGGTTTTGTCTCGAATGGAATTCAAATTATCCGAAATTGAATTGCGAGCGATTAAAACGCGACTCGCATGCACGCTGCATAAGTTACGGTGCAAGCGCGTGACTGCTACCGATCAATGGCTCCGATTACCGGTAGTCTCGGAGAATTTCATTATCACGGCCGTAAAATGGTCATTATTTAGAAAAGTTCGGGAGCCGCGGCGGCGAATGAAGTCGTTGGAAACGGCGATATTTATGCGGTGCTACCCGAGAGACGGGCGAGAAAAACGATAATAATTGACGGCGGGCTTTCCCGGTGGGCCAAACACATCGCGCGAAAGACCGATGGCGATTTATCGAACTGGAAAGATCGGTGACGGCGTCGGCGGAGGCGATGGAGGCGGAGGCGGCGGTGGCGGCGCGTTTCCCCGCCGATGTTTTCGTCGTGTTATTAAAACCGCGCGTGAATTATGCGCGCGGCATTAACGAGCGCCCGGAGCAACGAGCGATCGGATCGAAATCCGGCCAGCTCGGATCGGAACAATCGAAATGATCGAGTACTCGAGTCGTTCCGATGTGAAATATATCGGGCAACCTGACCACTGCACGGTCTAAAGCGCAGTCTTTAAATTCGATAACTGAAACAAAAACGATATCGATGAAGCAAAAACGCGGCTGATGAAGTATAGATAGTATGGATGACTATAGCGATTCGATTATTTTTTTTTGTTTTTCGCACAAAAACAAATTAATAAATTTAGAATACGTTTTTTTTTTTTAAAAAAAATGTTGATATATTTGATGTAAAATAAGTTGATATGTACATGTATATATAAAAAATTATGAGAGATAGAAAAATGTTAAAATATTTTAATATTAAAAACTGTTATGACGCGCGTAACAGAAAGAGAGAGAGAGAAATTTATTATAGATGAAAATATTTTCTTCAGGGATACTTTCATCTCATCATCTCAAATATTTTTCGCGATATATAACCTCTTTATGCTGTTACGTGATAATCGATATTGCGCGATATATGTACTTCCGAACTGAGAATACGGCTTCAAAACAACCGATCTTTCTTTTACGCTCTCATAGCTGAGTTGGCACCGAGATTCAGACTGTAAAGAAGAGCTTTTCATGAAAATATCGTTGGCTATCAGTCCTCTGCGAAAAAAAGAAAACGATAAAGAGAGAATCGTGTTAGGTGCTATCCATCGGCGAGCGATTCTGCTTTAAACGCGCGGAACGGGTAGTCGAAAAGTCCTCGAACTTTGACTTTTTGCAACAAAAGTAATCTAGTGGCTTCTTATGCAATTCGATTGCGCGGATTGGCGGATGAACATTAATATGACATAATGAGCTCTTTGTATCAAACGTAACGGCCGATCGTGTAATAAATTTAGCGATAAATTTACGCTGAATATTGCCGAATCGGCAGGTATACATATATCTTTCTTTTTTTGCTTAAATTTATCGAGAATCGACTCGTTCGTTTCAATGAATAAAAGAAACTTAATTAATAATTAGGCTATATTTTATATTTCATATCGAAAAATATTTACGTGCGAGAAATGTCATGGTAAAGGTTTAGAATTTCCATTATATTAGTACCGGTTATATCTATTTAGAAGAATGACAAGCGCTAATGTGTGTTCAAACGATAATATTCGGAGAGTCGATCGAGTTACCGTTTTTGCATAGAGAGCTCTTTCTATCGTCAGAAAATGAGCCTAACTATATAAAGCTCGATTAGAATCACATTTATAACAATTTATGCCGGAGAATATCAAGATGAATAATTCGCATCCTACGACACCTGTCAAAGTCGTTTCTAGGTAATCATTAAAAAGCCGGCTGGGTGAATTGCCACGCGATAATATCGTGCACGATTGACGAGCGAAGAAATTTATTTCTGTCGCATCGCTGCGTCGCTCTCGAAATTGTTTTAGAAATTGCATTCGAGCCGAAGATAAGTAAGGAGGCGAGGGCGTCGCGTCGAATCGAATGGCGTACGGCGATTGAAACTCGTTTCTCTAAAAATAATTTCTGACACAATGTGTCAGACGGCGTTGGCGACGAGCGTCGCGCAACGAGCGACGATCGTCGTCGCGGCGCGGCACAGATCGCCCTTCATCCAGGAATTCCTACTCAGGTAGTCACAGACGGGAGATAGGTACAGAAACAGAAAGAAGGAGAAAGAGAAAGAGAGATGGAGCGCGGAGTTGTTGCAGGCTGCACACACAATCTCCTTTTTCTCGTAGGGCGGAGCACTGTCCATCTACCTGGACCGCGACCGAGGGTACAAACGTAAGGCATCTAATAATAACCTATGGGAACCGCGTTCAAAAGCGTGTTGGCGCGCGATGAGGGAAGAGAGAACTAGATAGGGAGAAATAGATATAGAGAGAAAGAGAGACGGCGCGCAGTCGAGGCAGGGGAGGCAACGAGAAGGGAAAACGTTAAGAGGAGGGTAGGAGAGGAATTAGAGGGGCTTAGCTTCGCGGAGCCTATTATGAGCGCAGCGGGTGTGGGTGGACACACCGATTGCGGCGCAGACGAATCGACGGAAAGGCCAAGGAGAAAGAGAACGAAAGATGGAAAGGGGGAGAGAGAGGGAGAAAAGCCCGAACGGATTCGGGCATTTTTCTCCCGATTTCGAGCGCGCGACTCGCCGTCGCTGAAAGCCGCCTGTCGATATTTAATGCGATAATGTCCCGTCGCGTGTGACCGAACGTCCCTCCGCCGACTCCAACGGACTGCTCCGACTTGACTGACTGATGTCCGACGTGTCGTCGCCCGACGGCATGGCCGATCATCTCCTCCTTCCTCTTCAAGAACCCTCGAGAGGTTCCTGTGGGCGCGATGCCGAATTTTTTTCCCCGGCATTGACAGCGGATCCGCTAACACGAAGAGGATAAATCGCCGATGAATATCGCGGCGGTGTGGAAATTCAAATCGCGCTCACTCTATTATTACAGATTTTCAGTGAATATACAAAAGCGTTATTAATAGACGAATTTTTTTTATTGTTGTCTTTGCTTCTTATAACGTGTTTCTTATACAAAATTTTAGCTTTTTCCATATTATACAGATTTTAATCGACATCTGGTTCTTGAAAAAAATTTATTAAATATCATGTCGATATTATTAAATTATAATCTTGTAGCTGATTTGAGGTTGATGAATCGATCGAATTCGAGATTCCGGCGATGGGTTCGGGGCGAATTGGCGCGTCGCGAGGACGGAGACGATAGTTCGTCTTCCCCGAGAGCTCGCCGCCAAGTCGTTTTTACTCGTTCAAGTGGGCCACGACCGGAAAGGGCCGCACGGGACGTGTGAGGTTTTAAAGAATGGTTTCCCGTGGCGCATCATTCTTCCGCGCCGGTTAGGGCCTCTCCTCTCGTCGTTTTATCGGCTGTGTTTACACCGGCTCCGGATGAATCTTTTTCGAGAACTTCGCCGGCGTGTCGGTGTCCGCCGGAGAAGAACGATCGTCTTACCGCGGACAGATAACTCACCTGCCCGACCGCGTCAAAACAAAGTATCGCGTCACGGATACGTCACGGAGACCGTGCAAAAAACGTGATTTTCGAGAGCGATCGCGTCACGCGTGGCGTTGGCAAATCACCGTTGTATCTTTAAAAAAGTCTGACGCTGTATCTTAATCGTGCGACGAGAGTTTAACCCTCTAAATACAGGTATTTTTTCAAAAGAAGGTTTAATCTAATATTTTAATTCGATAATGAAATTACATATTCCGATCAAAACGACCGCATCTGCGAGGGAAAAAGCTACAATTCTTATTTATTAACACGTTCGCCAACTAGAACGATACGGAAAATAATAAGTACTCCATTACAAAATGTTACGCACATGGAGTGATATTACTAAATTACAGCTTTGCGTTTCGCCGCGACGATAATCCACCAAGCGAAGCACGAGAAGTTGTAATTTGCATATTTAGCGGAAAAATATACACGAGCGGGACGATGGATTAATCAACACCACAGACGCTGCGAGAATTTTTAACAAATTACGGACAATACATTTGTCATCGTTCACGTATCTCTAATGTTGAAAGGCGTTATGCGCTGTCATCGATAGACGAAACACTCGGAGCCATTCTGGCCGTATAACCGCGGTACTTGTACCGCCATAACTCACCCTCGCATAATTACGGGGTGTACCTTCTTTCTCTCTCTCTCTCTCTCTCTCTTTCGCCTGTTCTTTTCCTCTTCTCCCTTTCTCTCTTTTCTCCTTTCTTCTTGTCTTCCGTTTCCCATCTCTCTTTCTCCTTCGGCTTCTTTCCCTCACCTCCAGCTTTATAAATCGTGGCTACGCGGCCATTTACCCGCCAACAGGTATGGGGCGCGTGTCACCTGTTCCAAGACATCTCGTAAATAACAGAAATAACATCTTAAGTCCGATACACGATACAAGCCCTCATTGAAGATCTCGACCGTACGATGACGTTCGATATTTTTTTTACATCCCGGGCAAAGATCAACATTCCGGATGTGTAGCTGATAATGGGATATATTTAGTAAACGATTATTATATGTTTTTTCCTATAAACGTATTATATTTAATCGCATTTATTTTGTGAATCATTCGTCAATTTGATAAAAATACTATTGAAAATAAGTTAATCTTCTGCTATTTCTTGCCGGAAAGGCAATCTAATATTAATAAAAAATTAAGGCGATAATATGCCTTCCCGACAATTGGACATTTTGACGTTTCTCGTGACCACAATCGGTGCTTTTTGCGCGAGCAAAATTATTATGCGGGTAATAATACCGTACGATATCTCAATTATGATTCCTTATCGCGTAACCTATTTCTTCCAGTATTGTTCCAAGACAGAGAGAAAGAGAAAGAGAGAGAGAGAGAGAGAGAGAGAGAAAAGCACGTCTCGAATCGCGAGTAATTAACCTCGCCGCACTCGTTCGCGACTCGATTTCGTGGCGTCAGGCCGGATAATCAATAATGCCATAACGAGACGGTGAGCGTAAGATTGAAACGTTTCGCCGTCACGACTGCGCGTATACTCGAGGAAGAAAAAGGAGAGAGAGAGAGAGAGAGGGAGAACAAGCCGGACGCTCTCTCGACAAACGACTCTGTCAGATCGATGGATCAGTAAATGCCGCGTCGGATTGTTTAGCGGAGGACCGGCTTGCTCTCGATAACCGCCACGCACTCCAGTCAGGATGAGTCCGCGTCTTTCTCAGAGAGATCCTCAAGACGAAGAGAGAAAACCGAGAGAGAAAAAGATGCCAAGTGGTGAACGAATATAGGTCAAACGATTTGAAATGGAAGCAGTTTGTACTTTTTGCAGAGAATCGGTCTAAGGAGTTTCTAAGGATCGAGATCCATGATCACGATATTGTCCTTTTGTCCCTATGGCGCCTCCCGAAAATGTTGAATCGAATTTCAAATATTTTCACGTTAAGCTTATTCTCCCTTCAAAAAAAATTACATGTTGGTACAGCAATAAAGCAAACAGAATGAAATGAATATCTTGCCAACAAGAGAAAACAAACTATCAGATAAGTTACTTCAAGGAATACATTAATGGCGCTTCGTATTAATAGCAATATGTGAGATAATGGGGTGATATAAAACCTTTTTATGCATATATCTTGAGTCGATTGAGTCAAAGTGATAGCGCGACACGCGACAATTTTGCACGACAAGCGCTTACGCATCATGCGTCTTATGAATTCGAAAAGAGTGAGATCGCGCGTTTGTTACTCCCCGTCATCTTGTAACGTGTAAAAATTCTATGCATTTGCAAGTGATGACAGGGCTGAGCCGGGGATTCTTGACGTGTCATCGCCTAGCAACATTATAAGGGTACGCGTGCGTGTGCGTATTTACATATATGTAGGCCGATAAAGTTCGATTTTTCGTTGTTTCGAAAGCTTCCTTATTTTTCTCAGTGATTTCATTCACGGCAGATTCGCGTATCTTCATGATAGCGTATGTCGATTGGAAATAATTTTTTTCATTTAGTTTTTCTCTTTAATATTTTTACAAATGAGACATTTATATCCTTTTGGAACATAATTCTCTCTTCTTTTTCTTTCGATGCAAACGTAAAATTCTCTCAAACATTGCATTTTTTATATCAAATTTTAGACCAAAGAACATTGATCGAGATAGATGAACGATGTTTCGCAGTTCGTAAAGCCATATTTTCGAAATATAGAAACTCGTTCAGTGAATATATATCCAAAATGTGTGGGTGGTGGTCATATCGCAAAGTTAGATAATTTGGCTTTTGTAGAAAATATATCACTTCCGTCTTTTACAAAATGTATTTAACCAGCTTGCATGGATGGAGATAATGCAGCTCCATGGGACGCATTACTTTTGTACCAAAAATAGACATAAGAATTAAAAGAAAGAAATTCTTTCTTTCTTTTCTCTGTTTTTTTCCTTTCTTTATACGTTTCCCGATATGCATTTCCGTTTCCTGTTTTTTTTTACGATATTCTTTTATCCTTATCTCATTTTAACAATATAAGAAAGGGGGGTAATGAGGGACATCATTCGCGTACTCCTTATAATACATCGAGATTCGAATCTCACGGTATGCGCAATCGTATTCGCGGAATAATCATCTGTCATTCTCTGTTGTAAATCAAAATGCTGTTCGCACATATTCTCATCGTCACATCTTCCGGTCGTTTGATTTCGTCTCGCTATTTTCAGGATGCGATCGTAAGAAAACGTTGGACAAGGATGAGATCCTGTCAGTTATCACGCTAAGCGATGCCGGCGATTTCAGCGCGATAATTTAAAGTCACGGTTAAACTTGCAACGTATAAAAAAACTTAGATACAAATGAATTTCCATTTGTAAAAAAATTGTACAGCTTGTTCCTAGTCACACAGAATTTCAAGTGACTTATCTTACAACTGCCAGACCATAAAACTCTTACGTCGAATTAACTCTGGGCTTACCGATACCAACATCTTTGACATGAATGCAGCCGGTGCAGTAGGCTTTTCGGTGACCGGTCGCTAGGCACGATGCATCATCTCGAGTCGACTCTCCCTTTCCATCTTGTACATCGTTGCTCACCGTCGCGTCGATCTCTCGCCTTGGCCCGCCCGGGTCGCCTCGATGCAGGGAGAAGAAGGAGGAGAGATCCTCTCTGATACCCTCGGCGATCCCAACCCTCCAGCATCCCGCGCAACCGGCCTGCCAGTCATCTGTAAGGGTTTAGTCACACTGGAATTTGTCGGAGGATATTCTGTAGTTCTCCGTCCTTTTACTTGATCGAAATATGTTCCGGTCATCGTCGTTTGCTTCGTTCTGGAATACTTTGTACAAGAATACGAAATGGAGACTTTCTTCTAATGGTGAAATGTTTTATTTTTTGCCAAGGACACGAATCTATACGAAAATTTTACTCAATGAAGTTTAACCTTTGAATTGTAATCTAAAATATGACCATAAAATTGACTGACAAAAAGAGGGTTTTGTTTAGCATATCTTTTAACTTTCTAAAGTGAGTTGCATAGAAAACAGAAAGAAATTCATTTTCTTTAATAGTTATTCTCTTTAACTATAATACTTTCGTTTAGTTAGTATTTTCCAGAAAGAACCTCGGCAGTTTGTTATATTTGAAGTTTGCAAACATGTACAAATTCTTTTCTATATAGATGGCAAGGATGATTTCTCTCAGCATTTTCTGCCGAAATGATTCTTAATCTTCATATACATGCTCTTCTGGATTAAAGTAATCGGCTCATACATCGATTTTTGCGCTGATTCTATACGCGTATCACGTATCTCTGACTGCGCATTTTCAGAATAACAAGCAAGGCATTCTTTTTACAAACGCCGTCATGTCTTTATTATTTTTGATCGAGCGATCAAGCATCTCATCGCAAAGCGCTACAACAATAAAAATGCATAGTACGTGTCATTATGACGCAGCGAAAAATGTAGAAAAATGTAGCGTGAAAGCTACCAACATCTGGAAATTTTCTAACGTGTGCAATAACAAAGGACTGCACGAAATTTTTATCTTTGTTAATAACCTGGTGAAAAAGCGTTATACAACAATAAAAATGCATGTGTAATATCATTATGGCGCAATGAAAAATAGAAGCATGTATCATAAAAACCACTAGCATCTGGAAATTTTCTAGCACGTGCAATAATAAAAATCTGTCTTTTGAAAAAGACGAAAGTTTTATCTTCGCCAAATTTTTTCGATAAAGGAATAGTTTCCGATTACTTTATTATAACGAATAAAAATCATGTATAAACATACGCATCAATTTCTGTGTAGATAATTTTCTGCGATAAAAATCGCATGACTTTTTTTATTGAATTATAATGAAACATACATTATGCAGATTATCACGCACTAGTTTTTCAATTCTAGCATAATAATTTCTGGAGTGAATCATTATAGTCATTGTTATATTTAGTCTCTATTTATCTAAATATCTATATTTATTCTATATTTATATCTTTATTCTACATTTTTATATTTTATAATTTTTTTATATAAAAGGAATAAAGAAAAAGAAGTTTATATATATAATATATAATACATAAATATCATTTCAATATTATTTCAAGCAGCTTATTTCAATTCCTTTTCCAGGGATCACCGTTTATCCTATTCGCTTATCATGCTTACTTTCGCACCCGGCACACGATTACAACAAGCACGACGGCGCAATGAGAATTTCAGTTTCATAAGCGGGGTTAGCGGCGCTTAATGACGAGATCAGATTTCCACCTTCATTTTGGATGGTAATTTATGCCGCGCGCAGAACTCGCACGTCGCTAAGACGCCCACGTAACTTCGTTGCCTGTCTATCACTATTATCGCTAACACGACGAGAGCGAGTGGTTCTCGCGCGACTCTCTCTCTCTCTCTCCCTCTCTCTCAGATTCGCTCGATCTCCTCGTAAAAGGTATCGTTCCCAGGCACCAGGACGATCACTCGATATCTACATTGGATTTCTATCGGGGATTATCGTCTCGGTCAGACATACCGTGCCACAAATCCGCATATAAATCTATCCAACTTTTACAATTATATAATCAAAGGTGCGACTTTTCAAATATTTAATAAATTCAGGTAAAAAATTAATAAGTCGAAATACTATCAATTCTTTCCAAAATGTGCCGAGAAATTATAAATGTAATTATAAATGTGCGGTACAAACATGATATTATTATTTTTCTTCAAATCTTCCAAAAGTGCTTTTAAATCCTGAAAAACAAACATTTTCCGAAATGATCGATTTCCGGCGACACGTACAATTCCCGCTTGGATCGCGACGCGCATACATCGCCGGCGCGATTATTTCATTTTCGGGGTAGAAAAGGAGAGTTTTCCCCGATCGCATCGTACGATGCGATCTCGCAGAGGGGTAGGAAGGGCCTTGCTGCCCGGCCCGGCACGGCACGATAGGTGCGCGCGCCATAGCTCGCAAGGGCGGACTACCGGTTTAATGGGGCGCGGATGTGCGTTTGTAGGGGTGTCGCATTCACCGGGGTGATCGATCACGGGTTATCCACCCTTAGTCTGTTATAATGCGCCGCGCACCGTGTACACGCGTAGGTACCTAGCTGCTTTCCTTGCCTCGCGATGCCCGACACGGCGGCGATCTTCCTGTTGGTCCTGTTAGTCTTGGAGCGAACTCGATGATAAATCGTATAGTTCGGGATTAATACGATCAAAGTAATCTAATGATTTAATTTGGCGATATATATTAATCACGTATCCATATCGTCATCGAATTGTCTTGGCTAGATATTAAAAATTGCTGTTGTATTGTATTTTTGCATTTGTCATGTTTTCGTGTACTTTAATTAAAGTTCATCAAGTTGATGGATACATATTTAATTTTTTAAACTGATATTGAATAACATTCGCGGTTTAATTATCAAATTGATCGACTAACAAGATTTTTTGATTATTTTGATGCAAAGTAATCAGCCTTAAGTAAGCCGCGATACAAATTCTCGCTTTCCTCAAAATGATAGCCGTCTTACTCGTATAATTTGCGTGATCTCCGCGAGCGATCGACGAATGAACTTTGCACGAATCACGCGTCGTGACGAATAAGACACTCTCATTCCTTGGCGCGAATAGTTGAAAGCGGATCGTTGTTAACAAGTTCCTTTTTCTCACGACCGGTTATTCTAAATCGAGTAGCGAACGCGCAAAGAACACGTGGATGCACGCAGGATCGCCGGAATTCATTGCGCGCCTTTCTAAGGACTATAAACAAGCGAAAGCGCCGGAGAGAATGTCACTTATACGGCGCGATTCCACGAAAAGCGTCCACACGGTTGAGGATGCGAATTCGGGGAATTTGGTAATTCGAGAGCCTTAATCGGATCAGTGTTGCATTTCACGGAACCGATAATAAAAGCGCATGGGAGATTTTTCGCCATGCTAACGAATTTTTCGTCACGGTATTTTGTATTGTTAAAGGTTTTTTGTGTCTATATAAAATATGTCATAGTTATTCTAATGATAAACACATGATCGCTCACGAAATAAAAAATTATAAATTATTGATTGCACAAGAGATACTCGTACATAGAGTTGTTATTAATTATTGTTTTATTTTTCCTCATTTTAAAAAAATTAAGAATGCTCGATTTTTTATGTCTTGTTCCTTTCACTATGCATTCTGAAAGATTTTTTATTTTTATAAAAGTCTAATAGATGTAAGACTCGAAACATCTGGTTGCTCGATTTGAGGATACTTTTCTGTTGAGCATATATTATACATACGAGAATCGAGAAGCATATGTAGTTTCATAAACGCAAAACTGACGGAAACAACACGCAATTATCTTCTCTGAAATGTCTGCAGCGAAATTGCGAGCTGCTCCGTAAAGTCTATTGTTCGTAAGAATACTTGCGCACCGTAAATTACACAGCATATAATTAACCCGGCTATATATGTCACGAGGAATATTTAATTCTGTATCGAAGATCGTGGAAAGCGTTAAACGGATTACATATGTAAACCTTCGAAATTCGAATATCGTTTAATCCGAGGTCCACTTAAAGTCGAATCATTTTATAATTCGAGTTGAATTGTTTTTCTGATATCGGAAACATTAATATTTCTTCGCAAAATATCTGCATGATGACAAAAGATTCGATAGTCTTTAACCATATTTTAAACAATATTGGATAAACTTTTGGAAATATAATTATATGTGATATTTTTAAGACGCGAGATTATTTACTGTAATGTCTTATAACAGCAAGTCTATAAAGTAACACATTCCCCGATTTACGATAAAATCGGGATTTAATCTTTTAAGAGTAACATATCTTTTCGTACATATCTCTAGTTTAATTTCTTCTGTTTTTTACATGAAAAATAAAAAATCCTAAAAGATTTGAAATATGTATCTGCGCTGTGTGTGTGAAAAATTTCTTTTCGTAAAATCGACTTTTGATTATCGACTCGAATAGAATTTCTTATGTATGTTTTGTATATTTGAAAACTCGTGCATATCGTGTACATATGTTTATTTGTGTTGACATGTACAATACTAAAAATTTTACGGATAAATCTAGACTGTAGGAAAGAAATTCTCTATTGCTTTCATTTTCTTATATTTCGTTTTTTATTCTAAAATTCTTCGAAAAGATCTAGATTATAGTTAAACGGAAAGAAATCTGTTGTCTCTCTCGCTCTCATTCTCATGTCTCGCTTTTTTTGTCCGAACAAATCAGAGACAAGATTTACGGAGACAATTCTTAGTAAGTAATTCCATATGCTTCGCGATAAGATAACCAATTTCAAACAACGCTCTTGTAATTGAGAGATGATAGAATTAAAGTTTAGACGTTTAGATTTTATTTCTGTAAAAACTTTGCTTCTCTTTCTTTTATACACCGAGCGCAAAATGTGGTTTTATCACAAAAATTTTAATGTATTCTAAATGAAACTCGCGACTCCAAACATTCTCCGCATCGAGACTTTCCACGAAATACAAATTATCAGCGTACATCGACATATGTATAGATATGTATACGTTTCGTTCTGTCTTCTATCTGCTTGACTGTGTATAGACTTCGACTTATTACGTCTCTCTCCCCTTTCTTTCCAAAAGAAAAGACAGCTGAGGCATTTTGCAGAATTATTGAAAATACGAAACGAGTTTTTAAATCGCGTAAACTATTGCATCATTTTTCTCGGCGCATTAATTCACGTCACTTGAAAAAAAAACTCTTTCTGTAATTCCATCTTCGTAAACGCGTTTTCAGGATTGCGCAGCTTTGACTGTTTCGAGAATACGACGACTATCTTGTCAAAGTTTATAACCGAATCGCGATCACGTCGCGTTTATTTAGTTGTGACATGAATGTAATCGACCTTTCTATCGTCTTTTATATAACATTGTCGATATACACAGACAATAGAGAAATAAATCAAGAGACAAATTAGTCTTGCTTTTCTCAATGAAAAATAAATAATTTAATCTTACTTATTTAAAATTAATAAAATTATATTTCTTAGATCGTTGATAAAGCATCTATAAAAAAAATAAATATAAATGCTACAGAGTTATAGTGTGTATAAGTAATAAATAATAAATAAAAAAATATATAATAAAATATAAAATACAAAATAAAAAAATAGTACATGTATACTAAAGTTATATATTTTTAAATTATAATTTTTTAATATAATTATTGATTGATTATATTCTTGATTTCATTCTTAGTAGCACACATTTTTATTTCATATACTTTATACGTTACTTTTTACACTTTATTTAATAAATCTCAAATTGTAATTGTAAAGCACGTGGCCGCAAATCCATAAAAGAGTAGCGAGAGTGACAGCTTTCCCGGCTCCGTCAACGTTTATCGAATTTTTCGTGGAGCCACTTAGATAATTCGCAGGCAGGCGGGAGGTTTACGTTAGAATCAATCATTTTTTGGCGTCACGAGGAATTTAATAGCTCGTGGCTGGTTTCATGATCGAGAGAAAGAGAGCAAAAAAAGTCTCTTTTATTGTATTGGCCGATATATGACATAGTTGACATAGTTGTTTGTTTCATTTGATTGACAAAATTTATGGCAAAGTAACAGACCTCCGGAGCATGTATCCTGCATTCTCTGTAGATAAACTCATTTCTTACAACTTTCTATAAACTTAAGAATTAAACGAATAATAGCATTCTTTCAGCAAAAGAAGTCTAAAAAAGCATATTTGATGGTGACCATGCCGTTTCTTTCTTATTGTTAAGTTGGACAACTCAATACGTTCCAACATATAAATCGATGCTTTAGGATCGATTTGTATGTTTACGTTGCAAACACTTCGCTAAGAATGGTTCTGATGTAAGATGATCTGATGCTATGCCTGAATACTTTGAGCAAAACCTATTAAATAATTTTTTCGCGCTTGAAATAACAATTATGTATGTTTTAGAAACTATTTTTGTATTTCTAATCCTTAACTCGATATAATTTAGTGTATATTTTAATTATGAAATTATGAATTTAAATTTTAAAAGTGCATTTTTTTGTATCGACTTGAATCACTATTATTTATGTGATTTGTTCTCTTCAGTTGCTTGCCAAAGTTTCTACGCGTTGAGCAAAGAAAGCTTGGAATCTTGTGAGAATAGAAAGTTAACCTTTAAACTCTCGACAAAATCTTCTGTAAGAATTTCTCATAATTTACGATAAATTTTATTCACTAGTATGCATATGTAATTTTAATCATACGGTCTTATAATTTATTTCATATATTTATATTTTTATCATATTTATAATCTTTCGGTATTTATAAATATTATATTCCTACACAATTAATCTTGTATCCGTACATAAAGAGTTTACAATATTATAAATTTATACAAGAAAAAATAAACAAGTCGGGGGAATAGACCCATCTTGTGTTTCTACGTTATAAGACGCGTCCAACGTAAATTCGGAGATCCGGGATTCATTATCCGCCTCGTTGACGGCGTCCAGTTCGACGCCGCCACATCGATCGATGGCTGCTGAACGCGGATGTGTCAATTTGCGATATTATGCGGAACGCGGCGTGTAAACGCGCGCGCAAAGGACGATGGTAGGCGCGCGAGGACGAGCACGGGGGGCGACGACGACGACGACGACGACGACGTCGACTACAGGGAAGAGGGAGGGGAGGGAGGAAGAGGGAAGTGCGGGATGAGAGAGTCATAAAATCGAGCGAAGTGAACGCCAGGAGGGAGACACTGAGTGATGTCGGTGACAGGCCGACCGCCCTCCTCCTCGTCCTCCTGCAACCGCCTCCTGTCGCTATTACTCACCGAACGCCGAATACCATTCAAAGTTCGAAACCGCACGTTCGCGACCCAATTCCTACGCGGAGTCAGCTGTTCGGTTCATTCAAAGCTCGATCGTTGGCGCCTGGCGTAAAACGCCGACGAAATTATGAAGAAAAGGGAAAATTAATCGCCCATATTGTCGTCGGTGATGGCCCTGTTTGGTCGGTAATCATTCTCTATGGACTTACATCTCGGACGAATCCGCGTTAAGTCGTTAAAACATCCACTCAATATTTTTAGTTTGACATGTACACGTATATACATTATTATAAAATTGGATTTTTTTCAATGTTATGTCTTGCGAGAATAATTTCGAAGAATTACGGATAAAAACAGAAAAAAACACACGTAATGTGCGTGTGTAAACAATAGTGTGAGTGCGTGATGTGTTTTGTATTACACATATACATATGTGTGTATGTATGAATATTTTGTCTCGTTTGAAGCATCAAAATAGAGGATCATTTTTAAGACTTAAGGTAAACATTAAAGCTCCTTATTCAGTATAAACAAACTATAAACTCTACGGAAATTTCTATTTTGGATTTAACATGGTTATTATATACATATATATTTTCAACATATTTAAAGTGTAATAAAAAAATATTTGTTATTCTTATATCAATAGTCTAGCGGTTTCTTCTCGCGGTTAACAGAAAGATTCTTGTGCCGGTGTCCAATAATGTCCGACGGCAAACGACGACTAAAAGAATCGTGTTTCATTAAATAGGATTACTAAGCAGTCGTTCGCGACCAGTTGTCGGGCAGCGTTTAATTCTGCTGAAACAAATATTCATTCCTCGTACGTGCACACGTGATACTATAATTTCGAAAAGACCGGTGATTTATCGCGTGTCAGAATCAGCCAAATCTGTGACTTGGATCGATTGCAAATTTGCGGAAACGGTTGCGTTTGTGCAAAAACAGCATTGCGACGGATTCTCTCTCTGCCAAGAAGTAATCGTCGCGTTGAGACTGTCAGTGTTATCCTGCGCTCGTGACCGCTCGAGCATCTTCGGCTCGATCCGCCGAGCACCCAGAAGGGGAGAGTAGTCCCGAAAGCACACTGTCAAAATGCGCACTAGTTATTCCACCAGACAACATCGATCACCGACGGTACGATCAATCGTATTAATATCCACGTCACAGGTTTACTCCAAGTCGACAAAAATTGAAAATTATTTACGCGCAGGTTTATACTCCCATGTATTATTTATGTACATCATTTAACTGTATCAAGTTGTATGCAATTATATTTTAATTGAAATATTAATCGAGAGCGCAAGAGAGAGAATTATACTTGGATATCGCAAAAAGGTAACACGCTACGTTTATGTAGTCTCCCGGGAAGATATTTTTTTCCGGCAGCAAAATTCTGAAATAGATATAGGATCGTAGATTTTTCTCAACTTCAGTTTTCGGAAGAACAGTCTCGAGAGGCTAACGCGCCTCGGGAAACGCCTCGATTGACCGCTCGCTCGCCCGGACTCCCCGGACTCGGCGTATTTCGCGCGAACGACGTTCTCGTATCGTCCTAGCCACGGCCCTCGTCGTCGTCGTCGTCGTCGTCGTCGTCGTGGTCGTGGTCGTCGTCGTCATCCGTCGGCGGTCTCGTTGGTAGTGGTGTAGCGATGGCGGAGGATTCTGTAGTTCGCAATCCCGCCGTCGCGGCGCTGGACCGCGCGCTCTCTCGCCCGATCCCGATGGGCGGTCTCGAAGACGCATTGGCCGCGTTCCGTAGGCGTGGCGGCGAGTCTCCCACTCTACGGCGTAGCGCGGCGCTGATTGACAGTTGGCGAACGACTGCGGAAGGCGCAGGATCTAAAACCGCGCTAGGCGCTACTCTCCACGCTCGCTCGCTCCGCTCTTCTCTAACCCGTGCGATCTACACCCGGTTGCTTTTTCGTGGGGGAAACCTGAAACACGCATATCCCCGTGGCTGCCTTCGACCGCGCGCCCGCCGCTACGTGTAACACACTACGAACCTACCACCTTCTGTCCACCGGAGTTACGAGTGCCACACGCAGTAGTAGTCACGGTCAGGGAGGAGGGTCGCCGACGTCTCGCGGACATCACTCGCTCGCGCGGTCTCCTCTCTCGACTCGCGTCCGTGCGGTCTTTACGGTGATATCGTATTCACCCGTCGCGTACACGGTAAACGCGGCGAGTAATCGTCGTCGTCGCCTCGTCCCGTCTCGCGTCGCGTCGCGTCCGTCTCGTACACGTATACGTAATATCCGTCGTAACGTCGCGCGCGCGTTATCGCTCCGCGACCCGGTTCTTACAGATTGTGCGCGACAGGCGGCAACTTGGAAGAAGATACGTATCGCGGGATAGAGCGCATCGTCGTGGCAACGCTGTTGTCGTTGCCTGCCGTTGCCCGCTGCCACCGTGTGCCACGCGTCACGCGCGTCCCTTGTAAACGCATCCGCGAGGTGCGAGCGTATGCATCGGTTGACACTGTGCCGCGACGGTGAATAGTGCGAAGCGTCCTGACGCCCGTCGTCGTCGTCGTCTTCGTCGTCGGGCGTCATTTGTGGATTTCTCGCTCGTGTTTGAGTATCGAAGGATGTAACGAGGTGTTCTGTCAGTGACATCATCGGGTCAGGTGATTTATCGTCAGTTGTTGGTGCGCGAAACATAGTGAATATAGAACAGGACGTCTCTTGGTTGTGTGAGATAACTCCGAAGTTGGTTGCGGAACGACGGCTCACTTCGCGCTACTCGCGACAGACAACCCGGCGCCATCTCGATGTGGCACGCTCGGCCGACAGGTCCCGCGATCGCCTCGCGCGCGAATCTCGCGCTCTAGGTGCCACTCTACTCATCGCTGCTCCTTGTCTCATCTCCAGGTCGATCGAGATCGAGTCTCGTCCACCGTCGTTGAAGACATCTCTCGTGACGAAGCACGTGCCCAGCATCGGGCAAGCGTGATATGCGGGATTGACGGGAGGCGCGCTGACACCCAAGCTGCTGCGTCAACCCGCAACCACCGAGGTGGTATCATCGGCGACGATGTGGAAACACGCGTATCCGGCCGCAGCCGTCGTCGTAGCCGTCGCAGAAGCCCTACCACGAGCGATTATACCCGCTGCCGAGCTGTGCTGACGCTTGTTCGCGATTATCTAAATTCATCGGCTACGCGTCTCGTTGCGAGCGACGCTCTTGAGTCCTTTGAAACATAACGGAAAACGAGGAAGAGAGAAGAGGGAGAGAAAGACAGAGCGGAATAGAAGCGGGCCGACGGAACGATTGTCCAACGCGAGTGCGCGTCGATTCTCGAAGGAAGAAGAAGGAGAAACTCTCGTCTTTTAGTTTGGACCGTCGGCTGCCGACGGAACTTGGAGTTCGACCTCGATCTCTAGCCGTCGGACGAGCTACTCTACCTTTTGCCGCGAAAGCCCAGCGTCGCGTAGCGCGTCCGAGCGCCAGGCTTAGATCGCGCTACAACTGTGCTTAAAAGTGTTGTGAAGTGTCGAGGCTCGCTTGCTTACATTGTGGGAAAATACAGCCGCTACGGTGGCTCAGCACGCAGAGTTCCCCGGCGCGGCCAGGGCGTTCATGGCGCAGCCAAGGGTAAGTTTTATACAATCACACATGTTTACCTTTTGCCCTTTAGTTGTTCGCGACGTTAGGCGAGATAGTCGATAGGTCGCGGAAGTCAATTCGCGTAAAATATGAGAGCCTCCTTGAAGAATCTTATAATCTCGTTCTCGAGACGTGAATTTAGTGACAGAAATACGATATTAACGTTCTGAGATTTTTTCAAGTATAGGGATGAAATATGTATCCATAAATATTTTTTACGGACGTTTATGAGTGTTTTAAAGGTGTCCAAGTAACAGTATATATATCGCGAGAGTCAAAATTAAAAGAGGAAAAAATCATTAATGATACAAAGATTCCAACTTCTCCAAATGTCACATATCAAAAAGAGTCCCGTATGCGAGAGCGCTCGAGTGTCGTGGTTAATGCGCTCGATTCGTGATTCGTTCGCGAGAAAGCTCGAGTTTTTACTCGAATGCTGCTCTTGTAGGCAGCTTCGAGAGTCATCGGCATCGCGTGAATTATAACACGGTCTCGAGAGAGGCAACGAGTCTCGTCTCGAGCGCGCGCGGTTCCTCGCGGTCGGTGAATTTGAATTGAATATCGTCGCCTTGTGTCGAAAGAAAATTTACATGTCGGTCGCCACGGCCTCCGTTTTGTAACCGCTGCTTACAACGCCGTTTACAACGCGCCGCGACGGCCGAGGAAAGAGACGGTCGCGCGAAAGGGTTGCTCGCGGACTCGCCGAGAGCGAATTTCTTATTCGCGCATTCCGCCGATTCACACGAATGCGAGAGAAAGAGAGAGAGAGAGGAGGAGATGGAAAGCGTTGAATATCCGTTGCGAGTCTTGCGGGCCCGTTTCGAGCCGATTATACGCATCGTAATCGGACGACTTTGACCGCGGCGTAATTACAGCCGATAATCATAACACAACACCGGGGAGTAAATTTCCTCTGGCCTCGATTGCGAGCCGAGACGACGCCTCTCGCGTTCGACTTCTCTCCAATAGAGTACACAAGTGACAAAATCCGAATAGGGAGACATAGTTTAACGAATGTTTGTGCGTCGAGGTCATTTCGGAACCGCGAGAGTGCAATGTAGATTTTTCGTTGAATGCTCGCCTACTCGTGATTATCTCGTTCGAGTATTATCTCCAACATTTCGGGTTCGTATGTGTTACAGACGAAGACGGCTTGGCGTGTCAGAATTTCGGAGAAAGAATTTCAGAGCGAGACTCGCACATTCAGTCGAATCGCGATGTGTGATAAACGCGCGTGACACTGCGAACACATAATTAAAACAAGTGGTAAATTGACACTGCGTTGTTGTCCTCAATGATGAAAGACGTCGCAATTCCGAAATACGTTTCTGTTCATATCTCGCGTCTCGTAAATACTTGCAACGTGTCGAGAGCTAGATGCATTATTTCTTCATTATTCCGCGCGCTAATGTAATAAATAATTGCAAAGTTATTCTGGTAATAGATAGTTGTCTACGATAATTCAATTAGGTATGATTGTTGAAGCTTTTATTGTTTTTTTTTTAATTTGAATCGCTGGAAGCAACATGAACTCGAGTCGTTCTTTACAACTTTCAAAACTAAATTATACTACACGCGCTGTATAATATAAAATGTAATAAGTGCAAATGATTTCTTTCAACATTGTGGAATTTCCAGGTTCACATATTAAGATTTATTTTAGCATTTATTATTTTCAAATTTGTACATTTGCTTTAAGGTCTTCGATATTTAAGTTTCTGTGACGTCATTTTCATCCAAGTAAATTTCATCGCGTTACAGAAATTGCAAATTTAATATGTCGCGATAAATTTTACATTTTAAAAATTTCTACCTCGAGAATAAAATCTGTAGCTGCGTGTCGGTTATCTCTTTCCGTGAAATCCGCCGACGGATGATAGAATCAGTCGAGAAATATTAACACGGAATTGTGAAACAAGGATTGAAAATAAAAAATTTGCCGTCGCTTTATATTCACCCCCGACGGACGCATCTCGAAAGGAGATTATTTCGATGCTAAACATCTCGTTGTCTGATCAGAAACGGAAAGCTCGTAGTCAGGGATACTCTTCGGGGAATTAATTAAATTTCGTGCGTGTTTACTCTTGTGGTTTACGCGGCAGACAAAAAAATTACTGAGATAATTACGATTTTCGTATAAAATCTCGGTCTGTCGTGATAGCCTTTTGATTCGTGAAATCTGTCAAAGTATCGCGCGCAAAGTTAAAGAGTATGATTTGTGTATTGATATTGTGTAAAGAAAAAATGTATGAGAAACTCGATTGTTGCATCTCTAGATTTTTAAATAATATAAGTAAATTTTTAAGATGAGCATAAAACGCAAAAATTTACAATAAATTGTAATAAATTGTATATATTTTATTTCTAATTCAAGTGTGTTATATGGTTTTTATTTTTGATAATTGAGTGTCATTTTTTACTTATTTATGACATTTACTTGCCGTCGAATATAACATTTTTCTTTTTCGACATGCTTTTGTAGATTTCACATTTTGAAATATTTTAAAGTTATAATTATTATTTATAATTCTATTAAAATATTTTTTATAAATCGATTTATAAATTAAAACGCAAAATAAGAATATATCTCATTTTTTCTTTCTCTCTCTTTCTCTCTTTTATATAATGTGATACATTGACAGAAGTTTTCATTTTTGATATCATTTAGATACTAAAGTAAATAGAACAAAATAATACAAGAGATTATTACAAATCAAAATATGCAACTTTCGAGAAAAGAATGCATATTAATACTTGTTTCATTAAAAAAATTTTATGACAGAATTAACATTCAGTGAAGAAATGTTTCTGTATGTGCATGTATATACATATGTGCGAATATATATATTCGATCTATTTAAAAAAAATTATATTTTTTTGAATTTCGCCTGGGACTTGTTTTGTCAAGATGCGGAGAATACTCGGCTCCTTCGAATAATATTTATTCCGTCATATGCAAATGCGAAATACTCGTGTGGTGGACTCGATCTCTGAAGCGAAGGAGTTGAGGATTAAATTCGATCGTATTGACACTTCTTGATCATTCAATGCGCGCTGTGCTAAACGGGTCGTATTGATTCCGATAACTGACTCGGCGCAAAAGCAACGCTTCTCGCGCGCCGATAATCGTTCGGGTATTTATACTCTTCGCGCGTGTGACACGTTGCGATGCGTGCGGCTCTCAATGGGATATAAGATATTTTTCTATTTCTCTTTTTCAATTTTTAACGAGATGTCAAAATCTTTTCGTACGTTTTAACGTGGTGCTTTCAGATTTTGATTTTAATTGCGTTAAATTCATATTAAATTTAATTATCTTGATTCTTGACGCTATAAACTTTCATCGAACGTCACATTTCTTCTCTTTCTCTCCCCCTTTTTCTCTCGCCATGAATATCAATGTGCCCTTCTCAAGGTGTTAATTGCATTTGGCGAGGTAAACAGTTCCGAGTAAGCCGGGTATAATGAGTATAGATGATTTTGGGTAAATAACATGTTTTTTTGCGGTGTCTCAATCGCAGTCGGATCGTGCGAAACGATCGAACGTGCGCGTTTTACCGCTCAATTCTGCTTTCGGTCCCGATTACGCTCGCAAAATTGCCGAAACGTGCGTGCACGAGTCGCGAAACTCTAGCTCGAAGAATTCCTGGGGAATTGGAGAAAGCAAAATCCACGGCAAAGCTCGATCTTTGACAGATGATTTTTTTGTCGGCGACCTAACACCCTGTCGGAGGTTGCAAAATATTGGCGAAACGTGATAAATATTCGAGCGCCAGATGCGCACGTTTACCGAAGGAACGACAACGAGTGTCTGGTAACTTTTCAGTCTGCTTGTGAACGATGACAGGTATCGGGAATTCAAATGACCGCAAATATGATAAACATTAAATTTATTTGATAGTTTTACCGATTTTTAATCTCATTTATTCATTATATACAGACTGTTCTAAAACTATCCGTATATATTTTAATGACAGACATTACTCAGAAATATGGCTATGCGTTTAGTGAACCTCTCACGTATTTCTTTTTTTCTCTATTCATTATAATATTCTATTGTATGTCAAAGTCTCTTTTCGAAATTTGTCGTGGATAGAGATTTCAGGCTGTAAGAAATTCTTTTAATTTTACAAAACATTTTGTAAACTTTTATACTTGACCATGGAAAATTAGTAATTACTAACAAGTCTCATTAAATTAAATATGCATTGTGATGCATCTTGTTAATAAATCACATTTCAATTTTATTTTCATTTTCCAAGGTGGCCATTTATTTCCGTAGGCAAGATTACATAATATCTTCATATTATTTGAAATTAATGTTTCTGATTCTCTTGAATTTTATCTTAATAACGAAGTAATCAACAGTATTTACGAAAAAAAATGAGTATAGAAGAAGTGCGTCCGTTTCATGTGAGCGTACATCTCGATGGGGAAGCAGTGTAACAAGACGATAGCGCGCGTCTCGGATTAAAAATTCCGACCGTGAATAACGGACGACTCTTGGACGACGAGGTGTACCCGATTTTTCGTCGTCCGTCGGCGCTGTACCGCCACCGAATGAGCCGTGATTATGTATTTATGGGTATCCATCAATCACTTTCGCTCTCCCGATTGCCGCGGATATCGGCCTTTAGCCTATGGATTAAAGTCGTATCGATTTCTCGCCGTTCCCCATTGGCCGTTGCACGCACCGTGCTTTTTTTTCCTTTTTCGTCTGGACAGTCGTTAGGAGGCATATTCATGCGCGAGATAAATGGGCCTAACTCGGCTCGATGCCCGCGATTTGGAGCCGCTCGATACGAGTCGTCTGTTTCTGTTTCTCCAAAAATGTGATCGCGAGCATTCGAGTCGCATCGTCGCCGCGATCGCTGAAGTGTTATCGTAAATCCTATCAAAATACTTCTTAAAACTCGAGATAGTTTTATCGAAGAGAGAGAAAATGTGTTTTATATATATTTAGCTAACATTTGCGGCGTTTGACGTGCTTTTGAAGATGTAATATTGTATGACAGTTAGAAGATATAGATGCTTAAATTGTCAATTCGTAACAGAAAAGAAAATATAGTGTAAGCATATTTTTGGTTTACGTATCAAATTCAAGAAAGTTGTCGAAATGCTTTTCTTTTTCCAAGACAATAATTGCACGAAAAGGATTGAAAATTTTCAGAAAATTCAGAACTGATGCTCGCGAATCGATAAATCCGCGAACACTGATTTTTTAACTAGAAAGACGATTGTGATTGACGAGAAGATTATATATATATATATATATATATATATATATATAATTCGACGACTCTCTGGGCAGATTATATATACATGTATTAGTTAATACATGTATTTGTCAACTCCCGCGGTATATCTCTGTGACAGTCCGGATTTTCTGAAAACTCCTAATCCTTTCCGTCTCTAGTTTTGAGAAAGGAAAATAATCCAAAGTTCAACTTCTATAAACTCACTTATACGCAGATAAAGATGAAAAATTAAACCAAAAGTATATATTTACTAAAAATATAATTTTTATATTTTTCTTTTCTAAATTGGCCAATTAAATGTTTTTAAAATCTAAAAAGACGAAACTAGTGTACTACAAAATGTGTAACATATAATTTATTTATTTAACATTATATAATTTTTGTTATGAAGGAAACATTTTATTTTAATGTGACACTCGTAGCGTAACCACTTCAGGGTTAATTCCAAGTTTTACGCTACCGCGATTTATATTGTTAGATTTTCTATTTTAACGTAATAAAAGAAGCGATAGGTAAGATAACAAGGCACGAGCTGTCTTACGGGAACTTTATCTGATTTTATATGAAGTTTTTGAGATAATTGAATTTCTAAGGAACTAATTACTGCCATGTGTGATAATTATATTTCATATATCGCGTTTAATTGTATGTGCGGTGAAGAAAAGAAAAACGTTAAATATTTCGGAATAAAATCTGAAATAGAAGGAGTTTAACATCGAGAGAATATGTCTTTTATAAATAAAAGTGATTGCGCAGTATTTTCTAAATTGATATTGATCACAAAACGTAAATGTTTACAAAATTTTTCTTCTTTTTTTTTCAAAATATTGACTGTCCTTTTACGATATTGACAGCGAAAGCGTCCGTAAGTGGTACAATGTCGTCAATCGATATCATCGGCGAAAGTTTTATTATAAATTGTAAATTTCACTCGGCG
Source organism: Camponotus vicinus (assembly GCF_025532165.1). Lineage (NCBI taxonomy): Eukaryota > Metazoa > Arthropoda > Insecta > Hymenoptera > Formicidae > Camponotus > Camponotus vicinus. The sequence goes on from NW_028141981.1 coordinate 17,519,606, forward strand.
TGTTAAATAATAATCAATTTATCTATCTCTCGTTTATATATTTTCCGCCAGGGGATTCTCCCTCTTGGTGAACGAGTTTTATTTTCATGCCGACACTAAATGTCAAATGAAAATTTCGACGCAAAAGTTTGTTTCGAAATAAAACATTATGGCTGACGTGGAGAGCTCGCGAATATGCTTGCCGATTTCGAGACGAGCTTGTTCCGCCGTAAAACATCATCAACAGTCCCGTCTTTTCCTCTGCGACATCTCGATATTCAAGGTCGTCATTTTCTGTCAAGTAATTACAATGTATACGTACTTATTTAATTATCGTCGATCTCAATAAAAATAACATTTACACGAAGAGTTATTCGGATAATATCATATATCGGAGAGCGATGACGAGTCTGGCGATGCCAAAGACGGATTTTATTTTCCCTTGAAATCTTTTCAGCGAAATCTCTCGCATTACGCCTCTCGCGCGAAAGATTAATAGCCGGGTAGGACGCCTCCGATATTTCTTCGCGCGCGATACGTTATACAATTCTGAAATTGATTTCAACGCCGGCTGTGCGCGCCGTGCAACGGAGATAGAGGCGGAGTGCATTAGAGGGAAGGAGAGAAGAGTGAAAAAGTGCGAGAAAAAAAGATGTAGAGACGGAAAGCCAATGTTGTCGGGTTATTGGCGTTTACCTCGTCGGCTCGCAAAATTCGCCGACGGCGGCACCTCCATCATTCGGCAATTTTCTGAGTCCTCGGAGTCCCGGTGATCCGCCGGGGATCGCGATATTCCGCCGATTTATATTTTCACCCGAAGATAATCGTCGTGAGTATTACAGAGCTGCGTGTCTCATCCTTCTTCTCTCTCTCTCTCTCTCCCGCATCCCTCTCTCCTCGGCGTTTTTTTTTCGCAATTTATACCGAGATGCTTAAGCGCTTGCCTTGACCTATCTACTTATAAATGGCGGTCGTTTATCAGGCTTTGCTAAATTTCCCTCGGTTCTCGGGGCCTGTCGAGCCGGTTGCACGAAACCGAAACGGCTTTCCGTACGCGCGCCTTGTTTACGCAAAAACGTCATTTCCATACGTTGGAATTCTGGCGTCTTGCATTAATCCCCTGTGACAGGAGAAATTTGTGTATTAACTTTAGGATGCATTATTCAATTTTTGTCTCGGACGAACGTTATGCGCAAACATAATTCAGCACTTAAGTAGTCGCATGAATTTTCATGTGACATTCGTAGTTTATTTCACGCTAGTATAATATATATTTAGCTATGCGCCCAAAGAAATTAACTCGATTGAATTTACTTAAGAAGATGAGGAAGAGAGGTGGACGAGTAATTTATTATAGAAGCACTATATATATATACTATATATATATTAACACGATCGGTATATAAAATCTACCCGTCGTTTTCTCGCACCGCTTCCGGAAATATCTTTTCCACATCAAGTCGGTTCATTGCTCGTAACGTCTCGGTGACAGTCCGACATCGTCGCGACGTCATGCTGTAACTTCTTCGCCGTTTCGGTCGCAAATTAGCGCTAAACTGTCCGCGTATAACGATTGTATTGTATATATGGCATGCTTACGTGCTCTCGAGCCGACTTTGTCGCGAGTTTTCTTCGCGACGTTGACGAGGACGACGATGACGAGCTTCATCGCAGATCGTTTCATGATCGCGTCTTGAGAGGCACAAGACACCCCGCTTTTTCTACTACCCTTTAAGATATTCCGCTCAAGTGATATCTTCATACCGTCGTGACGGTGAATTATTGTTCGTGGCCTTCTTCAGTCCTCGACACGGGATTCGCATTCTAGACGCGACGTGTCCGCGCGCTACCGGATACTTTGACGTCGTTTTTCGCGAATAAATAAAACTTGCGTGTTTGCACGAATAGAGAAATCAAAAGTAAAATTATTAATGATAGCCGAGACATAATTTATTACGTGTTCACATACATATAATATTATAAAAGTATATTTCCAAATATCATAAATAATGCCTGCTATTATTTAATTATCATACTGCAAAAAAATGAAGAATGTTAAAATCTTTTTATAAAATATTCATAAAAATATTCATAATTCCCTAAGATTAGCATAAATCTTCAATTCGATATGAAATCAGTGTTTTATGTAACGACTATCTATGTAACAAGAAGTGTGTCGAGCTTTCAGAGATTCACATGTAAATATTTATGTGAAACAATGATGAAGATATTACTATTAATTTAGTACTCTGGTTCTTCGCAACATTATATCGCATTTTGGCGATATGAGAATGAGAATGTTGCGCTGGAAAGATCGAATTTTAATCGGCGTGTTATACTTGCATTCTACTCCAAGGCGACTTTAATGCGCGTATTGGATTAATTCAAGCGATATCAAGTCCATTCGATTCGCCTCATATGATTTTCATAATTCTGACGTGTTTTTGGCGCGCGAGCATAAATCAAATTAATCGAGAGCTTGGCATACATACTTGTTTCTTATATTTACATAGCGTTGTATTACAATAGCAATTGCAATCGCATCCCTCGAGATTTTTTATGTCGGCATATTTTTTCTGCTCGAGTAGATTGAGTAAGGATTCTCTCTCGGAGAGAACACATGGAAAAGGTGATACGAGACCCCACTACAATGTCATGTTTCTTTTTTTTTTTAAGTAAACTTGTATCAATCATAATTTTGTGACTTTATATTCGTGGGACGAGTATCGCTTCTAAGGATATTATATTTCAAAATCAAGTGCGTGACATATAGTGTCGAAAATACGCAAATTAAATTGAAAAAAAGACGCAGATGGCTTGCGATATTTTTGCAATGTCACTTTGTAACGGACGGAATTACATTTTTCTAGATTGTATAGAATTTCCCTCCTTCCTCCGGTCGGGAAGGTAAAACCGCGAATTCCCGCCGCCACTTGTTTTCGCGACGGAATTACGCGGCATTCCGAGGCCGACGCTAGAATTAAGCAATTAACGATAATAATCGGCTTGCTTTCGTTCCCGCGCAGACTGCCGTGGCACAAACCGCGGACTTGGACGAAAAATCAATGCTTCCATATCCGATTGACCGACCGATCGCGATCGATCGAGGCGGGTCTCCAGGCTTTCAATTCGTCAAGCACCCTGTCGATACGCCGCGCTCTCGAATTTGTCTGGCAATTAGCGCACTTTTGCTCGTCATCCATCAGCTTTGCATCGGCGCGAGAACTTTATTGCTAGAAATCACGAGGTCTTGCCCTTTTTTTGCGGTATTCTGGTAAATCGGCGCTGCTAGAGGCGTAATTGAATACGCGGTTATTTATTACCGGTCGTACGCGGTGGTATGTAATTAATTGTCTCTCCCGCGGCGATTAAATCTTACATTTTTCTCCGACAGCGATAGAAAGAAAAAGTTGACTATCGTGATTCCATACGGAAATTCAGACATATATATTTGCGCTTTTTTAAAAATAATATTAAATTAATTTTTTGCGACAATAAAATACTCTTTTATTACCTTGAATATAAATTATGTCAATAAAAATATGACAGCATTTTAAATTTGCGATTAAATTTGCATAATTTAATAAACTTTTTTTGAAGACAAGAATTTAAAAATTTGCTAACTAATCAAAATGATTGAAATTATCGTTTTTTTTTTTAATGTGGTTGTTATTTATATGTTCGAAGCTTACATTAGTCGATGACGCGTGCACGAAGGTTTTTATTTTCCCAATCTAATTGCTCTTTGTGGTCGCACACAGACCGCAATGACACTACATGTCGCGCATTTGATCTTAAAATATAATGTCCTTAGAGAGAAGCACCAGCTGATGCTCGTCCCACGAATATGAAGTCGCGAAACTATGATTGATACAAGTTTACTTAAAAAAAGACATGACATTCTAGCGGTGTTCCGTGTCACCTTTTGAACGTTTTCCACGTGTTCTCTCCGAGAGTCCTTGCGTCAATCGTTATAAACGCGCGATTCTAAATTTATGAGCCAACGCCAGAATAGACAGCGCCTATATTTAAGCTTTTGTAACCCACATTATTTCTTGCTTTTGAAAAAATTATAACGGAGCATTATATATAAATATTGCAAATGTGATGAAAATTAAAGATTAATTTTATTTTGCATACATTTTATTGCCCAGTATTATATCAAAATTACAACAGATTATAAAAGATGAAAATTTTTGTATCATGAAGATTAGAATGTATTACGAGCAAATTACAGTATTACTATCGCATAATTGCAAAGAATATATTCTTTATTTTATATTAATCTAGTGAAAGAGAGACAGAGAGAGAAAGAAAGAAAGAAACGAATGTCTAATACTTAATACAGAAAAAAATATCGCGTCGCAAATAAAAAAAACATCAATATATTTATGTATGTATTTTAATTTGTAGGTGTATTTTAATTTGATAACTTTATGATTGCAGTACGACGATGGCGGGCTGCACGGGGGTTACCTCGAGGGCGGTGGTGGCGGTGGAGGCGCAGGGCTGTACGATCCACACGGTAATGCCCGCGGCGTTCCCGGTCTCCATCACAGTCCACACCTTGGTAGTATGGGACCGGCCCACCCCCAGTATCCACCGCCTCAGCCGCCACAGCACGTTCTCGCGGCGGCAGCCGCGGCCGCGGCCTCCGCGGTACCCGATGTCCACAAACGCGACAAGGATGCCATATACGGGTGAGTGTTTTCTCTGTATTTCTCTCTTGCGTGTATATATACATATATCTGTGCCGGAAGCGCGAAGCGCCGACGATCGGGTGAAACGAGTCTATCGAGCGCGATAACGAGCGACAGTTGCATGCGCGTTACGTGGCTTCTAAATGCGGCTTATCGGGAAATTATGCGCACTTTCGGCCGCCGTTACGACGATCCTCTAATTTGTGCGACATAATTTTGCATGAGCTTGAGTATAAATGCGCGCGCACGATTACAGTTCACAATCACGGTAATCGCTAATGATTATACTTATCATAATCTGTTTCCACCGCGCGTATCTACCTACCTACATACCTATCTAACGTTCGAGAGATTTGCATAAAAGTACGCGCCGATAAATGTTGTATTTTACAAGTGAGAATATTTTGGCGGGAAACAGGTGCGACAGCGAGCGCAAGAAACGAGCTTGAAATGCACATAAATTCGTCGTGGCCATTTGATTTTCTGAATCCGCTTACCTGACCTGCCTCAACAATTTCATTGTAACGGACGAGTCGTTTCTCGTGCTTTCGAAAAGAAGGCGACTTTCTTTTTTCTCTTTTTCAATTAATAGTACAGTTGTAAGTAAATGTCGATGCTACGTATATATGTGATATCAGCAATCTAAAAAAAATTTAGATAATATAATTATTGTTAAAAGAAAGATTATTTTTGCCGTCACTTCAAAATATTTATTGTCATTTTATATTATTTTAGAGAAATAGAGAAATTATTTTTCCTAATGGAAATCATATAAAATGATAATAATGCATATATTTAGAAATAATAGAGTATAATTTAATTAAATTTAATAACAGTATAATTGAATTAAATTTAATAAGAGTATAATTTAATTAAATATTATTTTTTATAATATAAAAAGTATAAAAAAATAAGTTTAATGAAGGATAATAATATGCTTATTTTCAATAATTAATAATTTCCATTTTGCTTAGAGAAATATTGAATATTTTGTTATAAGAATAATGAATTTATATCGTAATTTATATCGTGTATTTATAATTGTATTGTTAGCAAGAAAGTGTCGATAATGTTATAGTATCAAGCAGAAGGCCGCTAAAACGAAATATTGAAGAAAATGTACCGATGTATATATAGTTTGCTGGTATCATTATAGGATCCTCAGTCTCGAATAATATTGACGTTACATTCCGAAGCGACATGTCCAGTTTTCTGTATCACGCGCGATATCGTTTTTGCGATACATTGCAAAGTCGGACAGAATATCATTACCATATGGTTAACTCGACAGATAACCACGTTTCAACGAGCTGTCCCCGGCTTAACGATACTTTCCGCTCCTCCGCGATGACAGTACGTCACGTTGCTTTTACACGAGGTTCTTCCTATTCTTGTTTTTATTGTACATGTTAATTTCTTGCTTTTAAGATAGTAATACATATGTAGACTTATTAAGAATGCGAATGAGAGATTATATATGAAAAGTACATAAAATGGGCAGATAATATATACAACAATTTACGATCAATTGGCTAGATGCATAGAGATAGATCTGATGGTATCTCCATCTTTTCTGTATTATCTTTTTATTTTTTTACATTTTTTTTAATCAACATTCCTGCATTGTTTTTCTTTGCATCATCGCAACTCGTGCCACGCGCATCTATCGTTCGTACGAGCTGAAACACATCAATTGGCCGTTTTATGAAGCTGCCTCAGCGACCGTGTTCCGCGTGATTTATAGTCGCGAGATGCCCCGATTTCTGATGTACCGTCCTAGAACGGGAGCCTCATTATTCCGTGCACCCTGTAATTTGTCCATTCGTCGTGTGCCCGGGTCCGACCCGAGGTGGAGATTCCACAACTTTCTCGGAACGTTGCTGCCTAGGAAGGTGCGTTTTCGGCGCGATTATACGTGTACGCACGCTCTCTCGCTGCCGGGAGGATTCTATTTTAATTGCATAGCGGTATCTTATGTTGGAATTGCATTCTTTTGAATTAATTTTAAATTATGTATTATGAAGATTAACTCGGATCGTATCCTTTTTTTTTAAAAAACCTGGTGGAATATTTTTATTTTTTAAACAATTTTTTAATATACTTTTTTTTAAAATCAGAATCTCTTTAAGAATATTTATTCTACAAATAGCCTTTTTTACTTGAGGTATTTCTGAGAGCATTTATGATTTAATCATATCACGTGCATTTTTCTCCATCGCGCTAAAAAAACTTGGATGCTACAAGGGAATACTCACGTTTAACACATAAAGTATATAATCCTGTTTTGTAGAATACGTTTTTGGCATGATTGAATTGAGTCGTTCGATAGCAGAATCCGTGACCATTTTTGTCTCATGTTTCATCCAACTCGATTAATTCGTCTGTTAAAGCTTTCCACGTGCGAGGAGATTGATGTTGCTCGTGCTCGAATGTAATGAGCCACGGTAAAAAGAGAAAAAGTCAGGGACGTCTTAAGACATTTCATTAAGATGATTTTTCAAACAAGTTACATGGATATGTCAATACTTAAAGATTGATCATCTTACTCTAGTGTACAATTTTGTAATAAAATAAAACATAGTGATATTTTACAAATTTCTTCAACACGCCAAAAAAATAAAACTCTTAATAATGTATTTTAACAATAAATCTTTATTGTCAAGTTGTCAATAGTTTATAACATGAAATAATAATACTTATTTTTTAATATTTTTTATTTAATGGTAATTATTTTTTTTAATATAGTAACACATATGCTCTAAAAATGACATTAAAGTTTAAAGTAATATTTATGAATAATTGTTCTGTCACTGATAATTTTTTCATTGCGGTTCTCTTTTCCGCTTGGTAGAGTTTTACGTAAAAACCGGATGCAACATGAAGACACGAATCTAAATCAATCACTGGAATCTTAGTGTCTTATGCAAGGGGTCCGATCAACTTAGTTATTTAAGAATTAAACGTCTCGCGATTTCTCATGCAAATCCGAGTAACAATTTATCGTCCGACAGATGGAAGAGTGATATCGCTCAATTATTGATCTCTCGGTGAAATAAATAATCACGCGGATATCATATAGTCAGCAATTTGATTAATATAAATATGCGCGATGGAATGTGAATAGTCGTCATCTTTGCATCGCGAATGACTCGTAAAAAGAATCTATAGACTAACTGTACATTTCTCGTAGTTTTCTAAGGACTAAAAATAGTTTTATGAGATACTCGTGAATGTACCGTTTAATGAGGCAAAGATTTCAAAAACTATTACATCTTATTTTCTATTTATTTTACAACAATATTACAGTAGTTAAGAGAAATCAGGAAATTTTTACTTATTTTATTTGATGCAAAAGAATGCATTGTATTATAAGTTTTTTATTTTATTTTTAGTATCATAAGAAGTGTCAAAAAAACTTGTGACAATTTATTATCTCGGTAAATTTCTTCTTTTATTGTGCTGTGAAATATTGTCTAATTTGATCGATAAATATAATTAATATATATAATGTACATATACACAGTCTATCATAAGCAACAAATATATTACTTAGCTATTAGTCAAAATATTTTTTAAACGGTGAGATATGTAAATTGCGACAAATTAAAACAATTGTTCAACATTTCCTTTTCATTCTCGTTTCTCTCCTGACTCATATATTCATGTACTCATCTTTTTCTTGACTCTTATGACTCGTGTTTTACGTTCGATTACTTGCGTGTACTCGAGATTAAAGGACCGTTAACAAAATTAAGCCGTGCGTGCGAAAACGCGTCGCTGTCGTTTAGCGAATCGTAAACCGCGACGTCGCGTGAAATCGACGATGCCTGCGCGCAACAATAAGAGCCGTCAGAAAGAGAGCGGGGGAGGCAAAGAGAGAGAGAGAGAGAGAGAGGGAGGTGTCGATTCGAGGGGCGGAAACCGCAAAACCGCAAACATCCCCTGTACAGCGTACAACGGTCCAATCATATCATTACCTTTTGCGGTCCCGTCATTCTGACACCTCGTTTCTGCCTGTCGTTTGTCATCGACGTTGCACTTTGTTGTTGCGCCGCGCGCACGACCGCGTTTTAAAGAAACGCGCACTTAAAGCTCGCCCCATTCAATCGCGACTCGTAACGCGCTCGGTGGTTTTCTCGACCGCGTATAAAACTGTATAGGTGATGCTCGATTCCGGCCTCGCAAGGTTCCCGCAAATTTTAGGAATCGCACGTCTTATGCGCGAGGAGATATTTTTTTTACACGACTAAAAATTATTTTGTATGGTGTTTCGCACCGCGCAATGTTATAAACGCTATTATCTTCCGTCTCCGAATTTCATTAGAGGTACACAAGAGAAGGAGAAGGAGAAAATCGGAAGTTTTCAGTGCGGCTGAGCGCGCGAAAAATCTAAATTAACAATTACCGCGCGACGTTGCGTTAAATCGATTAGCCGGTGGTGGACGGTCGGTGCCGGGTAGAGCGACGGAGGGAGAGAGCCGCTAGAGGTGGAGAGGTAGAAGCGATAGAGATATAGACAAGGAGAAAGCAGAAAAAAAAAGGATCGCTAGAGAGGTAACGGCCCACGCTGCGGCGGCAGGCGAAAGGGGTGAAGTCGGCGGGACTTTTTTTCTACCTTCGGTTCGGTTCGTTCAACGCGGTTCAGCTCGGTTAGGTTGGCGCGCAGGAGAGTACGTTGCTCGCGGCGGCCACGTCAATTTGTCGAAATTCGTTCCGAATCGTTTTATGTCCGCCACGCCGCGAGACGCGACCCGCTACCATGCGCACACAACGCCTCCACCTTGGCGGCTACCACGTTTGCTCTATCTCTCTCCTCTCTCTTTCTCTTTCCCCCTCTCCCTCTCTCTTTCTCTCTCTCTTTCCTCATCGAACTTCTCGAGACCCCTCTAAGGTTTCATCGCCGTCTTTGAAATTGTATAACCCCATGGGACGAGACGGAGCCGCGGCCTAAAAATCCGTGTCAATGGTCACTTTTAACTGGCGTCGTCAAACATCCTGTCTACGTCCAGGGATGCAGCAATTGCTTACTTTTATATTTTGTTTAATGATTCATTTACTTTGGTTTTATGTTATTGGATTCACTGAAATGCCTAACGCTTTTTTACATTATTTTTATTTTAGGGCTCTTGCCTCTTGTTTTTAAGTAATTGTATTTATATTTAACTCTTGTATTAACTTACACTTATTTTTTTACTTCTAGTCATATGTGGATCGCAATGTCTTGTCATAGTTTTAGCTGTCTCAAAGCGCTTAAAAGAGAATCTACAAACATTTATATATATTCCTTGACATCTGTAAAAAATGATCATGTGCGACAAAAGTTAAAAAATAAATTTGAAGCTTTTTTTTATCGATTAAGGGCTTCGGGATATTCTATTGTTAACATATGGATAGTGTCAAAATAATTCACATGTGATAAGTGTTAAAAATACATGTTTTTAACATCCAAGAACAGTTATAATTGCCGTGATATTTTGGATGTCGAATAAAGCTCTGTCAATTTGTAACAAAGACTATTCGGTAACGTCCGTCTCAAATAAACATCCATATAAATTAAATACATTTGTTTCGTGGAAATTTACCTTACGCATTGTATTTAAATTAAACGTGCATTCTTATCGTCTCTTGTCCACTTGTGTCTTTTTAAATAGGTAATTTACATATGACTGATCATTTAACAAATTTCAACATAAAATTTTAACGGCACGGACGCAAATTGAGAGTTGATGTAAGCTTCGTTTAACTTCAAAATGACGTCATTTGCATGCACGCAATAGTGAATCATACATATGTACATCGTTTTCGCGATGTTTCTGAGGTTAAATTTGTATGTAATTGATTCTCAATATATAACGTAACGTGAATATTAATACAGATTGCAAGGTAAAAAATGGCAAAGCAAAATATTCCGCGCTTCCGTAAGCGTGTCGTGCGCATTATGCAACACGGTAGTTGCATATTACATCGACGCGTAAATAATTGTTTCCAGAATGCGCGCCACAGAGTTGCTTGCGCCAGCTTTAAACTTCGATATTAAGACCCTGTTTGCAACACGGTGTTGCACCGGCACCAGCCTAATCTTATCTTATCCTCCTAATGCCGCGTTGCCATAAGCATATTTTGTGTGTAATACGCGCTTTTGTACGCACAGAAGAATATTACGCGTGTGTATCGAATAGTACGACAACCTTTTCGTCTTTCCCCCTCCCTCCCTTCTTTTTCGAAAAGGATTCTCGAGACGTTTTTTTATGTTAAATTGAAAATCGAAACAGTTTTAATTGTTTTACATCATTTATGGATTTTCTCTCATTTTGTGCATTTTCATCTTTCATAAAGCAGTGGATTAAATGAATTTTTCATGAATGATTCGCGTATTGATTTATAGTAAAGCCAGACTTTTGAAGCCATGCCTCGATCTGTTTCGATCGATGCGAGCTATGGCGGGACTAAAATAGCAAAAAGTAAGAACGCTGTCATTATTTAACACACATCCCACCCATCGAATTTGCAATTTTCCTGCAAACGAACACGCATGTTATTTTACCCTAGTCGTTATTCACACGGGACGACACATTCCGTATTATCGATCGTTCTCCGTCATTATTCAATTTGTCCGTGGATATACCGTGCGTGTCGATAAAACGCGAATAAATCAGGAATGGAGTTAAAAAAGAAAGTGGTTTGTAGAATTCTCTCTAAATATTTTCAATCATTACTGGTAGGATAAAATAAAGAATAAAGTCACTCTTGTATAATATAATTAATATAAAGTGACATGCGCAAAGAAATAAAATTCAACAAATATTCTCCAAGTTTGCAACACATTGTCCGTTCCGCGTAACAAAGATGAAAGGAGCGAATTCTGACGGTTGCACGAAGGGCTTGGAATCTCATTTTTTCCACGCGGTCAGCGGAGGAGTGGTCCTGCTTTTCGGTTAAGCGTTTCACGCTGAATTTCGCTTCTTCTGCCACCACGGTTGTCCGAGTTAATTGCGTCCTCGTAGCGCTAACAGGCGGCCCACCTCGTCGGTCACGCGCGGATAAGAGAAAAACGCGCGGCCGCGCGGAGGACGGGACTTTGCGTCGATCCGGATCGCTTTTTCACGCGGGCCACGCTTCGACGATTCGAGAAACGCTATTTACGAGCATCCGGTACCCGGATAACACTTGCGCGAGGGAGAGGACGCGAAGGTGGATCTTTTTGGCGCGGGAATCAGGCCCATACCTAGCGTGCCAATTCCATTTTGCATTTTAAGCTTTTTGTCGTCGCGAAGAAACTCATTATTGTTGCACGAACATCTCTTTACGATACACACGCCTCGCTAATTAACGGTATTTCATCGATTTATTGCGCGGAGAATGCCAAGTTCGTCTCGCTCGTGATTTTCGCGCCTCCTTTCGCAAGCGCGTTACATAATATCGCGGGCATAGGATGATAATTTATCGTCTCTTCGCAGAAACGAATCGGGGCCCGGCGGCCAGAAGCTCGAACGGCATTAATTAGCATGCCTGTCGAGATCGGCGCTGCCCCGCGAAACGGCGTGTGCTCCAGTTTGCGCGCTCCGTTAGCATAATATATCTGCCGTTGGCGCGCTCGCTCACTCTCGTCTGTGCCTTTAAACGCGCTCTCTCGTTTCTTCTTCCAGACACCCCCTGTTCCCACTCCTCGCACTCATATTTGAAAAGTGCGAGCTGGCAACGTGTACGCCGCGCGAGCCTGGTGTAGCGGGTGGTGACGTCTGCTCGTCAGAAAGCTTCAACGAGGACATCGCTGTTTTCTCAAAACAGGTGAGTTTACAATATATATAAATGTCAATTTATTTTTGCATATATATATATATATATATATATATATATATATATATATATATATCGATGCGCCGCAAAACATCTTACTGTCGACGTGTTTATATCGTTGCAATATATTATATGCATATAGTCCAAACTATAAATATAGAATATCTCTCTTCTTTTGATGTTCAAAGTTATATTCCTAAAGAATGACACACGCACACAATTTACATACGAATCATATAACGGTCGAGACGATATTAACTACAGACTGACACACTTGTGGCAGAAAAGTGAAAGGATTTTCTAAAGAGTTATAAATAACACGAGACGCACTCCTGCCGTTTGCCGGTCCTCGCGAAAATTCTTGCGGTTTTGTTTGACATACTAAACGCATAATCCTTCCGTGAAAGATATCCCATGGCGATTTTTGGACATTTGTATGAGTCACGAGGAACATTTCGTCCTGAAACAGTAGATTCATGCACGAGAACTAGTTGGCGCGTCTTAAGTCTCGAAGAAGAAGAAGAACCCTGCTTCTATCCGTGGGACTTATTTTTAGGATTATCGTTGAGAGAGAGAGAATGAGAGAGAGAGAGAGAGAGAAATATTTCGAGACCCCGAATATATATATACCGCTAGACAACGAGACAGAAGACTCGTTCGCTTGCGCGCGTGAGCGCGTTTTTTTCTCTATTCCCTTCTTCCTATTTTTTTTCTTTCCCTCTAGCGGCTCACCTGAGGCAGGTCCCCCCAAGGACACGCGTAGGTAACCCGAGATTCTACGGGGCCGCATGCCGTGAAACGATTTGGACCTTTTAAAACATACCATTTCGCCGTCTGCGTGCCAGCTCGTACACGTAGGTCTGCTCGAAGGCCTCGGAAAGTGTACCGGTCGAACGCGCGTTTCCGCGTGCTTTCTAGAGATAGTTCGGTTAGCGCGGACATTTGCATCGATAACGTGAGACTGAAAGTGATATTTCGAAACTAGGACAACTAATATCGTAAGAAAACGGAAGGACACGAATATACATATTCCATATTTAAAGGCGTTACATTTTTTCTCTGCTATTTTTACACATGTCATAGAGCGCATTGATCTATTTTTTGAATGAATTATACGTCCCTTACGTAACTAAGCATATATTGTATTAAATTTTTCGCGTTTGTACGATACATTTTTTGGATAAAAGACATCTCAGCATGTTTAAATGGGAATAGATTGAGAACTAAAATTTGAATCGAATGATAATTAGAGATTTATTCGTTTCCCTGTCTGTTGTTTTTCACGCGTAGTTTTTCAAAAATATAGCTATATTCTTGACAACGTATTAAGCGAGGCAATATAGAATGGGCAATAAAAATGTTATCGTGCTCGTTTGCTTATAGCGAACTGATGCAAACGAATTCAGCACATTTAAATTGAGAGATATAGACACCAGTTGCTGCACCGTTAGATGGCTAGTATAACTTTCACAGTTATTATCACGTAGCATTACTCGTTTTTTGATCGCAATCGATTATACAGGAGAATTTTATATCGTATGTTAATTGAAATTCCTATTAATTGGAGGTGACACAGATAACATCTTTAAAAAGGAATGTGCACAATAGGGTATAAAGGAGATAATACTATCTTTGCGATTGCGAGGCTTTTCGCGAATTCGTTACGTCACACGATCGCGTGTTTGTGCGTCATTTTATTGCTGGGGGAAAAAATTTGTCTTACATCTAAATATAGGGCGTCGGTAACACAGTAGCGGTGGCTTTGAGCAATGCTATGCCGAGATAACGATAAGAATTAAGCTCCGGCGCGAGGTAGAATAAAGTGGCGGGGCACGTGTGTGTACATATTGTTTCGCCGTATTGATACCGAAAAGTTCCACACAAACGATAAAAAACGCTCTAAATTTCCGGCGTATCGGAATTCCTGAGATAATCGAGCGTATTGCTTTCTTTCAACGCGATATAAGATATTCTTTTTTTTTTTGTCGGGGATAAGTATAGCACATTGCGCTTCTACGTTATTATTTATCGCGTTATTACGTTAGGGGACCGTCGAAGATTCCGGCGCGTTATGATTTTTGCATCTTAATAAGGTGCACCATAAGATACATTTAAAAACGCGCGCATGAAAAATAATGCTCATGACTGCGGGTTTAAAGGTCGCGACGACGCTACCTTTTACTAAGATTTTTTCTCTCTCTCTTTCCTTCTTAGCTATATATATATATATTCTAATCGGAGTCATAATTAAATCCGTATAATATCGAGGTAAAAATTGATGATTGCAACGAATTTTCCTTTCTTGCATATAATATTCTTTGCTTTTAATAATGATAAGATAATAATAAATTGTGTGTGATAAAAAAGTAAATAAGCAATGAGATGATAACATCAAAAGAAGTTGCTACAATTTATTACATCTGTTTTCAAAGTATCTATATAAAATCTTTATTACGTCGAACATTTAACTACTTGAGATATTTACAATTAATTTATGTTGATTTTTAACTGATACACTCGATTATTATCTCAATCAGATATTCGTGTATTCTTATAACGAATAATACATTAATTTTTGACGCCTCTCAAGGTAATTTA
The DNA here is from genome assembly GCF_025532165.1 of Camponotus vicinus. Taxonomy (NCBI): domain Eukaryota; kingdom Metazoa; phylum Arthropoda; class Insecta; order Hymenoptera; family Formicidae; genus Camponotus; species Camponotus vicinus. Next base: position 17,534,680 of record NW_028141981.1, read on the forward strand.
AGGAATGTTGTTTTTAATTTAACGTTATCAGTGTTTGTAGCATTTTGCAAAGATTTAATCTACAAATTGATTATGCGCTTCCTCCATAATATTCAATCAAAAATTTCAATAAAAATGGTTAATGTCTTATCAACGATTTTTTAATCATTCTTAAAACTTTGTTCATTTACTCATCGTATTACTATGATAAGTTTTTCATATTTACTATTCGCAAAATGTTATTTGCATATTATCTATCACTGACTATGTTGTTGGTTTTGCGGTAGCTCTTGCTCGGCTTCATATTTCAACTTACATTAGCCATACATTTGATCCCTTCTCGCTCCTCTCCGCACACACATTCAAATGCCAATAAAATCGCGTATCTGAAATTCGACTAGCAGTGGTTTAATTAACGCATCACAGAAGGTCTCGCTCGCGTTCGCGTTAATACCGAGATTACGACCGCGTATCGGAGTAGATAAACAAATTATTTCGCCGGGTAATAGTCTTCGTCGCGAATCCTCTCTTGAATATAACATCAGGCGCGGCTATATTCGCAAATAAATTTTTCCTCGTGCGCTATCGTTCGAACAATCGCGTTAATCCACGGAGTCGATCTAAATTATCGAATTGAATCCGGCGTTTTATCTTTTTTTATCTTGCGCGGTTCCTCTTTTCTAGAAATATCAAGCATTTCGAGTACAAATATTCAATATAATATATACTTTTAACATCTTTTACGTTAGAATGCAATTCAAATGTATCGTGATTATGTGTGTATCGCTATTCTATATATTAATATTTCGTAAACATCGATATTTAAAAGCGAGCATTATCTTTGAAGACAATCACTAGGCACATAAGTCTCGCACACGGCGCTACGACGATGCACATCGGCAGATAAGCAGGTGACAATCCTCTTGCGGCGGTTTTTGAGGCGTGCCGTGCGAGACGTGTCCTCTCGACTTCCCCCTCTCGCCCTAGTGTGTCGGTACCGCCACGGCGATAGGGCCGTATAACAAAAGGGCCGCACGTTGCACGCGGGATTATTTTGCATTTCGTTGCGTGGCGTACTCTGCGTGCATGCGTGCGTACACGCATGCGCCATAGTCGCCGCAAAACGTGGCGCATGCGCGATTCTCAATCGGGGCCCGACTATGACGGTCGGCGAGTCGTGAGAAGCGGCAAAGCGTAGAGAGCTGAGCCAGCGCGATGGTAATGGAAGAATCGGGGAGGGAGGGGGGAAGCACGGCGGAGAGGCATCGAGAGGGACATGGGATGAGAGAGAGAGAGAGAGAAGGGAAGAGGGAGGCAGGCTGCTCATTTTCTGCCATTGTAAATTGATCTATTCAATGGGTCCACTATTATCCCCCCCTGCAGTCCATGCATCGTGTGCCCTATGGGGGCCACGATATTCCTCCGTTCTTCCGTCTCCAACGCCCCTTGTGCATGCGCTCTTTCTCTCTTCTCCCCCCGGCGCCCGCCAGAGACCCCTCGCCTTCTTTCTCTCCCTCGGTTCGCGCTCGTTGCCTTCGACGTTGCCTGGCTGCAACGTGCCATCGGTCGTACCCCGCTGCGCCACGTTGCGCCGTGCCTTTGTTGCGCCCTTTTTTTCACCCGCCAAAAGAGGCATCCCGCTTTTTTTCGCGATCATCGTCGACGACCGCGTCGAAAAATTTCGCTCGCGCTTCGTCGCCTCGGCTGCACATCGTCTCTGAATGTAAACCCGGCCACTCAAATGAACGTCAGGATGCTCGCTAGATTATAACGGAGTGTGAAAACTCGATCCACATTTGTTCAATTTATAAATTTAACGTACGCGAGAAAAGATTATTACTAATTATGACTAATTAAGTGACAGGTCTGGTTAAAAATTGATGTGTTATTTCGGTATTTAACGGAGATTTCTCACGCGAGACGACCGTTAGGTAGACATGTATGAATCTTATAACGCCATTTATTTATGCCAAATTAACTTTCTGACGAGTTTAACGATTTAATATGTACGTCGTAAAATACGAGCGCGATATATTGCCGCTGTTATCCGCGAGCAAAACATTTTTCCTGATGGTGTAATTGCGTCTTGTCGCAATGAGTCGAAACTGAACTGGGAGATGTGGGCGTGCGTGTGTTCGTCACGATATCGCGATTCTGTGTCACGCTCACAGATACAAAGAGAGAGAACCCGGGAAGAAAGATCCTATCGGAGATTTATTGGTACAATTAGGATGCACCTCTTGAAGCATTAAACTCTCATAAAATGCCTAATGGCGACCGCTAGAGAACGTATCCTATTCAAATGTAAACTGTCGGTTCTTTCGCCTCTGTCGTTCATTCACCTTCTTCCTGTTCAACTTTTCGAGACAAAAATCTGTTATACAAAAATGTCATAAATGTATGATATTTATAAAAGTATTCTTACAATGAAAGAAACTTTATGTAAAATCATAAGTATAAATAAGAGGGATAGGCATTATTTATATGCGATATTATTTCTGATGAATATTTTTGTCTTTTTTATTTTCAAGTTTATAAACGTCGAAAAAAATGAAATGTTTCCTGCAATTCAATTAATCAAAGCATATTAATTCTCCAAGCTGCTCAAGGAGCCGTTATGAGAACCGGTGCAACATCAAGTACCTTGGTTCTAATAGAGATTCGAGGTTAATTAACGAAACAAAACCCACGTAGGCAACCGCGTAAGGCTCGGTGCGAATATATCGCTTTTAGACCGGTTTTGTACACTGTGACGTCATGACGATGTCATTGGCGAATTAGGCTATGACTATAGTAATCATGCTTTTGTGTATTATATATTCATTAATGATATATATGAAATTTAGATGGTGTTGAAAGTTTCAGACATTAAAATACGATAACAAATGGGGTGTCTCCAATGAAATTTTATTTTAATTTAATGATATTCGTTAAAATATTTATAATTGAGAAAAAAAATTGTACATTATGTATGTATATTTTTGCATATAATATTAAATACATTTTTTTATTTAGAGAATTCTGTCTTGATTAATGTAAAAAAGTTGAGACATCACATTGAACTGACGTTGAAATATTTGTGAAATGTGAAACGAATTTCATCATGATTTCGACTCGCCGTAAGTTTAGCTTTCATTCCGGATTCCGGAATCATTCTCCAAACGGGTTTCAGATTCTCAGTTTTAATTGTTTCAACACCAAACGTGTATATACCCGGTTAATTCGATGGTTGTTACGAGCCGCGTAACTATATCGCCGGCGGTCTTATTGCTACAATTTCACAATTATCGCGTTCTAGCGTAAATACCTCCCTGTTTTGACGTGTGTACTACCGTGCGATAGTGATCACGCGATATCAATTCTTTTTCTCTTTCTCGCAACCTGGATCATATTATTGGAAAACACACGGGGCCATTTGTAGAGTGTAGAAACTTTTATTGGCTTTTACTAATCTAGATGTCGAAGCATTAAATTGTAATTGAGTATTAACATAGTTTATTGCGGTAGTTAAATATATCTGAAAATTATATAGGTATTCATAATATAAGATTGGATGAAAAATATTTCGGAGAAAGTAATTAAAGCTAAAGTTACTTCACCTTTTAGACATACACTAATGTTATTTTTGAAAAGAATATTTGAGATATTCCCTATTTAAATAGGGAAATTTAAATCCTATTGAAATGTAAATGAAGATCTCGAAAAGCTGTTTAAGATTTTTCACAAGTTTTATTTTTTTGCGTAAAAGAAGAGAATTGACCATTGTGCAAAACGCTTTTTCTAGTTCTAAAAGTTAGTGCCACCCGTAGGCCACAAAAAATCATCATGTTCATCGCATCCCTTGACGTGCTTATTTACGCAGGATGCTGTCATGTTACCACTAAGAATAACGGTAAAACGTTCTTCGACCTCGAGAAGATATATTGTTGACTAGAAATGACTTTACGACAAGCGTAACGAAAGTTAACTATAGTACAGGAGTAATATATATTTGCCCGGTGAAAGAAGTTTAAAATTCTCCATGGTTATATATCTAGAAAAAATTCTTATTATTCTATTATAATAGCAAGTCTATGCGGGATTAAATTTTGAAATTTGGAAAAACCTAGTGAAAATCAATATTTTTTTCTTTTATTTGGATGGTCTGCACACAATCTATAAATTGACACGGCAATATAATTAAAATAGTTGTATGTTTATTGCTATTCAACAGTTTTAAAAAATGCGATAGTATCATAAAATATCGATTGAAACAATGAGATTAACTAGAATTGATTTTTCTTAAGCATTTCTGTTGATTCTTATAGAACGTACATTTTCAGCTATAAAAACGAAAAAACAAGGTTCCCTTGGAAATTTATCGGAACCATATGATTCCTGAAATACCAAAGAATACATTACAAATAAATAGGAGAGACAAATTAGACAATTTTTCGTTCCACACGTGTGTCCCGCGTGTATAGATTTCGTCCTGCACAGAGTTCTCCAATCGGGAAGGGAAGGGTTACGAAACGAAGGGTTCGAGGGGGCGGCAGCAATAGCAGAGGCAAGAAAGCCAGCAACAGCAGCAGCCTCTAAAGCAGCTGCTCGGTATATCTCTCGGCAAGATCGGCGCACACTGGGAAAGTCTCAACACGCGCTACGTGTGCGTACGTATTTTCCCTCTATGTGGACCCTCGTACGTGCATGCGAGATCGTCCGGAACAGACACCCCGCTTGCCGGAACGAGAGCATTCTCTAAATATTATCGCACAATATTTTTACCGCCTCCGCCGCGCTGAGTTATGCGCGCCCGACAGCCAGCAAATGCTGACGTTTCCATATGCATCTATCGATGTTTGTTTTCTCATCGAACATTCTTGACCGCGCGAGCGATCGATTTTCTTCGCCATTAGATTTCAAATGGGAACACATTTTTTTCCTTTTGTGGAATTTTACATTGCGCGTTGTCGCTGCTTCGACATCGCAAGAAATCATTTCTCTCGCTGTATAAATAAATTCTTGCTTGTAAACTATACAGATGAAACGTATCGCGCAATCACCGTTGAGCTAAACGTTGCTTAACTTTGCCAATTTTCTCATTTCCCATTATTCTCCTCTTTGGACGTGCCGAGTTTTTTTTATTCCACAGACTGCTGCCAAGCTTTTTACGAATGCGTCAGCACGTGTCGGCGTATGAACGACTGCACCGTTTCGAGAAAAACGCTGTGCAAAGAATCATAAGCAGCGTTACGCGGGGAGGGGGGCAGCTGGGGCACAGAAAACAGAACGGGCTGTTTACAATTTGTAATCTTACCTACCTGCGTGGCGCTTAGCTCGTTGCTCGGGAACCGTCGAAAAAGCGCGATGACAGGGTCGCGCAAGAACTAGTCCTCCCTCCCTTACCCTTCCCTACGAACAGTTGACAGTATTTTTGTCGCACGAGACGCCTTCATTATCTATACACTCTGAAATACAGGAGAGGACTCGCCCATTCAGAATTCCGGCTCATGAATACGCGCTCTTGCCTGGGAATTCGTGCGTGAGGACAATATTTCATTATCCGATTTTTTCCTTCGTAGAAGAGCAACGCTCCTGCTGACTGAATCTCACGTTTCTCGACTCTTTGGGTATTCGATATTGTAAGAGAGAAGTTATTCTTCCTTGGGAAGCTTCGTCGTGTCTTTGAGACTGTTAATCGTTCGTGTGTAATAAATAATGTAATGATAATTTCAAGAATTTTGCATTAATCTTCCATAAATTAAAAATAAAATTAATACGTATATTTGTTTTGTTATCGTTTTATTTTGATATTTGCCAGCGCGCATTCTTTTTCAATGGCAAAAATAATTGGCCCGATAGAGAGTTAATGATATCTCGAAAGCTCTAATCTGATCATTCGATCTGACGTCGTATCACGAGACTGCAAACAAGATTTGTCGCGCAGTTCTTTTTTCCTCTTTTTTTTCATCGAAAAGTTTGAGCATCGATTTAAAAGTAGTTTTGTTTCCATTCTGATTACGGTGCAAATGTCTGAGAATTTCAACGATGCCTCCTCCGGTTCTTCTCATTGCTGTCTGCCTCCTCGATTTGCCGCCTGGATTCCATCGCGTTTCCGTTTCTATACGTACGAATTGAACAGTGGGGGTCCAATTAAGAGGAAGCACGCGAAGGAAATCGCTTAGAGAAAGAGGTGCAAAGAGACGAGGAAGAGAGAAGGGGGAGATGTAGCGCGAAGGTTTGGCTGTACTCATGTGTATCCCTATACATATATGCATATACATCGCGATACGATCGTCTATATAACTTTAATACCGCAATTATGCTGGATCCAATTATTAACGCTCTAATATGTGTGTCTGTGTGTTACAGATCAGACAAGAGAAGCCGTATTACATTGCGGACCCGGAGGTGGACTCGCTGGTGAGTAATTTCCTTATTTATTTGTCTTGTGTGCAAGCGAGATAGTTGCGTCTTTCGATTCGCTAATTCATAATTTCGCTCAATTCACAATCGTTCAATTTCCTTCGGAGATTACAATTTTTTCGCACAAATTTGCACGTGAGAATCGCAAATAATGTTCGTCGAGACATCGAGGATTAATTACGGGGTCAATTAAACCGATAGAAGGAGAATGCTTGGAGTGAGCGGAGTCTCGAGACGCGTTATCCGATTTTAGCGACGTGTAAATAGCGAGAAGTCTCGTGGTCGCGTTACGTTTTCTCTGACGGCTCTCCGGCGTCTAATCGCCCAATTTCATCAGAGGTGATCGCTCGTCGAGATACCCAAATACGGTCGGCCGACTTCAACGACAAAATAACGAACCAGGAAATAAGGTAACAACGCTCGAGTCAGCGCCAGGGTGTCCCACACTTTTTTTCTCTTTTTCAGTGAGCGGAATAATTAACGGAATAAAGCGTTATCATTGCGCGTTTCCATCCATCGTTATTATTCCCGTCGAAACACGAATTCGGAGTTTCATTAGGACGGATACATTCATTATGAGATATCTAGATGATAAAGCATCGTATATCACTGACCAAAACAAATGTTGCATTCCTCTGTAATCTCGTAAACATGGTTTAAACTATGCGTAATCTAAAATCTCATTCAAATTTTTATCAACAGATAAATATACATTGTGTAATTTCATTATTCATTACTATGAATAAATAATTGAAATATGATACGCGATACATGATAATTCGATCTGTTGAACAGCGTATAATAATGTGTACCGGAAGGTCAATGTAATTTTCAAACGCAGTTTGTTTTGGTAATAAAGATCCGAACATGACAACATTGTACGACATTGTTTTCCGAACGGATGGCAATTTACTCCAAGTTTCAGTGGGATCGTCGAAAAAATGCAGAGGAAGAAATATTTTAGGCGACCCTCTACACGCGCACTCCGATCGAGATAACGAGATAGAGGGAGCTTTTTAAATAACTCGTGTGTGTGTATTTTTCATCGGTGAGATTGCGGTCTTACCGCGATGGTTAGGGCAACTTAGGATCGAACCGCCATTATGAATTCCTCGAGAAGTTTTCCGGCTCATTGTACTTTGCAAAATTTTTTGCAGAAACCGCATGAAATCACTGTAATATATCGTTTAACGAACTATTTTTAATAATTATTTTTTTCTAAAGACTTTTAATCATCATGCACATGGAGACTTGGAATTTGAATATTTTAAGATTGCTTTAAAAAGTTGTTTCTCTGTGTTGACAGCGCACAACTAATATAAATAAATATAATATGTTAATAAAAATTAATGTGCTTAAAATACGACAATTTAATGTTGATAAGAATTTGATTAAATACTTGTTTACAAATATTTAAATAATGTTACAAATATAAAGACAAATTCTACTAGTGTAACATTTTTTTGATACAACAATTATCTGATATTTTATTTAAAACCGGGTGAACAGCAGATTTAAATTTATTTCTTGCTGCGTATGATATGTGTCACCTTTTCGGACTTGTTTGTCAATTTTGTTTGACAGCAGTATATTCGATAAATATATATGTTTTTATTATTACGCACAGTTATTTTCGTGAAGACGTTTTCCATGGACGATTTTTATTTAAAAATATACGAATGCTACATTTTTCAAAATCAGCATATTGAGTTAATGCCAAACTGCTGTTGTCCTTGTTTTGACTTTTTGTACGAGAGAAGAGAGAGGAATGCATTTCGCTGTTCTCGCGCTGTTGCCCACAATTTTTCGAAACGTCACGTCCGTTACCTGACTTGTCACGACCGTAAATATTCGCGCAAGGTGGTAACTTGTGTCTCTCACCACCGTTGTCACAACTGTCGACTGATCTTATTTAAAAATAAAAATATAAAGAGGGAAAAATGGAAATTTGGCAAGTATAAAAACAATTTTACTTACGTAACGATACAGATATTTAAAAAAATACGAACGACAATATTTAATATTCAAAACGCGATATCGCGTTATTACGTAATTATTACATATTATATACTTTCTGGAATTCTTAAATTTTTTTGATTTTTATCTTCAGTTTTTTCTACCGAAATATAAATCACACGAAAATGCAATAAATTTCGTTCATTATTTACGTCTTGACTTTTGACCGTTGAAAGTATCATCGACATCTACGTTCGTTGTCTCTCTCGCGCGTAGCTCGCGGCTATTCTTAACGTGCATTCGTAAAAAACCACCTCCGGCAGGTGTTACGAGTAGTAAATCGGAAGTTAAATGGACTGGTCGGATAAAAATTTTCATATCGTCTACCACTTATGCTAGCACTAGCACTATATGGCAGGTCGGCTAGAGGGAACCAGCTCCTCGGGGCTGGTGCATTCATCGTTGCATTCACCGGTGCAGTCACCGTTGCGTAGTTGCTTATCGGTAGTTGCCGGTAGGAAGACCGGCGGAAGGTGGCGTGGCTTCATTACGTCCGTGGCAAATCGCAATCTACGAGCAATGAGCTTCTATCGTAAAGAAAAGGCACGTAACGTTCGCGCTTTTTGCTTCGTCCATCTCGTTCGCTCGTACCCTCTTCTTCCGCCGCCTCCCGTCCTCTCGACTCTTCGGCAGTCTCGAGTTCCTTCTTTTCTCCCGTTAATCCTTCGACCGTCTTTCTTCTACCGCGTTCCCTATCTCTTCGAATGGAAGAAGAGGCTGTTCCTCTCCTGCAATCCCCGCGAACGCTAATCGAGCGGAGCTTTTTGCCGATAATTTCGCAGAACGGAAAAGTCGCCCAGTCAGATTGCCTTCCAAGTTGAATGGGAAGAGAGTCTATCGTTTTCCTCGCCGGTTGTTAGCGGTCAGTAGCGCGACGAAGAAATCGTACCTGCTTGTTTTCTTCTCTGGTATTAAGTACGATTGTATGAAAAGGCTCGAAATGCAGCAAGTCCGCAATTTGTGATCACTGCTCTCGCATGCGAAACCAATTTAGAGAAAGTCCGGGACAGAATAGAATTGATGCATCGATCAATTGTCGCTGATTAAAGATCCGTAAAATTGATTACAAACAACGGTTAATTAAATGGCAAGAGAAATGACAATGAAATTGAGAATTTCCAATAGAATGTCGAGACAAATTCTTCCATTTTTCGTTTATATCTCGCGATATAAAGATATACAAATCAAATGTAATATATATAGAACACGTTCTTTGAAAAAATATTTTTAAGGACAGATACGTGTTTAATTTTCAAGAGAGTTTCTCAGAGCGACTTCAGACGTGATGGATACGCTCACAGACGGTTCTACGCGCATTCCGGTAAATCGCGGAGAGTTTCCTGATGGAGCTAAACGGGGAAATCGCGCGAGGAGACACCACGTGGGCGGACAGAACGGCGTCTCGGCTTCTTGGTGCGCGCGTCGTAAACGGAACGAGAGGAAAAGAAAAACACAGCGAGACGTCGTCTTTCGCGCGGCAGAAGGCGGCAAAGCGAGCAACGCGAGGCGACGGGCCGCTAAACTCGCGAGAGGAAGCCGACTGTGCGACAAAGAGGAACGCGGGAAGAGCGAGAAACGGATGAGAGGAAGAGAAGGTGGAGGAGGGTCAACCCCCCTCTCGTCGCATACGCGCTTAAATAATATTCCCATTAGCATAAGCGAGAAATGAGCCAATGAGATGCTAATTGCCGGGTCTTGCGTTTGGAGAATAATTATTATTGCGAGGAGGCATTTTACTCGCCAGACGTTGGACTTACCTTCGTGATTTACTTGTGGCACGGCACGTTGCACGCCGAAATGCGCGGCAAAAAACGATATTAAAGAGAGCTCGCTTATTTTTCAAGTATTAATTATGATATGTATAATATTTTGCCGTATATCAGGGTGCCTACTCTCTGGAAAAAATATGGAAAATCTGGCTTTCTGAAGGATTTCTTTTGTACCTGGAAAATGAGAGAATTCTTATGGAATTTCATTGGGAGTCACACACGGAAAAGTTTTTAAAAAATTCTGATAATTTTGCTCTCATATTGTAAATAGTCAACAAGCGAATTATTAACATGTTTAAAATATATTATAAATATATATTTATCTCTTTTTACACATTCAATATTTTAACGAAATATTAAATACATAATATATACTTTATTGTAATTTTTTTTAGTGATGGATGAAGATGTTATATAAGTGAAAAATGTTTATCTCCGAAAACAAATTATTCAGTTTTTTTCAGTACATTTACAAATCTAGCATTTAAGGTTCCGTCTCTCTTCCTATAAATGAAAAATATTAGAAAACGTGCAATAAATTTTAGAAAGATTTTTGCATCAAAAAATCTTTAAGATTTTCTCTTTAATGTTTCTCTAAAATTTTGAATAAAAATACCTGGAAGAGCAGGGAATTCTTTTACAAGATTTGTGAGTAGACACTCTGTATATATTAAATATTAATTTTTTTTACGCGTCCTGTGATTTGTCGCAAACGTTCTTGCGCAATGTGATTAATCCGGGCGTCATTGTTGATAAAGATTTCGTTCCGCAATCTCTCGGAAAGTCCGCAATGAATCCGCTTTGGATAACAGATACGATTTCGATATCGAAGTGAAATGTTTTCTTATCGCGAGATTAATTTCGAGCTATACTACGTCGATATACTGCGTTGTAAATGTCAAAATGTATTCTCTTTTTTTTTCTAAAATTGCCCGCAATGTAAATCATTTGTTGAAGCGCCGCGTGTATTCGGTGGGCACGATAAAATACGCGACGTTTTTACATATTGCGTCAAATTTATTTTACATTTATTTGCATCAAAATTTTTTTTTTATTTTTGGTCATGTTTATAGAAATTTTTAAATCGCTGCACATACATTTTACATGAATTCCATCGTATATTTCAAAGTCTAAAATTTTTTGTGATAAAAAATTCGAGTGACTCATTAATCAATAAACTCTTGATCTCGACAGATCAGTATAATAACAAATAGCGTACAAATAATTCTTTGTAGAATTTTCTTGTTTAGTATATATTCTCAAGGGATAAAATTGATAAAATTTCACGTAATATCTTGAATGGTATAGAATCGCGAGAGTCGACAAAATACGAAAATACACGGATCGACAAGTGAAACCTCGCATCCTCTTTGCTGCATGCGTGTCGTCGCTCCTTCAACACGCGATTAGCGCGAGTACCGTGCGCGTGTTTCCAAGACTCGGTCGCTGCGGGCAATATCGCTGATTATTGCAATTTTGTTGCAATTCTCCGTCTCGTCGCCATTCGTCGTCATCGCGACTGTCGATACTAAAGGATCGCCGACCGTCATCAGCGCGACTTTCTCGCAATTTCTACACGACACGACCGAGAGGAGCATCCGTTGATTGAATTACCCCGATGATGACGTTCATTATTTAACATCCGGCTCGAATCGCGAATCTTTCAGCGCGAAACTAACGACTTTCGGTGCAGCGCTGAAAGAAACGATCGTAATCGCGTGGTTAAGGTTTTACGACCGCGTGTATATTATATACGCGCGTTTAGCATTTTGGAATACCTGTGCGAGTATCGCGCAATTCTCGCCCGCTCCCCGATCCTCTCGTCTTTCGAGCCTTCCCCTCGTCGGGTACCACGATATTTCCCTGAAACGTCTTCTCGCTCTCTTCTCTCCGGGCCGATGCACCAGCATGGCGCTGATAAACCGCTGGAACGCATTCGGTTTTTTTTCTACTTCTCTCCGGTAAAAATATGTTGCTCTTATCTTCGCTTCGTGTAGCCTGAGAAGTCGAGAAACAGGCGTGCCTCCCGACTGACGGACAAAAAGAGATATTTATCTGGTCCCCGTGCCGAGGTTCAGGAACGTACTCGCGCGTATTCGAGCTTTTTCCGCCCACGCCAGGAACGTCTCATGCTGGTGGCGATATTATATCCATGATGCTTCTTTTTGCCATGGTGGTTCGTGAATTAGGAATAAAGAAACCGGGTGAAGAGGGCGAGGGTCCGAGTGCCCCGCAGAGACTGCTCGAACTCGAAAGGGAAACCACCGCTCGAACTGAGACGACGGAGGAAAGAGAGAACCGTTGCGAATGTGTAAAGTATAATGTAACAGAGGGACTGCCGAACACGCGGCCACTCCGGTGGTCCCTTATGCGTGGGCCTCTCGAATGATGCGACCAACGCGGCCTTGCGATCTGATTGCGATCCTTCTTGACACAATTATTCTCAAACCAGAGCGAAACGTAGTCCGTCAAGGTAGATTGTATCTTCTTTCTCTCCGCAAATTACTATAATTTTATTCGTACAATGTTTTACCGCATATGTCTAAATACATTTAAATAACTCATATTAAAATATTGTAAATCCGAGTTATATAAAGTATTATGAATTGTAGTACAATATTAATTTATTGTAAGTTCTCATACATTTTCAAATAGGGTGGCTTACTCTGAAAAAATATAGAAACCTGGATTTCTTAAAGATTTTTTTGCATCTGAAAATTAATTAATTCTCATAGAATTTTATTGAGTCAGAATTTTTTTAAAAATTTTGATAATTTTGTTCTCATATTATAAACAGTCGGCAAACCAAGTGAATTATTAATGTGTTTAAAATATATTATAAATATATATCTATCCCTCTTTACATATTCAATATTTTAACGAAATATTGAACATGTAATATATATTCTTTATTGTAATTTTTATAAGTAATAAATTTGTATAGTAATAAATGCAAATGTTATGCATATGAAAAATATTTATCTTACGAAAACTCTATTCAGTTTTTTTCAGTTCTATTTAATACATTTGCAAATCTAGCGTTTAAAACTTAAGAGACTCTTTGTTGTTTCTTCTATTAATGAACAATATTAGAAAACACACAACACATCAATAAACAAATTTATTTTAGAAAATTATATCAATTATAAAAATCTTTAAAATATTCTTTTTAATATCTCTTTGAAATTTTAAATAAAAATACCTGGAACATTAGGGAATTTTTTTACAAGATTCGAGTAGACACCCTATCAAAATAATTTTAAAATATTTATTTCCAAAAAATATATTGAAATATAAAATAAAATTATAAAAAATATATTTTTGAGTAGATATCGGCATTGACGATGGACATTATTATTCATCTTACAATCGCAGGAATTAAAATTCGAAGATATGAGCTGAAAGCACGTGCTCGATCGTTCGAACGATGAGACGAGCGTCGATTATCGGTCGTCTGGATACGTTAAATATTTAAGCAAGCCACGGCGCGTACGTCATCGTCGGGGCCGCGAGATGGATCGCGTGTCGTCTAATAAATTCGGGACGGTTGAAGCGTGGCTACGAATTAATTAGACGCGCGCGAGCGAACTTGCGGAATGACGGAGTCGCGACGCGAAATCGCGAGTAGAGTTTGTCGTAAAGGCACGAGGCGTCGCGAGCCACGTGGCTTTTATTGGCATCGGATCATCGCGTATCGATACATTCTGAATTGATTAAACTCCAGCGTGTTTGTATCTGTGCAACGGACATTCGATAAGAGCGGACAAACATATCCGTGCGCACGTGCCCGAATGTAAGCCGGAACGACTTTAAACATCTCTTCGTTATTCGCTCGCAAGAGGGCTTGCGCGCTCGTTAAAAGGCTTTAGCGATCGTAAAGACCGGAAATGTTTTATTTATACGGTGCATATTCCCCGTGGTAGAGAAATTGATTTTATAATTCCCATGACGGGCGGTAATTAGCGGCGGCGATGTCGACGATGCGTAACGCCGGGCAAAAACGACACATATTGTGTTCGTCGAATATCGCCGAATGCATGTCTCTAGTGTGTTACGGCGAGAACGGGACGGATGTATGTTTCGTCCGGTGATTATTCGACAAGAAAATGGGAGGCATGCGAGACTAACGAAGCGCGAGCCCGATCGCGAGCGACAATCAAGAGCGCATAAAATCATTTCGGAGCGAGTCGTGATGCCTTTAGCGAGGATGTCCCACGGTGTGCGTCGTATCTTCCATGGCGCACGTTTTACTCACGGGTTTATTATATCGTCCCCGAACGACGATGAAAAAGAGCAAACAAACACCGCGCCTTCTTCCGAGAGCTCGTTGCATCGCTCGTTAAAAGTATTAATGTTGCCGAAAATATTCGTAAAAATGCAGGTGCGGTTAAACGAGTGTCCCTTTGTACATACGAAACCTCGATGTGCGTGTCTCACTTGCAGCAAATCGGTGATGCATCGATATTTAACGTTGCTCTCACTTATAACGATTATGATGTGGAGCATGAGAAAAATGTATATAATTATATCAGCTTTTAAATAAAAAATTATTGCGGTTATCGCATCGATATTATTACACGCGAAGAAAAAATAGAGTATGAGAAGCCCGATTTTTTTCGGAACCATGTGGATATTATATCTGCCACGAGATGTTTTTGGCTCTCGTTCGATTTTCTCGTCTCGCAACTGGCGAGGAACGACCGGAGTCAGCGGCCGAGGAATCACGCGACGCGCCCTTTCTTCGTTTTTCTTCGTTTCCTCCGTTTATCCGGGCGCCCGTAGTGGATCTTCGGCCGGTTTCGTGGTTTCTTCTTTGCCACACGCGCCCTTATACATATATACACCGCGGGCCTTCTTTCTATACGGGACTCTCGGCTTATATTATGGCTAGGCCTCTCTCTCTCTTTCCTTCTCTCTTCCTCTCTTCGGAACCCCGTGACTTTGCGCCGAGTCGCCGGGACTATAAATCTTCGGCTATTAAGACGGTAGTCCGCCGTTTTGATGGCCCGTGCCAGGACGCACTATCATCTCAATACCGCGTTACGTGCACGTGCGGGACGCCCGGAGTTCTTGTGCTCTATATAAACGTCCTATGGAGTCGTCCTGATTGGCTATCAGTGCTATCAGTGCCGTTGATACTTTAAATGCAAATGCAACTTTCTCGTTCCATTTATTCGAATTATTCAGTGCAAAAACACACGTCATGCACGAGAATAATACTCGTCATTTTGCCTAGTTATTTTATTCAATCTATAAAATCATTATATAGGTATCAGAAAGAGGGATATCTTTTGTTAGTTCAGAAGAAAAGTCAAATATAAGAATATTAATTGATAATAAATATCGTCGTTCTTTTTCATCCATTTGAAGATTTTGATGGTAATTTAGGACCCTAGAAATTTTCTTGCGAAAATATTTTCGAGCGTTTATTTAACATAATGCTGGCAATACCGATAATCGAGAGAACAATGCGTGGCCAACTACCGGGACACAAGTAGGTGCGGCGTGTTTGCCGTTGACAAGTATCACACGATTTAACAATGTTTAAATATTGTCGCTTCGAGTGTCTTCGCGCGCGTTCTAACATAAGCGCGCGGCCAGGTCGTAGATAAACCGTCCCTTGCTTGCATAGCGCTCTCGACTACCGCGTATCGCCGGTTGTTCACCTTTCTGCTCGTGTACACATCGAACGAGAGAGAAGAAATATGGATTTTCGTAATTCTCGAATATCACGACACGCATACTACACGCGTTTACTTTTTCTCTCCTCGAATCTAGACTACGGATTATCGAGTCGTTTGGCGTTTTGTCCGCTCTCGCCTCTTCTCTCTTTTTCGTTTCGCAAATAAAATTTATATCAGGTGGAGAAAAAAGTTGCGCACGTGATAGACGTTATCTGGACAAATCTATCTGGATGCATAAGTCACACGGATTGCTACAAACGCCGCGTACAATCGTGTCACGTCGGCAGATTGAAAATTAATTGCCACGAGTCGACATCGGGCGACATCGTCGGCGATAATACTCGTCAACGATTTTATTTTTGCTCTACAAGTTTAACGTCGATAAGCACAAAGTGATAATGAAGCAATTGGGACGTCGCGAGAGACTGGTAATCTGACATAGCAATTATAATCGGCGCGAAACTCTCTCATCCGATGAATCGAAAAGAGAAAGAGAGAGAGAGGGAGAGAGACAAGTCGATGGAGGAGCGAGAGAGAGAGGCCGCCTGGGCAATCCAGGGAAGAGAACATTCGCCTCGTAAATCACTGGACATCGATAAGAGTCGTCGCGGCGTCCGCGCGACGTCCCTCGTTAATAATTGATACAATTAACGGCCATTCATTAGAGCCGCTTGCATATACAGGCCCAGAATACGGCACTCTCGTATTCGCGTGACGCAATTTACGTCTGGCCGATCTGTTTTCGCCTCGGTATTGCAGCGCACGTGTCGCGCTATCATTCGATTTCTCCCATCTTGGTGTCATTCGCGAACGATAATTTACGCTTACATCGACGGGATATTACCTCGCTCATTTGATTTCGCAACTCTGAGATTGTGTTCCCGGATCCGACTAAAAATTGATTCGGGCAGTTACATCAGCGGCGAATATCGCGATCTCGTGCTGTGTCGCAGCCTGCCGTTTATTCGCTCGATTCGAACCCGCGGTGTATTATCCCGGAACACGACAATCTCGCGGGAGTCGACGCGATTTTTATCAACAGCTTTAGGATTATTAAGGCTATATGAGATTGCTTATTTTTCCAGGGCGTGAAGGGATCGCGCTTCGTTTCTCTCGTAATGAAAAAAGAATTATTATCTCTCACGCGAAAGTTAATTTTTATGCTCCGCGGAATCATTGTCCGAGTATGGTTTTCCTTTGGTTTTCTATCCTTTCTAAGTTGGATCGTTGTTGTCGTGAATTTTCAGCCTTTAAAAAACTTGCAGTCATTGCGGCGTCGCTTCTCTTGGAGGACGCGAGAAAGGTAATAGAGTGTATTTTTGGGAAAAACCTGGAATTTCAGGAATTTTTGTTTTAATTCTGAGAAAGCAGAGGATTCTCATGGAATTTATTAAGACTCAGGGAATTTTTTAAAAATTGTTTCTTTAATTTTTTTATATTATAAATGTCTGCTAGTGCTGCTATTGAAACTCTCAGCACTAGCATATATTATTCAATTCATAAATATTTATTTTAAAAAATATATTTAATAAAAAATTTGAAATTTTTTAAGTTTAAAATATATTAAAATGTTTTATTTATGTTAGAATATAAAATATAATAAAATTTTATGATAAAATTTTTATTATAAAATATAATAAAATTTTGAATATAAATACTTGGAAAATCTCATAGAATTCTCCGGGAATTTATTTATAAGTTTTGAATATATATCCTGGGCAATAACATTCGCGCGAATTCGCGTAGGAGGTGCGACGGGTTCGTTAATTAATTAGGTATTTCGAATCGATAACGATGCCCCTCGTCGACGTGGCCGCGCTTATGCATATGCATCGCGGCTTTATGAATCCTTTCCCGCGCGAACAAGCACCCGGTCGTCGCGCACAGTCGACCATTCACTCTTGCTTCTCTTTTCTCGCCTGTCTCTCTTTATCCGATGATCTCTTCACCTTTTTCGCAGTCTCACTTTCGCTCGTCCCGCTTCTTTTTCCGTCGTCGCGCGCGTACGCGAACTAATTAATACGAGCTCTA
Source organism: Camponotus vicinus (assembly GCF_025532165.1). Classification (NCBI taxonomy): domain Eukaryota; kingdom Metazoa; phylum Arthropoda; class Insecta; order Hymenoptera; family Formicidae; genus Camponotus; species Camponotus vicinus. The sequence goes on from NW_028141981.1 coordinate 17,552,564, forward strand.
CGCGAACCCATCCGTCCGGTACAGGATCCACCTATGCGGGTACCGACCTGACTGCAAGATATAACGATCTCGTCAAGGCCGAATCACAATTTCACCGTATTACACTACAATCTTATTGGGAGTGTTGAAAACTACCGGTATGTTACCGCCGCCAAGATTTATGATCGGCGGCCGAGATCGAATTTAATTCCCTCAAAAAATCGTCGCAATCAATTATAAGATGCTAATCGTGCTTTAACCAACAGCTTCACCTGGAACATTGATCTACTCTACACGCGAATTTTTTATTTATTATTCCTTTAACCTTGATACTCATTTTAATCGCAAAATTTACATCTATATTACGGTTATATGTCCGAGTTATAAAAGAGAAGAATTATTTGATATATGGATGCGCGTGTAATGGATTCGAAAGGCAAAAGTGGGGCAGTGATGCACGCCTGCATTTACGTCATTGACAGCGTTCAATTAATTTCGTTGATTTAAAGAGTCGCGTAAATTAATCAAAAACTTTGGCAACAAATACACGTACTTTCTTTATTGTTTGCTGAAAATATTGAAATATTTATCATTATTAGACATTATTATTATTCGTTCATAAAATGATTTTGTGAACATTTTTTTCTAGATTATTTTCTATTTCGTTATCGATACAATTCTTCGGTTCGTCGTACTTATTTAGAACGCGAAGACCCGGTGGTCTCGGGTATTCGCAAAACACATTCGCGAGTAACCGCCAGACTTTCGAAGCCCCAGTATCCGCGAGGCGCGAATCCCCGCACTCATTTACGCTCGTACGTGCGCATCGCGCGCATCTCGCGCATACATCACGCATTCGTTGGTACAGCATGCATCGCGCGTCACGATGCAGTGGCGTTCGAGTGGAAGCGAGGGGGAAGGTAGAGAGAGAGAAAGAGAGAAAAAGCGCATACATGTATGATGACGAAGGAACGAAAGAGAGTGAAAGGGGAGGCTTAAAGTGGGGGCACCCTCTTCGTCGCCGGGCGTTGCTTCCGACTGCGTCGTCCCTGTCGGCTTATAAATAACACCATCTCCCTGTTTCTTCGTGCGTTTCTCAGTTTTTCTTCTGCCTCCGCTTCTTCCTCCTCCGGCTCCCGAGCTCCCGAGATACTTGACCGCCGCTCGCAAGCCTAATTAATAACACGTGATGAGCGATCGTGGCAAAACCTCCCGAGCCGAAAGATCGCGAGCGCAGCAAGAGAGCCGGCGAGAAGATGTAAGAGAGAGTGAGTGACATGGCCTGGACTAGACATCACGAGGGATTTCATTCGGGAATAGCGATGTCATAAAGACAAACGTACTGTTGTTGGAGATCTAAATACCGAAAGAATAGCAAAGATATTATTTATATCTTTTGACCGAATTATAAATTTTCTTGCATCATTAATAGGAGATACATAAAGAGGTAGACAATTGGATAATTCGTTAAGAACCATTTAAAGAAATATTTAATGAATATATTTAATGAATATACGAATAAATTTTGATTGACAAGGAAACTTTTATTTTGTGTCTTTTACAAAGAAAAAATTTGAATTACTCCGCATAACTTGTACAATTTTGTATCGGAATGCGAAGGCTATTCGCGGGAGATCGGTTAACGATGGAAGCTGACGCTGCATCGTGGTAACTAAGTCGTTATTGGTCGGACGAGCAACAAAACCCCCGTCGGATATAGAGAACACATTGTGTGTAACGTCGGTTGCGGGGAGGCGAGAGCGAGAAAGACGTCGTGGCGAATCGCGTCTCCTCGCACCATCTCGCGAGGGAGCACCCGGGTGTTCTGCGTTGTGTGTTCGTTACTGGACCGATAGCATCTTCGCTTTTTTTCTCCCGCTCTGTCCCTTCCTCTCTCTGTCAGCTCCGTCGCGTTCTTGTTTCTCTTCCTATCTACTCGCTCTTCCCTCCCTGCTCCCTCCCCCCTTCTTCTTCTCCTTTTTCACTGTCCGCTCGCCGATGAGGAGGGGCCCTGAAGTGTCGAAGACCCGATACATATTCCTTCGACGCCGACGTTCCTGTCTTACAATGCGGACGATTGTTCCGTTCTTCTGGCGATTTCGATTCCTTGCTGTCGTCGGTAACTTCTACTATATTTTAAGTGGCTCGGAATACGTTTATGTGCGATACTTTTATAATAGCAACGTCCATACTTTATTTTTGACATTGGGGGAAGCGGAGGGAGACATTATCGCAGCTTTATTCTCCATATTAGCCATGTATCTCGATATCTCGATGGGCGGTATATGTAAAGCATAAATTTTTCAATAAGTGCGTATCCCCATAATCTTCGATTTTATTTCGCTCGAGAGGCAAATGGCGTTTCCATCTTCCGCGTACGAGCAACGAAATGCACTTCGCAAAGGCCGATATCTCGTCCGCTTGTCGCTCGTAGCCGTGGTTACAAGCGCGGGATTATACCTGCCCTGTCTCGCTTAAGAGCATATCCTTCCTCGGCGAAAAGACGACGGGGCCGTAGTGGGCGAGCTTCGAAGGAGTCCACTATCTCGGAGAGCACTCATCGCAACCGCTTCGTTATCGGCCGCGCGGAATCATAATGGACCATAATTGCATAAATATAATGTTAATTAACAATTAAGATTGCCGCTTTGCCTAATTGAATCACCTCTTTTGCTGCCTCTCCGGAGGGAGAGGGAGAGGAGAGAGGACAGGATGACATTACCAACATACGATCTCCTCTTCGCGGTGAGATTGCATGGAGAAGGAGGGAATCTCGGGTGGTCTTTATCGGAAAATTATACCGATGGTACCTGCCGAGACTGCGTCTTTGATACCGCGCGACCGCGGAAGACAATTATCACGCTTTTCGATCTGTATCCAAGCATTGGCGTTTTTCTAAACGTCGTCCTAAACAGACAAGTGTTGCGTTTGGAAACGTCAAGATGAATTTCTCTCCGTAATATTTCCTTCCTCGAAAATTCTCGAGTTAAATGGAGTAGCTATTCTCTCGGTTAACGAACGTTCCATGCTGGCGCCCCTTGTGGATACCTCCATGGTCGTTTACCCGCGATATCAAGTACCGTCCGAATTCCACGCGACCGAGTTCAGATACGCAATTAGCGGAATGCAGATGCAATAATAATGAATTCCCGTTAATAACCGTCGCTGCTGCTCCATCGCGACGGCGGCATATTTACCGGAAGAGATAAATGGAAGCGCACGAGAGAGGGCGTGCAAAATAAAAAGGTCGAATCCGCGCCGGAGAGCCGTGACGGGTCGATCTGCGTTGCCGGGCTGCTGCCGTTGACGATGCAGCAGCGCGCGATTAAATCATGTCTGCTTCATGTTCCTTCTACTCTGCCTCCCTTTGCCCCTCCGATTTCTCGATCCCACCCTGCAGCCTTTTCTTCGCCGTCTCCTCTTCCCCCGATCCGAACCAGCCTCCGATGCCTTTTTTCTGTCTCCCGCGTCCATCGAATGCATTTTTATTCAATTCTTTTTTTTTCTCGTTTCAGATGGTTCAAGCGATCCAAGTCCTCCGGTTTCACCTCCTCGAGCTCGAAAAGGTGAGTATTCTTCACGTCCGCATTACAAGGCTCATAACGTTATTACCGATTCAATCTCATGATATATGTATATGCGCGATGCATTACTGCAATTTATTTCTTCGCTATCCAAGTTTATTATTTTATCTTTACATATTTTTAATGTAAAGAAGAAATTTCTATCTAAATTATTACTACAACCATCGTATCTTATTTTTTTGCAATTTGTTTTACGCGTATATTTCTACTTTATTTTCAATTAAAATAAAAAAAAATGATTCTGAAAGTACTTAAAAACCTCGCGTGAAATTCTCACATGCCGCAAGAAGCAGTTTTCTACTTAAGTGTACGGCCGACTGGAAATTCTCGCGATCGGTCGTATTGTAAGAGATTACCGCGTTCGCTCGGCGATAAGTCGCCTTTAACACCTGAAAAACGACTGTTATGACTGCGAGGGCAATTTTCCGTAATTGCAGTGAAAGCTCGGAATCGCTCGGATCTACGGCGCATTCGTCGAGACTGCGAATCGACTCTAACGTAAGTGGAGTCATTTTGCTGTCCAACGCGGCGACGAACGCGTTACCTCGTTTCTCGCGCAGTTGTTTGCTCTGAAACAACTCTTGTTTCTTGTGTTTCTTTTTCCCCTCTCCCTCTCTTTTTTTCGTCCGTTGTAGAGCACCTCCCCTTCTTTCCGATCGGCAAAACGAAATGACAATGCGTGCCGATATTTTACAAGACAGCCAGTTGTCAGCCCGAGCCATCGCGGTGAGAAATTATACAGCAGTTCGCGCGAGCGGTGAAAGTGAGACATCTGTCGAGGGAAATTCTGTCGAGACCGCGGGTTTTTCACCGAGTGTAAACGAGAGAGCCGGGAGCTCGTTTCGCCGCGAAATCTTTCGCTTTTCGCTCGTTGCCACCGTGTTTCACGAGATTCTCGGAATCATGCTCCTTTTTCATCGCGCTGCTATAATTTCGATAAGACAGATAACAAGTCTCTCTCTCTCACTTTCTATGCAAGAATTCTTTGACATGTTCTCTCTCTCTCTCTCTCTTTGTCGAACGACTTCGCCCGCGGGATATGGAGGCGGGTCTGGTTTACCCAGGCGCTTTTTGCGGCGATATTTTATCATACAAAATAGCGGACACATCCATCGCATTTCCATCGAAATGGCAGCTGACGTGGCGGCAGCCATTGGCCGTCGCGCGCTCTTCGAGACCTCTTCGTGGTCTCTCGTCGTTGCCAGCCGCTCGGCCGGTTTGATCGCGCGCAATTTTATAGCAATTTTCCTCATTTTCGACGATTACATTATTATAATGCCGCACCACCCGCGGCGGATTCAGCTATCGGCTCTTGGATGCGTCACTATCGGCACGAAAGTATGTATTAGTTCCGCCAAGATCCATATTTGTCCGCGATGGAAAATTGGCTCAGATTCCATCACGACACAAAATGGAATGCATCTATTTACTTCAAGTAAAATCAGATGGAATACACAAATTTCGCAGCAATTCTACGTGTAATACTCGAGGTGGCGTATCTTAAACTGGACGAGAGGATCATTAAGCCAGCGAATAAATCACCGAAACGCGGCTGTGCCTTCGCATCGGCTTATCTGCATCGAGGCAAATGAATTTACTAATTGGAGCTCGCTCCAAATTACAGCTACGTTTCCGTCTATCGCGATAACGTTTATTACTCGTTACTCGACGTGCCTCTAAATTTGCTCTCGTTAATGGAAGCACACGATTAAAGAAATTAGCGGACGCGGCAGATAACGCGGCTTTATTCTTCGAACGCGCTGAAAACGATAGTCGTCAGTGTCGCCGATACTCGGTAACTCGTGTTGTAAGTCTGGTCTCGTCACGTATGTCGAATCCGCCAAAGTCCGGAGACGAGACGAGACGTGGCTTGGCACGCCATCGATGGTAACGGAGATTGAAACGTTTCTGGTCTCCGGGGCCTCTTCTAGACAAGACGAGATACGAGCGAGCGAAGCGGAATGTAGCGGGCGCGCGATGAAGAAGATTCCATAAATATCTGTGCTCGAAATGGAGGAGAGAAAGAAGGAGAGAGAAGAGAGCGGCGCGGAGAGAGAATGAGAGAGAGGAAACCGATGGAGGGAGGCTCATGGTAGCCCGCGGTGCTCTGCCTCGTGCATTTAACATTTTCGAACCAATCGCGTATTAGCATAATTACGTTTTGCCGGGGCCCGGTGCGCGGAAGGAAGGTCCGGTCAGGCCCTCTTTTCCCTTCTTTTTCTCTCTCTTCTTCTTTGCCTTTGCGATATTTTCTGTCGGCGCAGCACGGTCTCTTTTTCTCCCTTTCTATCCTTCTACTTTCGCTTCTCTCCTCGTCTCGCAGGACTTCGGACAAACCGCCTCGCGCGTACACCGGTTAGAGAGCGGTAAATTTCTTATGGGATATTATGGCGTACACAGTGCATACCAACGGGATTCGTACTGGTACAACACGCGGGCGACCTCCTCCTGCCCGCGGACGCGCCGCACGAAACTGGTTCTAAACCTATGCCAGCGCACGTCGCGTCGTTCTCCCTTGCTAGAATATCCTTGTGTTCTCCAAGCACGCGTACATATGCAAGTGCTTTACGAACTTTCGGACGTTTCTCGGTGATCTTGCGACTGGACGATTTTAACCGAACCGTTTGCTGCGAGAATCAAGTCCTTTAACGGGCTTTTAAAGTTTCATTAACAGATATACGTCTTTTAAATTTATTTAAGTCTCTCAAATTTATTCGACAAAGATTTTTTGTGAACTTTGTCGAGATTTTATTCGACGAAATGTGGATTAATTTCATGGCTGTAAAAAAAAAATTCGAGGACGGATCGTCATCGATATCGCGCTGGAAAGAGAAGGAAGCGAGAGCCTGACCGTTCACTACGCACACCCGGTATACAAATATCCTGTGCGTGCCGTAAGGGTGGTCAGGTTGCGAATCGGGCCGCAAGAGAGGGAGACCGGGACAGACACCCCGAAACCTTCATTACCTTCGGCTTCAAAGGAGCCCATTGTGCCGTAAATGGGGTTCCCCGTGTTCCTTCTTTTCTACTCTCTCGCTCGTATGTACCTTGGATCCGCTCCATTCTTCGGCGTTTGCCTTTCCGAGAGTCCGTGAAGAGACAAGGCAGGGCGGAAGGGGCGAATGTAAGATAGGGAGATGGGAAACGCTTTACCCGTTCTTTCCTTCGTTTACGTAAATTTTCGAGCAATTTCGAGGCCGAATGAAAAGGGACACGAGGTCTTCGAGTTCGTATAAATGTCGCGGCACGCAGAATATTCTCTCTCATTTCGTGATAACAGAGGCAGCTAAAAAAAAGAGAGAATCATTTAAATGCTCTGAATCGGAAACTGGTTTTGACGTAATCGTTCTTCGTCTTTGAAACAGTATATAAGCACAGAATAATCACGCAATACGATAAATAACAATTTTTTTATTAACTTAAAGAATTTACAAATTTTTCCAATACATACACTTCCGCATACATAATTATATATTTGGAGATAGTTATTAATGTATAACATAATTTTACGAATATTAATGTAATTTTTTCTTCATATTATTCAAATAATTTGAATAGAATCAGAATCAAGATTCCTAAAATAAATTTTGTTGGCGACCTATATTTTGACTTATTGTGAGATAGAAAATTCTGATCTTTCTTTGGATGCGTTCTTGGCATAAGGAAGGTTCTCAAAGGCAGCTGCAGTGAATGGAATTCAACAAAGCAACGCAGCCATTTCTCTTTCGCGCATTAAGTCAATCATGTATAAAAAGAGGCGTCTCTTTGTAATGCATTCAAAAATTGTTAGCATGTCAAATAAAATAAAAATCTCAAGTTACAGCGATGTTGCTTGCATACACAAGGCATTGTTAAATAAATTTCGTTTTTATATTTTATTAATATCTCACTCTTCATGAAGAATAATATTTATAAAAATTTTAATGAGACTCTCTTCAAATATATCAAATCATATATAAATGCGATGACTATAATTGTTTTATTCACGCGATCGTCGATAATTTAAGAAGCAAAAGCGAGACCGGAAGGAGACGCGAGATCGCTCATTGATTTCGAGTAGTCCTCCAATTCTTACTCGAGGACATCGATATAAATCGCATTACCACAGCCGGTTAAATCTTCGATCGCGGCATTCTCACTAAAAGTTTAATTCGATCGATGATAAACTTCGTTTCGAAATTGAATCGTAATTTAACTTGCGCTAAAACATTAAGTAGTCACATTCAGATCTCGGGGATTATTTTCGTACAACGTCATCCAATTACGGACGCAGGGCGGCGCGTAGCCCGAAATTTGTTTCGCTCGCCTTCGTTTGCCAGATAACGGAACCACTTTGTCGTATCTCGCGCCACGAGATATCCCCGGATGACATTCTCTCCCCGAAAAAAATCGGACCTAACCACGTTGTCCTCCCGCTCTTTCCGCCGATGACCGCCAAAAGCGATCTCGGAAAAGAGAGACGCGAGCGATCGAGCGTCTCGTTTTATCACCGGGGACGACCTCCCTGTATCCTGTATCAGTCTCCCTTCTGAGATCATCGTTCACGGTATAAGATGACGCGAGAGATTCAATGGTAGGATAGATTGCAAAAACTCGCGTGCTCCAAAGCGATCGTATCATGTTTTGCATTGTTGGAGTATCCAACAGTCATCGATCTTATCGAAAAATGCTTTTCCGATCATTTCGAGATTATCAATCAGCGTTAGTTTTATCCTGTTCAAATTAATATTAATAATCTGAAAGTTTAATATTTTTCTGTAAATCTTTTAATCTTTAATTTTTTCATTATTTCAATTTTCTGCTAAAAGTGAAATTATTCACTTTTAGTGAAGTTGTTTACTCTCACAAACTGTTTTGCCTATAAAATGTGACGATATTAAAATTATTAATACATTTTTCAGATTTAAAATTCTAATATATATTTTTTAATATATACACTGAGCGAGACGAGATCGTTGATTTGAAGCGTTAGACGATGGCAGGGAGATATGCAGGCTCTTTATTTCTTTTCTTCGCAGAGCATTGTCGCTCGGTTCGACTCGACTCCCGGCGGATCAAATTCTAACCAGTCTGGCATTATAGCCGCTGTCCTTCAGAGTCCTTCGTCTTCTTCCACCCGCCCTTAGAGGTCCTCGCATTAAAGAGAGAGTCTAGTCATCCAGAGGAAGGCATTGTGTTACGTTGCGTCGCGATGATACGTCGGAGGCAAATAGCGCTGGAAAAAACTGCCTGTGAGAGAAGCGCGATCGAGGAACATCCGAAATTATCGCATTATTAGTTCCGATGAGAAGCCCCTCATTTTTCTGAAGAGAGGTAAACGAGCACGACGAATGTTTGTTGATCGATGTGAAAAATATATCATCGTCCTGTAGTGACTTTGCATAAAATTTATAACGATGTTATTGATCGCTCTTAATAATATCGCGATTGAAACTCTTTTGATGAGCAAAAGCGATTCAGTAATTGCGTTATCTTATCCAATATGCAAAACGTTTGATTAGAGGACATGTATTCCCTATATCGATTACCGCGAGCATCAAATCTATTTCTCTATTCTTTTGAATGATGTAGGATCATTTACATTTACGTAATTCATTTCTTGAGTTTATTGTCAAGAGCGAATCGCTGTCAGCTAGGCTTCTTGATCGGTCGACGGAAACTTGCGAACATCATGAGACTTCTCGCATACGCTTAACCGATGATAAACACGCGTATTGTCCTCCGTTCGTGTTCCCGATACACGCCACTATTGGACGATGCCGCCTACGGCAAAGATGGCCGTCTTCTCTATTATATATAAATGCCTAATAAGAGCGTTATAAGTGAACGTTAGGACGATATGGAGGTAGGCAAGATAATACTTGCAAGTTGTAGTAGCCCCGGGAGTGAAAGACGATGGGAGGAGAGGGTGTACGTTTGCGAGGGAACTGTCGTACACGGCTTCATAATACCTCGACTCGCCGCCGACGATTTACATATAACAAGATAACGATTTTTATTTGCTTTTGCTTATATAATACGTTTATTCTAAACGGAATCAAGGAGGCAAATCAGGCAGGAAGATAGGGCCGAGGGACGCGAGGATAGGACGAGGACTGGAGGATGAGTCGAGAGGGGGACGGAGAGAGGATCGACTATCCTATAGGCCTGTCAGGCCTCATTTGCATACATAACATTCTGGTCGACTGGACACCGGTCAGACCTCCTCTCCATCTCCCTTTTTCTCGTTCTCTTTCTTCGTTCGTTCGTTGCATCGGTTTCTCTTTAGCTACCAGATCTCGACCATCTTCCACAGCCTCGAGATGCGCGCTCTAGTCTCCTCCTTCTCCTTCTTCATCTTCGTGTATCGATACGCCGCGTTTGAATCTGCTGTGCATCTCTCTCTCTCTCTCGTTCTGCTTTTCTCTCTTTCTTTCTCTTTCTCATCGTGCCTCTCGCGCCATGGTAAAGTCATGAGTCGATTGGATCCATTCGACGGAATCCGTCTATTAATCATTTCCGGCGGCATGGTTAATCAGCTACCTTGAAAAGTATCTTTTGGAAAACTTATCTTCGTACTCCGATGGAGCTCGATTTAATTGGTTCTCGAATCTAGCTTACGACTAACGAACGTTTCATCTCTCTCTTTTTCATATTCCAGGTACACGAGCTCTGCGACAACTTCTGCCATCGATATATCAGCTGCTTGAAGGGCAAGATGCCGATCGACCTCGTGATCGACGACCGGGAAAGCTCGAAGCCACCCGAGCTGGGTAACGGTCTAGACGGCGGCGGCCCTAGGAGCACCGCCGACAGCACCAGTCATACAGACGGAGCCAGCACGCCGGACGTCGTGAGTACCTCACCATCGTCAACGTCTTACTATCCGCACGACGCGCTCACCCCCCACCACCACCATCACCATCACCACCACCATCACCACCAGAGCCAGAATAATAACAATAATAGTAATAATAATCACGCCGGGATCGGCAGTACCGCCACTACCACCCCCCTGCAACTGAGCAACCAAAACCAAAGCCAAAACCACCACCCTGCGCCGCAGTCGAACACCACCACTACTACTGCTATTACCCCAAGTAGCGCCGCCACAACTCCCAACTCCCTAAAGCGTACGCACCAACAGATGATGATGGCAGCCGCGGCGGCATCCGCGATGGCCACCTCGCCGCACGCAGCCGCATCCGCGCCCCCTGCGCACGCGCACGCGCACGCCGCCCTCGCCGCCTACCATAGCATTAGCTCGGCCGTTTATCCATGCTCGTAATAGATTACGCGACTTCCGTGCCGATTTTACGAGACCTTTTCTCTTTCTTCTCTGTTGTCCTTCCCGCGACATTATTACCTTCCTCTTATTTGCTTATCCTCGTTCTACTTCTTCTTCGTGGTCGCGTTCCGCTATCTTGTTCTTGTTCGTGGATGTCGAAGCGAGTGTCATCGAGCACCCCTGGGATCGAATCTACGCGATTAAGATAATAAAACGTAAGAATCGCATAGAGTGTGTTGTATCTTCAGGGTTGATCGCGTTCGCCCACATGGCATCGCGATCGATCTCGCTCGTCTTTTGAGAGACGAATCGATTCCTCTCTCTCATTCTCTTACGACATCGGGAACGGTCTGTGTGCTGCGCTAGTTCAGTCAGTCTAGTCAGTCACTGACAACAGCGAGCCAGGTCGAACGCGCACGGTGCCCTCTGATTCGCTTTCGCATAGAGGTCATACACGCGTGGGAGTTTGAACATGCGAGCCCGGGCCCGTGAGAATGGGCCTGGTGCTCTGTAGAGAGACAGTAATCTAGTACCTGATCGATGACGAGACTCGTGGGCAGCAGCTTCTAGCGCTCTGTTCTCGTCCTCGTTAACGTCTTCGTTCGACCTTTGCAGAGCAAAGAGGGCTACTCGACGTTTCGTGGGATATGTTAGAATGTATGCCGTACGCGAGCAATAACAGATCGCGCTCGTATTGTTGGACTGGCGCTACTTGTTGGAACTCTCTCTCAATATCTATTTTCCGTAAGTGTCTCGTACTGCTCCGCGAGGATGAATGCCGATCTTCTCTCCGGCACTTGACTGGCTTTGAGTTCATTCATTCAGTCTTGTTTTTTTTTCTTCGTCTAAGCTCTCTAGTTATTCGAGATTGTAGATTTTATTTGTTCGTCGCATTTTTTTACATTTATCTTTGTTAAAATGTATCACTTGTGTTAAGTTTTCTTTGTATAAATCTTGTTGATTCTGCGCGTACAAATGGAAAAAAGGAGGGAGAAAATTGGACGTAGAGATTCGCTTTTTTTTTTTAAGTCTGAAAAGTGTCGTGGTGAAGCTGGATGCATCTGGGTCCATCGTCTTCTCAGGTTTGCCAAATGGCCTTTTCGCAATACTTTCACGTAGCTCTTGCGACGATTAAATTTGCGCTTAATTAATTCGCGTGAATTTTTGCTCGACCGTATTGTAGATCTGACGCAGACTCGATTACATAAGGTTTCGTGCCTGTGGCGCGTAGTAGAAGAATGTTTCTAAATCTGTTTCGAGCCAGACAGACAACGGTCGTCCGTTGACATCGACCCTCGATCCACTTTCAAAACATATTCAGATATTCTCGCTCGAAATCGCCTTGGAAACCAGTCGTAATGGGCTATTATCGGTGCGAGAGCGCCGAACGAGAGCTCGCGGCTTGTTCGCAGCCTTATGCAACCAATCGTGCGTTTTGCTCTTCGTGCGGCTGGGACGCGGTCGGCCTCTTTCCATCTGCAGGCCCGGCAGTTATCGGAAATAACGAGATACGCGGTTCGCGCGCGTTCATCGGTAAACCGCTTCGAGAGCGAGGCATCCGTTCCATCTCGGAGCTTCTCTCCTCTCTCTCTCTCTCTCTCTCTCTCTTTTTCTTATTATCTTGCAGCCTTCTCTCCCGTCTCTCCCTCAAGGTCTCTCGCGGCACGTCACGACGCACGAGACAGACGTACAAGATACTTAAAAGAACGGGCATTAGCAAAGGAGGGCGCGTTCGCGATCTTTCCGCGCGACAATCGTCAGCAAAGTAGGTCGTCGAGTAGCTAGAGATAGGCTAGATGGAGAGGTGCGAGAAAAATCGAGGTAGTAGTTTAACTGGTTCGAAAACGTCTTTTTTCTTCGCGTTGGATATGGCGATCGAACGCAAGTGAAGGAGGGTAAGGAGAGAGAGAGAGAGAAAGGGCAAGACAACAACACGCGGGTTACTTCGAATGTCACGCAAACGTCGCGAGACCGTATCAGGTGTATAGCGACAGAATGAAGAGACAGACGGTCAATTAACTGAATTTTATCGCGGTGTAGGGAAGGGCAACCGGGGTGCGAGTAACCCGGTGTTACATTTTATATACTCTTTTTCTTTTCATTTAATTTTCTACTTTTTTTAAAAATATAAATACCGCAATTATTGACCGCGATTTATGCACGGGGCGCTATAAGGGCGAGAGAGCACGCGCGCCTTTGATAGCTAACCGGCCTCGGTGCAGCGCGCGTCGGATGATGATCGATACTATCGCGCGCGGTAGGCGTGTTTACGACAGGCATTATATCGTCTACGCGGCGTCTACTTTCCTGAGGTAGCTTCTCTTTCGTGGGCGTACACGCGCTCGGGTGACGTCGCAGCGCGCGTCTTCCTACGATTAAAATACGAGGTAGCAGTCGAGGCCATCGATTCGCTGAACTAGATATTAATCGTGATCTGAATATACGTAATAGGATTAAGGCTCACACGTCACAAAAAAAAAATGAATTTTGTGTCTATTTTTAAACTGAACGATCCGAGTTAGGGAATGCATGAAAGGCATAAAGAGCGAATGGGTACGCGAGGCAGTGAGTAGGATGACGTAATATGTGTGAATCGTGTTTAATGAGCACGAGATAGACTGTAGCATTTAATTTATTGTCTTTAATTTGAGGTTACCGGGAGTTGGCAAGTATACTGTATAAAACATGTAACGACGGGACGAGACAGGAATTACGAGATATACGACGAGCGAATGTGACCGTACTAGACACAGACTGCAGAATCTCTTTGAGCGCGAAATTGCGTTCGCGGGTGTGCGACCGGGATCGAGTTGAGCGAGAGTAGCGCAAACGCAGAGCAAAAGGCATATTTGAGATCGGTCGAATCGACGAATGCGAGAGCGAAAAATGCAACTAAAGTCGTGCGCAATCGAATTAGCCAGCTATTGTCACTAGGTCTCGGTACTCGTAACTAGGGAGTTGTGTGAGGTACTAGTCCTGATCGGCAGGGCGCGCGAGGTCCACCCCCCAATCCCCCGTACTTAATAACCCTTGTATCTTATATGAGAGAAATAAGATGAATAATATCTCGTAAGAGCGAGGAGTCAAACTTTCTTGCTGGTGCCCCGCTATATCGCGAGAAGAATTTTCAGGAAATTTGCCGCCCTGATATCGTTATGATTTTCATTTATTATATCTATTTTAATTGAAACTAGTTATATATTACATGTTTATAAAAGTCGCACATATTATAAATGTAGTTTATATAATATAATGTTATTATATTATATTATATAATTATAAACATGCAACATATACTGCAACATATGTGCTATGTATTTCATTTCCTAAATGAAAATATCGCGTGTATTCGTGTATGTCGTTCTTGCGAATTACATACAAGAGTGCATCTATCTGTCCTCACAACATATAATATATGTCTTGAGATTTCACTTGGGTGGAAGCAAACCTGAAGAATCTTCGATTTTACATGGCAGATACGTAAAATTGTATGCAGGGCACCAGAAGGAGATCTAACATGGGGGACAATTTTAATCCGAACGCCGATTGAACGCGATGGCGATCTTTGACAAGTTCGCTATCGCGACTCGGCGCGGGGACGCAAGATGATGCAAGGGTGTACGAGGGTTGGAAGGTGGACTTTGGCACCGGTCGATCGGAACCCTAGTTACGAGTGCCGAACCTAGGGCCGAGAGGAGTATAAACCTCTCGGCTTTTATTAGATGTTGAAGGAAAGAAACAAATATGATTCGGAGTAAAAGATAGAGGAAAAAAATGAAAGGAAACAGAAAACAAGGATTAATGACAATAGTCACACGAAAGAACGAAATCCGAAGCTTATTTTTGTTTTACGCTATGATAATCTTTCAAGGATCGATTATTTCAACGCGATTTATTTTAGATTGTTATATAGAATTTGTTTAATATCGAATTTCTCAAATTTAACTCAATCTATTTCGCCTTGAAGACTGAATCGTTGATTTTATGTCGTTGGATAAAGTGCTAAAAATTTTTATGATTTGATGATTCGATTTAGAGATGTTAAATCGGTAAAAGTGTGCTGGAAGAATTTTTACGATTTAATAATAAACGATTCGTTTTTCAAGATTGTGTCATTACTTCTTTTTTAAATAAAAAAAGTAATGCGCTTAAATGATCGATTCATGATAGATAATTTTATCGTGGAGCATCTTTGTGTATTTTGAAAAACTCGATGCGCATTTGCATGTGATGCACACGAAGGAGATTAATTTCGCGATGGCGAAAGATTAAAACTAAAGAACGCAGAGAATAACGTGAATACTTAGTGCCATAAGTTGCAGCGTGCGCGTACTCGCGCCGAGACTGTGTACTTAAATAGATACTAATCAAAGGAAATCGCGATTTAGCGATTTCTCGGACGAGAAATATTCGATATTTTTTAGTGCTCAAGCGTATAGGCACCGTTACCACATAATCAAAACTCGAGGAAATACGTTCTTCTCCGTCTCTTTTTATTCTGTTCCAATTTCGAGATTTTTACGCTTTTCGTTTACGATCGGGAAACGGTACTATTGTCGCTACAACGATCGATGTGATGTTTTGTCGCGTTTTCAAATTTTATAATACTTTTTACGCCGTCGCGGGCATATGTGTTCTGTTCCTATATTATCGCGACTTTGCCAGAAACTTGACCGGCGACGAATAACTCGTGGGACGGTCGTCTTGCGCGACATCCGACGATTATTTCCGACGCGGTGCGAGATTGCGAGCTATGCGAGCGCGAGAAAAAGGGGGCAGATTAGTTTTATCAGGATTGCGTAAACGCGCGCGCAACGCAAGAGAGTTTGCTCCCTTTTTCGATCTCGCGTAGCAAAGTCGCACGTTCGTTGACGATGCCGCGTGATATATATAGTTACGTTTTTGTTTCGTATTGTTTTTTCTGTAATTGTTACAATGTTTATGGAATGCGTGCACTGACGGAGAAGAGAGACACGGCGCGAAAGACACGGAATGCGAATGATGAGACGCGAAATATATGAAAGGTTCTCGATTTATACATACACATACATTTACTTAGACGCTACTACACAGAACGTGAGCGAAAGAACCGGTACCGCTGTGTTTAACGTAGCATATGCATTTAACGTGTGCGCGGAAGAGATCTCTTCTAGATGACAGAAATTGTGCATGTATGTGTGTTTACGATTCGCAACTTTTAGACTTAAGGAAATTGAAAAAAAAAAAGTCGGAATTCTCATCCGAACATTGTATACGATTAGTATTATATAATAATGATAATATATATATCGATAATGATACTCTTGTTTAAACTATTGTCTCAATCAACGTATTTTCATTATAAATAAATGTTAGCCTTGTTGAGTTAAAACAAAAATCTCTGCGTTTTTTTTGAGCGTTTTGCGCTCTCGCTTTCACGATCTCGTATATTCGTCGAACCAAAAAACTCCTTGATCCCGTTGCACACCCTACGTGTCTTATCGTATGTTTCGCATTAGTTATGAGCGTATGAATAATATATAGTATAGTAGTATTTCTATCAGGACTTTCGTCGATAGAGCGTTACTTGAAGTACAAAAGATACCAAAAGAACAGCGATATAATCTTAATAGATTCTGCAAAAAAGTCAATTGCAAACATTTAACATACAATCACACTTTAAATTAAATTAAAATTAAATCAGTATAAACTTCTCTCGTCAAAGAAAGATTAGATATATTATTATTTAATATCTATAAATTCTTTTGATATTTCCATCTTAAAGTGGCAAGTTTCATTTTTCATAATGAGCAATGTTTTTTTACATTTAACAGTATAACCCAGTGAGTTTTCAGATCAAACGGTAGATTTAAGACGTCTCCGTGCTACGGAGACGTATTATACTAATATTACTGCAGTTATTCGTGCGGCACACATATTATATTTGGGCTCTAATCGTGCAATTCCCGGAGGTGCTGCCGAACATCGGTGAGGGAGCGAAAAGAGAGCCCTGTCGCGGTTCCATAAATCTCGGTTAACCCTCGGCTAATAAATATTTAACCCTTTAAATTTGCAACAACCCTCGCGACGTGTAGCCATTTGCATAAGACTTCTATTTCATTTACACATCGCATAATTGAATATTTAAATTCAATTGCCGGCCGTTACGCGCTCGCAGTTCCGAGCCGCAAAACTGCAGTAAAACTTGTAACGGGGCCACTTTCCCTCCCCGAGAAGAACCACCCCCGTGCCGCGCCGGCACGTCTCTTACGGCGTTTGCTTCGTCGAGAGCCTCCGTTGACTGCGACGAACCCTTGGAAAGTGCCTCAAGAATATTTCGCGCCGGTCGCCCCCTGGGAACACGTTGGCGACACATTCGACGGAGAAACGGAGCCCGTATACACCGCAGGATTGTGTCGCTTATATCATCATTAACCATTTCTATCTTTGGACGTTCACTTGTACGAGCGTACTGGAATTTATCATCGTTCGCATATAAACACTATAGATATTTATCCTCGTCTTCTCTCAAGGGCGGCCGTTGTTTGCAATTGCGTCAACGATATTCCTATTTGTAGCGCTTTTCCGATTAAAGGCGCTCTAGAGAATCACTATTGAAAGATGATGAGCTAACAAGCAATTGCAATCGTGAATAATCAAAAGCCGTTGTGCGGTCGCACAATAATAAAATAAATGCCTCGTTTTATTAGAAATAATTGAGAGGGTTTAGCGAGACACGAGACGTTTCACAGATTGGCGAACGACAGAACGCCGGTCCCGAAATAAAGTCGCTCGCGCGAAATCGCTCCAGGATCGACGCCCGACGTCGCGACGCGTCGCGACGTGGTATCGTCGCGTTCCGATGGCCAAATTAAAACCGCTGCGTGCGAGAACTTTCCCTCCGCCTCTCTTTCTTTCTCACGTTCCTTATTCTTTCTCTTATTTTTTTTTGCTCTCCTCTTCTCTCTCGTGTCGCTAAATATTTTTAGAAGCGATTCGTTGGGCGACGAGCGTATACGCGCCACGTGTCGAAGCTCCTCTGCCGCGTCTGCTCCTTCTTGTGGTGAATGTCCTCCGCTTCCTCCTGCTTCTATCTTCTCCCCTTCTTCCTCCCCCGCCTCGTCCTCTTCCCGTGATGTTCCTCTGACGATCTCTTCTACATGCTCGAGACGGCATCTGGCGTCGAAGCACGTATGGCCGTTAGCACTTTCACGAAAGGGATTACCATTGTCACGTTATTCATGCTAACGATGATCGGTCGAGATCGGCCGCGATGATAATCGTCGTGTCACTAAAATCGAGGAGGCGGTCATTGTGAGCGACATACTGACAGCATAATAAATTATCCTCTCTCTTCTCACCTCCTGCGCCTCCTGGCTCCGCGACGTCTACTCCTTCGTTCCAGAACGGATGTGTGTATGTGCGTATAACGCCCGGTTTGCCGATGATCTCGATGCGACAGCCCGCGAGCCGCACTTTAGTTTAAGAAACTTAAGCGCAACGTGAGAACGGTTCAACGGAAGAATGATATAAAAAATGCAAGAAATTTTCAAATTAAAATTCTTTTCAAACATTGATTTAAAATTAAATGGCTGTTGCCTTATATTTTTAATTTTTACACAAAAACTAGTATGATATCAAATAATTATTAAATGTATAAGTGCAGTATCAGAGCTAATAAGAGTCATGAAAAAAAAAACAAACTGCTCAAAATTTTCTTCAAAATAATACTCGATAAAAAAGAAGCAACTCACCTAGAGATGAAGACCGAGAACCAAAGAAATATAACCATCAACATGAACGTTCGTTACAAACAAAAAAAAGTTAAAATTATCACACTCTCTTTTTTATACAATTTTTCTTCACGATTATATTTTTCCACGTCACTTTTGTCAGCTATTGCTATGATTGTGTTGACTCATACTCAACATCACAGTTATAAATTGTACTAACAAATATCCGTCTTGATCTGTTCGATGGTTGTGTTTCCGATTTGTTTAGCTCTTCTACGACCTCTCGGTGATTTATATCCTTTATATTGAGTTTTGTTTTGCGTTCTATTTTCTTCGTCTTTTCTGAGCCTGATAATGTATTTTATTTATGTATTATTAAAATCATATATATCTATTTGTTTTTAAACTATACAAGAAAGTATAGAAGAGATTATACATGTGAGACGCATCCTGCATCATAAGTCCGCGAATATATGTCAATTCTTCAATGTGTGATATCTATCTTCGATTAAATATCTTTACGTCGCAATTGGAGAGACACTCGAGAAAGATCGATGCTATTAGTTAGACGATGCGGTATCGTCGGCAGCAGGAAGACCTTTCGAGTAACCGCATTACATAAATTCGCTCCAAGCCGAACCGGCATGGCGTGCAAGGGCGAAGACGACGACTCCGTGTTCGCATCGATCGCCTCTAATTAGCCCGACGCTATTACCATAAAGCGCGCGTTTATCCAGCGATGTCGCCGCTCCTCGCTCCACTCGGCGATATCCGCAAACGTTTAATCTCCTTGACTAGTCTCGGGATATTTTCGCGTCGTCCGACCGCAAAGACCGCGAGGAAAAATCGCGAGGTCCCCGTTGTGGCTCGCGCATCCGCGCGAAATCGTTTCAGCGAATGGCGTCTCGCGCGATACGAACAAATATATGTATACGTATGTATACGAGCACACAGACGCACGCGTGTGTCCTCGTACATGGCGAGCGCGGTTCCCACACCCACGACCCGCGACGAGACGGTGCGTTTCTCAAGGTGCGCGCACATATGCACGCACGCACGCCTCACGTCCTCGGCACATCGTTCGCAAGTAATGTGATAAGTGTAACGACTAAGCCGACCAATTGTAGCTCGCGGTATTCCGTGCCTTAGAGCCGCCCATTTGTGTGTGCACAAATGCCGCCACCGTCTTCCTCGTCCTCGTCTTCGTCCCGAGTCGTCTTATGCGACATTGACTGTGGGTGCTCGTAAAACGCTCTTAATACATGAAACGTGCATGTATCCGTGTGTGCGCGCGCATACGGATGTATAGAGCAAGAGGAGAATCAGCGACGACACATACGTGTTCGCCGTTAGGTGTATTCGTTGTAATCTCGCTGCTCGCGGAAAATTACCGAGTGCGATTTGCATGGTAGGCAGGTTTCTTGGCGAGACATTTTAAATATACACATGGTAGGAAGAGTTGTGGAGTAGAAAATATAATAAAATTATGCAAAGAGAGATTAATCTAATGGAGATACGACGAATTATATTCCGACAGTTTGATGAAACGAACGATGCATCTAAAGCAATACAGACTACACATTAGGCTTATTATTAGATAAGTTGCTCGACACATGTGTTTCATCTTTTTCCGAAATAATTTCTAAATTATTCAAAAGCTTCAGAATTCTTGCGTAATCAATGTTGCGTGATATTTGCATAATATTTCTTATTTACACATCGATTTTCTTTTCCAAGAATTTCAACTATCACGCGAATACGTCGACATAATTATCCCGCTAGACCAGCGCTACGTCAGCTGTAGATATATATATTTTCATAATGTAATATCGTTGCGGTTCTGAGGGGCGGACTTCTCTTTTCTTTGGGGTGAACGGGCGTCAAGAGGGTGGGTCGGGAGCGCTTCTGGAGCGCACGGACACGGGAAGACAGGGGGAGAGAAAGTGCGTGGAGGGTGTTTTGCTGGTAATTGGTGCCAATTTAATCCTGCCCTTCGCTCGACGTAGCCCGTATTAACGCTAAGGGAGGAACGCCGCCGAGCAAAAGGGAGGGTGGCTGCTCTCTCTCTCTCTCTCTCGCCCTTCCCACGCGGGCTAGTCCTCCTCCCTTTGTCCTCCCCAGGGCCGGATCCCCTTTCTTCGTCATCTACGAAAACACGCGTGCACACCCACGCCGCGACGCTTAAGCGCGCGCGGCACGTGTTTCTGTGTGAAAACCCGAGGGAGACGCCAAGCGGACGAGTACAAACGCGCGCGCGCGCGCTCGTGAGAGCCCACCAGAAAAATATAATTAACGGTAATCGCTCGCGTATATGGCTCGGATTAACTCCGATGGAAGGAGAGGAGGACAGGCGCGAGGGGATGAAGCCCCACGTCAAATTCTTCGGGGTTATCGGATCGAATGAGTTTTCCTACGGGATTTTGGGACGCGCTTGGACGCTCGCGATTCGTCCAAGTGGACGACGTGCGTACGCATGGTGATTGTACGGAAAAGAGCATGGTGGAAAATGAGACGCTTGAGAGGAGAGAGAAAGAGAATGGGGAAAGGGGATAAAGAAAAAAAAAGGAGAGAGAAAGAGAGAGGGAGAGAAAATATTCGACATTAATAATGCATCGCGCGAGGACGTTTCGCGCGTAACATATCATTACCGCGTATTTGGCATTCAAATTCCGGGAAGCAAAAATCCTCTTTTAATTCTCTATTCCGAGTATGCATTTAATATTCATATCGGCGAAGGCGTAATATACTTGCAAATTTATCGTGCGCGCGCCCGCGATTACAGGGTGACGATGCTAATTCGCCGAGTCTGTCGGCCGAATTAATGTCTGTAACTCGAGGTAGGGGAGGCAGTTTTTCCGCGCAAGACCCGTCGCTGTGATTCGCGCGATATCAAGGTCGCTCTCGCCCTGATCATTTTTTATTATAACTATATCAATCGTCAAGATCATCGCGAACTGCGATACTCGTCTGGATTGGTAACTCGAAGGAGATCACCGTCTCCATTGTTTCGTGCGGAGAATGCGATCGGTTTGTGCACCTCTCGAAACCTGACGGACCGCCGCGCAAAGTTCCCTGCGATCAGAGAGAGAGGCTTCTCCGGGAATTTAAATGGAGGAAAGAGGAGACGAATAGCGCGCGATCGGTGCATAAGAGGGTCGCAATGGCGTCGAAGAACGAGGAGAAGAAGAAGAAGGAGGAGGAGAAGCACGTGGTACATCCCAGGGAAGTGAGGTGGATGGCCGAGGAAAAATGAAGTGAGAGGAGGCGCGGGAGGACGAAAGGCAACCGTGTGGAGGAGATGCCAGAAGATCTTGTATGCAAATTTCTTCGGTGCATCTCCGTGGGATCCTGGCAGGATCCATGGAGGATTAACGGGCCGGCTCGCATGAAAGGGAGAGAAAGAAGGCGCAGAGAATCCTTTCTTTCTCGAAAGAGTTTATCCTCCATTTGCGGCGAGCAATGTCTCTCTCTCTCTCTCTTTTTCAATTTTTCGCTTTGGTCGCGCCAATTCCAGATCCTTCGCTCTCTTTCTCTTTCTCTCTCATTCTTCGATTCCTCTCGGCTTCGATCCAACCGTCAAATAAGAGAATCGATCCCGTTTATTCGCGAGGGAACGAGCGCTTTTGGATCAAAAAAAGAAGAAAAAAATCGGTGTCTCGGCAGTGCACCCTCCTTCTCCGTCTCTCTTTCCCTTCTTTGCAGCAGCCAAACATTTGGAATCGACGAGAGATGTATCCCGTGGAATGTTTCGATGCTGCCGTTGTCTCCACCGATTCCGTCGCTTTCGCGAAACCAGTCTCGCTCTACCGATCCACATGTAAACCGTCCGTCTACGATTCTTTAGGATCTTACGATACGGTCGAAATATAACTTGTGACGCGCTAGTATGCGATTTTCGTACGAAAAGAAAGAAAGAGAGAGAGAGAGATAGAGAATAGATCACAAGAACAGATGCGGGAAAGAAAGGTGGAACAAGGTGCGAAGAAAACTATCTGCTGAAGATTTTTGCCGCGCTCATGGTACAGCATTGGAGATATACGATCTCGCGAAAAAAGTGCGATTCTACGTGAGTCGCGTAAGATGAATCTCTCGCGGACTTGCTCGCCGCCATGAATGTTATCGTTATTGCCGGGGGATTGGATCGCGTCGTTGCCTCACACGATCGCTCTTTTTCTCGCGGTAAATTCCGGCATTTGGAACACAAGAATCAAGGGCGCTCTCTTTAAGAGTTCTATAAAACTTCGTCTGACGAGCATGTGACCGCGAAAAAATTACGCGTATTTCTACGTCAAACATTGTACGTATATCGTAAATTGGAGTAATATTCTTTTTTCGGAGATACTTTTGTGCAATTGTTTTAGAGTTTTTGCCGTATATTAAAAATTGCCAACAATTTAATATTTTGTCAAAGCGATAGATATAAAGTTATTTAATTGATTACACCTTACTAACAACGAATTTTTTCCGATGTTTATTTTTATTTTTCATCGTCGTTCGCAAGTGAATTTGCGCAGCATCGCGCGAGCCCCCTAATCCGCAATGCGTTTAATAATACCTCGCGGCGTGTCGCGGGGGTGCAAGCGCGAAATTACCGCGGTAAATACGCGTCGTTGGGCTCGACGATGGCGAGGGGATATATCCTTGACTGAGGGTAATCGAGCTCGCGCGTATAAATCCTATTAGAGGATTAGAGGGACGACTGCGGGTGCGCGCGTACGCGAACATACGTGCTTGCGTATCTTCATGCAAATATACGACAGACTTCCAAGTACCCTTTCGTGGATACCGCGTCGTAAAGCGAAGAGAACGGGACGGGATTATGCGCGTGTATGTCGGGATAGAACGGAATATCGGATTCGCACTGTGACGAGAGAGTTTCTCGTGGTCGTAAGGGACGCTTCGACGACGACGACGTGGCATGCCGGATACATTCTAGTAAATCGAGCGCGAGAACGGCCCTCCGATTTCGGCCTCCTTCGACTTCCCGCCTGCGCGAGGATCCGCTCTCGAGAGCCGGCACTCGATTTGCCGGCAATAAAACGATGTCGACGATCGTTCGCGCTCGCCGCTCGAGTCGCGCTCGTTTTCGTCCCGCGCAAACTTTGCCCGTGAGCGGAGCGTTATCCGCGATCGTTTTCGTTTCTATTAGGCTCGTAATAGTTTCAGCGACAGACATAAACTCGGTGCGCGAGTACGTAGCCCGAATCCAAAATTGTCCACGAATTTATCGTTTTCCCTCGCGACTTAAATGTTTTTACACGTCATAATAACGTGTTATTCTCGAATCCACTTTGAGACTAAAATATTGTAATATTTTACATATTCTTTTTTTATTTAGTTTTTTATTTCTTTTATTTTTCTACACATTATCTTTTTTTTATCTTCAATTCTTGTCGCGTAACGTCTTGAAATTTTATCATCGTCACTCTCGTCGAGACAGCGTATACTTGCAATTAGAGGTGTACAACGAGATTATTTGCGGATCTCATTTGTATGATAAATTTAGTATAACACACGAGTTGCGAATTTATATTTCTAATACGTCATCTATCTACTGTTCAGTTTCTTTGATGTCGAATGATTCTCGACGTATATTCTTACAAAATGATTCAATGAAAATTTTATCATCGATGTATAATGAGTATCATTAATTAATACTTCTCGATATCGATCCTATTGATATCTATGGCTCGTTGATCTCGATAGAATTCTTGGCGATCCGATCATCCATGCGATTCGGGTGTCTCGAGAGCTCGCAATGTTAAGTGCTGACACTTGGCCTTTGCGTAGCGCTGTCTTGTAACATGTCAGAGAGTAGTCTTTGACTCTTTTCGCGCGAAGAGTGAAGTTTAGAGGGACACGTGTCAACGGCCGAGATCTTCGACGTTGCACCGCTGCTTCATTTGCGTCATGTTAAAATAGGATCTCTCTAATTACGCGTTACAAGTTTTGCAACATTTCCACAGTTATTTTAGAATCATGTAAAGCAATAATATTTTATAAAATATAGATGTAAATTAATATTGATTTTATAGATTTATTGAAAATAAACCTATAAAAATAAATTACATAACTATTTAAATTGGCGTAAATATAATTTCGTCGTTTTTATTCGTGGTTACATTTCTAGCTGGCAAGAATAAGAGTTATGAAAGTTATCACCGGTTTTAAAGTGATTGTGGAAAAATAGTTTGACGGATTTATGCTCTTCTTAATTCTTTACCGCGTATTGAAGAACGTATTAGAATAAATGAACGTTTATCAACGACATTGATCTTAGATTCTCTCACATTAACTATCTTGAAAATAGAACTGGTCCATTTTTACTTTCACGAGAGTCATCATAGTCTTCTTTTTATTTAATATCTGTGGAAAGACGAATGACTTTCGATTGTTTCGATATTAATGACGTCACCAGCAAATTTACTCATGTACGGATGATCGATTGTCAGACATTTCGATCGATTTGGCAAGCGAAGCTACGCAGTACCACATGGTGTCACCGGTCGACAATGCTCTGCGTGCATCAGAAAAGGGAGAGAGAGAGAGAAAGCAGAAAAAAAGAGATAGAGAGAAAGAACTCGGCATCGTGGCGCTTTGCACGAGCGATAGTAATCAACGTTCGTTCACGTTCATCCCTGAGCGCATTGAAAGACGCACCGCTGAGAGGATCAGTCATTCTGCGCGGTGTGAACCACGACCGCATCGCGGCCCGATCTTTTTCTTTCTCGTCGACTTTGTGTGTGGGCGAGCGCGGCTGCCTGCTCCAAAACGACGCGCGCACAGCGTACCCTTTCTCTCCTTTCTTTCAATGACAGCGGTGTCTTTCTCCTCTCTTTCTCTGTTTCTCCCATTTCGAGTCTCTCTCTTTCTTTCTCTTTATCCGTCTGTCGTATTTTCTTCCCCTTTAAGCGCACAACTCCGCATCCTTCTTCTCACTTCCGCTGAATTTTACGACCCACCGCGCTATATTTACATTTTATCTAAGTAGGAACGTATTTACATAACTGGAAACGCGTAGGACAACGTTTACGCGCGTTACGATCTATAAATTATATATTGGCGGTTTAACAGTATAAATATTTTTTCGGCATTTCATATTTAGTTCCATGCACATGCTCTCTCTACCAGACTTTCGTATCCCGTTCGCGTCGCTCATCCTTCGTAGGACGAACACGTCGTCTACGTTCGCTCTCCCACGAGGCATTTATGTCCTGTCGAACGGTACTGAGACGTGCGCCCGATATACCAGACGGAGACGCATTTGTCATTCACGAATAGGCGCGAGATCTCGCCTGGGTGGTCATTCCTCGACTATCGCGAGACGCGCATGAGAGCGAGAGAGACGGAGAGCGGGAGACGAACGGGTGTCGAAGCCTTCAGCCTTCGCTTATCTGCGACGACAATGGGCATTCCATCTCCGACACGGGCGACGATTTTCCTCTTCCGATAACTCGCTTCTCTCGCATAACACATCCGCGGTCGTGTGGGGATTGTGAAATTTAAATTACGACGGTCGGGCGATTCTTATCGAATCGCCGGGAAGTTCCGCAAAATTACAATAAGACGTAATTAAGTAATATGTTTATCTCTACAGGATGCGCTAATGTCAGATACGTTGTTTGCTGAAATTATTCGTATTTTTTAGCGAAATCTCAATTTACGCGCATTTTTAATGACGAAAAATATCTGAATAAATAGGAAATGATAGAAAAACGAGCTAGTATGGCAAAGATTTTCTGTCCCGAACGCCAGGGACGAACGCGTAAACCTTCTTACTACGGTAAAGCGGTACACCAGGTGAGGTTGGGACGGCTGGAATGCTGGCAGGTGTGTCAACTACCGAGCGAGACAACGAGTCTTTCGGCGGGTTCCTGGTTCGTAAGCGAGACGAGGCGTTTCGCCATAAGTGAGCGTTCGCGTGACACCGGGCTTAGGATAAACTTAGTAGCCACTTAAGAAAGCGGTCCTCGCGAGTTCCGCACGCACGTGCGCACACGCGGAACTTTGCGCGCAATAAGGTAGACGTTCACGACTAGAAGGAACGTCTTTCATCCTGCGCTTTCACGGTTGATCTCCGCGCGAGAATATTCTACGAGCCTTAACTACGAGCCGTCCTAGGAGCTTGAGAAGTTACATTCACGTAGAATTACATCGCTTCTATGAAAGTAAATATTTCATAAATAAAAAATTATCTTGCGAAATTATTTAGAATTTATAGAATATAATTCACGAGTTTTATATACGTACTACACACGCACGATGCAATTATCCCCATACAGATGAAGTCGTCACGTTGAACGGCACGATGATCTTCGCTCCGAGTCGGCGCGAGTCTCGGACGATAAACTCGTCTCGAGGGAGATTTGAGATTTTCTGAATAAACGACGACGCGGGCAATAACGTCGTCCGCGCGCGGCGATTATTTACGTCTTCCGGGATGGCGAACGCGCGAGACTGCCGCCGATTTCACCCACGTGTTCTCAGGTGCGACCGAAAACATCGTCGTTAGGACGCCCGTTCATTCCCACGCGATCATGCGAGCACAATGCGACACCGAACTACGATCTCCGGTCCCGAATCCGTCTCTCATTCTCTTTTTTTCCTTTTCCTTGCGCTCTTTCTCGTCCTTCGTACCCATCGCTCTTGCGCTTAAAAGCAGTCGAGAATAGACGCAGCAACGCCTTTGGCAGTAAGATTGTTGTTATATCGACGCCTCGTTTGGCCCAGTCGCGTTACCGTGACAAACGGCACTCGTAGATCTGCGGAGCCACCGTTATTCGCCGTGTCGGTGTGGATCGCTTATTAACCGGGATTTTGATGGAAGGCTTTCTTACCGCGCGGTCGAGAGGAGGGAGCCTTTCGTTCCGTTCACCACTTTTATCACCGCGTTTGTCTTGTTCTTCTTAAACGACGCATGCCGACGCACGTCGAGGGGATATCCATTGATTAATCGGCGCCGGCGATACAGATTTGTCGCGTATAATTCACAACGATGCCGCACGCCGCGAGCGTCCGGCGAAATTAATTCTACGCTTAACACATGTCCCGTTTTCAAAAGCCATTCGTCTCATTTAGCGCGCGTTTTGCCGCTAACGTCTTGCGCGTGATCCAAAAGGATGGTGCCGCGCGATTAGTTTCAGCGCTTGTGCAACAAAGTACAGTCGTATTCTTGGATCCGCATGCATTCACATCTGCATCATTTGGCGCCAACTGAAGCTTATGTCTGATTTTCAGCCTATGATCTCATTGATCGCGAGCGAGTCTGGCCAATTGAGAAAAATTCTCAAAGTCAGCAAAAGACTACTACAATTCTTCATTACGTGATAAAAGTATTTTTATATTAAGTATTTTTATATTAATTTATTTGCATTATTTATATATTGATATTAATATTATATTAGATTTAAATAATTATTAAACGTTACGTTTATTGCTCTCTTGTCCTTGCAATAAATACGTATGTAATATCAGAATCGGATACACACACACTGGTCCCGGTACAGTCACATTTTTGATTCTATAATCTCAAATCACAGAGACAAAAATTGTTGGTGTTTGATCTCTCGCAGTGCAAAGCAAGCTCGCGCTTTTGACAAAGTCTCTGGCTCATTAATCGCGCGTGTGCCTCGGTCGTTTCTCCTCGAAAGCAGCTATAGAGACTGCAACGCGAACACGAGGAAACGAACGACGGACGGATCATCAAGTGGAACCGTTCGGCGCGATCTATATGGAAGTGTGACATCTTGACGGTTATTCCTGGCCGTTCTCTTCTCTCTCTTTCTCTCTCTTTTTCGGCGTCTGCCCTCTATTAAAACCGCGTTCTCGCGAGCGAGCGCGGAGTACCCTGTTCAGCCTCGCGTATCCTAGAGACACCTTAGATGGTAGAAGCGCACGGAGGGAAAAGAGTAAGAGAGGGTTACGACGACGCGACAGCATGACGACGACGACGGCGAAGAGAAGGGAACGCGCTTCTTCTCGCTCGTCAGAAATAGTGGCACTTCCCTGTCTTCGCGCCAGCTACCGCCGATATCTATTCCGGCGCGCTGCAAAACAACTCGCCGACCCTGTCGGACCAGCCAGCCGGTAGTTACTATGTGACGAACGCGCGATCGCGTCGTTCAAAAATATTGGCGAACATGGAATGCACGTCGATTGCACGATGACGGGTTTGTTGCGTCTGTGTCCGACAATTTGGCGGGAAGTTAGATTCCAAATAAAATCACTTTGCACAAGCTAGGTAGGAATTCTTACAATAATTGCACACATACAATTAAAAATATATCACATTATTTCTGCCTTTTTTCAAATTTTAATATACATTAAAGCATTTTAAGATGACCATGTATAAAACAAGAATTAATTATGATTATACGATAAAGTCGCGAGCTATTTTATACATTTTTGCAATAATTATTTTGTGTTCTACACCTGGTCCCGTATAACTTGAGAAAAAAATGAAATCAAATCGTGAATCGCGCGTAGCCAATCTCACTCTCGACTTGATGCGCCCTTCGGTCTTGCATGCGGGCGCAGCTGTGCTCAGCAGAAGCTAAGAACGAAAGAAGGATTAAAGCGAGAGAGAAAGAGAAAGAGAGATTTCCTGTGAACAGAATTGTGCATGGCGTGTATCTCATTCGCTTCTAATTTTACATCGTGCGATGAATATTGAATAAATCTATATAGCCTTCTAGCTTCTTTATGAAAGATGCAAGAATATCGTGCTTCTTTGTGGTCTTTATGTATATGTAAATTGAATTATCGAACTGTTCCTTGTAACATGTCGATAGCAGCGATGAAAATATAAAAGACTACACGTTTCATCTTGTTTGTATCACAAGTGACGCAAGTACGCTGATAGTAACACACTGTTACAATAGCGTTATCGATAATAATCTAGTAATTGCATGATTTAGCATTGCCAGATTATGTCTGGACGTCGATGGATAAGCCCTTCCTGACACCTTCAACGAAGGTTCCCTATGAGGTCTAAGCGTATCGTTCTAACCGAACTTGAACGGAACATCGATTACACGGCGGGAGCACGGGTTCTGGTTTGCCGGCTCGATGGTTTACAGCGAATCGAACCTTCGAAGACGAAGGATACTCCGTTACGTAGCTTATACCGAGGTCGAGGTCGCTTCGGCAAGGCTCGGTCGAGGTAGCGCAAGCAGCGCGTGTAAAGAGGAACCCGCACCGAAGGGAAACAATGTAGGTAACACGGCGAAGGTTAGGGGGGCCGTAAATCAAGGGAACGAGCATCGACGCCCGTAAAGTCATCGGGCACGATCACTCCTATCGACTATGTGGTAGGGGAAGCGATTAGGCCGAGTGAGCACAACCGCAGGAAGACCGCTAACCTGACTAGAGCCAGACACTCTTCACGCCGATTATAAAACTTTACTCGCTGCAATTTATTGCATTAGCTGTGATATATATATGAACTCTTAAATATATTGCGCGCTCGATACTCTGGTCATATGGAATTTGTATTTTTTATATTTTATTCGCTTAATAATAGCTTACGAAAAAAATGGAAAAAATGAGAGGTTTTTTTTTTTAATAAAATATATTCGTAGCAGAAAGACGTCGATAGTAAATTAATTTAATTTTAACTTTAATACCGGAAAAAGAAAAAAATTTCCTCGAACGCATCGGTAGATTCGCGGTAGTAAGTATGTTAATGACTCGTAAGCGACGGGTCTTAAGATCTAGACGTCTCTCTCCGTTGCTTTCAAGCTGGCCGTATTTTCACCGCGAGCCTCTTCGGCGCTTTGGTGTCGGCTGCCAGCAAATAGTTTAGCATCAATCCCGCGACGTCTTATTATAACGTTATTAAAATAACCGGGTCCTCGGCTCGCGAAAATCTCTCCTCGCGTCGTCGATGTTCTTCATTCAGTCGCTCGCGTTGCGCAGCTATACTTTAATTTAAATTTAAAGACTTACTCGCTAATAATAGTTCCGATTTGAAAATTACGGAGATAAAGAAGTTTCTGTTGCCAAGTTGTTGTCTGCATTCCTCCCTCCTTGTCAATGTGACCACATTGAGATTTATGACAAAATTCTCGGCTATGCATGCTTCCTCCTTTTCTTCTGTGTGTCTCTTGCTAATATTTTGGGAATCTTTAAAATGAGATAATATCTTTCCCGAGAAAATTTAATAGACGAGGAATGTTAGGCCTCTGAATAACGATAAAGAGTGATCGATAAGCGATGATATTGAAGACGTGGTAGGTCGCGGCTTTCATGAAACTCTGTTGTCATTACGAGCAATAAATATGCTTCGATGTGAGGCACCCTGTTGTTACTTCTCCCCTGAAGTCCTTCTTTCTTGTCCTGGCACCCTTGTTGCCGGGGTTTTTCCGTTGAAAAATATTGCAAATTTCCTGGCCCTTTACGAGACCCTCCAGAGAAATATGCTCGATCAATTGTGAAAAGATATCACTTTTTTTTACTCGTAATGCAAATGTATTTATCGTATTTGTGACTTTATCGATACGTCACGAATCGTCGCCTCGTATCTTGTTTACCCGCAACAATTATGTCTTCGCATGATGAGAGTGATGATGTTTTTATCTTCCATCTAATCTCAGATACGGCATCATCGTACTTTTTATCGAAATGTAAAAACGCAAGCCTTATTACGTTTCGTTTTGATTAAACTTAAAGCGGCTAAATCGATCGTTCGAATCGTTTATTTTTTCACATATTTTAATCATAACATGAATACATATTTTTATAGAATTTTAAATCAATTTTATTTAATTGAAAATATCTATACTAGAATATACTAAAAATATACACGATAATTTAACACGATAATTTAATGAATGAAGTAATAAGTAGACTTGTAACACAAGCGACAATTTTCATTCTTCACTAAATCCTAGTCCTGTATCATATGACTTATTTTTTTCGAAACCTTGCTAAAGCCTTGTATCGGGCCGAGAGAGCCGTTTCACGAAAGCCTACTCCGACCCTTCTCCTCAGCCTCGCAAATCGTTTATCCTGCTTGTACAGTGCCTTCTACACGGTGGATATTGTATTACAGGGTTGAATATTTAATGAGGCCGGCGACACTTGGCACGAGGGGTAAAAAGTTCGAGGTACCTCCGCTCCCCGGAGATATATCCCACCAGTCCCCTAATTCTTTTCGCCTCGATTTTCGCGATAGGCGAGGGACGAATTTTTTACGAGAATACACCGCGATACGCGATACAATATTCCTCCTGTCTTCCGCCGCGTGTCACCAGCTTCGGATTAGAAGTTAATGCACGTTCCAGTTCGTCTCGAGAAGTCACGAAATTCTATGAATTATTGAACGGTCTCTTAAATAATCGGCTCTTCAAATATTACACTTGTTTCGTTATTGTCTTCTCCCCACAAATTTAAGTCGAAACTCAGCCGAGGAAATCTAATAAAAGTATTCCGATAAACATGTCGAAATAAAAATCTCTCTTTACCGTTCTCATTCGTTCAATACTTTTATAGCAAACGAGAAATATTGTCCTTCGTGTTTACATTAGAATATAAAAATATTTTCGTTATATAAATGTTCGCAATAATACAATGAAAGTTTGTAAATATTCTTCGTGTATTTTTCTCTCATGTTTCTCATCTCTTGTGACTTGAAGAAGTCTACGATGTCACCTGGTGCAAGGAACGGCCTCACCCTGGTCTGCCTTGTTTCATCCCTGTACAGCGCCACCCCTACGTGCAACGCCATAAATCAGCCCGACAAATTTAATTATCCTGCTGTCTGCGATAAAGCCGGGCGTGCATCCTCCTTGTTGTCTAACTTCACCTATCTCGCAAGCCCTTTAAGCTTTCCGCTTCTTCCTTCGACCAGAACCGGCGTCGTGATACAGGATCCACGAAGCATGTAAAGGATCCCTGTTTACATTTCTGGAATGCATAATTTACGCGATAAGTCCTTGACGTGTTTTAATGGGGCGAATCTGATATGTAAGATGTATCAACTTAGTATCGGCTGCGGTTCCTGACAATCTAAGAAAGAGAAAATTATTTTCACACAAATAATTACATATATTTTTTGACACAGTTTAATTGTTTTTATAAAACTTGTAGATTATATCGATTTCCTAATTGGTATATAATATATGTTTGACACTTGAATGAGCGAAAATTTCATGAAGCGTTATGCAAAGTATTTATTGGACGATTGCAGCTATACCCGACATCTACTATCGCATTTGCGCAATGTAATAAATAATCGCCTCTTGTTGCTTCCTATTTAGCATGATGGCACAACAAAGGGTCGTTACAGCGGAGAAAAGCAAAGTCGTTTACGATTATTCCCTAAGCAACGGATCGCATATAACAAGTGAGATTATAACGGTTCGTTGTCGCTTCAATTAATCGAAATTCACGCTTATCCCAACCGCGGTCGTGGGAGGGAAGGAGGAGATGAGAGGGACGAGCGAGGGAGAGGACGCTACCAAACCTACCTTTCGTTCGAGAGCTTAGCGAGATCACTATTAACTGCGCCGGGATAAACCACGGCCGGTCGGTTCTTATCTGCGGTCACCGTGAGATAAATTTCGAAGCGAGAGCGCAGGACCCGCGGACCCCCGGATTAGGTTCGTGCGAATACTGCATTCCGTTATCGCCGTCGGTGCAGAGCAGCGGGAGAGAGGAGGACAGGGAGCGGGTAGCGTGCGGAGAGATCGCGTGTGTGTACGCCACGTATACGCACACGCGGCGAGTGCCCGGTACGTGCCCGGTCGTTCCCGCGCGATTAGAGCACGCCCGCGCTTTACGTACACGTCGCCGAATCGCACGTGTCTTATCTACGATGTTCCTAGACACGTCGCGGCGGCAGCCTCGCGAAGCTCGCGCTGCCCGCAATAATCGTGGACCCCCGATATCCCGATGAATTTATGCGCTTCGCTGACAATAATCAGAGGACAATGTAATAATAATCTTAATGAATGTTTTTTTTTAATTTATTAAAAAGAGATGGAAATTTAATATCTGAGAAAAACGTTTTTAAGAGATGATAGAATTTCGGTATCGATAAGCTTTCTTTGAAGTTGTTAATTCTTGCAAATTTCGATGTTTTAATTCAACACTCTTCTTTTGTCTCAGAATTTTTATCTTCTTGTGTTTCTCATTTTTCCATGACGAATCAATTTGTAAGCGTCATCTTTCCATTCACGAAGCGGGAAATACGAGATTTCGGTCCCTCGTCTATCGTTCGCAGCCGCCTGCTCTCTTTCTCGTTGAAATCATAACCGCCCCCGCTTCGAGATTGGCATAAGGCGACTTGACCGAGCCGCTGCCTCATTGTCGTGCGCTCTCCGGTCGCATTATAATACAATTTTCAGTGATTCAAGCTGAACTTGGTGGCACCGGGGTATTCCGAGGTCGTAAAAAGAAAGACCGGGTTGGTTGCACGAAGGAAAGATAGAAAGAGAGAAGGGCGGAGGGATCGGCGAGAGGAAACGCGCGCGCGACCATGTGCGGATACGTGCGTACACGCGACACGCGGATCCGTGTGCACTGGTATAAAGTGAACCGGTGGCAGGCAGCACAATGCGCCGTATCAAACAAAGCTGCTGTGCTCAGGACTTGTATGGCGGTGTGGGTGGGTGCGCGAGGTGTAGTATTACTCATTCAAATGATCCTCTCCCTCTTTTTCGTTCCTCCCCGCGTCCGACGCAACCGGCCTCCGGCGCTCGCCTCCTCTCCCCTTCTCTCTCCCCGGCCCTCCTGTTCTCTTCCACGGCGCTTTTAATCCGCCCTGGCATTCACATCTTCTATACTCCAGTTAAATAAAGAGTCGTACTCTGGAGAGCCGAGTCCTGTTGCATGTACCGTGTGTACGTGTCGGGCTCATAGATACCACGGTGAAGCGCGCCGACCAACCCCTTTCGCCTAGATTTCATTTTGGTACCGGCAGCTCGAGAGCTTCCTCCGCGTCCGCCCATTGTACCGACAACTTTTTCCCCATTATTCGAGTCACATATCGAGCTCGGGCTGATTTTCGAGGTCTTTTTTTTGTCATTCAGCGACTGCGGGGGAGATCCTGTCGGCGGTGCGAATGGAGTTACCACGCATTTATCCCGAGAGCCGACTTAACTCTTATCTTTTCATGCAGGTAAAGGAACGGATTTTTCGAAGGGATTGAAAACGCTTGTACCTCGTTTATACCATGAATTCGAGCGAGACTCCGGAAAATTATTCATAAATAGTATAAATATTTTTTTTGTAAGTTGGAAAATCTATATCATGAAAATTAGTGTTATTTATGCTTAACATTCTAGAAACATACATATACATACACACTTTCGTAAGATTGACATTTAGTATGCTCATAAATTGCAAAAAAATATTTTATATAAATTCTGTTCAACCAGGAAACGAAAGTCAAACATCAATCGCTTTTCTGATTCGTACTTCCTGCACATTTTTACTTAGATTTACCATTCCGGTTTATCATTCTTCTTACTTCGCGTCGACTTCTGTCCGCTCTTATAAAAACAGATCAAATTTGCTACCGAGTTTCGACGTTGATTCTGTTTACTTATGTCTATTAGTGGTCACAATATTCAGCTGTGCAGAGATCTATCGTCTTTCAACTGTTTTGCTCTTTCTCTAAACCGAGGTTACCGCGAAAAGCTGCTTTAACAATAAATGGATTTTCCATGGTATTAATGCTATTGAAAAAATTTGAGGCATTCGACCAATAGTAAAATGTCTCGTTTTTCGGTCTACTCTGCTATGCATCGCGGTGAATCAACAGTGTGCCTTGTCCAGCGTCGCGCTAAAATTTTCAAAAATCTTTTTCGAATGTGGGTCTTTTGTCGAGCGAGAAATTCTCGGAAGGATTCGGAGGGAGAATAGACCGTAGCCATACCCCCGCTGTGATCTCATTGTTCGAGTCAGAAAAAGGACAGCCTGATCTTTTTCCAATCGGAACTGTCCGGACTAAACAGCTTCAGGTAAAAATCCATGGTCCTTGGATTGCTGATTCCGATCCGTTGAAAAGGATTCCTTGCAGCAGTATATAATATTATTCTTCAAAATATCCGGGGTTTGTGGGAGTCCGATTTTAGCATAATTAACGTGCGACCTTTATAATTAGCACGATAATTAAGTGATCTCGATTTTGCTTTAAGAAGAATAAATGAATGGCATATTTCTTCCGTTTAGCATGTTTCTCGAGGTGAACGCTTACTTTATTTATTATTAGGCAAATTTCGAAAACTGTAAATGCAACGGACAGGAAGAAAATGGCACGTTGATTGCGATCAAAACATGTATTAAGATGCGTAATAATAACGATCGTTCTTACCGTGATTCGCCGTGATATCACGTTTGTCCTACATACTTTAATTATAGCGTGTCGTATCATTTTATCGAGATGACTGGCATCGTTAGCTGACGCGGACACGCCCTGCAATCGCGTCGATGAAGAGGAGCGTGTGAAAGCGAACGCTTTGCTCTCTCGGCTTTGCTACTAGTACGAGCGTTATATACGGGCAAGGAACAATCGTTGCTGTCGACCACACGCGAAATTGCGTAGCGTTCAATAACGCGCGCGCCCGCGCGCGGATTATCAGTCCGCGTATGCGCGTATACGCTCGTTCTCTGTGTGCGTGTGTGCGGGGTGGTCCATTGTCGGGCGGAAATTACGGAAACGCAAATTGGCCGGTGTGACTGTGACGGGCGCAGACGTGAGCCACGTGCTGCTTGCGGTTCTGTAATCAGTAATACCAGTATTTAGGGGGTTGAAAGGGGACGGCGAGATCGGGGATTTCTAAGCCGTAAGCTCGCTATTGAGAGATCAAGCCTGGAGGCTGTTTTATTGGCCGTGTGTGTATCGTACATTCTGGCAATTATGCTTTAAATGCGCGCATATTTCCGCTAGTAGCCTACGTTGTTTTCAAAATTATTTGATTCAGAAAGATTGTATGTTTATTCATTTGTATTTGTTACATAATTATAAACATCTGCATTTTAGGAAAAAAATTAACAATTATTAGATCTTATCAATTATTAGATCTTATTGCCTTAGCGTTGTTTCTTAAATCACGAAGAATGTCGAAACGAGCAAGAATGTGAGGTCGTGTAGATGAAACGATAACGATAATCAATGATCTCGGATATCGCATCTTCTCTCGTCGACGTGTACTTTCTTTCACGAAGACGAGGATAGCAAAATAGAGAAGGGGGATGGTGTTCCCATCACTCGCATGCCTCTGTCCATCCCCGGGGTACACGATGGTGTTTACAAAAGTCACCACCAGATGACAGGGGCGGCTCGTGGAACAACATCACAAGCGTTTCTCACACGGGGTGGCTCCATTGTCGTGCACCCTCGATTCGCGCACCCGCCAGCTTTTTTCGTCGGACCCGACTGACGGGGCCGACGGTATCCAGGATCCGGCGGAATCCCGCCCCTCGCGACCTGTACCGCCGCTTGACAAACCACCCCTGATGTTTACCGAGCTACCCGTAATGTGTATCGTCGATTGTATTAACCGGCGCAACTATGAATCCTAGAATAGCGCGTAATTGTCGTTGCACTATTGTAACGACGTCGTCGGCTTAGCATTACAAACAAGCGGTAAAAGCTATCCGAAGGTTCCCGCTAAACCACTACGATTTATAACGTTCGTAAATAATTATTCCGAGATGTTATAAATAGCATCAATCGCGTTTCTTCTTCTATTATTTATAAAAGAAATAATATTTCCTGATTTGTAAAAATGCGCAATTATTAAAATGACATTTCAAATATCGGTGAATGAATACTTACGCATGATACGTAGTAATCTCTGTGGTGATTGATAAGCGATAAAAAGTCGAAGATAAAGCCGAGTCGAACGGGATGGGATTATTAGTCTATCTAATCGTTATTTAATCCAGAGCAACGACACCGATCGTCCGATAATCGCGAGCTGTCAAGGTTACGCGCTGAAACGTAGTCGGCATGATATTGAACATGTATCTATTTGACGTTTACGCAAGAGCGGTGCCAAAGAATTTAATCGTCGGCTCATCGATATCGATTCGCGCATCGCGGAAACGCGATAACATTGTCATAATAGCCGATTAATCGGCTTCGACTGCGACAACATTCGGCCGATAACGCGTCAAGATAATAATCCCGTCGATGCAATCGATGCTAGTCGCTGAAGATGCTAATCTAGCCGTTATGAGATTGTTTTCTCGAGAGTAAACTTTTAAATGAAACATAACTTTTTTGAAAATCCTGTTCCAAGACTTGATATATCCGGAATTATTTTATCGCACATTTATGCATATATTTCTTCTGACTAATGAAACGCATTTTCCTTACCATGTTGGAAAAATTTTTAAACTGTTTATGCAGTCAATGTTTTAAACGTGCGCATAGGAATGTAATCGGTTCTTACCTTCTCACAATTTACGCTCGTAAATCCATTCGCGCTAGTAAAAAAAAAGCTCATTTTTTAAGGTCCAATTTACTCGAGCAAGAAATGCTGACATGAAAGTGCCGATCACGCAATAGTCCGTGAACACGTGTAATGAGATATTTTATATGAATTTATATTAATATAAATTTAATTTTTTTACTAAGATCTAAAAGAGGTCAAGGATCTCGAGTGCAGCTTGTCGACAGAAAATTTGTTACGGTGAAAAGCATCGACCGTGTCAAGGTGTTTCGCATAATCGCTTTCATTGTTTCGCGACGTCGAAGTCGAAGAAGAAACGCGCCGCTCGCGCACACACACGTGGCGCGGCCTCGGTATTGTGACGTGTAATCTTTCTACCTCGATTTTTAATTAAAGAATATAATATACACGCGTTAAAAAAAAACTTGATTTATTGCGCCTGCATTTATGTACTCGCGAGCGCGGGTGGAGGTCGGGGCGGAAAGCGCGCCCTTTGTAGAGCTGCGTCGCTTCGCATTTCTACATCAGTGGTTGTCAACCCCGTGTATATGTCACTCAATCTCCAATTACAATTGTTTTCCCTTTTTTTTAATTTCATATCGTATTTGAGATCCCTACGATTAAAAACACGCAACTTGAAATAACGAGTTATTGGAAACATGCCGTTGGACAAAAATATAACGCGCGCTATAAAACGCGATATGCGGAGAAATGAATTTTTAAGATTTACACTAAAGAAATCAATTTGCGTTATTATTTTATAAACAAAAAATGCATATACATGTATTTTTTAAATATTTTTTTTCTTTATGCATTTTTCTTATGCGTTCTTGTATCGATTATTTTGCTTAGCTTGATGTGCATTTAAAATTTTGCAAATACAATTGCAAGAGAATGTGTGGCTAAAACAGAAAACGATATCTGTTATAAAGAACTCGAGAAGAGAAAAGAATTTTTGCATCGACTCTCGCTATATAAGATTCGTCAATGTCGTTTTGTTTACGATTAGTTAGCGTTTCCAGTACGACGAGGTATCGTACGCACGCGAACGCCGCTCTATCGATCGCGGGAAAATTCCCCGACTTGGTCGTAACCCCGAAAAGTACGAGTCACCCGAAGCCGTGCGCTGCCAGTGGCTGCGGCGAGGTGAGTTAGCGGGTTGTAACTGTATCAAGTTAGCCGTGACACGACCATGCATAAATCACTCTTGCGGCCCGAGAAGGACCGCCGGCATAACGCACGGAGCACGCATACTTGCGCACGCGTGCACGCATACTTACGGGACGCATGCACGCATCGAACCGCACGCATACAAAACGCGGCTCGATGCCGCGAAAGGATCGGTGCCTTGGTCTTCGACACTCGATATACCGTCGCCCCGGCTTTCCGGAGCGATCGCTTTGCGGCACCGCTCCTCATTCCGGGCTTGAGTAACGTGACTGAATTACGGGAAATGCGACGTAATTAATCCGGGAAATATCGAGTGCCCGTAAACGTATTCGAGCGGAACGAGAGTGAACGACCGCTGATTGCATCCATTCCGACGAATCGGAATCGTTAACGCCTATTCTAAGAAATAGGTAGCTTTATGCAGCGCAATGCACATCTCGCCGCGTGCAAAATTGTACGATCGTATTTTTCGACAACGAGAAATCTAAAAGTTCATCGCGTGCGCATCACGGACGGGATATTACGTGCACTTAAGGGAAATCGGTCTACTTTGCATTCAAGCAAAAATTCGAATCTGTTGCCAATCGTGACGAGACGAGGGGAGGAAGGGGAAGGGGCAGGAGGCAAGGTTAGCGAGGGCGAGAAGCGTCGGTGCTACCGACTAGCAGGGGCTACGAATCTAACTCGAGTGAAGTGGCCACGGTGGAGTGGAGCGGAGCAGCTGATTCAATCATGATAATTCCTCGAATGAAATTTACCGCCAACCATCACGCACATACTCAGTAACGTACTACGAGCCGGGCGCTTCCGAGGGTGCTTCCGTCTCGTCGGCCGCGGGGGATGGTTCGGGCCTCTCCCCCGTCCCCGTGAGTTGGGGTGCCAATCTAATAATACCAATTGACTCTAGCGGCCGGCGAATGCTCGATTTGCGGCCGTCCCTCGTCTTATTCGCGGTTTCCGCTTTTATCCCTTTAGATGTAACGCGGGAAAAGTGGTTCGCGCACATGACTGGAATCTCTCTGGTCGAAAATTACTGTCACGTAAACGCTTGTCAACTCGATCTTGAAGTTTTCTCGAGCAGAATCTTGCCTCGAAAATCTTTTATAATACATCCGAATAGATCTCGTATTTTAATTGTAATTTTTATCTATTTTAAATTTTTTATTCTCTTGTATTTCTTGAAACTAGAATTTTTCACTCCGGTATGAAATATGGAATATCCTCGATTCTTTCTTATTTGAATATCTACAAGTTTTATCTAATAAAGTTGATAGCACCGTAGAACTGTCGGCACCTTTTTTTTTTAGCGCTATTTATTATTTGCAACTCGGTATGTTGTGCGCGATAATATTGCGCGGACGACTTGTATGAGGGCTCGTTATGTGGCACTCCAGCCTATTCAACGATAAGGCACACTTTCATCGCCACTGTCACTTCTCGATGAGCGATCACCCATCATCGGGACCCTTCTGCCCATTACCGCCCTTTCGCGTATGGGCGACAACGCGGTCTGATATTACCTACGGAAGAGTAACGAAATAGAAATGGCGTTAGCGACGCGATAACATAAGAAAAGCTTTCCTAGAAAAAAGACGCATTTTCCAAATTATACCGCTCCAAATAAATTGAGTGGTTGGTCGTACTTTTATCTTTTCCCATTTGTTTATTTCACAATGTAACAATTTATCCAAAGTATAGGAATTATGAAATTTTTATAAATAATCGAACGCACGTAAGATCAAATTGATTATCAATCACGAAATGCTGCATTACTATAAAATATTTTAATGATAGATAATAATGATTTCTCTTTGCAACATTCATCGAATTAAAATTATAAAGTAATAAAGTAGTATTTAATTATAAATAATGGAGGAGTATTTTTTACGTTGTATTTTTTGTCGCTTGAATAATTGATTTTCTTCAATTACTACTCATTATCTTAATGCTATAGAGTTTAAATGCTAACAGTTTAAATTCTATGTAAAATTTTAAGTTCTATATAAAACTGGCTTTGTTTTAAATCATAGAATTAAAAGTGATTATGACCAACAAATAATATTACATTATTATAAAAAGACATATGGTTTAAAATATTTTATATTTGGAATTAAGAAAATAAGCTTTTATTCCAAAATTATTTCTAAGTTACTAAACTAATACTCGATACTATTTTTTAAATTTAGCAATGATAAAATCTATTTACTTATGTTATTATGCAATTTTTAAAAGAATTTCTCTCTCGTACTCTATCCGTCAATTTTATGTAAGCATAATTTTATTGAAGTCCAAGTTTACAGAAACTGTGATGTGTGTAATTTTTTATAGCAAGTTTCTTTTTTCAATACATAATATCACGATCACCGGTGAGGAAAGGAATATTTCAGGCTATCGATCAAATCATGGGGATTTAAACGCTAATTTTCGAAGGATAGCGGATCGTCAAGTCGGCTCGCTCACCCCATCTCATCGTGTTTGCTCTCTTTTCTCGCCTTCTTTAGTCCGGCGTTCCCCTCCGCTTCACTTGGCACCCTTCGAGCCATCTCGGCATGCCATGCGTATTGTCAATAGTCAAATGCGTAACAGAATACAGTGTAAAACCGGCACGCATGGATGGTCCAGGGTAGCGCCAGATGGGTGACTGATGCGACCATCAACCCCGCGCTCGCATAAAACGACGAACCGCGTGACAGCGCGACCTCGGCCTGCGACGGGCGCGTCGCTCTAGGGTCACCGACGATATTATGTTTCATAGAAATTCATTGGGGACCAGGCCGAGAAAGAGAGAGAGAGAGAGAGAAACGGGGAGAGGAGGCAGAATTGCGGCGACGCGTGCTGCGAGCGTTTAATTTTCGTCTCGAGTCACTCGCGTACGCGAATTTAGCGCTTATATCGCGTTACACAACCCGTAATTGTTTTATTTACGTCGGCGTAAGAGCGATCGCACATTGGGAGAAGAAAAAACCTACTCGACCGCTCGTTTCGTCTTCTTCGTTCGAGGCATCGCAGACACAGCTGTCGTCGATACACGCTCTCGCACGAAAAGTCGGTTGCACCGACAAACATTTTTTCACGTTGCCCTCATTGTTGCACTCGTACTGCTTCCTCCGCGCTCGAGGGTCGAGAGATCGTTCCGCTTTGGTTTACACGGGCCCGTGGAAAGAAATATAAGGGCCCCCTCGCCGTTCCTCCTCTCTATCTCCCTTCGTCGACGGTAACACCTCGAGCGTACACACCGCGCGCCCAAGTAAGGGCCCGAGCTTCCCTCCGTGTGCAGGTCGGTTTGATTCAGCGGATCCCGCCATAGTTACCCGCCGTCCTGCGGTACCCCCGGCCGCGCAGGATACGAATAATAATGTAACAATGGCCGCCGTGAACGCACTACAAAAACACTCGCCATTGTGCCCAGCCGAGCGTACGGGGCTGTGCGCCGCGTAATGTGATTACACGAGCGCGCTGCGCTGGTGCTCGAGGCGATTGACAGTCATCCTCGTTAATGGTGTTTTTAAAAACAATATCCACGTGCCGCGCGACGCGGGGAGTCAAGAGAGATATCGCGGAAATTTACACAATGCACCTTTCGGTGTAACGCGCCGTTATAATAGCATTTCCGTTCTTAGTTATTTAAACCGATTATCGAACCGTCGCATCTTGATTCTTATTAATGTACATGTAATGTACATGTAATCGAAGAAGCTTTTTTGCGCGCTTGTGAAAGTGGCGAAATAGAGAGCTGTCTTGTATCATCCGTAAGATATTTCCAAATGCGCCATTATCCATAATCTTCCCTCGCGCACGTTGTTGTTATTTTACGCATTTCGCACGTTACGCAATTTATATTCGACGCGTCATGAATTATCGTGAATTATCGCGCGAGTTATTCGACAGGTAAATCGGGCCTAAAAGGCGAACGAAAGCGACAGCATTTCGTTTTCTACTCGTCGGGGAAAGCGGCAATTACGTCTGGGGATAGTCGCTCGGAGATGCCGATCTTAAGCCGAGTCGTGTCGCGAATGCAAAAGTGCACGGCGATTAATTATCCGACCGAGTATAGGAATGCTCCCCCGAGGGGGAGATATCAAAGCGACGCGGTACGCCCTCCGAACGTCTTCATTATGTAGACCGATTTCTTGCAGGTACCTTTCCCGGCACCGGGAGGTCACTCTCCGCATAAGAGAAGAACCGCTCGCTCGGCCACTCGGATAGGAATAATTTCACGTACGCCAATCACGTACGCACCGCCGCGACGCTGCTCGCCGGCACGGAAAATCTCATCGATAAGCCTCGAACGAGTAATTCTTTCCCTGTGTATGCTGATTATTTCCCTCGATTTATTCTCGTCTCGCGAGCACCGATTGCCCAGGAGATAGGCTTGAGAACTTTTACATTCCATCGAGTTTGCATTTTTTTCGCCACAATTTGTTGTGAATATTGAATTAATTCGCAACTCCGTTTATCTCAAGAGCTTCGATAGAGTATATTTAGCCCCATATGCATATTCATACATACATATTCTCTCTTAGGACCCTTTTATTAACGCGTGAAACTTTTTCTACGCACATTGTTCCCGAGCCGCGCGCGCCGTAATAATGGAGAATAATGTCGCTCTGCTCCAAGACACATGCTACGCTATTTCCACGATGTTACGCTCACGGCGGTTTCAACAATCGCATACCGACGACAATTTCC
The DNA here is from genome assembly GCF_025532165.1 of Camponotus vicinus. Classification (NCBI taxonomy): domain Eukaryota; kingdom Metazoa; phylum Arthropoda; class Insecta; order Hymenoptera; family Formicidae; genus Camponotus; species Camponotus vicinus. Next base: position 17,596,368 of record NW_028141981.1, read on the forward strand.
CAAGCCTGCTACCGTAACCCCCATGCCGTCATGTCGGGCTTTTTCCTTTATTCCTCATTCGCGTGCTTTACGCGTCAAGAGCCTCGCGTATGATGAAAGACGTCGGCGGTATCGCCAACTCGAGTCCAACGGACGATGCTTTACGTTTTCCACGGCAATCTTCGGGGCAGATCCCGTCTCGTAATTCCAACCTGTTCGCGTAATATGGCAGCGTGTAATCTTGGTTTTAACGTTACAATGCGTCGCTCGAGGACGGGGATTATTTTGCAAGGGGAGCAATGCGCAAAATGTGCGTTCCGCATTTCAATCAGCGCGCACAACCGCAGGACGGTTATGCCGATTTGATTCGCATCCTACATGTTGCATATACGCATGCTGGAAGATTATACATGCGCTCGCGGATTAGTACGCATCCGGCACAAACGGTACACGTATATATGTATATATTTACGTGCCTTACAAGATATCCGGAACGCGAGCGGAGAAAATTTTATCAAGGAAGCGGACGCTCGGTTCTTTTCTCTTTCCAACAGTTTCCGCGGTAGATATCGACTTTCATAATCTTGCAAGATATTTATCGCGTAGAAAAGAAATATAAAATTTACAAATTCTTTTTTTAATATTGACAAGACAATTCTATTGCGAGTAGTTTAGAAACGAAGTGGTTGGGGATGTAAAAAAAGGGTAACAAATCGGAACGGATGATCACCTTAGGAAACGCAATGGCTCAAGTAACCAACGACCGCAACCTGCTGGAACTTAGATGTGCCATTCATTGACAACAGTCAGTTCGAGGCGGTCTCGTGTGATTTTTCATGACTGCGAGGGTGCGCGGACGATATATTTTTCTTCGCGTGCCGTATTACCGTGTAAACCCAATAAAGAGCCGCGAACGAGCGGGCCACACACGGCGCCGACTAGTATCTTTCCCGATCACAAAGCTCACCGCGAAACGAGGCTCGTTCACACTCTGGCGGCGTTTAATTTCGACCCGAATAATAAAAGGGATCCTAACGATCGCGCTCGTGGAAGAACCGTTTGCGCGAGTCTGGCCGGTCCGCAAACAAACCACGGCTGCTGGAATTTCCGCTTTTACACCCGCTGCAGGGCAGTCTACTTCGCGGAAGCGGATCCGCTTATCGGTCGCGCAGCTCCTTCTTCGCTTGTTAGACAAACAAGCACTGGCGGTCGGTGTCATCGTTCCTTCAGCCCGATGACTCGCCATGTGACTTTCTTGGTATATTGTCGTAAAGGGGTTCACAGGCAATTAATTTTTTTTTCAATCTAAATATCGGCAATTTTTTAATATGCAAGATGATCTATAAACGGTTTCGTCGGTTTCTTAAGGAATACGAGAAAAATAATAAAATTGAAGAAACAATAAAAACAAGCGCTCTCAGAGAAAGGTATACAATTATTTGAAAAAAATCACGAGAGATATCTACTTTTTATTCATTAGAAATTCAGGATCTAGATAGGCAACATTTAATATCTATGAATGCGCAAGGATGGCAAGGGGTCGTGCGTACAAACTCGAGCGAGATTAACAAAACGGAGTAACAAGCGAGAGATTTCACGCATGTGCGCCCTTCGTACCCCGGGATTAAATGTCCTGCCACGCTTCTGGTCGGCGAATACCGGCTAACCCACGAAGCTCGCGCGTACCACAATAATAACGCGAGGCGCTTGTGGCGGGTGGCCGGCCGCCGCGGTCTTGATTTTTGACAATGGCCGAAGGGGGATGGGGTGCGTAGCGGGGGGGCAAACCGTGCGGCCGCCTGTAAAATGCACAATATCGTCAAATTTCATTATCGATATAATAATGCAGGCTTAATTCGGCGCGCGATACACGAAGGGCCCGATGGTCGAGTCCCCGGTCGCTCTCGCGTCACTCAATGCGCCCTATGACGTCCCCGGGGACACACGTGGATCGCATATATATGGAACAGCTTGAGAAGCGTGCCTGTTCTGGTATCGCGCCTTTGTTCCGGTAATTATTGGCGTCGCGTGTGGCAGAAAATCTTCGTGATTAGTATTTTCAGATTAACATCTTGTAGCATGATTTAATTACTTTCATTGATTGATACATGGTGAATTTTGTTTCCTTCGTCCTATATCACACACTTTTAGAGCGATATCTCTATCCTTAATTCTGTACTTATTAATAATTTTTTATAAATAATTCGCTCAAAGTAATTATTTCTATAAATAATCTTCTTGTTCTGAAATCTTTATCGAGAATAATAAAGTCTTTGATTTCCGGTTTGAGATCAAGACAAAGGAACAACCGAGGTCTTCTAGCAACGTGCCGTTTTCGCAGAAAATCGCATAAAGAGACTGAGGCCAATTTGTTTGCCGGTCATAGAATCATCGTCTGTCGTTTCGTCGAATCGCTTCAGTGCGATCTAGTTTAGCTTGCGTTAGAAACGGCAAAGATACAGTCGTCTTTAAAGACGATTTATCCGTCGGTCGGTAGGTTAATTTCGCTCGTTGATTTCTCGGAAGCGCATCGGTTGCGCGTTGATACGTTTGCGAGTGATTGTCAGATCGCGAAGCCTGCTCCGAGCGGCCGTGCCACGCTTGCCTTACGCAGTCTCGAGCGCTCGAACGAAAACCCACCATGGGTGATGCAGGCTGCGGCAAAGGGCAATCGTGTTGCGTCGAAACGTCGTCGTTCCAGTGGCTGTCATTCGGTCGTGACACCATCCCATGAAGATTAATCACTCTGCCCGAAACACTTTCGAATATGGATAGTTCCGTGAAACGCTTGTCATCGATGCATTCATATTCTTCTCGCATCTTTCTTCATTTTTTACGTGAAAACGATTACGAATCTTAAAGAAATTTTCATATTTTTTCGCAAATTAATTATTTAAACAAGATTTTGATACAATTTTTTAAATGCAAAAGTAAATAAATTTATAATATATGTATTCGATCAGATCTTAAATGCTGAATATATGTTTAAAATGATATTTACATAATTTTCACAAGAGTATTCGAGTCCATCCATAGATAACGAAATGGAGGTAAAGCGATCCGTTGAGTAGGTTTAGCTCTTAAACGACTGAGAATCCCTGAAAGGTTGATGCTTCTTGGTCCTACGAGAGGGAAAGTAAAGAGTCTCTAGTCAGCTGCTTTCTTTGCAAAATCAGCCCTACGGAACGGTAGCTAAGCTCGCCATTGAGGGGGGCCCTTCTGCCGTTTTAAATCGATTTGCCCAAGTTTTCCTCGGAGCAGGTACGACACGCGTTTCTGCAACATTCGTTGCACGGATCCCTGCATTTTTCGAACAGAAAAATAACTATCGCGGGTCGGAGCCCGGAAAATACGGAGAGAAATTGGAGCGAAGGGAGCAGCCCGGTACACAAACACACTGTTCCGCGCTATCGGCACGATGTTTAATGTTTCGGACTGTTTGAGCATAATATTTACACGAGACGGTCGCAGGATCTTAGATGGCTGCTTCCGGTTTACGCTCGAGCGCACGACCGTTCTTATCGGATCGAACACGTTTGCAAATAGTATCGCTCCTATACACACAAACGTCGCTCTCCATCTGCGCATTATCGTGTACCCGTAAATCAAACGCGCGTGTCGGTGTCGATCATCGGCTATAAATCATCGCGAGCGAGCGAAGGAAGAGACACGCGTGTTGTCTCCATTTATGACGCCAATTGTTAATTTCGCGCGAGATCTCCAATCTGGCAGATTTCTCGGAAGTAAGCACGCTCTCGATGAAAACGGGCAAAACGGAGCGATCGCGAGACACGCGGCTTACGTCACTCGTCGACGCGACGATTTTCCAGAGAAAAACGCGACGTTCTTCGCCAGGAATTACAATTTCCGCTTCGTACATCATCGCGGCGAGGAAAAAGAAGAGGGAAAAAATGATGCTGGCGATAAAACAAACGTAAAGCGGAATACCAGTCAGCCCTCTCTCTCGCCGACGTATGCATGCGTGTATTCGAGTCGACTCGTATGCGCGCGCTACCTACATACCTATCTACGACCAGCCTTCACCTACCGAGGCGGCCCGCACGTGAGGTAATGGTCGCGTGGTGCAATTACCCGGCGTGACTTGCATTCTGCACCCCACGGGTCGCGCTGACCTGATAGTTCTCTCTCGCGTCCATCACCTCCTTCGCCTCCCGCCTCCGTCGTCGTCGTCGTCGTCGTCGTCGTCATTGTCGTTACCATGGCGCTTCGTCGAGCGTGAATTTTCACATTCAGTCCCAGGACTGACATCGTCAACTTTTTCGGTCGATACTGTGTTGTAAATACCGGTCGACGTTTATCCAAATATCGCGGCTACGAATTCGCCTCCACGTGAATTCGCTCGACACGTGTCGCAAGTACACAATGACTAGACGCGTTAGTTTCTTTATGAGCGAGTGCTACGTGTGCTACTGTTATCGATTATGTGGAAACTTTCGGCACTTTTAATTTTATGCGACACATTTTTCGGAAATTGGAGTCGATTTTTAATAATTATCAACGTGAAGAAAATTGCGAATTTTGGCCATAATAATAGGATTAGCAGGAGGAAATTAAATTAAAAGCGACAAAGCAATGGTGTTGCGTGTTGCTTTTCACAATATTTGATAATATCTTAGCCTTTCTCTTTTTCCGATTTTGGTATCGCGATAATCGAATCTCTATAAAAGCCTTCGGAATCAGTTCCGATCGATTTCACGCGAAAATGTCGCTTTCATTGGCGCTAGCCGGGCAGGCGATAGAAAAAAAAGTATGCTCAAGAGCGACACTCGGGGGCTTACGTCGCGGAGAAACGAGCCGTCGTAAAGTTTATCGTCGTCGTTGTAGCGTCGAGGGGGGAACGAGGGTGAGGCGCGCATCTCGCCTTTGCTCGTGGATTGTCAAAATAGCCGATCTTTATGTCGTTTTTATAGCCGCTTACTCTCGCGGTCGTTACGAGCGTGAAATCCAAGCTCTTCCGGGGACAGCGGCCTCTTCCCGGGGACTCTTTTTTTTTCAAAAAGTCGCGTACACGGTCTCTCCGTTTGAACCGACGAGCGTTTTCCGTAGTGGGGAACTCTCGAGAACCCCGGAGACACATGGCGCGCAAACGATTGCGCGCCGGAGAAAGACTTTTACCCCACGGGGGGGCCCACGTGGTGGTTTCCTCGTCGGTGTATGCACACGTCCCGTCCCACGGAACCCGACGAAGCGAGGATCTCCGATTACGTTTTCCCGAGCGCAGAAGGGAAAATGCACCGTCGCCCTTATGGCGGAAAAGCGCTTTGGATTTTTGACGAGAAGCTCCGGTTACAGGCGTTCTCGATGTATATTTTCGAAAATGACGTTTTATCCCATAATTCTTAAAACTCTCATTTCGAGAATCGCTGGCAAAATTGCACGAATTTTCATTTATATATTTATCATTTATATTATATACATATGTGTTATTTAGATATTTATCTGTTTATTTTCGGAAGATATATTCCTTCGTTTTTTAAATCGTTATATTTGTTCCAGAGAGATTACGCTGACATTTATTTATACTTGAAAGTCATTTAAAAATTCCATCTTTATCGGGGACATGTAGTTAATCGTTATATATAGCCTCTTTTAATGACAAGAAATTTGAACACGAAAATTTGAAATGTTCCAACAAATTACACTATAATTACCCCATTTCTCTCTTGCATGTAGATAACACTCTGCATTATTTATTCTTATTTCGAAGACGACCGATCTATTATTATCGTGAAACGATTTATTATCGAGAGTAAATCCGTCTAATAGATGAGAATTGGAATAAATCAACGAGCTTCGAAAATCTATATTATCGAAAAAATATATAATTCAATTTAGAGCATTCCCAAATAATGAAATGTAACAAGACATTTTGACTTGAAAGATACTCGTATAAAATATTACATTTTTATATTAATAATTCTATAAACAGATATAATAAAAAAATTATACATATGTAAACTATTGTAAAAAATAATTTATCTATTTGCGTCATGTGAAAAGATTTCTCTCTGCATATTTGCAGACGATCGATGTAAAATGACGATAGCTATTCAGATCAGTCGGCTCGTTTACGGCGAGTTTCATCGTCGTCCGGCAAAAAACATTAAACACACGCAACGCATGAGATCCCAGGACAACTCTTCCGGAGAGCAGGTGTTCGCGACTTTCACTAAACTCTTTTTAAACGTTACCTCCACCATCCGGAACCCGTCGTATCCTAAACTTCTCGACTTGTGTTCCTCTTTTTTTTCCTCGAGACTGCGTTTCCGGCCTCGCTACGCCGCGCCGATCTCGCGCCAGACATCTTCTCTCGGCTTTTTTTTTCACGCTCGTTGCGCATAAAGAGCGACAAAAGGTGACACGAATGGCGGATGCTGACTCTCTACAATGTAGCCGGTAATAAAGCTCCGGCTCAATTATCTCGATGAATCTTCAATTAGAGGAACGCGACGCAGTTTTATGTTTATAACCATGCCAAGGAATAAACGCCCGATAATAAAGATCTCGATAGTCGACGAAAGAATGAAAGGGAGAGAGAGAGAGAGAAAGAGATGCTGATGAGAGAAGGATAGAGAGCATCATCCGAAAGCGGACACGACTGCCTTCGAGAACGAGCGTCGTCGGTGACCTCGTAAAATACTAAAATGGCCTAACAAACTCGCGATACGATTAGCACATTCGCGCGCTCGGTTAGATAAATGGATCGGAGATTGACACCAGCGAATGAAAGGCGAGGGCGAGGCGGACTATTTACGTGGCTTTGAAACGTTATAAATAACGTATAACACGGCTTACATCTACATTCTCTATGCATGCGACACTCGCCAACTACATCGTTATACGCGCATTCTTTTATCGACGTTTGTCTTTTCTTTATTTCTTTTTGTTTCTCTACAATCACGAGAACGCGCCCTTGTATCGTGACGCATGATCGTTCGTTTGATTGCGAGAGAGGAAGAGAGAAAGAGAGAGGAGAACGGGACGAAGGTGGACGCTCGATTGTACTACGCTAATCGAGAATTAATTAGGGTTTATGTGGCGCCGTAAACATTTATAACTTCTCGGGAGAAGGGAGACAGGTGTGTTTTATTCTTCGAGATCGACGCACGCGTGCCACCGACTAAAAGAGAGAGAATCGTTTATTGCTATTTCGATGTATATAAGATCCTTTCTCTAAATTAGAAGAGTGACAACTCGAAAATTCGACCAGATATATTTTATTCATGCTATTGACTTTATTAAGTTTATCAAATTCATAAAAAATTACAATTTTTTTCATTTTTCAATCTTGATCTCTTTACAGATTTCTTTTCCACATCAATATTATTGCTTTATATAGCATTTATGCAATTTGAAAAATAATAGTCTCGTGTTAATTTTTCCTCAAAAATAAAAATTACATAGCCAAACGATAATTTGAGAAACGGAAGAAAGTGCAAAGTCGCAAAGGACGTTGTCTTTTTTAAGTATTTAGGAGAATCAGATCGTGTGCACAACAGGTTGATCGATACCGTCTCTGGAATTATAAATGGACCTTATTTAGCGTTTTAACAAGCAATTGAAATCTGATGAATTTCTATTAATCCGATTGCCATGCCATCGTCATATTATGTACATCTAATTTTGAAGAATCGTGAAAATAATTTTGCGCTCTTTGGTACTTATTTATCGGATATCTATATCGCTTGTCGAGCGATATAGATCGAAAAACGTTTATTTACGTCTCTCTCTGAATTCCTCGTAAACAGATATGCACATTTTATAAGGTACTTCATTGTCTAGTTGATATTTATAAAGCAAGATATTAATTGATCGTGCAAACATATATCTATCTGGCTACAGCAGCTTAGCTTAACATCTTATACGGTTAAAACGAATAATTATATTCGCTCTGCGGTTTATCAAGCAAAGTTACTCTTACTTATTCACGTTTGAGCGCCGAGCTCGAAGCGGCACAGCTTCCAACCTCCGGTAAGTTTCACTTCATTTTACCGGACGATTACATCGTGAAATCAGCCTGGTGCGCTTCGCGCCTGATTAATGTAAACAACCGCGGATTCCCTTCGAGCAATTCCTTGCCATTCTGGGCCTCGAATCGTCGCTTATCCGAAGCGCGATTACGCGAAGCGAACCGGTTTCCCGTCTCCGGATCAAAAAAGCGAGCTTTTACATGCGAGAATTCACACCAAGATATTGCTTGGGCGCAATTTCGTATCGCGTGCATAGTGGTTTCGGAATCATCGGCCAATTCGAGATTGTATTTCATTTTTGAGATTGAGTAAAAAAATCTCATCTTCTCGCACATTTTTTTCTTTCTCTTCGCTCGCTCTTTTTTCTTTCGTTTAAGCGGATAAGTATGTTTATTAGAGCGACGAGCATCCAGTTCGTCGGTATTTGCATAGCGGAGATATAATTGGGTAGAGAAGGAGAGGAAGAGAAGTCGTGGAGCCGGAGCGCCGCTCTCTCTGCTGACTATGTGTCTTTGGATTATAAGCTGTTGCAACCGTATTTACGGTGAGGATCGACCGACTGTGATAAGGGATTGCGCAAGTTTGGCGCGGTAGCAAGGCGTCGCTAATCCGCCGTATATAAACGGTTCACGTGGCTCAACATCGTTGGCGTAAAGTTGCTTGAAACCTACTCATATCTCCTCTTTTTTTTTACTTCCGATGTACGAGGACATGATCGAATGTAATCCGTACAATATGTACCTCCATATGTATGTCACTCTTGGCAAACTAATAAATGATAAGTACGAGAGAAATCACGATATATGCTTTCTGAGATTTCTCTCTCGATGGATCTATCGGTTAGCATTCGAGAGAAAAACAGAAGGATTGCGATATGAAGGATCGCGTGTGCGTTAGAAGAGGACGGGTTGACGAGTCGCCATTGTAACTGGCGCGAGCGTAACTGGCATTCTCGGTTAAATGGGAATAGGCGATGGTTCGTTAGGCAGAGCAGTTTTTCAGGGCTCGCCCGGAGGTTTTTCAAGGCAGCTGCAGGGCGAGAAGGGACGCCTCTTGTTCACCGATCTTCCAGCTCGCTTCTACTCTCCTCGAATGCCCTCCTATACTCGCTCTTTCTTGCTTCACTCTCATCTCTCTGCCCGTTCCGCGACTACTCGACATATGGACGCACACGAAGAACGTCTCCTCCGTCGCACGCGAAAAAGGCCTCGGGAATCGTCTTCAAGATTCGCTTCCCTCGTTAAATGAACGAGAGACTTTGCATACCGCACAGCGAGTCGGCTTCTTCGTTCTCTCCTCCGGACCTTATCTTTGTGTCCTCCTCGTTCTTTCCCTCTCTCTCGTTATCCTACATGTTATCCTTCTCATCTTTTTTCATCTTTTGGAGGACGTGCATTGCTCGTTTGAGACGTTCCTAACGAGCGCATTCCTTTAGAGAGAAATTGAAATACCTCATTTATAAGAAAACAAATTTTGATACATTTTACAAGATCCGAAACAAAAAAAAAACAAAATAAATTTTACGATAGCAAAGCAGAGTTTTTTCGCACGAATTTTGTGACGGTTGATTCACCTTCGTGTCAAGAGCGGTGACCGGCTGCATCTTTCGGAAACGCACTCTTTACGTACGTTCAATCTTTGCTTCGTCTCTGCTGCGACCAAGCGTTACGTGTTGTCCGCCACCACCCGCACGCGTCACATTAGGCTCATTTTCCACACGCGGTTTTACACGCGCAGCAATTACAATAATAACAGGCCTCCGCGCCTTGTTCCGCGGCCGCGCGACCGACCGGTGCCCACTTACGCTCCGTAGACTCTGCTCGTTTTGCGAAATTGATTTAACATATTCATTAGTCTATGCAAATTGACGATACGTCGCGTCGCATTTTAGCGAGAGGTTTCCGTGTCTTCTTGGAGGATGCGGAGCCATCTCTTATCTTTCTCTTCTTCTCTTATTAATTATACTATTATTTTATTATTATATCTTCTCTTATATATTATGCTGTTATTGTTAATTAAATGTTAAGATTTTTATTCACTATTCCAAACTCGATTAAATCCGGTTTTATCTAATGTGGTTAGTAATTTTTACTTACGACACCTTTTTATTTTTTAAATATGTATAGATATAGCTTTTGCTATCTATTAAATTTCTTCTTATCTATTAAATTTCATCTCTCGGGAATTTCAAGAATCGTTTTCGGAATACAAGGCTCCCAAAGCGAGCCTATTTACAAGCGAAGAGTCGCAATCAATTCAGGTGCGTAGGTGTCGGAATATCTTCCGAGACGTCGGAATTTATCAAACTTACGAGCCTATGAAACTCGCGAAATCCTTCGCATTCCTATTGGTAGCCGAGAGAGTCACGACTTCGAAAAGAGTAAATGATTATTTCTTAATGGAAGAAGCGATAACGATGAGCGAATGGAGAAGAATTCCGGCGTGTTTTGAATCAACTCGACATCACGAGACCTCCACGAGTTGATCCACCGATGACTACTCTTTTGCTCGCGGTCGTTTATTAAATCGCTGCGGAAAGGATCATAAACGATCTCTTTGATGCCAGAAGACATATAATATTGTATAAAGAGATATTAAGTATCGCACGTTGTTCATACGTAACATCATGAAATGAAATAATCAGCAGCGGCGGCGCTTGCCTCGCGTCTTACATTTACATGCACGCGGACGCTCCTCGATTTATAATTTTAGCGCGTATGGCGAGAACACTTTGGAACGGCAGCGTCAACATCGTCCGCATCCATATGGCCGCGCCATCGGTACAACCGGACGTGTATAACGCGTCGAAATCATTACGTCGGCAGAGAGCGTGCCATTAAATCGTCATTACTCCGTCGCTGCTCGCCGTTTACACGGCGAGTCGTGCGCGTGCATCTTTTCGGTAACGATCGCATCCGTCGCGAGTCACCGTCGAGGGAAACGAGCTTTGTGAAATGGCCCCTTCAACCACCGGACTCGAATTGTTACGCTTTGATAGAGGTGTGAATGAAAAAAACGAAAGAATAACAGAAAAAAAAAAGAAAAAAACAGACTGACCCATCGCAACGTAATGACCGCGCTGTCATTTAGTCGTGGAATAACGCGGTCGATACAACGCGTCATCATTCGAACAAAACGCAGGACATTGACGATTTCGTACGGTCGGTTAATTTTGACGCCATAAGGTAATTTACCTTGACACTTTTATTTCATCCTGACACTCTGGTAGGAAACGTATTTTCCACCGTTTAATTCTTAAGTATGCTTCGTGCAATCCAAATGCGTCCATTCATTGCGCGCAATAATAATCATCTACGCATAAATTGTAATAAAAAAAATTATTCATTGCCGCTTCCTCTTTTTATAAAAACAGCCAAGCCAACGCAGCTCCGTTGTCGTACTTTGACAAAGTAACGCATTTGCATCATCGACCTTTGGAGTGCTTGGAATATTCCGTCGCAATGATCCGAGTCGTGCGTGCCACTCGTGCTCGCGGAACATTCTCGCTTGCTGATGCAAACTGTTTAACAAAAACCATCGAGAGAAAACTGCCGTCTCATGGTACATCGCGTCTATTCCGTCATAACACCCGCGGCTACGTTATGCCGCGAAAAAAGAGCTAACAAATCCTCCGAGGCATGCATACGCAAACACGTTGTCCACCCTAATCATATGTAGTATGTACCTCGAGTGAAAAAAAGGCACACGCGAAGCAAGCCACAAACGATATTGGCAAGCGTCGTGCACGCGCTCGTACACATCGAACGCATTATGTAATTCTATCGTCGTCACGCTCTGACGCTGTCCTAAATTGATGGACGTGTACACACGCCGATACCGTGTGTACCGATCTCTTTCATCGGACAGTTTGAAAAATCTTACGTTACGCATGCATTTCTTACGAGAGTCTCCGTCGTCGAGAGACTCATGAGCGACTTTTCACGTCGCGTCTCGACATTCGCGGAATTTAATTTTCAATTTTATCGAATGAGAAGAAATAAATGTTGATACATCGTGAGTTTGCGCGAGCACGTGATAACGTCAAGCATTAATTTCTATAACCACAACGAGGACGTTCTTCGACGAGGACTCGCGCAAAGAAAATTCTGGCTTGTATCATTAAGTACTCACTTGTCGCACAAGAGCTTCTTGAAATTTACCTTGGTCGAGGGAGTTTTTAGTCCGAGTAAACGATCTTTAACACGGGATTAGAAAAAAGGAAAGAAACAAGCACGAAGTCTGAAGGCGATGAAGCAGCGCTTTAAATCCTAAACGTACAATTGAATGCGGGCACATGTCGTCTATTATATCTAATACAATATCGCCCTTGCAAATCATTCAAGCTATCAAGCGTGCGTGTCGGTTAATCACGAATTAAGACGAAAGAATAGATTTTAAGAGAATGGATTTTAACGCGAAACTTTCATACACGTACAATTTAATGCAAAAGACCGGTCGAAGAGAGAAAAATCAGCTTGAAGTTCATCGAGGAATCCGTGACTCTGAAACAGTGCTCGATAAATCTGGGACACTTTATACATGACATGACACATATCGACAATTTCAATAACAATGTATGTTATCTGCTTTGTCATCGTTCCATCCCGTTCTCGCGCTTTCGTAACATGCCAAGTTGGTTAGAGCGCGAAGTAATTATCTACCGGCAATCTGCACGTTTATGACATAAATTTTCATTACTCCGGCGAGAGTGATTTATTGCAATGTTGAAGCATGAGCCGCCCACATGGTTCTTCCTTTTCATCACCGATGCACCGATCGGGAGTGCGCGCGCGCTCGTATCATTTCGCGTCTTTTTAATGAAACGCATTTCTGTCAGATGGTCGACGTAACGCACATTCGCGGGAGAGTGGCGAAAAAATATTTTCGGGTCCCGGGTAATGAGAGGGAATGTTAAAACGCCCGCAGTGCCGGGCCACTTAACTCTCCGGCGAGAAATTACGAAAGGCGATTCAGCTAAGTGAGGAACCTTCATGCGTGTACCTTATGTGGATCGTGTATCCGCTATCATCACGTTACATCACTCGATATTAAAGCAACATTAACGAACGTAGCGAGTAATGCTTTATTTCTGGCGGCATATTTTTAATGATGTAATAATATATCGAATGTTACGTTTTGACTCCGTAACTTTTTTTACGCGCGGTCGGTATTTCAATCTTCCCTCGAAACGAGGACAGCTATTCTTTGATCTCGAAGTAGAAAAAAAGCAATGTTACGTTCAAACATGTGTGAAATAATTTCTTGTTATCCCTACTTAGCCATTGAACGATATTAGCTGTTGTTATAGAGGTCGATCTTTCAAGTCTTTAAGTTAATTTCGAATCGCAGCGATGCTTTAATATAGCTGGGAGCCGAAGCAGATGTTTTCACTCGTGCCATACGCCTTTTCCTGGACGGGTGTATTTAATCAGGACTGTATCCAGGAAGCCGCGCAAGCATTTCTCGATGTCGAAAGCGGTTCGAGACGTGCGGTGGCGACGGGGCTCCAGGTGTCGGCCGGGAGTCTGCGACGAGGAACGCGCCGTAACTTCAGAGGAATCGCTCCAGACGGCGTTCAATAACCGGAAGTACATCACTCGACGCGCATCCGTCTCTACGCGTCCCCTAATTCCGCGTCGACTCGCCTCGTTGACGGGTGCTCTCTTCGTCTATCTCGCGGCCGATCCCTCGTCGCTCTTCTCAGTCTTTCGCCTCTCTCGTTACGTATATTCGCATTGTTACTCATATGCATATTGAAACTCACTTATATGCGCGTGCACGAATAGACAATTTGCACGATCGACGTACATCCCGTAATTAACTTCCGTTCTTGGTCTCTCTACGCGCGGCTGATTCGCGATCGGAGATACATCACTCGTGTTGCACGTTTATAGCCTTTTATCGCATTTAGACGCCACGTCATTTGCTAAACAAAGAACATTATCCAATAAAAAAACCTCCCGCACGCAACGCGAATTAGCGACATATCGCAATAATTATGGTTTATAACGGAAATTACATTTTACTTACATTATATTATGAATTCTTTCTCCTCCCGTGTCCGCTTTGTTTGCCGCCGCCTGTCATGACGAATATTAATGGTTTATTCTTGTCTAGCAAGTGCATATAATGAACATAAGCAAAATTTATGTCGAGTGAAATTATTTATGAATTTCCTTCTATTTAATTAACGTATTATCCAAAACATTTTGCGATATATTTATATTAAAATTTTCTCTTCAGAATCATTATTAACTGCATTCCTGCTAATTTGTTTTCACATAGAAATCGTTTTGCCCATTTAAATATTTATTATCGAAAATATCATCTTTATGTGCAAGAAATGATCGTACATGTACTTCTGATTTCCGAGGCTGGAAATCTCGATCGCTGATCGTCATTCCCCTTTTTTCTGCCACGCGCGCTCGTAAACGTTCCCAGCTTCGATAGAAACCGCTCTGGCTCTTATTTCCTCGGATATTGTTACGTCCTATATACGACGATATCGAGATATCGATATAGGATGATCAAAGTAGAAGATTCGCGGACGATAGTCATATTTTATAAAAAAAGACTTTATCATTCCTTACAATCATTATTTGGAAATAAAAAAAATATACGTATAATATAATTAAAACTTAGATACCGCTGAAATTTAAAAAAAAGTCACAAAATGTGAATGGAATATTTTTAAAAAATTTCATAAAATTATTTACTTGAAATTACAGTGATTGAATATAATATTATTGTATATGTACTATTTCATTATGTTTTGATATTTAATCACCCTCAGGAGAGTAATCAATCTTTTCTAATTGAGATTACATCCAAGAAGTAGCTCTCTTCAAACATGAAGAAACTGGGATTTCCTTAGCGCGAAGCAATCTTCTTGCAACACGTAACTTTACATCGTTGTAAACACAAAGTACCAGTGACTGATTTAGCTGGATACACATTTAATTAAACGTCACGTCGGGCCATAAATATAATCGTAATATGATAATTATACGGCGCCGATATGGGTCCTATCCGTTCTCTCTTGTAAAAGCATAACGGAGCATTAATGCCTGGATGTGGAAGAGGCAAGCGATCTATGGTCATTGTGGCTTCGAGACAAGAAGCCGACAAGAAGTGTAAAAGACTTCCCGTTAAGCTTGGGGTCCCAAGAGATCACAATGCAAGCCGTTCTCGATGACACGTCCATCTCCGCCACCTTCCCCTCGCGCGCTCGTGCCCTTGGTGCCCTATTTTATCTGTTTGACGGCAATTAAGATACGGCCGCGTCGTCGTTCACCGCCGTGACCGTTGCTCTGCGTCTTCCTGGCGTGTTTTACGGCCATTGTTTACACGCCATTCGTAAGTCTCGAATGGACACTTGAGAGGAAACGCGAGATGCCTAGCATGAGCCACGCTCGTATTGAGCTTCGCCCACGTCCAGCGAAGGAAAACGTTTTCTCGTGAAAAATGAGTAATGACTATAAGTAGTCATCGGGAAAGCTCGGTCCTCTCACCCTCGTATTTTAAGAAGCTCTTGGCAGATCTCGTACGATGTTTACAGATGTCGAGTAGTAGCTTTAAAATGCCACGTGAGAAATTATTCGTGATTTTTTCTCACGTTGTATTTGTATTTCTTTTTCACAGAGAACGTATACAGAGCTAAGAACTCGTAAACATGATCAGCGGAATGCTAATCGCAAATATCTGATGAACGCGAATTTTTCGTTTTATCAAAGGATTCTTTTCTCTCCTTTGCACAGGTGCGAGTCCTGCGGATTCCTTTATTCGTATGACAGCACTTTCGCACCCTTACACCATAGACGTAAAAATAAATATATACAGACACGACTAGCGATGTAATAATAGCGTGACGTGCGAGAGAATGTGTTGCGTGTTTCGAATGACAGACGTAAGGACAGGAGGTGAGCGAGCAAACCCCCGTGCTCCCCTTCCGACACTCCCCTTTTAAAAACCATTTCCTGCTAACGACCGTGGCTGCTTTCTGCCTATGGCGATCGTGTTGACTCGCCTGATCTGACGGAATCGTTACGGAAGTTTGCGGATTGCGTAGCCAGAGAGATACTTTATTCTCTTCTGATGTTCCTTTCAAAGATTTTAAAAAATCTCTCGATCGTTTTCTTATACTTAAGTGATCTCTAAAAATTATTCGAGACCAATATATACACGTACGGAATCACAGATGGAAAAATGATTATTCTGCATTTATACAAATCATATTTTTAAATAATTTTTTTCTAAATATATAGAGGAAGAGGGAAAAATATTCCGATAATTAATCGCTGTCACAGTCTCTTTTGTCTGCGGTTCCGGAAGTTGATATCACTTAAAGACCAATTTGTGCGCAAATCGAGGGTGAAATATCGTTCGCACGTTGATCTATTCATTGACGCCCAACGTTGTGTGGTCAACGTCGAACGCGGACAGTTCTGGACCAACTCCTCTCTTCCTGTATGCCGGCAATAGAAACAGCATCACTCGAACTCGAGCGTTTGATTGCACGCGTTATTATTAGCGTGCTTCTCCAACGACTACCGTGTCTCATTATATGACGCGTTGCTCCATCGTAGTAACCAACCATATGAGCGAATAATGATCGATCGTCGATGCGTATCTCGCGGCACGTGCCTTGCCCATATTGTTTATGTCCTAAGTTAATACACGTATTAATTAATTATATCATAGCAATTTATTACCATTTATTTATGAGACGTTAATCTTCTCTCTTTATAAATTATATTCTATGCTTATAATTTCATAAATTTTTAAACTGTATTTATAATAATGTCGATAAATGTGAGAACTGTGTAAGATGAATTTATTTAAAAAGAAAATACTTAAGAATATTATCGCAAGAAATTCCCAACCAGGAGAGCTGCACTTTTGTCGCACGCGCTTGCCTTCGATTCGCATTTTACATTTACGTCTGTCAAGAATGATATCGTTTGAATTTGCCGGCGACGGGGATATCTTTGCGGATTCTTCTATTTTTCAACACTCGTGGGACGCATGTACGTGGATTGCGCGTGTTTTCCTTTCACGTTTTTCTTCAACGGACCATCCGGATGGAGCTAAGCTTTCGCAAGAATTTGCGTCGCACGGAATGCGATTAAATATGCAGGCATTTTATGGGTATGTTTTTATGGATGTCCGTGCTCCGAGAAAGAGAGACGCACAATTCTTTGACGCTGCTCGCGATGCGGGCGTAGCAATTGTATCCATACGCGTGTCGCGGATTTTCCAATTCGTCTTTCGCGTCTTTGAATTGAATTTACGAAATCACATTGTCCAAAACTGCCAGTATTAACTTGGATTATACGTCATCCATGTTAGATTTTTATTCCGTTCTTCGAAGACGAAGAGTTTTAAATTCTTGAAGGGGAAAAAATATATTACCTGGCTTATTTTCTTCCAGATTAATTTTTTTCTATTATTTGCATTTGCGATAGTCATTTGTACACGATTAAATGTGTTACACGTCATATTCGTGATCCCGACTAACGTTACTGTCGACTCGAAACGTCTCCACGGTGAAACGTTTCGGTGGGTTTTAGGTCGAGTATCGTCGCTGTCAATACGTCCCTTCCTCGTTCATGTGCGTGCCGTATGCGTGCTGTAGTGTGTGTCACGCGATGCCTGTGCGAACGCGTTAACATATGTGGGCAGAGTGGCCGCTATCAAGGCTTCGTCCGTCCGGTTCAT
Source organism: Camponotus vicinus (assembly GCF_025532165.1). Classification (NCBI taxonomy): domain Eukaryota; kingdom Metazoa; phylum Arthropoda; class Insecta; order Hymenoptera; family Formicidae; genus Camponotus; species Camponotus vicinus. The sequence continues at coordinate 17,614,055 of NW_028141981.1, forward strand.
CTCTCTCTCTCCCCCATGAACAGTGGTTCTCACGAATAGTTGATGGTTTGCATCTTTATACAATGTAGATTTCAAAATGAAGAATCCTGAAATTTTTCTTGAAAGCATTATACTATCGGTATAAAATCAAAATTTTCTGATCGTTGTATATTTTGTCAAACAAACTTGGGATTAGATTAATTTTTATTTAATATGGAACAGGTTCATTACAACAGTCAATTCATCAAAATAATAAGTTTCACGGTGAAGGTTCTCGCCGGTCAAGGAACATTAATGTCTCTCGTTTCTTTTGCGCGCGATGCTCGCGAATCCTCGATTATTTTTCGCGCTAATGAACGTATATATACACACGGTCGGGGCTGGGTGTCACTGTCCGCACTTAATGCGATTGCAGTTCACGATAAGATGCTGCCTCTTGGCAATCGTTAGCGTCGCTTTCGCCCCGCTCGCTTATCCTACACGCACGCGCTACCCTCGAAGTGCGTGTGCGTGCAAATTTGCTCTCGAACTTATTAAAATCGCTCTCGTTGTGGTCGCTCTACCCTTGACCTTGAACTTTAACCATTTGAAATGCAAACTCATCTCGCCGATTCCTAATTAGCGTCGTATCGCGGCAAAACCTGCTGGACAAAAACGTAATTTTATATTTAAAAAATTGGAAGTGAATGTTTGGGATAAGATAACGTCACATTAATACAATATCGTATATGGCGGTTAGTCGAGTTTGCGCTGGCTCCGAATATCGGTGAGAAGAACGGACGTACGTCACTAACGTGTACGAGAGACCGGGAAGAAAAGAGGCATAAGAAACAGCGAGAGATGGAGCGGAAGAGAAGAAGGGAGGAGCAAGGCTGACGAGGCCAGTCTTATCCCGAGGGAGCGGAGGCAACATGGGAAACCAATTAGCCGAGGAACGCCGCCACCGTGCCGCTAGATACGAAGCGGGTTCGATAGTATCCACCCGCCGACCGTTGCTGCCGGTTTCGACCGTGTTGTTGCCGGTACGTTGCCGTTATCGCCGGCACCCGCAAACCATGGACCATCCTTCAGCGACATTCAACCCCAAGTGGCAAGATCGACGGTGCATGGGAATTAAAATCCTGCCGCCTTCGGCAACGTCTCGAGATATCGCGTAGAATGCGAGAAAATTATCTTACGTTTTTGTCTTCTCTTGTCCGCCTTTTTTTACAATATTATATCGTCGTACAAACAGATGTGTCCTCTAATACAACACAATATATGAGAGATGCAAAATGCAATCTTGCGGCTAGTCCGTCTGGTAATCATGCGAATCAGTCTGGATACGCTTTCAACATTTTGGATAATTCTTTTGATCTCTAAATGACATTGAATCGAATATTAATATTAATATTAATATGACGTTGACATGAATAAGAAATTCTTACGAAAATTATTTAACATAGCGTTGAATAATCTTATGTGATTTCATAGAAATGTACACAATGCAATTTTACATAAACACAATGTGTGTCTCTATTTTATTACTTTAATTTATATAAATTTTATTAATTGTATAAAATGACATAAAATTTTGAAAGAATAAGAGGCGCGTATTCTTGGGTTAATTTCCGAAAATGTAACGGATTCATCCTCGACGAATTTCTCGTCCGATATTTCATATTACCGCGTTCTAAATCTCGAGGATTCGAAGGAGGTTGTTCGTCAGCGCGGATCATCTACGGCGCGCTGCCGGTTTTTCATAGTCGCGGCGGTTTTTTGAGATAGACGATCATTTGGGAGTCTAATTTATACGGCGGTTAAATTAAAATGACCGCGGCGGCGGCGAAACGAGAGAGGTGGACGCATCTGCAAATCTCCATCAAGTCCGAGAGAACGGCAGACGAGGGCAAGCGAGATGGTAAGCATGTGAAAGAACGAAAGGCAGGCACTGTATATACAGAGCCGGGAAGTCGAGAGGCTCTTACGTGAAGAGAGGAGGAGGTACAGGGAGTACCTTGAGAGAGAGAAGGGACTATGTCGTGATTAGGGAGGAATGTTGATTAGATCCATCAGCTGGTCGAGTACAGGCCCTTCCTTCTCGCTGGACCTTTTGCCTCTTAAATATCCCTTCCCCTCTCGCGTCTTTCTGACCTAAACTCGGTTCTGTTCCCGTAGACGTACAGTTCCTGTTCCCGAACTGAATTCATCGCACGCTCCTTCTTCTCTTCACGATGCTGAAATTATTATCCTAAAGAGATTACACGTACGAGATATTAATTATACAATTTTAATTGTATATAAAGTAGAAATTAAATCTAATTATATGCAAAAAAATAGTATAATTAAAGTTATATATATTATACATCTATACATTATCATATATATCATTTCATATACATTACAATATAAGTGTATTTTTTCTACTAGGTTTAAGTCCGTTGCGATAAGGGAGAAGCATAATGTGTTTTTACCGTTAGAAATAATACTAAATATTCGATAAAAAATCGATATCGCAAATATCTCGAATTTTACGGTGTACAGGAGTCTAGTGTTTTGATATCTGGAATCGAAACCCGTTTTTGTAGCGAACACGTTTCCGATAACACGCGCCAATAGCAACAGCCAAAAGCGATGGATGCAGTAGGAGTCGTAAAAGCAACAGCACGAATCTGGGCTTGGTTTTATTGACACAACGCGCCAAATACCCGGATTCCATATTTATGACTGACCGGTCGTCTTCCTTAAAGTATCGCTCACTCGTGCATTCATTCCGTGAAAGGAAACGGACGCTGGCCGAAGCTCCAAAACAGGCTGCTGCCCCGTCCCGTTCTTTCTTTCATCTCACAGTCGTCATAAATTTGTTTCGTTTATATGAGCGTTTTAAAATCATTCCTCAGTCAGGTGGTACATCTTGTTAAAATTTGAACTCGTGGTTATTTAATCGCTCGAATCTTGTGGCTATTGTTAGGCAGGCCTCTAAAATCCCACCTACCACACGTTTTTTGTGCTCCTTTACTCTATAAATCCGTTATCATTATATAGCACTTTAACTCGAATTTGATTGATGAAGGGAAAATATCCTTCCTAATCAAAGTGATTCGAATACACGAGATATTTTATTTGGTGTACTAAAGATATTTTATTCCATTTCTAAGATGAAACTGATAAAAATTATCACAACAATTTTGTGATTTGAACAATTTTCCGATTTTCTCTTTATGGATACTTTAAAAGCGCTCTAAGTCGACGTTATATCCCTTCGGGGCAAATAACCCAGTTACCTTGAGAATCCATCTCGGACACGTCTCGTTTAGTTCGTGGCTGGATGACTGCGATGATATTCCATTACGAAGGAAATGTAAATATAATTGTAGCGTGCTGACATAACGGTAAGATAATCCGCCGAGCGGAGGCGCTGCCACTGCAATAAATCGTAATTTATGATCCCTATACGCCCGCCAGTATTGCCGAGAAATTCAAGACTACACGGACAGACTAGGAGCCTCCTCTCTTTCTCTTTCTTCGGAGTCTATCACTCCGTCTCCTTTTCACCCGTTCTCTCTCGCGTTCGTTTCTGCCCGTTCTCACTCCGCTCTGTGGGACGATTAAGAAGTCAGAGACTTTAGATCTGGGTCCAGTCGATGGGCATGCTTACACAATGTGCTGCCTTGCCTCCATAATCTATCCGTCTCTATCTAGTCATTCTGTCGATCTCTCTTCTACTTCGACCGTTAGTTTTCTCCGTCTTTATCGCATCTATTCGCCTCGTTTATGTCTTGTTCTCTTAGCCTCCTCTCGAGCGTTCTTGAGCACCAATAAATTAATTGCAGAGATTTACGTATCTCGCCCGTAAACCAGTCAGCGAGACTAATGCCGGCTTCTAATTACATAATTATATGGCATTACGTTACACCGCGGCCAATTAATACATGCGTACGATAATTTTAAAGCGCGATTCGCGAGATTAAATTGCGTATCTTCGCGATCTCGCGCGATTCCGCTCCAAAATGCGATTCATGCTCTAGATCACCTAATACGCGCGCGATACATGCGTACATCTGTGTACACCGCTTCGATGAGCGATCGTAATTTATCGTCCGCCAGGATGACAGCAGTAAACGCGCGTCGGCAGTGCTTTATGGCGGATATTAAAAGCGATTCCCGATTCCAATCGCTTACACTTGCACGCGGCGGTCCTTATGAAATATTACGCATTCTACGAGACATTTCGTAACGTAATAATGGCTTTAACTATGCCGGAAGTCAAGGCGCAAATCGATATTATCTAACGTTGTGTCGCTCTTCGAGAAATCGAGTTTTCGTTCTTCGCCCATATAGAAGTCGCAAATCGTTCGTTCGAAGGGTTTCTCGATGACTATTGCTTCCTCTCGAGGACGTATTCTCAGGGTCTAGAAAAGACGTTCTTACCCGACGAGAAGGGAACGTACGGTATGGACGAGCGGGGGTGGAATATGAGATGCGGGCAACTGATTTATTTAAGGGGCAGGCCAGACATCCGGTTTGTCGAATTACACTTTAAGAGTGCCCATAGTAGACGGACTGGCATATACAGACAGAGACGGACGGCGGGATGGACGTGCGAGCGAGAGACAACAACGTGAAACGAGAGCGCGTAGCACGTCGACCCGTTAACCCGTTTATCATTGCATCGACACGAGTCACGGTGGACCCTACTGGCCACTTAAAAAACGGCGATTCAGTCTTTAGTAGGAAGTGACGTCAGTTTTAGAGGTACACCGTGAGCCACATTCATACGCGACGTAAATCCCTGCGACTGTTTTTATCGAACGATTGAAAGCTATCGAAAGGATGAGGGCGACTTGATGAGCGTATTCATGAGATCCCTTAATAATTATCGTTAAAATTGAGTTAAAATAGTCATCCCAGGATTCTAAGATAAAATAAAATTTGAGCATGTAAAAAAGAATTGTTTAAAAATTGCTGCAGCGCATTAAGAACCATGCAAGAATTAGACACAGTCGAATTCTTCGAGAGAATCTCATTGAAAATATCGTCCGGCCAATTATTGCGATAATAAATTTATTTACGATCTAAAGATCATCCGCCTAGTCGACCATGATCCCTCGTTTTACGTTGGGTGCCAGTAGGAAGCGGACCGGCGACGACCGATGCATTATTAATGTCCCCCTTAGTCGTTCGTTACCACTCTCGTGTATTTACTTGCTCGTGCAATCTATAAGCCCTGCAGTCCCTGAGCAAATAGTCATTCAAGGATCGTGAGCGATTAGTCAAATCAGAGTCAAGACTTTTGATTTTACCTGTGCCTTGTGTTTCTGCTTGAGATTTCCTGATAAGAAAAAATTTCGAGATGTCTTTTTTCCTAAATTTAGCTTTTAATTTAGTAACTTTTAAATTGATATGGTAATTCTCTTTTGAGGTTTTATAAATATTTTTTTTTTTAAAAGATGATAAAGAAGAGATATTTAAAAAGTACATCCAACAGTAAAAAGCAAAAACGTTTTCTTGTCTTTTTATTTGTCCCGACAAGTGACAATATGCAATTATAATTGTTTAACGTTGTTTACTTATCGTTCTTTACATCTCGTTCCTTAAATGTTGCTGAATGTTTGTCCACGATGGTTCGTACAAAGCAGTAAATTCACGTGACATGTCTCCACGTCAGCAGAGATCTAGAGTTGACCGTGTAACGATTTCAGGCGAGATACGAGAGCAGGCAATCGAGAGAGGGAGTCGGTACATTATCGCCAAGATGACGCCTATGACAGCATGTGGGAGTAGCTGTCACTCATTGTTGCCTGGCCAGACGTGATATATCCAGATATTTCGCTTCGTGATATTGAGAGATTCGCTCGCTTCAAATTCTTACCCTTCGACCCGCGACGGGATCAATAAACTGGCACGTGCAAATGCGATTTTTTTCACGACGATTTCGATAAAAAGTACGAAAAGTTGCTTTCGAACAGATGACTATTTTTCGAAGAACGCGTCGCGCATGGTCAGAAAAAATTCGATGCTCGAAAAATAAAGCCAATGACCCTGAAGATCAGCCAGTCCGTTCATCGTACGATCGTTATGAGGAATCATTCAATGAATATCCTCTTACGCCTTCCATCTCGCGGCTGTAATAACACTTTGAAGCACGTCAATGAGGAGCGGCAAATTGCCTTAGATTGATCTACGATTTGTTGTTCGTATACCATCAAGTAATTCATGGCAAGAGAAGAAAGTTTACTGAACTCGCGGACATTTTTTCCCTCGCGTTTCAGATGGAAAATTCCGACGAAGTACGCAGAGACAATACTATAATAATTTAGAATATTTTCTCCTTCTTTTCACTCTCATCAGCCATTTCTTTGCGAAACTAACCACGTATTTATGGACGCCGCTGTACATTACCGCGGATTCGTCTCGTTTCTATCCTCCTACGGCGATGAGGATTCTATACGAACGTCATTATCACACGGCTACACCTGCGGAATAAACGATGGAATATTTTACGGTAGACATTCGTCGCGCGCTCCCAGCAAACTCGTTGATTCGTAAGTCGTGCGCGTCCCGCTGGGCTATCTCGAATCATTTAAGTATGCCGGCAGCATTTTCGTGAGATACGTGTGCTCCGTCTTTAATCGAGATCGAAAACAGCTCGACGCGCGGTCATCGATGGATCTTGTATACGGGATGTCTGTGAGAAAATGCAAAAATTTCTTTTAAGAGTCAGAAGGTTTGAATGAAAAGAATAATTAAAATTAATCATTGACGTACGTTCTATTTTACGATACACTATTTTGGAGCATTTATTAATATCAGAGATCGTATGTATCGTACCATCAATTTAAATGGTAAATGTATTACATATATATTTGATTGAGATTATATGAAATTAATTATTTCTCTTTCCTGAGCGTATACCAAAATAGTATATCGTAAATGGCCATTAATACTCTGGTTCTCCGTCTCATAATTAATTCAAGTAAGCTATCAATCGAATTGAATGTTTTTCTCAAACGTGGTCCTCAATTGTACCTGTAGTGATTGAAAGAATATCCAAAGACATCGTGTATGCACGTGCGTGTCCAGCGTGAAACGCTCGAAAAAATTCCTAACGCACGTTGGCGTGACACGCGCTTCACAAGCCGGAAACTTTTTTACTTGCACGAAAGAAGATTATTAAAGGCGAAAATAATACATATAGACATATGATATGATTTCACGATAAACAGTGGTGGATTGTAAGACTACTATGTATTTTTAAATTTTTACACTTGACAATCACAATATATGATGTACTACACGATATCCATGTAATATTAATATCAGCAAAGAGATTTTTTTTATATGAAAAATATTTTTTATATGAAAACAAAGAGAAACCATTAACGAAATTAATTCGTGATTTCTTTTTACGTTACAGAGGCCACCTTCTTCGTCGCTTTCGTACCCTGGCGCGGGTGCTAACGACGATGCGCGTAGTCCCGGAAGTGGCGGTACACCCGGACCCCTCAGCCAGCAAGCGCCAGCCAGTCTGGATTCATCGGACCCCGGTAAGTCTTTACGTTATATATAAGTGAAAACTGCAAAGAATAATATTATGAAAATACAATTTTGTTTCGCATTATTTAAAATGCATAATTTTTTAACGGGGAACGCAGTAGTTTATCTGTAACAATTTAATGGCAAGTCTGAAAGTTATGTTGGATCGCAAATACAGGCGCGCGTAAATGACAAGCTACAAGGAATTTTCGGATCGATCGGTCGTGGCGAATCGATCCGTGGGGCCTAAAGTAGGTCTCTTTTACGTCCAAGCACGACTCGCGCGGGTGACGATGGTTGAGGCGGGCTAATGACAATATCACGCGACGAGCAACGAGTTGATGACAATCAAGACGCGCGCGGCCAGCCGGGACCCCACGGTCCTTTTACACGCCCTTCAAATTTTACGAACACGGCCGTCTACACCATCAAACTCGCGGCAACGCCACCGTCGAGGCTAATGAGCAGTCGGTCGCATTGGCGTAGTCACAGAAAATATAGCGAAGAATAATTCATCGTATCTCTAATTTCATTGCTTCGAGAAATTCATGTTATTTTCAAAGACATATAGACGCGATACAAGATCATTCTTTTGATGACACATATTTATATAGCTAACTTCTCGTTCGTTATATTTATTTCCAATATGATGAGATGAGAAATATATTTTTCTATGTACTTTCCGCGATTTATTAGGCTGTTGGAGCGCGCAATAACGAGAATGTATATCCGTCGACAATATCGAACGACAAGTTCGATAGCGACGAATAAGCCTTGCCAGTGGCTCGACCGGGTTCAGTCAGTTATCGGAGGGTATACAAGTTCACGACATCATCCCATAAAGATTCATTAAGGTCCGCCGTCTCTATACTCGTTCTGTCGTGCCAACATTATAGCGCCGCGTGGCATGCCATTTCGGCCAAGCGTGCACGCACATATATACGTACACGCGGGTGAGGAACAAAACAGTTGATCAATAACAATCATAAACACGACGACCAAGCGAGAGGAAGACACGACCACCGATAATCGGAGAGAAAGAGAGAGAAGCGGGACTAGATGAAAATAATGAATGGTAGCTCTCGCTCATGGTAATGCTCAAGTTAAGAAGCAGTCGCTGCATCTCCTCATTGTTGCCGTTGTAATATCCGACGATGCAAATGGAGCGTGCAACGGCCGCTTTCGTGACGAGATACGCATCTGTCGAGCGAGATTTGTCGCGGAAAAATGTTGTCGAGGACCTCGTGCGAGTTTCTTGCAGTCGCGCGATCTTTCTCTCTATCGTTTTAATTTCACCAATCGCTTAGACGTACAAGTTCGCGGCTCTAATCTAAGGTGAATGGCCTAATTGCTCGTTTCGATTATGCGCCGGTAATGGGTACGTAAATATAAGTGGTCCGAATAGAAATTAGTGTCTTTGAAAGCAAGCTGAGAACTGAAACGTATGATCAGATTATTTCGAACATCGCTAGTTGAAAAGAAAATGTAAAGAAGAAGTATGTTAAATATAGGACACAATCTTTCTGCTAGCTGCAAATTGTATATTGGGACCGACTCTCGTTCCCAAGTAATGATATCGTCTAATGGAAATGTCGCGTGCCGATGGTATTTACGAACTTTTCTGGACGTTTAATTACAAATTCGCACGAAGATTACAAGGCAAACGGATAATATTGCGCGACACGCGCGTACCATCGGCTTTCCACGTCGGAAAGTCTTTCGAAGGCAAAACTTTTCTCGTTTCCACGTACCCAGCGTACATCCCACATTGTTAAGTCATCTTCAGATTTAATAATCGCGAATTGAGCGTGCGTGTGTCGCGCGCACGAGCTACAGCTAGTTCGTGACCAGATATCAATCTTCGCGCGCGCGGGATCTGTCGTGAAAGAGCGTAGAACTCGGGAGTTTCGCACGTGGCTGCTATAGAAAGTATAGCCGTTGACGCACGCGAGATCGTCGAGAGAGAAGGAAAAAAAAATTGATAGCTCTCCTGCGCAGCGCGACAGGAACATGATAATCCGCGCTCGGCACTTTCACCGAGCGAACGCGTTTAACGAACGTCCACGTCCAAGATGAGATACATGTATCGCTTTGTTTTCTTATGCGATCCGATCAGGCTACTTGAATCGAGACGCCCGACACATTTCTCGGAAAGCAGATTGTTCTTATAAAAATAAAACACGCATCGAGAATTACGCGCGGAAGTGGTGAATATAAAGTGGTGTTAATTGCGCATAAACGATTAAAGGTGCCTGTCGACATAAATTATACTCGTGTGATAAGAGAGATTGTCGGTAACATTTATAATTATCTATTAGCAGAATTATTATTATTGAATTATCTCTCGCGCGCGACATGACACTTCCGTCCTCGATATCGCGACGTGTGTGCACGCGTGTGGTTCTTAATTAGATTATGAAAAATCTCGGAAAATTTGCAATGCAATCTATAATGTCGTATAATGTATTGCGTCGCGTATCTTTTTCTGATCGCGAGTGACGTCGCATGAACGTGCGTACGTCATTAAATGCGAAAGCACGTCCGCGAGCTTCGAGAAGCGAATGCATTAACGAGCGATTAATTACTTACATCGTCGCTTCGCATCGCGGTAAAGGTGCTCCGAAATGTCGCTGAACAACCTGACGAATCGATTTATCTCTCGATGAATAGAACAATGCTATTGTTTCTTCAATTTATCGAATTTAATCATCAAACTATCGCACTTTCCCCCAACAGTAGTGTTATTTAAACAGTAGTGTCATTATATATTAATGCAAACTTAATACTGATTAACTAAAATAAAGGCAAATAGTTGAAAAATCAATATTATTTATTATAAAGTTCCATAAAAATTGCGAATTTTTTATGGGCAAACAAAAATTGAAATCAATTGTTATAAAGTACTAAATGAGAGCATTAGTGGGATATTCATTTACAAGTAAAATTTTGTGACTATATTTATAAGCGATTTGTTATTATTATTATTTTTTTATTATATAAGCGATCGCATAAATCGGTTAGGTTGCCTCACTCCGACAGTATTGACGCATGTAGACTTGCACAACCTTACTTGTATGTACTTACAACCCGAGTTACTCATACTTAATGTCGAGATGCTATCGACGTATCCGGGGTTGTCACCATACGTCGAGGTATTTGCTCGGTTCGCTTTCCTTTTCTGTCTATCCACGGTCCTTTCCCTCTCATCATGAGTCCTCATTAACGTGCCAGCTTGTTTGCCGCGAGATATCATCGTGGACGTCCGTTTTTCGGTCGCCTCCTTCGCTTCGATAGACCGACGACAACATCCTCGACGGACCTAATTTGTATTCCATCACTCGTTAAACGACCTAAACCTTGTGGTGGTTTCTCGCGCTGTTTGGACGAACATTTTCCCTTCAAACTCCTTCTCCCTCGTACGGGAAATTGCCCGCCAGTGGCAGTTATTTCGACGAAGCTATAGCGGAGTCGATAAGATTCCTGAATCAGTCTCGGAAATACTCGGAATCAGCCTGAAAAAAGTTTACGAGTTCGATCTATAAGCTTCTAGCGCTACATTGAGTATCGCAGGGTGGAGGGTGGAGAGAGGAGGAAGAGAAGGCACATTTACCGTATCTATTTCGGAGATCAGACCGCGTCACGTATACAATAAAAATCAAGGTATACGAGCGATATACGTTTGACACCCGCTTTTTAAACGTTCGTCGACGCTTCGCGACATTTGTGTCGTCCATCCATCGTCCAGCGAGACTTTCATCGAAAGCTTCGATGGAGCCGTCACGTGTGTCAGGCCGGGGAATGTTTTCCAGGATGGTTGGAAACGCGGCGCGCTGACACGTGGGAAGAGCACGGCTCGGGCATTAACATATCGTGTCGCAATCGCTCGCGGACATAAACTCGTTTACCTCCTCGCGGTGGTTATAAAAGATTCTATCTCGACCTGGCTGACCGATCGCGATATACGGCCTCGCGAGGAACCATGCGCCGCGTGCGCTACTTACGAGGTAAATATACCTGGCATACACGCGGCGATCTCGTAAAATTTAATATATCCCGCGCGCGATATCCTGCACTTTGTATTCTTCGCAAACGAACGAACGTTAATTCTCTTTCATGATCTCTCGCCGACCGAATATGCGCTCTTAACGTTACCTTGTATTCTCAAAAGGTGCGGCAATGTTTCATCCGCTATCACGCATTCGATTTTTATCTATCGTTACTTCTTTATTTTTACATTAATCGTATCGCGCTCGACGATCGTAAACGTGGACACAATGCGATCGTTCATATTTTATACAGATGATGATAGCCTTTTTAGATCTATCTGCTATTTAATCGGCATTTTTGCAGAGCGTGTTTTCAAAAACATTTAGATAAGCGCATCGATGATATGCATTTAAATATCAATGAGATATGAAATTTGAGTTTGCGTGGTTATTTATTTTAAAATATCAAATTTGAATCGCGAAATGTGAATTGCAACATAACGTTTCATTTCCAAGAGTTTTGTTGATGCCTACATTAGAGAGGTATATAATTTATTCGATTATACGACAAGATATGGCTAGTGCCAGACTGCAACGTTTTTTCAGAAGACTTTCTTCGTTAGATTATCAGAGCCATCGATTAACATCTCACCTCGGACACGGTTGACTATCTCTGAAACAATCTCGAGCCCGTATCGATCATTCTATCTTTGGAATACGCACTATCGCTCGAGCGATGAGCACAAACAGAAGAAGAATTTCCCGCGTCTCACGCCTTTTTTCATTCTTCGTATTCGGACACTTTCGAGCAGATTGGGTCTTTCGATTCGACTGAAACGAGTTCTGTCAACCGACAGGCTGTCCCTTCGTAACAACCTCCGACATTCGACTTTTCGTGCCTCTCGAGAGATCCTTAATCGACGGTTCGTCGACTTGGTCTCCATCGTTTCGGCTTTTTCTCGCCTCACGATTGTACTCTCTTACCTTGTCATGCACGAAAAGGGAGAGTGCGATGCGTGAGAAAAGGAGAAAGAGTTAGATATTCTCCGGTTTCTGACAACTATCGAGTTGTACGTCGATCGATGAAGAAAGAGGCAGAATGATAGGGACTGGCAACCGGGACAAAGGGGGGAGGAAAGGGGAAAGGGTGAATGTGTTAAAGCGTGTACGGCGACCAAAGATCACGAGAAATTCTTGGAAATCGACTTATATGAAGGAGAAAGAGAAGGGACGTCGAGGAGGGAGATAGAAGTAATGAGGTTGATTCTCTGTTTTCTGTGTTTTCAACGGACGGCGGTATCGTTCGGTTATCGGACCAAGGCTTTTTTTTCTCGTTTCGCCCCTTCTATGCAGAGCCGCGCTCCTCCCTCGTCTCTTCTTCTCTCTCCTCTCTCTTTCTCTCTCTTTTTCTCGCGGCATAATGAGGCCTTCATGTCGTGAACTTCTGCGCTTGTACCTCTTTTTCTTCTCGAGAGTCGGCCCTACGTAAAACGTTGTCGAACATTGGACGATCTTTCCATGCTGGATCGGCTGTGGAAACTTTCGTTAGCTTTTTTTCTGATGCTAGATATAAATATGAAAGTTTTTTTAAGAGCTTATATATACGTTATTTTCGAAGTACAATAATGAAATTTAAATATGTAATTTAATTTGTAATTTAACAAGGATATGTACATTCCTACTAATGATTACATATTGCATTTCTCAGATTGTAAACTGACTGATTTAATAGCCCGTTGCAAATTGGAAATATCCGAGACGCGACTGCAGAAATTGGCGTAACACGCCTTATTATTATCGAAACCGCAGTGGCGAGAGGTTCTCAACTCGTGCACGCGCGGACGCGGATGATCGATAGCGCGCAGATGGCACCAGGAAGCGATTAAATTATGAAATGTGTACATTTGTGCAACGATACCTCTCGCGTTCGCAACGACACGTTGTGTGCACAGTTTATGAGACGGCGGTCGGGGACGGGAGAAGGGGGAGGGAGAGAAGCCGGACACCGTGACACCGAAGTTAATTGGCATGTTAATGAATAATAAACTCGCATCATTCGCGCGCGCACGGAATATCGATGGCTCTCGGGACGGCTCGATAGCCGGACGTGACAGGGCAAAGCTGCACTCTCTCATTAATATCATTGTTTACTATGTCTGTCTCTAATCTCCGTGATTTTTGCACCCGCGCAACCGCATCTCCGCATCGACTCGTCAGAGTTCATTGATTTGTGCAGCGCGCCATGTCCGTTATCTTCTTCCTCGGTCGATTCTCGGTAGTGACGCTTTTTCCTGGTCCGAGATAAAAAGTTTCCTTATCGGTCCCATCCGATAGGCGAGAGAACCCACGTCAGCGAACCACAACTGCAGCGCCATAAATTGGAAAGAGACGCTCGCCATCTGGCCGGTTGAATCTTTGAGTAATGGATAATGATAAAGCGTGTCGCGCGTCTCCTTTGGACTCGACAAAGATTCGATGAAGGCGATGTAACAGAGAGAAATTTCACCGTTTCGAAGGAAGATCGCGGTTTCTCGCTGTGGATAAGCATCCGCGCTTGTCAAATGCAATTGATTAATTAGATTATAATCTTATAGATAATCTTTAATGCATATTCACCCAGCTCTTGGATTTCGTTCTTTGTATTATTTTTCAATATATTGCTAGAGTAAAAATGTAGTGTAAAAGTGATAGTAGCAATAATTAACAAAAATGAATACACGTGGTGATATTTATCGGCCGTTTGCCAGGAGCAAATTTCAAAATATTTATCTCTCTCTATCTCATTTCATCGGCATGCTAATAAACGTCGGTATATTCCGGATGATTTAAAAATAGTCGTAAATTTGATTCTCTTCCTCTCTCTCTCTCCCTCTCGCGCGCGCGATGCGCTGCACGCAGAAAAATCAATTAAGCGGCTTATGTGAAATATCGGCGCAATTACGACGCACGATTGCCAAATCTAGTCGGGCTATCGATGGCCGCATTATCAAACGTTCCCGCTCGGCTGTGTCGATTTCAGTTGCAATCCTCTCTCGCGCACCGTCAGCCGCTTTTCATCGAGCGTGCGGATTTTTATTACGCGATTCGGAGGCGTATTACCGCGCTCGGTGGAGCGTACACGGATCCAGGGAATCGCACGCGAGATCCTTTTCCACCGAGGCGAACTAGGAGCGATTGCAAAACCGGTGATCGATAACGCGTTTCGCGATCGACACATACATGTTGCGTAATGTTGCCGGCGAAATATGCGGATGAAAATCGCGCGAAAATCGCTTTTCTCGCAAGCTTTTTTCAAGAATTCATAGCGAGAAATTTTCAGGTGCTTTAAACGCGCAAGAGTTTACGATAATATAAATAATTCAGAATATTACATACATATATATCAAAATTTTAAAACTGACGCACGAAAATAGAATATTAAAATTTATGCATGTTTAGCAAAATGCATCAAATTAGAATCGGTGCGATGACAATCCGGCCCATTGACAGATCATTTGCAAGATTCTCCCTCTTTATCGCATTTCTCGCGCGGACGTTTTGATTCTTTCGCGAGATCATTCGTCAGCCGTTTATCGCTTCAGCGGAAATCTTGTAACCTTAACACGACATTAATTACACTTTGCAGCGTCCGAGATATGTATACATCGAGCGCAAGGCTTATCTTTTCTCACGATGCAGTCACATTCGCCTGCACCGGTTTATCGGAAATACCTCTTTTTTTTTCGTTCTCTGGAGCCTCTGGAGTATTGACGAGTCGATCGTAAATTTTCTACTAGTAGAAACGGTGCATGTTCTTTCTTTTGTTGACGTTTCATCATTCTATTTCATTTTCTGCATTGCGCCATGTAATGTCGGCATTTCGCGATGAGTAACAGTATTTCGTCAGTTGCGATTAATACGGAAAAAAATGTCAGTAATCTATTTCTCTTTGAATAATTGAAATACGCGTATTGTTATCAGTTTTAAATCGAATATAAAATTTTTAACTATCTTTTACACTCGCAAAGGATGAAACTTGTGTAAAACGTTCTGATTGGCTTCGTATGATAAAAATAAATGGAGAAAAACTAAAATTTGAGCGATTTACGTTAAGAAATAATTCGATCTCGCTTATTTATCTACGCGTTGAGAAACATGCTCTTTATCGAGATCGTTGCATGTCTCGGAAGCGCAATCGGAGGACGCTGTATCGGGAAGTCGGGTCAAAGAAGGGAGCCGCTTATGCGTCAAAAATATAACTCGTCGAGAGTGTTATAATGAATAATGCGAGTTGCGCCCATCACACACACTCTCGCAAGAGTCTCTCTGCTTTACACCGATACTGTATCGGCAAAGAAGATGGAGATTGCGGCGGTGGAAAGCGCGGAGGAAGGGTTACAGCCGGTTCATTGCATGCAGTAAATTTCCTTCGGATAGCAGCGGCGTATGCCCATCACGCGAGACTATATACGGTAAATAAAGGAAATACGACGGCATTCCTGTTTGTCGAGTAGGAAGCGAGGAAGAGAAGTGCCCAGGACCAGGCAGGATCATCCTTTCTCTTTCTTTAATTTGGAAAAATGAGAAAAAAATTTATCATTTGATATTTCATTTTCAATCCGGCGATCGATTCAATGATTGTTATTTTGCAAATGAGATTATGTTAATGGTGAACAGACGCAATTGCATATAATTTTACATATCATGGCGGTTGAGCACCTCTAACCGACAGCTGTTTGGAGCACATAAGATAACTTAAACCAGCCTGGGCTATCCCTAGTAGTCGGCTCGCGTGCGTATTGACGTAGTTTGTATTTTTTTAAGTCTCTCGTCATGCCCAAATGGCTTGGCCGCCACGCCGAGGCTCCTTTGATTGTCTTCTAGGAAGCACCGAGATTTTTTCCTTCCTGTCAGCCGGTTAGTAGATCAGCCACGAATTACCGCCAAGTTTGCCACGAAGGCCAATCAACGATGCACTCTAGTTTCGATTCTTCGAATGTTCTCTATTGTCCAAGCGATACGAAAGAAAGCTTTTCGGTTAAATTGATACTCGTGCGATTATCCCAAATTATTATCTGTGGTATCGTGGAATTTTCGCAAATTTTTCAAAAAATATTTACTCTTAAAAAAAATATTTTCTTATAATAATTATATAATATAAAAGATGCGAATTTCAACAAAAATATATAATTATTACTTTCAATAAAATAAAGATAAAAAAATTCCTTTAAAGTGTAACCGTATAAGCATTAACAATTTTTATCTTCATTAAATATTGCATGTCGAGAAATAACGAATCGCCGTATATATAATACATATCTACTTCTATACTACCGGTAGTCCTAAACGTATTGTAACGACATGGCCCGTAAAAATTTAACGAGCGTCTCTGAAATCTGAAAGTCGAAGATTAACTTTATCGAGAGCCGCAGCCACGCGACCTTCATCCTCTTTTGTCACCTGATCGCCACCTTTCCTGTTAATTTCACGATGCACGAATTGCGATATGGAGATTTATGTGACGCGAGAGCGACCGCGATTTCGTCGGTTTCGGGCCGCGCGACTCGATTCATCTCCTCTCGCTTCGTCTCGCCAGGACACGACGACGCTCGTAAATCGCTTCGGGTCCCTCGAGGGGGAACCTCACGTGACGCCTCGTCGAAGCGTATTCTTCTCGACTTTATGCCCGCGGTGGCAGTAAAATCTTATCCTTACGAGACACTCTTCCGCGCCGAGGACTAACGGGCACGACTCCCGTCGTTCGGCTCCCAAGGACCAGAGTCGTGGAAGAATATGTTTCCGTTGGACGAGATAGCATCGCGTGGTACCGTATGGCGCGTAAAACGCATCGTTCCCGTGTCACTTAAGACCATAACACGCTTTAGCGCGAAAAGGAGCGCTTAGTTGACGAAGACGCAATGCTCCGACGAGGAATTCGGCCAGGGTCACTGTTCCTTTCCGACTGCTGTTGGAGAATGCGATATCTCTGCGAAAGCGGATACACTCGCGTTATAAATTGCATTGAAAGAAAATTCTACATTGCCCGATGAAATGAGAATTATAAAGAGGAATTTCCTACTTGTGTGATATATTTGAACAAGTAATACTATCTCAACAAGATATTCATCTATGTTTTTTTTCGATATTAACATGTGGAAAATAAATTGCGACTTTTTTGCGCTCGCGTCTATTGTGGCTTCCTCGCTTGCGTTCAAAGTTGCGAAACTCGAATGTACGCTGAAAAACGCTGAAGCATCGAAAAATTGCTCGACACTTTGCTCCGC
This sequence comes from Camponotus vicinus, assembly GCF_025532165.1. Taxonomy (NCBI): domain Eukaryota; kingdom Metazoa; phylum Arthropoda; class Insecta; order Hymenoptera; family Formicidae; genus Camponotus; species Camponotus vicinus. Next base: position 17,631,798 of record NW_028141981.1, read on the forward strand.
CTCACGGAAAATTGCAAGGAGTCGTATCCAAACGGTTAGCAATGAAACGGTTAAAATTTCGGCTAGCATTGCGCAAGAAGAAGCACTCTCCTTGACCGCAAACATCGTTTCGTTTTGCAGAGTTTGAGAGTCGTGTAAGCTTTTCCGCGAGGATTCACCCTCTGCTGGCGCTCGAGTTTCCCCGCGGCCACCTCTTTCGCCGTTGCTCTTTTTTCTCTCTCCCTCGTCTCCCAGCTTTCCGACGAGCGCTTTCCTATCTGTACTTCCATCTTCTCTCTGCATTCCTTGGGGTATTACACGCCCCAGCGTGTACCACGTATCCTCCCCTTGGCTGGCGAGGAGTCGACTCGTTCGAGCTAGCGGTCGCTGTTGCTTCCTTGGCAATCCTCCCACAATTTTCTACGTCGCGTAGATGGGCGAGCGAACTCGTTCAAATCCCGATGCGGCCCCAAGAACAGCGCAAACCCATTACGGATTCATCGTGCGCCATTAGCTAATTCTTCCCTTGCTCCTAACGTCTTCCTTTCCGCGTACCCTTTTACCGCTCATCGCACGCTCGTCTTCGGCCTCTATCTTTCTCTCTCTCTCTTTCGCTTCTCTCCTTTTTCTCATCCTATTTCGTGTACTCCCATCGGACCCTTCAGCCAGCTTTCAGACTCTTGTAGATCCTTTCTAGCTACTCGGTTTCGCATTTCGCGCAAATGTTCTTGCCGCGTTGTAAATGATAATGCAGTCGATCACCGGTCCTCAATTTAGAAACTCCAAAATTTTTAACTTGGATAGTGATAGAAGAAAAAAAATATAAATTACGGATCAGTCGAGTTCGAGGGATTTCTTGTAATTTCGAAACGATCCCTGGCGCTCGGCCTGCCGGATACGGAAACGGGGATGCTCTGCGTTTTGGAGGGTTCTCGATACGATCGAGAGCACACTCGATTTTCCGTGGAGCATACCACAGTGTCGGCTAAAATGTATGTGGTAGCCGAGGGAAAGAGAAAAAGAGAGAGAGGGAGAGAGGGGTAGACGGACGAAGAGATCAGTGAGGGTAGCAGGCGGCGAAAGCGAGAGGAGGACGCGAGAGGAGAAGGTGAAAGAGGAGAGACAATCCCGTGCGCGCACGATGGAACGAAAATGCAGTCACCCGGAATAAACGAGGAGGAGACCCGAAGTTGTTGGTCGAAGTTCAGCCGGAGGGGTTGGGAATGAGTTTGCGTCGTGGCGGTGATGAAACTTTGCCGTGACGAGAAAGAGGGGTTGTCACGCCGTTCGCCTCTAAAGCCACCCTATCCACCCGCGCGGAGCGCGGTAACACACCCCCGCCCCGTCGTGCCAGCCATTGTTCCTTCACGCGCGACGTACCGGCTTTAAATGCGCGGCTTTGGTATTCTTCTTGCGTCCTCCCTCACAGGAGCGAGAGAGCGTTTTCCGACCACTTGTACGATTACCTTTGTCTTGGTCGAATCGAGAATCCGCGGAATGACATTCTTTCACTTCTGCGAATATAATCGTGCAATTTTTTCGGTATAATAAGTTACTTTATATATTAACTGTATTTTTTAAAAATATAAAGTAGGCAATTGCTACGATTTTTTTTGTAATTTTTCAATGAAAATACTTCAGATATTTTAATAATTTTGAAATATGAATGATATATATAGCGTAAATTTGCGTATTCAAAATTAGGCTCGCGCAGGTTTCGGTTTCACATTTCGGCCGCGATTTTCAACGAGAAGATGCGCCGTGCCACACCGGGCCACGTTCGCGGCACAAACGGGTTTACGGCGGACCACACATCGCGGTCCACGAGGATAAGAAACACATCATCCTGCGACCCCGTCGCGGATATAAAGACGAGCGTGACATATTTTTGCGATGCCCGAGCGAGACGCGCGAGAGCGCGTATGAGCGCGGGATACGCGCTCTACGAGCTTCTAAATATAGAGCGTGACTCACGACGCGACGCGTAGGAGGAAAGAGGGGTGGAGGAGGCGACGGGAAGACGAGGGAAGAGACGTGCAAAAATACAGCGGCGAGGAAAGAGAGAGAGTGTGTGTATGTGTGTGTGTGTGTATCGTCCCTGTGCGTCGGAACTGCGTGTAACCTCGGCGATTCTACACGCTAACCGTCCACTTTCATGCACGTTCATATAAACATCTGACTTAACCGCGCAGCCTCTTATCCGCGATATTTCGTGCAATTCAAGAGTTCCTAGATTGTCTAGTATGCATGATTCTTACTCTGATGATGACTCTCTGCAAGTTCGGTGCAGCAGAATGTCAATCTTCTATAAAAAAAAAAATAGTACATTTGTTGTAAAACTACGGTAAATCTCGCGCATTTCTATTCTTCCCAAAATAAAAAAGCACGCGATCAATCTTGTTTTCGATTTCAATGTCTCGCACACGGAGCAACGAGGATAAAATAAAAAAAAATAACGTTCGCATTAAATTCTTGATTCGATCGAATTCCTTTGCGAGCCGAAAAAAATACAGCGAGAAAAAGAGAGAGAAACGAGACGGAAAGAGGAAGGTCCGCGAACAACGACGAGAGCCGGCGGTCTTTTTTCGCCTTCGCCGCTGCCGAACAGACTTCATTCTTAGTTTACAAGCGTGTGGTCTACAAAGAGGTTGCCACGTTGTTAAAATAACCGCAGAGCCCGAGACCCACGACTCACGAAGGCGTATGCTCGTTCGATGCGCGAGTGTGCGTGCGTGATTTTGCTTCGTGCACGAGCGGAGGCGCTTACGCACGCACGCACGCACGCACGAGCGTATGTAGCATGTGTTTGCATCGCAACGGAGGAAAGCTGGCGCGGGCAGGGCCTGGAATGGAAGATGCGTCTTTACTTTGTGACAGCGTCAGAGTGCGGCGGTCAACCTTTCAGCCGACTCTCGTCGAGGAAGGCATTTTCTCGAATCGTAAAATCGCGAATGCTGAAACACGCGGAACTCGTCGCCGGCTGGAAATTACCGCGACTCTAATCTGCCACGTCGCATCGTACGCAAGAACGTCGCCAGGCTCTCTTCTGTGGTTTTTTTATTTAAAGTGCATAAAGAAATCTTTGATATTTATTTTTGCTCGCTCATGAAAATTTTTATAAAAGTTTTTTCCAAAACTATTTGGATTCGATTTGGAAATAATCGAATGGAGTCGGAATTAAAACGATGCTATTCAAAGTAGCGATCGACCGATGTGCACCCTACTAAAATAGTTAAAATGACTAAAATAGTTAAAATGTCGCGGTATCTTTTTTTGGAGCAGCACGTAGCATCTTGCAAGAGTGTTTTGATTTTTTAGAAGCGAGAATCACTGCGGTGATGGTGATGGTGGTGGAGCGGTAACGTAAGAAACTTTTCGAAAACCACAAAGTACGGCCGTAAAGGAGGGCCGCGTGCGCGCACGTCACGCGTTTTACGGAGGACTCGGGGAGCACGCGAGTGAAAAAGACGCCCCCCGGATTCTCACGAGATCGCGAGGGAGGCGGACGAAGATACGGGGAACCACCGCAACTCGAGCCCCGGCAACGTGGTCTGACATTTTTTGTCGGCTGGTCCCTCGTCGACTTCGTCGTCCTCGACGTGACTTTTATTGCGTGTACAGCGTAAACGCGGCCCCGTCAAGAGCAGCAGGAAGGAACGCGGCTTTATCTCGTTAAAGCCCTACGGTTAAATTCGAACAGTGTAACTTAACGAGTTGATACACCATCTGGACTACCGTTTTACCAAAGGAAGTCGTCGTGGCAAAGAGATTCCTTTGTATGTGTCTTCCGCTGTTTTTGGGACCGACCATTGACTCGCCGCATCGATGGAACCCGTTGGAGATATCAATATGAAACAAGAGCAATTACATGCATTAATAAATGGAATAAAGAAATTCCATAGATGAGCAATTAAATAAATTTCCTAGAGCGCAATTGTCTATAATTTCGATATCGAGAAAGATTGATATCGAGCGCAACGAGAACGAAAAAAGCGTCCAATCGATTATTCGTTACAAAGTGGAATTACCACGAACGGAGAGGTAGGCGAGGCTCCGCAGAGGAGGAGGAGGGAATGCCCCTAAATTCGGTAATAATGAAACTCACCGATGTGTATGATTGAAAACGCGGGGCGTCGATGAAATAACCGCTAGGATAGGGGAAAACAGCGGCTGCCGCGGCGCGAAGGGGGTGTATGTCGGCGTTATGCTCGAGATACACCATTACGCTCGATTATATCACACAGCGAAATCGCTCAGCCCGATATTTTTCATTTTTTTTGGCGCGTGAGGTTCCACACTCTAATAAAGTATAATTACAACTGATAATCCTGTGCTAGTTAGCTACAATTTCTTCATCTCGTGTCTGCGAAACTGACTGTCATAACTCGAGTAGCACCGTGAAATTACCGCTCGCGATATCGAGTTTCGCGCAGGCGAACCGAAGTTAAACTCAGATATTTTTTCCGCGCAAAAGTTTTCTTTATCAAACAATTCTCGGACATTGGCCTTTCCGCCTTGCATCTCGTTAGCTCTCGTGTTTATGGTATTGCGAGCCAAAGTAGGTCGCAGAGATATCGCGAACAAATGTCACTTGTTAACTAAACAGAAGTATGCGGCCGGTTATCACAGTAATGTATTACAGCGCATACTAGCGTCACACACCTGCACCGCGCAGTATTTTAGTTATCCGGTGTGGTGTTACAAAAAGATTTTCGTCACGGCTTGTTTCCTTCAATCAGATCGCGAGAAATCGAGCAGATCCGATCATTAAATAATCTTTTCGACGCGAGTGTTATCTAACCGATAAAACGTTGGCGCTAGTCTGCGTGAGAGATTTGTTAACTAATAAAGGTACCTCGTTAATGCGCAACAACGCAGAATTTGAGACGTGTCGCGTTACATAAGACAATTTAATCGAGTCTAATCCAGAATTATTAGCCGGAGAATTGCGTGAGAGATAAGCGCCTGTAATTTGAATAGCTAATGATATCTTGTCGAACAAATGCGTGTTCTTCTTAAGCTTTTATATAACGTTGCAATTTTCTGTGCAATTATAAAACTTCTTAAATTTTTATTTGCTCACTTATTAAAACCGTCTGAGAAAAGAGATAAAAAAGCATCAGTACATATGAATCGAGATAGTAATCAACCGAAAGTTCTGAAAAACTTCTTTATATTTTGCCTTCTTTATTCACCTTTATTTCTGAATATGTATCGAATAAATTTAATCTTTTTGCAACTGGTGAATGTCGACGAATTCTACGCATCTTCGAGGAAGAATAGGAAATGTCGAGTGCGAGAAAAGGAAATCCATGACACCTGTACGCGTATAATAAATTCGCTACTTTTTGATAGAGGCTTCAACATCGGCCGAGACCGAAATAAAAGTCGGGGGCCCAGCATCCGGATGACTCTTGACGGATCCCTGCAACGGCGATCCGTCACATGCAGATACCATTCTATGCCTAGCCCTTATGCGCAGTACGTGTGGACCCTCGATACAATGAGGGGGGAAAGAACCACCCAGACGGTTCTGGCTCCACCGCCGCCACGCATCGCCGCTCGCTTTAGAACCTGCTCCTTCCTTTCTGTCTTCCTCCTGCTCTCCCCGACTTTCCCCCCTTTTTTATATTCCTCCTCGTCCTTTCTTCTTTCGCGAAGCGGTGGTGAATAGTTCCAGTCGGACGAATTTCGGGGGAGATGCGCGTCGCTGCGACAGAACCCGAAGGGGGATGGCGGCGATTCTGTTCGCGTCTGCAACGCGCTTGCATTGTGTCACTTCTTCATTCATCCCTGATTTTGCGGTCGACTTGCGTAGCGAATTTACGAAAACCGTGACCCCCGTCCAGACTGTGCGTTTTCCTCCTTTTCCTTCGTTTGAGTCGCACATCCTTCGCTCTTGTATTGCTCGCCCTGTTCATTGCGCAACCATCATTGTCCCCTTTCTGTCTCGAGAAAACATTCTGCCCTTCTGTGAGAATCTCGTGTGATGATTACGTGATACAATGTCACGCGACATCGTCCCTCACTACCCTGTGATGAAACATCTGTTAATGCCATCGGTAATCATGGGGAAGATACGTAACATTGGCCTTCAGTTTTACCCGTATTTTGTCCTTTAGAATTAATTTTACACGCGAATGATACTGTCATCTTAACGCGCTAACAATTTTCTATTTAATCGACGTAACATTTCATTGAAAAATTACACGATCATGGTAAGAATATATAACTTCGTTTTATATAATTAAAAATAAACAGTTCTGCACATTACAAATAGATTTATATTGATTATCGAGTAATTGATTTACTCGATTAAATAGAAAAGTCACTTGAAAATGTTATTTTGTTAATTATTACGGAACAGTTTTTGCGCAACGTAAAATATGATTTTCGTCCGTTTATTTAATCCACGATTAGTCGAATGGAACGTGATTCCGATCTCACACATGACTGTGTCACAATAAAGATCTTCAACATAATACATCGATCAGTTTGTCCGTTGCAACAAATAAAGGAGAAAGTTTTAGATATATCTAGAGCAAAGTTCTCGTAAATATTCGATGGCGTTTGTTGTGCCGTGCGATTGAGCGATGTACGAGTGGTGGATCTCTTCATGTTCGGTCTGCTCTGAGAAAACAAACTGTGAATCTGGTTCGGGTTCGCTGTCAAGTGGGGGAGAGACCCCCTTGATCCTGAAGGGGACAACGTGGGGTCACGGCGGCCCCGTGATTGGGTCTATTGAGGGTTTTCAAGTGCGTCGACGATCCTGCCTCTCTACCGATCGTGGGAGAGGACCGAAGAGTCTTGGATACTCAGGTACTTCTCAATGTCGTCGCATTGTGAATGGAGTACGATAGATATCAGCAAGAAAATCTGTGCGAACGTGCCTGGAAGTAGATTATGTTAAAGAATGACAATTACACGGAAAGTACACTTTGAGCATCTTTCGGACGTTCGGTTTTCAATTTTTTTTCAATTACGTTGGTCGCCTTTTAATCTCATTACGCGTCGGTTGCAATTGAATATCTTACGCAATTGAAAAACGTGGAAGAAGATATAGATACCAGAAGTTAGTTATTCTAGAAAATTGCTCACGATTCTCTCGTAGATTTTATTAAGTTAGAAAGATCAAGCGTCGGTTGAATCTCGAGCTACAATTTGTTAGCTACGCAGACATTTATCTAGGACATGATGCTGCATTATAATTCTAGTCTATCTCTTTCATAATCAACATAAACGCACGCTCGCTGCTCCGAATAAATTTGATTCCTATTTATATTGTTGAGTATTTTCTCACGCGCAATTGGACGGCTTTCGTGCGAAACGTTCTTTTAATTGCGCTATTTCACTGGCATGCCCGAATCGGCTGAGAAAATCTGGTGTATAAAGAATCAGAAGTTGAGGTCAATGATATAGACTATCAACGTAATTTAAATAGACTATAAAAATAAAAATAAAAATTTAACAAATTAAAAAATAAATTTTAAAAATTAATTGATCGAGAATCTTCAGTTCTGACAATATTTTCTCTTCAAATTTACGCTCTTACGGTAGATTTCATTCAGGACATTCTACTCCTCCGAGAGACGCAACCCTCTCGACATTGCGTCCTAGCCCCGCGCCCCAACGATAAGAATGAAACGCCAGACGTACAATGAAGGTGTCGTTGCAGGAAATTATACAGCACTTATAAGAGCCTCTCCATCTCTGCTCTCTCTTTCTCTAGCCGCGAGCAATTGTCTCTTAGGCTGGCATTGTCTTCTGCCGAAGTCACATCTCTTGCCTTCGTCTTCTCTCTATCTGTCCCTCCCGTTGTTTCTCTCTGTCTCTCTCTCTCTCTCTCTCTCTCTTTTCTCGGAGCCTAACGAACCGCTTGTCTGACACCGCGTCGCACAATGAGAGATCTAATCGCGGGTGAAGTACTTAATATCTTAAGGTCGGACGAGACCGACGCTAGGGTTGCCGGGTGAGACGTCACTGGGACGCTTGCCACGCCGCAGGGAGACTCCACAGATGCGGAAAGTGGAGGTAGAGTGATGTACGTTGGAGGAGGGGCGCGAGTTCGAGAGAGTACGAGAGGATTGAACGGCTAGCTCCTCGGTTACTGGGTTGAATCTCCGTGTCACGATATCTGATGAAGAGGACGCCTCCGGATGACAGCCACTCGCCCGCAGGACTTTGGGGATAGACGTGAAGTTGCAGGTGCTAGGTACTTCTCGAGATACCGTCGAGATACCTCGTGACCTTGATTTGCAAGGCTACGTTAAACTCCGAGGATGAGGTGAAAACCATCAAGACAAAGATTGACGTTCTGTTAGGATAATCGCGAAATTTGTCACAGAGAAGATTTCGATAAAGATGAGAAAACTGTAACAAAGATTATAATCGAAATTTATATAATTCTAATTTATGTATGATCTTTTTTTCTCTTCGATTCGAAAACAATCAAACTACTAGTTACGACATAGAGAATATGTTGTAATAATATTTTATATCAATGAATAAATATTAATTTATCTATTTATCGATACACTTTCCTTTTACATCGAGCAAACATAAGTCAGTTCGACGGAATAGCGTCACAGTTTCTCGAAAGCAGATGCATCGTTCGAGGAAGAAGCGGGAGGAGAAGTAGAGAGGTGATGGTTCGTCTCCTCGAAAGGAGCGTACACGCGTGGACAGAGGAAATCGGACGAAGAAGGAGGGATGAGACGAAAGAGCGGTTTCGTCGAGTTTGTCCGCAACGTACACCTGCCGCTTCGCAAATGAATCCTTTGTCTCTCCTCGCCAAGTCATTAGGCGTGCGCCGAGGGCAGCCGCGGTTTTAACTAGTTGGCTAACCGAAAGTAATAAAAAGCGAAATAGCGAGAGTAAAACAAACCGTGTACGATGTACGGCACCGGTAACGACGGTCCCGCCGCTCTGTACCGGTATAATCGAAATTACCCCCTCGGGCCCGCGCGAATAGTCGCTCCTGGAATGTCTCCTTAATTTGATTATATTGCGCTCACATTGCGCTATTAAACGCTGCTTAAATTCGCCATCAACTTTGGCGGAAATTAGAAGCATTGTGCATTTTAAATTTACAGATTTCCTCGGAATCTGTTGAAACAATTTGAAATAAATTTGCCCTTAAGACAAAAGTTAAGGAATATGCATTTAGTAAAAATAAAACTTCCGTTAATGATTCAATAAAATAGTAAAAGTAAAGTAAATTTGGAATGCATATCAGGACAGTTAATTTTTAATTTCGTCATCTTAAAATGTTCTCGTTGTTATTTTTATGTGTTAAATATGTCGTTTGCCATTCAACGTTTCCACCGCTGTTAGTAGATCCGAAAGCCTCTTTCGGTTCTCTGAGCGGAAAATTCGAGCGGCTTTTCCCACCCTCGTCATTCGTTATCACCCTCCCCCGACCCGGCGGAGAAGGCATTTCCTGTAAGAAGCGCGAGGTCGTTTCGGCGAAATAACCGTTTGTACTCTGGCTCGTGTGCCTAATGCCATAACCATAACGATACGCCACCGCGAGAGCTACGACGCGGGTAACGCACGAGGGGGATGAGCGGAGACAGGACTCGCGAGAACGAATTCGTCGAGAGTGAAGCAACGTCGGAAGGGTGACGCGTTCGTATCTCGCATATGCAAAACTTCCGTCGGTTTTTGGCTGTTCTTCTCTTCTCCACGCTGTTTCTACGGACACGTCTCGCATCCCTCGATCCACCCTCTGTCTCGCGCCGCGAAGCGACGCGCGATTTGCAATTCAACGCGATTCACGCGCGTGTGAAAGGCGTACGAAGCGTCTCGCGGCTCATCTATAGGAAACGTACGCAGGAACCGACGCTTCACCGGCGTCTTGGCACAAGAGAGAGAGACGCCACATAATGAATAATAATCGCATATAATGTCGGACCCTAGATGTTGCGGATAGTCTATGCCGTCACCCCTGCCGCCTCTTTGCGAGACGCGGCGCCCCTATTGTGCGTTGGACCCATCGGTGCCCTCCTCGCAATTTCTTCTCCTTCTCCTTGATCTCCTGGCCCGGTTTTATTACTTTCTTTTTTAATATGCTCCCGCCACGGAGACACCTACTGCGTCGGTATGAAATTGAAGCTTAAATATTCTATGGAGTGTCGCGCGCGAGACGTTATACGACCCGCTTTTTGATACAGTTATATGAAGCGTCGTTACGAGGACGAACGGTGACTTTATATTGCCGTCTCGCGGTGAGATCTTCCCCTGTAGCGCGATGCAATCTTCGACTTATCAACCTCCGGAAGCTAGCGAGTCGCTGTTACCGTTATTATGATGAAGACACTTTACTATTTGGACTGATATCGTACAGGATTTTGCTTATAAAAATTTAAAAATAAATAATTTTCTCTTTCTATATAAGAAGAAACTATGAAAATATCGTAGGAAAAAAGTTTCCCAAAAGAAAAATTAGAACATTATATAAATATATATTAATCAAATTGTATTTTTATCTGCGACATTGTTTAAAGATTAAAGATAAAATACATCAAAGAAAAAACGAGGGGAATTACCGTATTCCTTTTCATTCATTGGCTCTGTTCACATACGCCATCGAGTAATTTTTTTATTTCCGATGTCACGAGGGCGCGGAGGACATCTCTTTCTCTCTCTTCGTGCTGCCATTTATTTTTATCAGCGGTTCCCGTGGGACGTTAACAGCCACCTGCCGAGTACGTCGCGCATCTTTCTTTTCCACGCGCTTTCTCTTCTTTGTTTCGCTTCCTCCTACATCTACTATCTGAAAGACACTATGCGGCTTACCCCAGTCCTCGGGGGAGTGACGCCAGAATAGCGAGAGACGCGTCCTGAAAGTCTTTTTCCATCGCGGTGGATGCTGGTGCGACAACGGTGGGATGCGCGTGACGGCACGCGTGTCACACGTTGCGCCTATTATGATTATATTATTTTACCCCAGTTCTCTTTCTTTTTCTCTCTTCGAAATTCGCATCTATTATTTATATACTTGCTCCATCTTCAATCTTCTTATGTTCTTTTAGGGTGTATTTTGTGCGGGGGTCTGTCTATATAAAATACTTTTTTAACTTGTAATTACATACACAATAAATTCTTTCTTGACTCTATATAATAAATCAGATTTAAATGCGATATTATTAGGAATCATGTCTGCAAACAATGTTTGGCATTTTAACTGTTTAACTCTTGTCCCTTTCATACCAGAAAGCTAAACAGCCAATTATCCTTTTCCTTTTGCTTCGTAGAAGAGTCAGGCTTCGAGAAGACCGTAGGAGGAAACCAGTATAAAAATAATATTTACGATGTGTCATAATTATAGGATTCTATGCGGCGGCCTTTGTCTCGCCTAATGTTGCTTGGCTCTTCCTGTATTAGATATCACAATTACGTTCTAAATTATTAATTATGTTTTGATCCTATAATTGATATTTATGAGAGAATAATAAAGTATCAAGATATTTAAATAAAAAAAATATTCTTTAAGAATGCATATTAACGTACATTTATTAAATATTATATCGCAAATATTATTTTAAATATTATATAAAATCATGTTTTGTCTGATAATATATATATAGAAGCATTAACGTTAGAGAAATTCGTTTCATAGAGATCTCAAGAAGGAATATCGATGTGAAACGTAGAAATTTACGTTCTGGAAGCCTGCCGACGAATTACCGCGAGAACGATGGTCGGTAGGCGCGGGTGGGAGCTGCTGGGAAATTAAAATCCTTGGTAAAGTCTTCTAGAAGCGATAGAGAGATCTCGTGCCGCGTCGAGAAAAAAAAGAAGAGTAGCGATAGGATGGGTAAAGTGTAAGGGGGGCAGAGAGCCGCGTAGTCGGGGTCCATTAGGAAACCCCCAGGGCAAGGGAGAAGATCGAGCTGGAAGGAAAGAGAAAAGGCCGGGGAGGTGAGCAGAAAGGACGGAAAGAGCGAGAAAGGTTGGCGGGAAGAGGAGGTGAGGGAGGGGGTGGGACGGAGGGTAGCGGAGTGCCGGTACCCTCTATCTCGAGAAGTGTCACCGATGATGAATAGTTGGCATGAACAAAAAGAATGCTAACCGCGTCCCCACCGCTCGACGATCTAGAACTTCCACTCCTCCCCGGCTTTCTCTCTTCGTCTCTCTGAAGCTTGGAACCCCCGAGCGGTAGAACGGAGTCAGTTCTTCCGGCTCTCGGTCGATTTTCCACGAACCAAAGACAGAATCGAAGGGCAGAGGGGGTCGAGCTAGAACGATACCATCTTAATTAAAAGTTGCCAATTCATTTCGCCCGTCGTTTCCACCCCGTGAACTCGGCCACTACAAAGACATCGGGGATACGAGCCGTAGCCCAAGTTAGACGGGGAAGGGGGCTGCTTCTCCTTTTGTTTTACTGTCGTGTCACCCCGTGAAAGCCGCGAGCTTGAGGGGGGTGAAAAAAGTCGGGCGAGATAATAATAAGAAGTTCGTCCGAGGAGGAAATTAAGTAAAGCGGCCCCGTAGGAAAGTCGAGGACATCCCTTGGCACAATGTTTCCCCTTTTTAAACGCCTCTGTCTCTGTCTGTGTAAACGTGTAATTCCTTCACGCTTTGTTTGGTCGATGTCTCCTGAAGATTGTGCAATATTAAAAATTTTCTTATATTCTAAATATTAAGGACGTTTAAGAAACGATATTATTTTTGTAATATTTCCAAATCTCTTCTATTTTGAAATAAATAGCAATTTGAATGAATAGTATCACACGGTGATCCGAAAGTGCATTTTCGCCGATTCACGAAGCAAGGATGTTCTCATAACAAAACGTACCCCTTAACGCGCTCCGAGCTACCATCGAATGCTAATTGCTCCATTCACAGAGTTAAAGACGTAAAGCGGCTATCAGCGAAGCCGCAAAGGGCGGCGACGATTTGCCACGGTTTATGCGCCGCGAACGAACAATACTGCCGCACAGTGGCGCGTAAATAATTAAGAAATGGCCCTCCGGACTTCTCGCTCTCCTTCTCCTTTTTTTCTCTCTCCTTTCTCATTCATTCTCTCTCTTTTACTTTCTCCTTCGTTGCCCGACCGCGCGACGGCGACGAGAGTTTTACCTGCTCTAATTACAAATTTTTCGCCGATGCTGGGCGCGCGGCCGCAGGTAATTTAGTCCCCAATTTATATAAAATATCTCGCGGCTAATGAAGCAATTTGAGGCTGTCTACGGTGGTAACGTATGGAGTCTGCAGGTTGCTCCGATGTAATGGAGAAGTGGCGCGGTGGACGAGAGAAAGAGAGAGAAAGAGAGAGGGGAAGAAAGAAAGAGAGAGAAAAGCGAGATGCTCAAAGTTATAAAGGGAGAGAATGAGCGGAGAGGGAGAGGGAGAGAGAAAGAGTTTACTTACAGAGGTACTCCATTACCGCGGATGGCATTAACTTCTCCGTTGTACCGTATTTCCTTCGTCGAGAAGGAAATCTGAAGTCCATTCGCAGTCACCCGATCTCCATCGTTAGAAAAGTCGCGCCTGTGCTTACTCAGCCGCGACATAATCCATATGCAAAATTGTTACAAAAAATAGAACAGGGGCTTGATAAAAAAAACTATTGAAATTTAAAATGAACGCGGAAAAATCGGAATACTACACATACATATATGCATGCTATAAATATCCTGATAATTTTTCAGTCGGCTTCGTTCGTGTGGATTTGCGGTCGGTTTGCACGACTAATTCAATGAAACAGCATAATTGTTATTCAGGGACAGAAGCATGTTTCATCGATTCTCAGCTCGACAAGAATAGCGATAATAAAAATTATAATGAACCCGTTGCTCTTGCGCATAAATTTCGTATTAAAAAGGAGAAGCAAATTACCGTTAGAAGATTAGAGATATGCGTAGGAGTTGCGAGTGTTTGGTTTGTAATTTCAAAATAATTATACATCACCTATGTTGTTTTATCACTTTGCTCTCATAGAATTAATTTATAAAAAATTTTTCCATGAATTTGTGAATTTTGACATTGAGAGTTGTGTCAATGTGCTCGATGCTGAGTTAATATGCGAATAATATAATTTGCGGAGATTTTAAAGATCACATGTATTTTCTCTTCATCGAAATGACGAAATGATGCGCGATACGAAACGCAGCTGGATTATTATTCAATGAGATGCGTAAGTCCGATGCAATTAATCGAACGAGCCATCAAAGTGAGATTAACGTCGCGCGAGAACGAGGTATCGCTTATTTGTATACAGTCACGGTTAAATGGAGTGGCTATATTATCGATATGACAATGTATACACTCGAGTAAATCGCTGTTGTGCGAGCAAAACATGTTTCTAACGTCGACGACGAAATATGTCGTTTCTATCATAAAGCATCGTATCGCATTTTATTGTAAAGTTCTTGTCAGGTTCTCTCATGCATATTACAAGGTAGGAAAAAATACGACATTTATGACGTACGCGGGTTCGGCGTATAATTTGTAATTTATAATCCAGTGCCCACAGAAAGGTCAATTACGAAGTTGAGCAGATAATCGAATAATGCGTTCTTCGCCGGCCGTTCTATCGCGCCAATTAAATATTCCCGTATTTGCGTATTCGGACTGGCGCGATTGTGAATTCCGACTCATTCGGAATGCATAATCGCGCGTGGCACTTTTATTAGCGCCGCGCGTTAGATAATTCCGTCATTTTGCCATGGTGAATATTTAAATGTGCGGCCTCTGTGCGCATTCACGTCGCGTCGTTGAATCGTAATTACTCCACGAACCAACGATAGCGAACATCGTTTAGACATTCTTTCAAAGAGAATCTAACCGATTGTTAAGGCGGAAATGCGCTCGCAACAGGCGAAAAATGCGACCGTTAAGAACGCGAGGCATTGTCGTAGATGCCATTGTGTCGTCGAAACGTCTTATTTTATCGCAATGCTTCGTGTAATATTAATAATCTCCTGTGAAAGGATACATCGACAGTGCATCTTGTTGTCTTGTTTCGATCGCGTCGTAACTTTTGCAAACTCGTCGCAAGATGTGTCGAGAGATGAGATCCGATCCCATAAACCTCGGCTCTCGGTGGATCCTCCGACTATCCTCCATGTTCCTCGAGGTCGGCGAGATATCGCGGTATTACAGGGACATCGTACGCGAATAAGTGTGGGCATGTCAGCGTGGTTAAAGCGTCCGCTCGTAAAGCCAATCCCTGTATAATTTTCAATCGCTCTACGGATTTGACGACCTCGTCATGATCCCGCTGCCGTTCCGTTCGCCTTCTTCCTCTCTTTTTCACGTTCATCGTCCGCGGGCACTCTCGGCGAGATCGTTGCTTTCGAGGAGGGCTGCTGCCTTCTTCATCCGCCTTCGTCAGTGCCTTCGTCAGTGTGCCGATTTTCTCCCGCTGTTCAACGGAGAACGGGGGAGGTCTCGAGATAAGGGCGGAATGACGAGGTCGCAACGACCGGTAAAAAGGTGATCTCTCTCGGATAATGCCGGAGGAGATCGGGACCGAAGCGAGACGAGGAAGCGAGCCTGCTCCCTCGGGAAAAACACCGGCGGGTGTCTGCGGAGGCCGTAAAAAGACAATACCGTTCTCACACCACAAAAGAGTCTTGCCACCAAGTATACCATTACTGGCGGCGTATCAGAGCTCTTATAGGTGTACCCGCGCGAGATTCGAGTGTGAGCGTCTATGGGACATCTTCTCCTTCTTGCTTTCTCGACTTCTCTCTTCCGCTTCTGCGGAGGAATCGTCCTTTCGACGGGGTGCTTTTCGCGCGCGTCTAGCACTCTCTATCCGCGCGTCAAATTCGGAGGAAACGTATAACGCGATACCGTCGTCGCTTCTTTCCCTCGCTGGCTCGTGGGGAATTGAATTTTATAGCGCAGTCCTTTATTAGCCTCGTCGTACGTTTTTACGCTATTGCTTTCCCCGTTGATAGGTCGACGCTTGCTTGCACAAAATGTAAAGAAAATATTAACGAGCGTGTATTTATAATTTTATTTACCTTTTTTGTTTCAGGTAAGTGCAAATTTCTCAACCACTCGATGAGCGTCGCAGTTTCTAGAAATAGTGAGTAGTCGTCAATTGATTTTTGTTCGCAAAAAAAAAATTATATAAATAAATAAATAAATTATATATAGTAATGTATATATTATTGGACAAAGAAGGAAAGAGAAGAAAAAAAATAATGTTAGATATCGGTTGACATTTGCACATTTAGGATCGCTTGCTCGCACGCTTTCTCCTTGCGCTCTAATGACTGTCGGAAATGAAAAGAGAGTTGGGCGAGTAAGTGAAGGGATCTCCTTGGAAATTTCTTAACGACAACAACACCCTTCTCTTAAGGGGTTCGTCGTATTTAACTTCCCTGCGAATCCATCGATTTCATTAGCTGATAACTAACGCGCGACTTGGATGCATACGAAATCACGGCGCGTTATCGAGGGGATAGATTCGTGAGGGTGCTACCGAATATACAAGAGGCGTATATGCATTAACGACGCGTAATGACTTTGGTTGATTGCGATTTCGAGGGTAGCGTAAACCGCAAACGTCGGATAAAAAGAACATTAATCATTCGGTGTCGTTGTAATTACATTGCTTGCTAGCGATCGTCTCTATTAGTTCGTAATTATATTGCTTGGATATAATCAGATATCTCGCTTACAGTATTACGCATATATAAATAGCTGTCAGTGTTTCAATTAGAAGAAAAATTAAATTAAGATTCTATCGTAAAAAGAAGACAAACAGTGATTGACAAGATATTCCACAAATGAGATATATTAAAATGCAAATTAAAGCGACATAATTGCAAAGCGAAAATATGCATCGAGTTTAGTATATTATCAGCATATATAGCTAATTTTTTATTAGTTAAATCGAATGATCAGCGCATGTTACGAATGTGAGGCTACTTAATCCTTATTTCCTGACAATGTCAACGCCTTTGTCGCCATTATCCCATGACAATTCTTCGGAGATTTATCGAGCATCATCCGGCACGAGCCGTGAGTGTGCGTATTTAAATATTACCGACACTGGAGTTGGCCAGGTGTCTCTGTCAGGATGCGTTTCGCCGTGTAATTGATTCTGCCCACGCAGGATGCATTCCCCGACCAAGGGGGACGACGTATAAGAAGAAGCAGCGACTTACCCGGCAGCCTACGTGTTCGTTATTAGCGAGCAAATCGTTCATCTGTTCCCACGTTTTCTCTGCCTCGTCCGAACGGATCCTTGCACGCTTCCTGAAGCGTGTAGGACGCTCACGCGACGCCGACGCGACACGTGCACTTTCTGTCTTTTCGAAAAAGTTGCATTTTCTCTTTTTCATCGCTAGTTTCTGTGAAATTATAACTAAATATAAAATCATAAAATATAAAATAGTATTAAATATAATGATATATATAAAATATTCTCTCTTTTTGCGTTTTAAAATTGTTTTTACGATTTATTACGATTTATTACTATTATATTATCGTTAAATTTATCTGTTTATTAAGAATCGATATTTAGATTAAAAACTATTTAATTTGTCTGCTTCAGCTCAATGAGCAATCCGATATACTGAAATATTTATAACGCGGAACGCTCGTTTGAAAGAATCTATCATTGATTTTTCATAAAAATGTATCAAGAAATTTTTATTCATTAATCCGCATTTTCTACGGTAATTAATTTGATTATGTGTACATCATATCAGCACAATTAACGGTGATTTCATTAATTTTTCTAAGTGATTTATAAAATAGCACAGTAGAAAAATAGTATAGTAATAGTAATAGTAATTTGAATATACATAAGTGAAATACGTAAATCTTTCTTTTCTTCTCTTTGCGTTACGAGAAAATGTGACTAGTACTAGACTGACGAGTTTGCGGGAACGGGACAAGTTAACGGCTCACTTGACTTCGCGAAGTCTAATTAAACTGATCATGTATGCATCGAAAGGCAAAACTTTGCTGCATAACGTTTACAAAGTACCGAATGCCTTTCTCTTTCTTTGAACGCTGAATACTAGGACGATAAATCATCGCAAGTTTATACGGTTGGATAGAGAATCACACACAAACCAGATATATACATGTTGAATTTTCCCTTGTAAATGATCGAAGTGGCGCCGCGATCGCGAGTAGCGGATCGTTCATGTTAATTTAATTGGACGTATGTTCGATGCAATTAATCATTGATCATATAATTCTTTTTTGCATACAGTCGAGGATAAGAAAAGTCGTATTTATGTCAGATCAAGTTGTAATAACGAGAAAAATTCACTTTAATACATTGGCTTAATTATGTAATAATATCAGAAAGGAAAAATTTTACGACGTCATTGTTGAAATCGTTTTAATCTGCTTATATCAAGGAGCTGTTTTATGTGGGAAATCCACTCCCAGAAACAAAGACGCAGGCTCTATTTTAAATGACATATATTTATATGCGTAACACAAAATAATTCCGGTTGTATTTTTTTTATATATGACCACATAATAATAAAAGCAATTAGTTACGTTACACGTATCTGACGCTACAATTCATAAGAAACAATCTCAGTTATACTTCATGTACTCGCTATATAATTTGAATTCCAAATTTTCGCGATATAATATGATTCAACCAAGTTTTTACGGTATGCGTACAATGATTGCGTGCTTTCGGACACCGTGGAAAAAAGTATATATCGGACGATGCTTAAAAGTTACTTAACGCTAGATGGGTCTTAATCCAGAAACAGTGGTACCACGCTCGATATCTCGTAGTATTAGCTCCCATCATTCGCTGGATAGATCGTGGTAAAATAAAGAGGAAGAGAGAAAGAGAGAGGGAGAGGGAAGAGCCGGGAGTATACTGAACACGTTACGATACGTTACTCTCTAGCAGTGCACATACATCAGGCTTGTCGGCTAATCTGATTCCCCTAACAATGTGCACGCGTCGGAATCTTCTTACATCCCTCTCGCGTCTCCCGCCATCCGTTGCGCTCTCTTTTCTTCTTCTCTCTCTTTCTCACTCTTTCACGCGTGTCTCGACCACTACTGTGGCCGAGGTTGATGGCGAATCGCCGGATATATAGATTTTGGATTTGGGGCTCCCGTACCGCGCGAGGCAATCTGAGCGCAAGCCCACGTAATCTCGCGCTAATAACCGCGATTTATTCTTCCCCGTCGTCCATGACTTCCCTTCGAATCCGAGTGATCGAGGCTGCGATTAGAGAATTCGCTCGCCTCGCCACGCAGAGGCGTTGGGAAAAGACGGACGATATTATTCGTGACGTCGATTCGTGAAAATTACTTCCCTCCTCCTTTTCCTCCTCGATTTCGAGAGCGATTTCGCGCGCTAAATTGAAGCTGAACGTTGCCGTGTCTAAATTGAAATAAACGTGCGGTTTCTAAGCGCGGTCAACGCGCGCGCGTTCGAGATGTTATCTAGACTCATTCACCACGACGAGGCCGTTCTCACGGAAACTCTCACGGTACATCGATAGCGGTCGCCCGACTTCCCGAAAACAATGTCTTTCTTTTTTCGGCGCTCGAGAGGGCCCACTCTCCAGGTGTAAACATAGATTAGATTACGATACTTTCGCGGTCACGCGAAAACAGGAAACTGTTGCGCCTACGTCTCGTCGTCTCTCTTCTCCTCTCAATAGTGAGAAAAAAAAAGTACAAACGGGAAAAGGACATAGGACCAACGAGGTATCTTTATTGTCTCCGCTCGCTGCTTGGGCGTGAAAGAGAGTCTTTCATTAACAGGATCTGCCAGCCAAGATGAATCAACCTGCAGCTCAACGTGTGTAGGTTCGTGTGTGCATCCTTCTTTCTTGCTCACTCGCACATTTCCCGCCCCGCTTCCTATGTCGCCGTAGAAGCCAGTGCGTGTTGAAGATAACGCCCTGGGATCTGGCCAGGTACAAATATTTGAGCGAGTAACTGGCTTCGTGTTTGCCCTGTTAGCTGCGCTCTTCGCCGTCGTCGTCATCTTCTGTACCTTTCGTGTATATACAACGTTGGACGTGCGTGTACACACCGGATGATAGTGCCGTCGTGAAGCGCACGCGTGTGGGAGCCGACCGGCGTGTGTGATACGAGGATAATACTGATGCCCGGACGTGGATTCGCCTGCTCGTAGTGTCTAATCACCCGCCATTAAAAAGGTAAACGAAAACGGCTCTTTACGGATCGCGCGGCAACGTCTGGACTATATTGTGGCGGCACTAAAACGAGGGCGATCGCTTTGTATCTGTCATTGATGGACAACATTAGGCATTCTCGGGCGTAACGTTTGTTCGGGGTCTCCATAATGGGATAATAGAGTCGATTATATCCGCCATTCGCGAGCACCATTATTCATAACACAGCGCTAGCTTTTATCGTTTCTCGAATTAAGTCGATTAAATTGATCGATTGTTCTTTCGAATTCAATTTAAATATATTTTTACGACTTTGTAGCGCTTTTGTAACGAAAGTAAAATATAAATAGTCATAATGCGAAGAATAATTTTATTCCAAGAGAAGCGAAGAATTCCTTCGGAATAATTTGTACGGAAATTTAGCAAAGCACGGAAAGAGAGCGGAATGTAAAAGCGTGCGCAGAATCTTTAGCGACGTATCCATCGATCGTTAAACACGAGGAGACATAGATAAACACGAGTCTGGTTAGCAAACATCGATCGATGGTTTCAGTTTACGCCTGTCACTTCACGAACGTCCACGTCCGTCCGAATACTCGTAATAATTCCCGTTTAATGCCAACGGCGAAAGACGCGATGCGGCCGTCACGATACGATGTGTCGATCGTAACAGCCTCCGCCGACCTCGAAACAGAATGTCGTTGAGGATACACGAGGATCAGAGACAGGTGCGGGGGAAACGACGGGAGATACTCGTCTGGTAGTGAAAAGTTTCGAGCCAATAACGTGAGTAGGTCCCGTCTTCTCGAGGACCGAACAAATATGTTCAAACACGCTCGAGCAGCAGACGGGGCGACACTCGTGCAAGCAGCAAACCTTCTCCAGCAGTATCCTAATCCAACAGCTTCTGTCGTTCAGCTACGATTCCAAGAGCTCTTCATATCGTGTCTCGTGCCTTCGCTTTCGCATTAGAAATGAATTGGAGAGAAAAAGGCGATTTCGTTTGTCCGTAAACGATCCTCGGGTTCTCATGTGGGCGACACTCGTGAGAGAAGCTTGTTAAAAGACCTTTACGACGTACATGATTCTGTGTTTTTGACGTTCATGTTTTTGACGATCACGCGAATCGGTAGAAATTAAAAACACGTATCGCGAATATTTCTCGCACGCGTCACATACGTATCTCTTTTTAACGCACTGCGATAATAATTAAGGCTCCTCGGCGGACCACGACGTACATACGTGTGAGACATACCGAAGCGAGAATAATTTTAGTCGTCCCGGCGATACGAACCGGTTACGAGCGGTGCAATCATGCGAATGCAATTCTGCGTCGCCTTGCGTGGTGCGAGATTGCACGGAAATGCATCTGGGTTCAGTCATGCAATCGTGTATTATCTTCGTTAAGCTGAACATTTAGATTTCCGACATTTGTACTCGGTTTCGAAGATTTAATATTTTGTTTTTAAGAATATCATTAATTGTTAAAAATAATTTTAAATAATTAAAAGTATAAAAATGGGATTCCGGCCAAGTAAAAATTTTTGCGATTTTTATTCGTAGCATTCTTATAATATTATAGATATAACGAATTTAAAATATCAATTTGCGTTTGAGATCTACAAATACTTTTAATCCGGCATTGACAATTGCATTAAGATTTATCCGAAATTTCCCAAAGCCTCCGAGGATCCTTCATCGCTTACGCCAGTGTTGGTGGCATGTATCGTTCTTTTACCGTTACGTTCACCTGGACAAGTAAAGAGTGAGTGAATGAGAGAGTGAGAGATATATATGGAAGGGGGGAGGGGGTGGAAAAAGAGAATCATCGTGCCGTTGCTGCTGCTGTTGCTCGTTATCGCAGGTTCATGCCAGTAGACAGTTAAGGCCGAGGTTCGCTGGATGCTCGATGCTATAAATTCGTGCGAAATACAGAGATAGAGAGAGAAGGAGAAAATGGTGCGGGGATAGTGAAATGATACGAGACGGTTAAACGAAGAGGTGTGCCGGAACCGGCCTACCTTTTAACATTTTCTCGCTTCCACCCCCACGTGAAAACACGCACGTTGACCATTATGAGGATGGAAACGCCTTGGAACTGTCGAAGGCAACGATTGCCTCGCACATTGCGTTCTGTCACGGACGGACGTGTTAGATTAGAATGCTTCATTTATATTATATAATTTTGTTCCTTATGTTAATATACTTATATATTTTGTGTAATTTTACATCTTTATTGAAAGTGAGTTTTTTAATTAATAGATTAATTTGTTCGCACGTGTAGCTCGACAGTTTGCCTCATATTCTGCTTCGCATTTCTCGTAATCTTTACCACCCACGAGAGGACGAGTTCCAATTCCGTGGGCGTGCCCGATTATCATTCACTTCATCTACACTCGAACATTCCACCGTCCTTGTTCAATCAACATCATACGTATATTTTCGCGCGGGAAGTATGCGAGTATTCATGGTCGTCTTCGATGGAAATCCTGTTATGCGCGCTGTCACATTCTTGATGTAGTTGTACTCGTTGAAGCCAACCTGTTCCGTCCGAATAGCAATCGCCGTAAAAGGTAAAGCTCACAGGCAGTATCTCAATTTTACTGCAAGCATAATCTAAGAGAATCAGTCTTCGGGAAAAGTGCTAAAGTCTTTTATTTTTCGCAACTATTATTTTTTATTTTATTTTATCTCCATTCGAAAATTTTTCGCGATTACATCAGAGGACGATTATAATTGACTTTCCATTATCTATCATGTGATGCATCGATCTTGACGGTGAGCGAGCGCTGAACGGTTATCGGGCAAGATATAACGTGCGGACGTACATATAATAATCACGCGTTGTACTCCAGCAAGAATCAGAGGTGAAGATGGAGGAAGGAAGGAAGGAAGGCGCGAAAGACAACGCGGCGAGAGAGGCGAAGTCTCGAAGGTGTAACCGCAGCCACGCCCCAATTAGGTCCACCAGACGGTTTACGGCTGTAGCCGGGCTGGTATTTATGATGAGAATGTCCGCACCTGTGGTGACACTCGCCACCGAGCCGCTAGCAACCCCTCCTGGAGCGCCCGCGCGCGAGAGTGTTTTATGGCGCGCAGATAGCCTCACGCACACCTTCCCGGGCATTAGCTACAGCCAGGTGATATATGACGCGTATATTGCTCTTGGTGAACGGCGAACCGACGCGAGCCCACTCTATCCCTATGCGATCCTATATCCACGTCATCGCTTATTTTCAGATGCCCTCCGCCTCGGAAACTTTTCAGGATGGCAGGCGGAGACGCGCGCGCTGGTCCTTTTGGATTCTGGGCGAGAATCCGCTCGTTCTTCAAAAATATTTTCACATGTATAATCGCTTTTCCAACTTAAGATTAATTTTTTTTAAATCGGGCAATCGAATCTTAATCGAGAAGTTTTAAACGCGAAATCTCTAACGTTGAGAAATCAGACGCACTGTTTTTATATGGTTCGTATTCAATTTTTTGTATTATATCGACGCGAATTGTTTTCCGCAAGAAAAAGAAAGAAAGCGATTGTATATTCAGCGTCTTTATCGCGCGGATCGGGATTATAACTCCGATTTATGCGCGAGCGGCGGGGTGACTTCACGCATTAAGTATCTGTCCGTCACTGTCAAAGCTGCATCTTATACTACCGCCCTTGCACCACGGCTCTCCGGGGGATGCCACTCGCGGCAGGAACCAACCGACATTCTCGGGTCGGAATTGACGGCGACTGGCGCACGACGAAGCGCGACGTCGGTAGCCCCCTCGTCACGTAAAGACGTACAAAACGCGGCTGTACCGCTCACTTAGTCCCAGTCGGAAGCGTTCTCGCGCGATAAACATCGACGTGCCTCCCGCTGCTGCATCGAGCGACGTTTAAATGCACGAGAAGACGAGTTCTTGTCGTCGTCCTACGCTCTTTCCGCATGAGAGCGCATCTAATGATCGGAGTAATAGTCGCGCCGTGTTTACGGTTTTTACAACGCTCGCGAAACGACAAACACTTAAGGGCGATTATAATAATCAATCTTAATTATCTTCACATATAACTTGTATATATTTATGTAAATTTTTGGGCGGTGCGCGTCAATTTATATCTTTTACACTTTGAGAGACGTTTTGTTGAAAAGAATATTTGATTAAGGTAGACACAGCTGTTTTCCTGCACAAAAAAGACGAGAGATCTCTTCAATCTTATCTCTGTAAATTATAAATTATGGAATCATGACAGAACAATGTCTTTAATACACTTTAAACTTTGAGGAAAAACGAGAAGGAGGTTCTCTCGAATTCTTACAATTCACGAAACAGAATCGATATCCGAGGGGAATTAGCCGGCGCGTTCCGCGCTAGTCGCCGATGAATCACGCGTGCTTCTGTCACGGGGAGGGTGCCGCGATGACTACAAGTTACAATTCGATTTCTCGAAATCGACGATGAGGATGCGCGCGGAGATGTCGGGCCGAGGAGGCTGGAAGGAGGAAGAGGAGCCTCGGTTTCTCTCGGCTTCTCGTCTCGGTTCTCCGTCCGCTTCCGCGGGGTATCAGCTCGCTATACGAGCTTTAATCGCATTCGAATGCAATGTTGCGGAAAATTTCATTTGAGCGAGGCACGAGGGAGCGAGCAGGCGGGACGGGAAGAGAAGGGGGGACGCGGAGGACAGGCTCGGGAGGAGTGGATCCCGCTGTGACTTTGTCTCGACTTTACGGACCCCCAGCCGAGCCCTCCGTTCGCCGCTCCGTTCTGCCGTGGAAGACACACACAACATTTGCATATCCACTGCTCGCTTTCGCACACGTTCGCAATTACGCGGCATCGAGTGCATCACGATGATCGAATCTTTTTACGATGCTGCAAATCGCGGCATTATGATAGCGCGATGGTCGCGTAATTATGAACGTAATTGATAAAGCCATCGAGATGAGTTGTTCATCGAGAATGATCCGGCTGTGCTTTAAGTACTTTGTACTCATAAAAATTAGTCGGTCTCGTTATCGGCATTAAAACACAGATATACATATATTTCTCACTATATATTTACACATTTCTGTTGTATTATTAATCCTTATCTTTTAATAACATATATCTATGCGATAAATGAGCTTTCTGAATAAGCGTTTCTTACTTAATCTCTAGAAGAATTTCGTTATTAGAGACTAGAATATCTCGCAGTATTTTTTCAAATCTTCAACGACGCGATCTCTGTCTGTAAAAATCGCGTTATCGTCGTAATTCCGGACACGCGCGGTGCCTGCGAGACCAGCGAAGCTTTCGTCAGCATTCAAGGCGCGTAGGATTTGATGTCGTCGTTACATGTCGAGCTCCTAAGACGACGTGAAGAGCTGTGAATGCTTGCTCATCAACAGTATTCGATGTCTTACACGTTGTTTCGCTTCCCTGATACACACAATCGACGGTACATTGCATTAATGGATGATATCAATTCATAAGTTTCATTGATCGTATTTTTCCTTTGAATGGAATTTGTTGTGACGTATCTGCATAAATATTCGCGTGCCTTCCGCCGAAGATGTAATAATAAATAATATCGCGCTACTTATCGGAAAACAAATTTTTTCATACGATATTGACGCGTATCGCGCTTTCATGATAAACATCTTCGCATAATGTAAATGGATAACCTGATGTTTTGATCGAAAGTACAGCATATCCGACGTCGCAGTTGTCCGTTGAGATTATGAACGTATCATTATGCTAACGTCACTTTATCGCGATATTTATATAGATAGAACCATCCTTCTCGTTTTCGAATGTGAATCTACCAAGCTCCACAGACACGCTGGACACGACGACGATCGGGGGAAACGAGTCGTAAACAGTGAGGAGGAGAAGCGGGAGTTGCTTGGTCGGTCGAATCACTGCATTTACATTTACAACGAGACTGATTGAATCTTGATTGAAAATCCACTTAATTAAGGACGTGCGCCATTATGTTTATTGCCCGGCGAAGCGTGCGTGGTCGTCGGCGATTGCAAGGGGGAGCCTCGAATGTTTGGCAAATGCAGGACACGGCCAATCGTCCGTGCTGTACTAAGAGTCAATGCATCGAGTAAATCGATCCGCGATATATGTACGTTTCCGTCGAAACTATATCGATTTAAGTCAATTAAGCCGCGTGATTAATTGCTAATTAATTTCCCCAGACAGAAATAAAAATTTTATAAAAGTAACGGTAGCATTCATTTCGAGACTCGCGTAAAAATTTGAAAGGAAGTCTTTTAAAATCGCAAAAAGAATACTCGTGATATTTTTATGAAACTAATTTTATAGAAACGTTTCCAATTTAGAAATTTCAAGTTTTTTTTTATTTCGCGCGGTGAGATGATTTGGTCAAAAATATATTCGAGAAAAATTAATTATAATCTCTAGTTTTTTTTCGTTGCTACTTAATATAGATTCTTTAGAATCTTTCATATAAAAAGTATTCTATAAAAAAAAGATTGAAGAGAATTAAAGGCGAGACATATATATTTAAATTGCAAGTGGAATTGTCAGAGAAAACAGATATATGATCATACTTTCAAGCACCTGTAATAGCAAATATGTGTGATTTTTCACCTCGGTGCAGGAAGCGTCAAGACACGCGATCATCTCGCGTTCGCATCTCAATCGGCGGATTCGATCAGCTCTGCTGCCGTATCGCAATTTGCAGGATCGCTCCTCGTGCTCGGGGTCCTTCGGCGCGCTAGGCGAAAAATCGCCAGTTAATTGGGATCAAGACGTAACCTCGTGAGCGTCGCGGATCTACAGGGACACGCGGGTGCAGTAGGTAGTAGTTACATCGTCTCTCACAGGTAGCTTAGGCACTTGTACACGCAGACAACGGGGTACATGGATACTCGTCGGCGTACATACACGTACGTATACATACGTACTCGGCGCCACGAAGAAATAAAGGACGACGTCCGATCCTAATTAATTACCTGTTCGCTAATTACTGTAATTATATGTTGCCACACCCGCGCGTTCGAGCCCTCTCGGTCGTTGTCGCCCCTCTCGCTGACGATCTCTTACTTTAGGCGACGGAAAGGGAGTTCGTGACGAGGCGGCAGTAATCTCGTTTCCGTAGCCTTATGATAATTGGAACGATAATTCGAGATTTCATATCGAATCATTTTTTCTTCCTTATTTTCCTTTCGCTTTTAATGCGATAGTATATCTTGACAAGGACGAGTTCAGGACGATCGGCGGAGGGATCGCTGATAATCTGCCGGTTTACGCGGGCTTCGCTAAATTGGCTCGTCGCGCATCGCGGACAGTAAGAAATATGACAGCAGATCGGAGCGGATGATCGGAAGGATCGAGGGCGGTTAACTCGAGCGACAGGTGGCGACTGCAAAAACTTACCGTCTTCAAGATTACGGGAGAGACGATACGTTCCCCATTTTGGATCTAAGCAACAGAACGGATCGCGAAAAAGCGCGTGGTAAAACATTCTTTTTAATTCAATCGATCCTCTCTGATGAATTATAATGACTTGAGCGTATACAATTATCACGTGTACATAAATATCTTCCATAAATATTTCCCATCGTAATGACAAATTCTCTCTTGATTATATATCAGATAAGACCCGGGTATCCTGTATTTATAGACTCGATGTGAAAGATGACAACGCGCACGTGAATAGCGTTTCTCAAAAAAAGCATCAATGACAAATCTCTAATCTCTAGTAAAAGTAGCTTTACCGTTACACGCCGATATTTCCTATCCGGAATTGATACTGCCGTATGCAAATGACGATGCGCTCTTCCTTAACACGGAGCAACGTGTGTTTTCCTCAGTTTTGAAGATATTTGATACGACGCGACGCGCAAACGTGTAACGCGTATTGCATGAACGTGTGCTGGCGAGTTCTCCAAGACCAGTCCTGAAGACAGTGCGACACACGAAGTGGTATGCCAGCAGTATTAACCTCTCGATGGTGTGTATGATTGGGCCGGCACATGTCACTCGTTATGTAAATGTCCGAGTGTTTACGAGGAGACACCTCCGGTAACTAGCACTCCACTCGTGACTATAATGATGCGCTAGAAATATCTCTTCCTTCTCATTCTCCTTCTCTTCCTCTTCGTTTTCTACTTCGCATCCTCCGGCGACACCCGCTGATATTTCTCATCAAGACGATTGCATCCGCAGCCTCGACTCACGTGAGAAAAATTCCAGGACACTTTACTATATCTTAATTGGTACATTCTATCGTTTATGCTGAAGATAAGTAATTTAAAAGGGTACTTTAATTGTTTGATATCGAATTTCCGGCTAAATTAATCGATGATAGCCGCATCCTTTCAATTATTACGCTGACAATGTGTACTCGATGCTCGGTAAGATGTAACGATCTCTTTTTTTGTTGGAATATTTTCATTATTTATGAACTCGCTTTAGAGTACAGAGATTATTTTATTAATAGTTTTCTTTATTCATAGTTGCGATAATAAGATGGGAATGAGATCAATATGTATTTATTATATCATTATACATCTTCCAAACGATCCACAAAATTAAGTTGTATCTTTCTAGATAGTTTTGATATTATTAATTCTTTAAACTTCCTTGTTAACGTTATCATTAGCTAATTCATAAACTAATTCTGATATTCGCATTATGCTAACAAGATTACATTTTGTTTGCATCGATCAAGAATGAGATAAAGAGCACAGACAGAATCATGTTTTCCGAAAATATCATTACATTAGAATAGTCTCGCCTCTGATTAAAGATCAAATTAAAATAATTCGATTTAGAAAATTGCGGAATTTCGTGAAATTCGAAACGATACGATAAATCATGTCAATGAAGCGAATGATATATTATACAAGTAATACCTTATATGAGGAATCTTTCTCAGAAGCTTTAAATCAACGTTACACGAATCTTACATGTTCCACCGATCTCTTCGCGCGCCACCGAACGCGCTTTAACGGTTAATTTACTGTGGAAGCGTTAATAAATCTTTTCACGAAATCTCGTTTATCAGGACGGTCCTGGCGGTCGGTCAGGCCGCTTGTCTCGCTCATAATTAATTAGTATCGGCGCCTAGCCCGTTCTCCGACATTAGCCGATATAAATGAACGGGAGAGGGGGACGACGCACTCGCCTTCTCTCGCGGAGTTTGTTAAGTCGCCGAGATATAATCAGTATCGATCAACTACTCCTCTCTTCATTATAATTACGCCGGGGAATTTTTTCCGTTGAATTAAAGACTTATCTCGCTCTCGCTCTCGCTTCGCTCGCACTTTCAAGGAGATCGTACGTTAATTGCCAACTGCATTCACTCATAAAACCGAGCGATCCCCAAGTATGTTGCCTTGTATTCTTCAATTGCATCGCGGCAAGGTCGTACGTGAACGGCGCGACTCCTCGTAATCGCGAGATCATATCTGCCTGATGACGCAGGCAACGATGATCACTCCGTAGCGAAAAGATATACCGTATCTTGATCACCGGCATACAAGGCTGCACTTTATACCGAATTTTTTATCGGTCGCGAACACGCGTCGTCTCGTGATAGCCGCGCTACGGGGATCATCGACGAGATTAGGATAATTTTCTGCGGCGGACATAAGAACCCAATCCCTTCAACCTGCATAATAGATACAGTACGATGCAGTGTAAGCTTTCTAAATTGAACGACGCTTATATGCACATCAGCGAATTCAATGTTTCTAAAGAAACTAGGGAAAGATAAATTCGCATATTAACTTAAAAAAAACAATTCGCGCAATTTTAATTTGCAAAACAGATAGCTATTTTCAAAAACAAATATCGCGAGCGCATAATAAAATAGTCGCGGTTAGAGGGTACTACTGTAAAAGATGAAAAAGCAAGATGAAGATGATGGGCTGCGACTCGCTGAAGAGTGCTGAGAGGGCACTCGTGATATCTTTTCACGTAGTCCTCCAGCAATAGCGCATAACAAGATACGGGACTTTGCGTTAGATAGCGGTAGCCTTATTAATAACTCCCGTAGATTTTCTCTCTCTCTAATGCAGTAAGGCAGCGGCGAAGGGATTATCCCGTTTCGCTACGCGCCGCTTCGTTACGATATCTGGACATTCGCAGGAAACGAGTCTTGACGTTGCGAAGAAACGACCGAAGCCGCGTGAGAACCGAGAGATAGTGGACATGGCATTTCACTTAATGATAACTCGTCCTCCCTCGACCCGCCGCCTCACGAGATCCGAGAAAAAGGATCGCGAACCGCACGAGAACCGTTCTTCTTATTCTCATGCATTTATTTACATTATCGTCCCGTTCAATCTAACCGATGACGCCAGGATTGTGAAGAGGAATCCTGGTTGCTCCACGAGATTTCGTCACTCATCGAGAATCATCGGAATAGGATGGCGTCATCTAAAATGCACGACAGCGAAGGATCATGTGATTATTGAGACGATTCGATAGCATGTTAATCGCGATCATCTCCAATCTAAATAAATCGAAATTCTGAACAAGACGCATCTCTCACACGAGCCATCGAAAGTAGATTGGGAAAGCTTCCACTTTCCCACGATTCAGATAGTATCAATTCCATCACGAAGTTCAAGGCGTGTCGGCGAGTCTTTTTCCCCTCTTTTTTGTTTCATTCCGTCTCTTTTACTCTCTTGTATCGCCGTGGATCCTTTCCGTTTGGTCGACAGGAAAGTCGACATAACTCGACAATGGAGGGGATTTACATGCGCGTGTGAAATCGCCATAGTATCTCGTTACAGGTCGTCGTCATTGCGCGCT
This sequence comes from Camponotus vicinus, assembly GCF_025532165.1. NCBI lineage: Eukaryota > Metazoa > Arthropoda > Insecta > Hymenoptera > Formicidae > Camponotus > Camponotus vicinus. The sequence continues at coordinate 17,662,637 of NW_028141981.1, forward strand.
CGTCGTCGTCGTGATGGTGCCTCCAGATGCCACGACGACGACGATGACGACAACGACGACGACGACGACGATGGCGCATCGAGCCTCAAAGATCGTCGATGCAACATTGACAAACTAGGTATGCAAATATCTACTGCAAATACACGAGGTAACGGCCGGCGATCAAAAGTCATGTAATGGTATGGGCCACCATCAAGGCGAATAGCTATGGTGTGGGCGTAGCTGTACGCGGCGGAAGATAAGAGAGAGAGGCCAAGCGGCGATAAAGCGAGATCGCGTCTTGCCTCCTTCCTCTCGTCGTCGACTTCTCTGCACCGTGGAACCATTACTTTGTCTCGAGCGTGATTCAGGGATATGTCATCGTAAGCGACTTCGTCCCCAGCGAGATTATTGAATTCGTTTAGACGTTTGAGCTACGGCGACACGCGAAACCGCAATTTCGCTTTTCTGACTCTTCCTGTTCGTTCTTTCGGTTTCAGTTGGCACGAATCTACACGCAAACTGATGAAACGTAAACTTGAGTTGTAGAGTTTAGAGAATAATCTTTCGAATATTATCAAGGAGTAATTATCAATTTTTTTTAATTGTGCGATAAATAATTTTTGGAAAAATTTTTAGATTAGAACCTCGTGTGTAGGATAAATTATTTTAATTTTGCATTATTGATTCAGTCAATCATCGCTTTGTCTTTCATCGATGTATTAAAGATTCGAATCGTCGCAATTCTGGACTGTTAATACGTTATCGTACCAGTAACGACAAACTAGGAAGAAATTATCATGAACGCGAGAAAGGACGGGGTAGGAGATGGACGCGGAGAAATACCTCCCGGAATCGTTAGTATACGACTGGTATAAGTATTCCCGTCCGCATAGCTAAGCGGGCACAGTGGCGGAGAGCGGAATGGCCGGGACCGGCATGATGTCTTCCACATCCTGGCTATCTTACGCGGCACTTACCGGACACGACAGATAATAACACACGGAGAAGAAACTAGTCGTTGCTCTCTACGGAACCTCCTCTCCCTTCCCAACGCTGTCCGGTCTCCCTCGCTCTCCTCGGGCTCCTCCTCCGACCTGTACGCGCGTATCCTTGGCGCTTCCTACGTAGCGCGAATTCCACGCGCTAAGTGCGGTTAACGCAACGAGGCGCGCGGGGAATGCAGACAAAACCGTGACGCGAGATGCAGTCATGCCGCTCTACTACAGGCGGATCGTTTCGCGGGATTAATTGTCCGCAAATTCGTAGTATGCGGCTAGAGACATCGATTCGACTATAATTGATTTCTTACTTATCGCGGGACGCGTAGCGTCTTCTTTTCCCAGAACGCGCGATTTTTTTTTACCAGCCAGCACCGGAGAAAACGGCTCTTTCCGCTCGCGAAATATTTTAAAAATAATCGCAACGAAAAATCCTTGAAAAATCGTTGATACTTTGGACTTCGCGATTGATAAACAAGGAAATTTATTAATATTATTTCCCGGGCAAATTCATTGTTTACAAGAGAAGGACCTGTTTTTCTCCTTTCAAAATTCTCTTTTACGCCACCTGAACGCTGACAACACGAAATTTTTGTTTATCTAAATTGGAATGCCACGAGGGTTACCCGTGAACGCGGTCGCTAGAGTCAGCGGACGGGAAATCACGGGACGCAAACGCGGACGAGAGCGTGTTGCATATTTTACATTCTGTTGACGTTCACGCCGGACACAGTTCGTTCTCTCGTACTCTCCGAGTGTCGGCAAAAAAGTATGGCGGTTCCGAGGCGAACGGCAGGACCGAGTCGGGTCACAGGTTTTGTACTTTTTACAGGGGACGCGGCTATGTGGATGCGATTGCGGCGTCGCTCGGTTCGCCCGGTATGCGGACCGAAGCGGGCCGAGAGCGGGACATCTTTTGACCTCGTCCTTAATTTGCGATTCCGCGCGTTTTCGCCAACATCCGGATATTCTCCGCTTTCCTTTTTTCCTTCGACTTGGCTCTTTTAACGCGTACAACATTCGCAATATTATTCTTCTCTAAAAAAATAATTTATTAAGATATATTGAAAAAATGAAGATTTGTTAGTAACATTAATTAATCGAGGACCGATCGTATTTTCGAGACTGCACTTTTATTCCTACGCAAAAATAATTGATACGGCGGGAAATTTATTTCAAGGCGGCGGTGACTTTGATTATATATTATATTGCCGTCAATTAACATAATTTCTATGTAGTCCGAAATAATTTATGCGAGCTGAGACTCGACGTGACGCTCGTCGATGCGAGATTAACTGCCGATAGCACTCGTAACCTGTAGAGACCGCGTTTCCACGTTTTCTCCCTTTTTTCCCTTCTCTCGTCGGCGTCCTCGGGCGAAGGAGCCGCATTCCTGTCGGGATTTGTACAAGCGTGTGTGACGTGCGTTACACATCCGCGCACGGTTGCCAGGATGCGTTATATTATCTATTCTACTAGGTAGATTTTGCCGACGAGTAACGCGCAACGGTTGCAAACGTGGACGTATACTTGCCAAACGTTAGTCTGGTCTGGCTCGTCTCACGGGCACATCGAATATTTTATTTAATATAAAACACAGAGCGCATTCCCGCATGCTACGCGTGCCGACGAAGCGGCGAGGACATCGGCGCGACTACATCTTCGCGGCCATTGTGCTCCTCGTGCTAGCGGGGCTGCGAACGTAGGTATCTACGGATTGTCGTAGGTTCTCAACTTGAATTTCTCGCACCACGGAAAACTCGACTTCTTTTAATTTACAATATTAATCGTTTCATTTTGATAAAACTCCGATTATCTCTGTCGCGATAAAAAATATCATTCCCAAGAAGTAACGTACAAATATCGCACACGAAATGCATATATTTTTAGCAGCATTTAGCAGCTGGCAACATCGCCAATTACGTAGCTACAAAAGTTCAGGTTGTCCGACATACGTACCCGACAACTTTTACCTGCGTCCGCTTTATCCGAGTTCCGCGCAATTTGTTCGACAAACTCTCGATTACTCCTGCGTGCGGTTACGTAAGCAAAGGAAGGCTTTTTTGCGCATGCGGTTGCAAGAAATAAATAAAGGAGGAGCGTGTAGCAAGTGGGCGCAGCCGTGCGCTCGCGTATCCGCATGCACCGGAATTAAGTGCACGCTACGATCCCGAGCGCGTATCGCACCTGCCGCGCGCAAAACGAGCACGTTGGCGATGTCAAAGACCCGTTTTCTTTTCGAGAACCTGACGTCGAACGTCCTCGATCCGCCGCGCACACACATGTCGGCGATACATCTCGCTTTCGAATAAAGTACCTCGTCATCTTACATCCCACATTTCATTAAAAATAGCCGATAATAATTAACGTCGAAACCGTGATCGTGAACGTGATTAGACGAAATTTTGGCAGCGTCGTATAAATTTCTGATCGACATTCTCTCGAGGATCCGTGAAGAACTTTTGGAGAACCCCTGCCAAGTCGGCATTTCGAGATGTGCGTGACGCACGTACGTGAGGTGTACACTGACGCGGCCAGTTCGTCGAGGACACTGCCGCCGCCAGCAAAAACGCTATTGAGTTAATCAACTAATTTATAATTAAAATTCCACGATGGGCATCGTTCGAATGGTCCCGTTGTTTCATCACCGAACTCGAATTGCAAGAAGCGAACCAGCTCGCTGTCTGGTACCGCGTCGTTTCGCGGTAACCGTCATCAAATTCATAGAACGCCAATTAAGCGCCCGTCGACACACTGTGCCCTTCGCTGGTTCCCCTTGAGAATCGCGCCTCTGTCCGGCAATTTCGCGCTCGAAAAAAAGTCGACCTAGTTTCGCGGCTCGTCCCGTCCTCGAGCGGAAACGCCGCGCGTTTTTGCTCGCCGAAAAGGCAACGGAAATGGGATGGAATCGGTTTTAATAAGCGCTTGAATTTACGTGTTTCTAGGCGATTAGCGATAATTATAGCCGTTAAAAGAAGAAATCAGATGATGACAGCAGATACTCTGAATTTATCACTCGTTATATTCGAGGCTAGTAATTACAGCTTAGATATGTCATAATTCCCCTTCGTTTATCTTTTTAATACGCAAAGTACAGATTTCGCAAGATGAGAAATATCAAACGGAAACGCAAAGAATAATGGAGACTCGAGTGACTTTTTCATGTCCGAGGTTTGTTATAAGTATGATAAAAACTAATAAGTATTTAATTATATTTTTCTGATAGCATGATGATGCATATTTCATCTATTATCTTTTTTTTATAGAAGACACTTTTTTTGCTTGTTTGCTAATATAACGGTAGATTTAGAACAGTGAGATGACAATATCAGAGACATTAGTTATCAAATCCTTATCACTTGACATGCTCTGTCAAACACGATGCTTAAATCGCGTTTATCTCACACGTGTCTGTTCTTTTTTACCGTCACTTACGTAATGCGAATTTTTAATCTTTCGAGAGATTTTCAAATCGACAATCCGCTTTATGACGTCAACATCTATTTGCAGGCTTCTTGGCATTCGCAGTAATGCCGATTAAATATATTCATTAGTCTTTGCGGTTTCCGCGAGAACCTCCTCTTTTTCTTCGCATTTTACTTCTCGCTTAATGTTTTAATCATATTAACTTTAAGATTTAAATTATAATAAGATTTAAATTATAATAAATTATAATAATCATTTCAATTCTTTACATAATTATATGAATGTTAAAAATTCGCAAAAATTACATGAAAGTTTGTCGAATCCGCACAATGGTAATTTTAATCCTTTCGAAAATTATACAGCAAGTCATTCTCTTACCACTTGATGAGAGCCGTGGGTTGCCATTAATTATTCATTATCAATCCCGCTAATCAAGTATTCACTGTTTTTAAAACAGTTTTTATCGAAATAATTTCGGTCGCTTAAAAGACGAATACAAACAGATTTAAACACTTTTTGTTGGAAATTTGTTAAGGAGATTGTAAACAAGCCACATATCTCTGCCATTTTCTTTGACAGCGTATAAAGAATGTTCGATTGATTCCCGGGAATCGAGGAATATCGGAAACGAGTTAGTTTTTAATAACGAGACTTAAAAAGAAACTGAAACTCGCGAGAGTTGCATTCGTTTTTTTGCGAGAGTCCGTTTAAGCGACGTGATCGCAGTTTCGGGGAGCCGTTGGCGATTCGCCCGTCGATTTCGGAATCGTGTTTCGATCGATATCGCGCATTTTTGCTCGCTCGCCGCTCGCAAAGACCGTCAAAGGGACTTCGCGCGACAAATTGAGTTTACGCGCGTCAGGATTCAAGACGCGATCCTCCGGGCATTATGCATTCGACGCTTTTTCGCGAATGCCATGCGCCGCACTGGTCGGCATTTCTTCCACGCGGCACATTCCGCGGCGAGGAATTAAAAGCTGTCTCGATAGAGATATTACCGAGCGGAGCTCGTTCGGCGGATTTACTGTAGCGATTATCCCAATTAACCGCGTGCCCTTTCAGCCTCCTCTCGGACTTGGATTATGAGCTCGAGTGCCACCTGCGAATCAGTCCTCGCGACGCGGTTTTTGAGCCGCGTTACATTGAAGTAAGACGTTAAGTGCATCCCATACGTTTCTGGAGAGCGTTACGACCGTCTCGCAAATTCCCATTAGCGGACTTACCTCTCATCAACGTCGTCGGTGTTAAACGTCTCAGGCAGGTTTTTTCCCACAAAGTCGCCGCTCTGAATTCGGCAGATTCCAAACGAAACTCCTCATTGTTAGTATTACGTTTACGGTTAAAACATATCTGAAATTCAAAGAGAGATTTGCGTGAATCGATGAGTAGTCTTCTATTTAAAATTTATGTAAATTAGCACTTTTATATGCATCTGAATAAAAATCCATTTATACCATATTGCACAAGAGCATTATTCGCAATTCTTATGCATTATACGACATTTATTATATATTAATGTCATAATATTTCATTTATTCTCTAGATTTGATGTATCTTTTTCGAAATTTATTCTTCGCAAATAATTGCTTTATCTTTGAATTTAGAATTTGTTTTATCTTCCACTTAAGTTGCAAATCAAGCATTAAACATACATCATCTAAATTTTTTAATAAACACAGCATACGCAAAATCTCATACATTTAAATTGGCTCGCAAATACCTATTAGGATTCATTCCGGCTAGCCTTGTATCGGCGTCATCCTTTTGGACGTGTTAAGCGTCGGCCGGCTTTTTCTCTCGATCGCTCGCCACGCCGACGAATTCGGCAGATTCCAGACTCCGGCTTCTGCCCATTGTCACCGTTCGTCCACATCAGCTCGTGCAGTGTCGGCGCGGGAGGGACCGAGGAGATTAATTAGGGACGATGTTTTAGCGGCAAAAATTGGAATGAGGTGGGAGGGGGATCGGGCAAGAAGCGGCAGCATCAGCAGCCGCCTTAAGTCGCGCTAACTAACCCGGCAACACCACGCGACGATCGAATGGACCTCATCGCCCCCTGCCTGCAAGAACGTGCTACAAATTAAGCCCGGATCGGCAGAAACCATCTCGAAAATTTAGCCGTCGGCTGTTGCTCCCTACACTTCATCGTCTGTACGCTCGCAAACAGAGACGGATGGTAAAACTTTCCATGGTCCAAATTCAATTATTTCTCCAAGAGTATCGAACAAAATTTATAACATTTCTATGGTACATAAAAATGCATATATATAAAACTACGTAAAAAAACACATTTACTTATCAATTTTTTTACAAGATATCGATGATTATGATTAAATCGATCCATTTAATTGCCCTCAATGTCACTTTGATCATATATTGCTATTCATGTTGAAGCAAATCTAATATAAAATAACGCACAGAAAATTAATGGCTATTCTTATAAATAAGATATAATGATGTATTAGTGTTTGTAGCTTGGCAAGAGGCAGAGATATATTTCACGACAACAGGCGACCGTAAATACCACGACAATCCGTCGTATCCTCCGAAATAATTGATTTATTTAACACGCAGCGAAGAATCACGTCGCGCGAAGGCACGAGGTCATTGTCCTCGCGATTGAAAGTGTTTGCATCTCGCAAAGAGCGATGTCGATAAACCACTTTGGAGAAGACGAGGATCGAGATTTCGCGGATACAACTCTGCCATCGTTTGAACAAATCTCTCCTTTGGCAACGGCTGCGACGATTGTCGCGATATTTACGATGGTCGCCGATCGTCATCACGTCATTTATTCCGTTCACCGTCTATTTCGTTGGTAATGTTTTACGTGGCCAATTCTCTCATCTTATTCCACACGTCCTACCACCATTCGCACCGTCTTTTCGTCGAATCTTTGTAATCGTTAATTTATAGTTATTTCTCCGTTTACATTTCCATCTCCGCCGCCGCTGCTTCTATTTTCACGACGGACGAATTATTGGCATCCTCGCGATAGCTGCGAGAATAGCCGCTGAACGTTTGCGTGTTCTGTCTGTAGAAATTTGCCATTATTTAAAGTTGAACCGAACAAGTTATTTTCTTTCGTAGAAAGAACGCGCCGACAGCTCTTACTGTGCGATTAGATAATAGCAGAAAATAACTAATTATTCTTGCGGTTCTTTATCATTATTCAAATATAAAAGAAACTTTCCTCTCGGAAGGAGAAACATACCTTATTAAAATTAGTACCTAATCGATTATTCCATCTTCTAAATTGTCTGTCTTTAAAAGTCAATCTAAAAAATAGCAGACTCTACGGAATGCGACTGTGAATTAACATGGATTATAGAATATATTACGCTACTTGGTACAAGATTCCAATGCGCCTGCTATTCATTTAGCGATAACCGCGGCTACTGTAATTTTTCTTTCCTCGGTCGGTCGGCTGCGAAAGAAACGACGGGCCTTCCTATCGGCAGGAAGTGTTCGGCGTGGCTTTTATCGATCGATCCGCCATGTCGATCGACAGACCGAGGCGCTAATGGGTTAGTCAGAGCCCGCAAACTCGGCCCGCTTCGTGCGAGTAAACCGGCTATGGAAGAGAGAATGGAGCTCGCGAAAAATTCCCCCGTGCACTTCTACACCTATACATATACCTATTCGTCTACCCACTTACACACGCGTACAAACCGTCGCGAGTCGCGTACATACGTATACACGTGCTACGCCACACGCGAGGAGTGTCGGCTATCGCTCTGCGAGACACAGTCGCGGCTAAGAATAATAAATAGAGATAGACGAAGGTGGAGAGATAGACACGGGCGTGTATACAAGACGCGGTGAGCTCGCGGTATGTGTCTTTTGCGGAGATTATTCCGATGAGTTATATGAGTGATCGTTCAGGCCTCCAGTTTAAATAAAGCCGCGTATACGCGCCCGTGCTTGTATATCGACTTTGCTCTCCATTTTCGCCTGCGCGTTTAAAACTAGTCCCGTCGATTTTCTGTATCGCGAGGCCGGGCACGGCGTATATTTGCGTCGTTGTCCGTCATGAGATATATCCCTCCCGGCAATATATATCTCGGGTCGACCGAGAGAGCGACTCTCCTTGGAACGCTGTCGCTCCGCCCGATATTTCGAGTATATAGCGTGCGATTATGAAGATTAGTAAGGACGGATATTAGTCGGCGGCACGAAAAGCGTGTTCGTTTATTTCGCAAGATTTCATTCAGTCGCGCGATTGTCTCGAGCGCCGGACTCGATCTTTCGTTCGATTTATCATCAGCGGTTGCCGCCCACTTGACTCGATTTGACTCGCACAATGAGGCAATTAGAGCCCGATTCTTTATTTAGCGGGAAATGATAAATAAATTACACGTGCGTTGATGAGTAATCGGGGGTTTCGCATTCGCGATATCTTTCGATCGACTTGGGACAAGTCGACATTTTTCAGCCTTTTCCGGATTCCAAGGTATACCCGCGGAAAGTTTCGACTTTGATCTCTGCTCGCGTAAAATCATGACCGAGAAGAATGTTGATACTCTTTCGCAGTGTGCGGAAAGCAACTTTTTCCCCTTTTGAAACGCTCTTTAACGCCGTCGGGCAATTAGCGCGGAATTAGCCGTGCGTTTGCGCGATCTTTTTATTGCGCGTTGGGCATAAAGTCATTCGGCGCGGTTCTTGCCGAAGAACCGCGTAAACCGTGGCATTCAGACGGACCATGACAAGGCATAAAGTCTAAATATTGATATAATGATCGTGCGTTTTTATATCGATACCTTGCCATTAGAATATCTGGAGGTAAAAATGTGAATATCTTTAATATCCCAAAAATTGAAAATGACTAGTATCAATATCTCGATTAATGGTCATATTTGATATTAAGAGAGCAAATAAGAGTATAACATGATACGTCAAATTATACATACATATATGTATATATTTTTTCTAGATATACATTTAATCTCGCATTTATTAAAAATAAATGTCTCTTTTTATGTTTCAGATGCAATGGGTAAGTGGAATTTTTCTCGAGCCATGTCAACATCGTCGGTAAGCGTGATAGGATTGAGACGATTCTTTCGGAATGTAAAAGTCTCATACCAGCGCTGCGTGCAGTTTAATTATCGTAATTAACGAAGCGGTTCGTTGTATTAGCAACTCTTGCCCCCCCCCCCCCCCCCCCCGAGAAAAAGCCAAGTTTCCGTTCTGCGTAATCGCTCTTGTTCGAGAAAACTCGCCGGATGAATGATCGTCGTAATCACTCGGTTCGTTTACAGCGTTCACGTGCGTGTCGTGAGATTACCGTCGCTGATACGAAACGTGATTGCATGCACGTGTGAACGCGCATGATACGGTCGCGAGCGTAATTAAAAATGGTTCACGTGAAATTTCAGGATGTTAAGAGGTAAAAAATTAAAATTAAGCTCTCACACACGAAATTAGATAAATGTACAAAATTTGTTTTTTAAATTCGCGTTATTTAATTCCGTTTTTATTTCGTCATTCGCTATAATAAGTACGACGGAATTAATTGCGCGCGATTAAATTTGAAACGTAAAATGTAAAGGCAACGGACGAGAGATAAAAATAGTTTTAAAACTGAATATACAAGCGAAGAGGATCTAATTCGATAATAATCTTTTGAATGGATCATGTTGACTGGCGGCGATAAGACTACGTGAGACGATCTTGCGTTACCGATCTGTTACGAGCGCAACTTGGCCATTCTCTCCTTTACATTTCTTTTTCTTAATTCTCTCTTACGCGTATAACGCATGCCGCAATAACGAGGCGCTTCGGCTTAATTAGATTAATTAGATTGCAGGCGAGAGAGGCGGATCGCGCGGCTTTCCGAGCATCTGCCGTTAACCGCGTTATCGTTGCCAAAAGATCCCTTCTTTTTACGAGGTATTTCGTAAATAAAACTGCTCGTTTTCAAGAACGGGGGGAACATATAACTAATTTGAGATTTATTTAACCTTTGAAAATACCGATTTTTTGCCTCCTTCCGAGTTAATGCTTTTTCAACGTTACGTGGATTAATTATACCGCACTCGTTACGCGTATTTTATATTCGTTATACCCTGTATATTCATTCCAGTAATCATTAACGCAGTATTTAAATCGCATAGATGGCAAAGTCTGATGTTCAAGAAGAGTAGCCTATAAATATTAATGCCTTACGTTGCTTTTACTGCGCTAAACCGAGTAATGACATGGCGCTGTTAGTAATGTCGAAGAATAGGAAACTTCCGTACGGATAAACGAGGTATAGGTAATCACAATCTTGAGCGAATTGCGCTCGTCTTTCTACGGTAGTCTTTAACAACTCGTTAAAGACGCAACTATCATTAATCCTTTAGCCGGGACACAAAAACTCATAATCAATCTCCGCGAAATAGTGGATATTATTACAGTCATCTCATTAGTGCTTTATTGCCATCCAATCAGATCGATTTACGTCGGTGGTGTATAATTTAGCATTACCGCTTAATCGTTAGTCCCTCGTAAAATTTGTGATGAACGAGATACAAACATCGTTAGCAACTTGAATCAATCAACACAATGTACGTATGTAAAGAAGCGCAAATGTATTTCTCACATTTTTTCCTATACAAACAACCGATTCCATTTATCTCAATTCAAATGATATTTGACACATCGTCATTTATTGGTCGCTGAAAAGAAAGCAAGAGGAGAAACTTCATCTCGCAAGAGAGCACGTTGCCTTCTCCATCGGCAGTTCGGTCCATCAGCTGATAGAGGCGAAACGAAGGCGCGAGGTACACGCTTGAGCTCTTCTAGTTGGACAGTCCGGACCTTCTCTCGCGTTCGCGGCAAAAACCTTCCCGCTGGCCCTATTTTTTGGTCGTTAATTAGTTGCATTTTTTTACGATCTCGCACACGTGCAGAGCGAGCCGACGAAGTGGACGCAGGGGGAGAAAAAGATAATCGAGGAGGAAGAGAGATAGGACTGGAGGAGAAGAAGACGCGGCGTCGAGGCTCGAGTAACTCTGAACCGCACCGCGCATAATGTTCGGCATTGTACTCCTCGGCTTCGTCTCCTTTCGTCCTAGAATACACGTGAGCCCTTTGTCCACGCGACTCCACGACGAGAGAAGCGTACCACGAAATACGTACACTCGCCACGTCGCGGGCATCGCCGCGACGTTTAAAGTGTAATTACCGGTCGTGACTTGAAGTATTCATTAACGTCCGGCGGCAAGAGGCCTCTTATGGGTACCCAGCAATTAGATAGACCGTTCGAGTGTGCATTGGTCGTTGAATTACAAACGGTATCCGAACAATCGCCCGTCAGATACTAGAAATCGTCAGGAAAGTGTCGATCAAAGATTTCCGTTGCGCCACGCGAGTCGTGCATATAATTTAACGTTTTATAATAATATGATCGAGAGAATAATAATAATATGTGGAAGATGATTTAATAATTCGTTCGCCATCGTATTCTTTTGTACTGAAACTAACAGTGTACGTAACTAAGTGTTGATATCGATTGCTTCAGAATTCTGACAGGGGAGGACAACTCCTTTCCACGCGTATATTTTGTGCGATGTTAGATAAGTGAACGTAAGGAAATTGAAGGAGGAGTATACTAATTTAATACATGCGTTCGCGTTCGACGATACGCATGAAATTAATTTCGCGTCGACGGGTCGTGTTGGAAGGAAATTAATTTCGCATCGTCCGTCTACTTATAAAAATATGATCATGAGCGACGTGTATTACAAGCGGCTTAAATTAAGCGCGGCGGTGAATCATGCGTGGATGGGCGATTAATTAAAAAATTCGGTAGTCGTCGTGAAAGGTTGGAATTAAATTTCAGAGCTAGAGTTACGGTTAACGCGATGCGTGTTTATACTTATTGGATATCAAGGCCGATTGGATCGGACGAAATGGTGGCGATTTTGGGGGAAGGTCCATCGATAAGATAAAACAACTTGTGCGCAAATGTCGTCCCTCTGCTCGCGTCCCTTTTACGATCCTCGTACAGGATATCCTCCTTCGCATTTTCATGTTACACGAATACACGTTCCCTTATATTTCTTTTAAATGAGCCTTAATTATTCGTTATCTCGGCGATTATCATCTCTTTACCTCCTTTGGCGCGCAAATTTCCAACAAACACGTCCATCGATTAAAATTTGTATTCGTGAAATAGATGTGGCTTCGGACGGTGAGAGACGATCGCGAAATGAAACGTATTGACTGCTGTTTGAATTAATTCGGCATAACTAGATTCGCAACGACCGGTTGTCGGGGAACGTTCGTGTATTCCCTCCATTCGTATTCCCCATTTTCCGCGATAACTTGTATACTTATGCATATTAAACGGACGCATCGAAGACGCCGTTGCCTTCGCCAGACTGGCGGAAAGGATAAGATAAGAGGCCCTTACTTTTTCGATTATTGGCCGTTCTCGTTATCTCTGAGGACTCTTTGGCACCTCGTTTCGTGACGCAGAAGCCTCCTCAGCTGCCCGTCGCGCGATCCCGAACGGGGCCCATAATGGCGCGTTTGTCGAATCGTCCGACAATTAGAATGCAAATCTACAGCGCTCGCGTATACATATATACGAGTCGGGCCCGTAGCCGATCGCGGCCCATGCGCGGTTTTATTCGTCGGATATCGGGCCCCGACAAGGCCCGCTTGTCCGGGCACTTTTCGGTGCGGTCCATCGATCGGGTCTCGAAATTCGACGCCTTTTATGGCCCGTTATTCCGTGAATCGATGAGAATAAGAACTCGAGAGCGACGCGATAACGGCGGGAATCCATTCAAACGGTCGACTACACGCTCGAACGAATGCCATCTCGATGGGCCTCGTTATTGCATTGATTAAAATTAAATGCCCCTTTCCAAAGTTTTACAAGTCCACGATGCGCCATTCGATAACCAACCCCCTCATCTCCTTCGCCGGAATAGGCGATATGAAATGCAAACGTGGAACCGAATGGATCTTTCGGTATGCGGGATTAACGTTTTGCACGCGCGATGATAAAAGTGTCACGTTGTCACGGCGATTCGTTTCGGCTCGATTTCGGTTCTCTGGACGGCGGTGGTGGCTAAAGTACAAAAACCATAAGTGCTTGGCGCGCGCTCGGAGATAGAATTTCTTACGACCAGAAATACGACGGTATTAAAGTCGGTTTTACACCGCCCGGAATGGCTACGAGCCGGTTAACGTCGATCGCCAGGATTTCCCTTACATACATATCGCGTTCGATTTCTCGAATTTACCTCTAATAGCGGACCACAATTTCTCATACAACGCACGTCGAACGGCTCGAACTTATCCAAGCTCTCCTCTCTTGTTCAACGATAGGGAATGAGAATAGGATTTTTTTTTCTTTTTAGCGATTCGCGCCAAGCCGGCATTTCCTTTTCTCGTCTCTTTGCGAGCTCGTTGTATCGGTTTCACGTTTTCGCGGCGGTCTCTTTGCAGTCAGACGATTCCGTAACGTCGCACAGTCTGCGGTCGTCCGACAAATAGATTACGTGCTCGCGAAGAGTATTCTTCGTGGGGCGCGCCCTTCCTTCGTCCCTTCACACATGCCACTCACGTACTCATCCGCGTTCCGGGTACGTCGTATCCGGCAAGAGCCGTCTCGCCCGGCGCGTTCTTCTTCTCTATTCCGTTTTCCCTCCTCGGGACAAGCCTCTCCAAAAATTGCAGTGCGTTAGCACGAAATCCACTAACCATTCCATTATTAAATCTGTGTCCGCATTATATGGGGGAGGACGCCCCGGCATCGCCGACATTAAAATTCACGTCACGCCGGAACCGTCGAAACGATGAAATGCGGTCTCCTCGTCGATTTGCCGGAACGGATTATGCATAATGACTTTATCCGCATCGCGCAATTAAGCCCGGCTGCATCGTTCATCGATAATGCACATTTCTCTCGATTAAGAAATTATCCTTTAATTTATCCAGGCGCATTCATGCCTCGCGTTATTTTTATCGCGTCGAGAATACCAACGTGATTCTTCAATTATTTCTCAATCCGATCACGCACAAACAATCAGACAATCAGACTCTTTAATTAGAAGAAAATGTATTATTACGTGTGAGTCATTATTCGATAAATATATTTGATGCATATTGTATGATATGAAATAAATAGCGAAATTCTATTATGCGAAAAATTATGAGAATGCCGCATAGTTTGCCGATACTGAAGATTATTCAAAAAGTTAATTATTAGATAGAAACCATAGACGTAATATTTCCTACGTCTACGGAAACTGGATAATCTGTCTTTTATGGGCGCATTAGATAAGTATTAATTGTGATTGCTCGTAATATGTCGACCATCGCGCAAACTGGCATTATACTTTTACGAATATTCAAATAACTAAACGCGATCACCCAAGATTTTAATTCGCGATGTAAATATGTCTCGTCACTATTCATTTTCGAAGCACCAATTACATTTTTATTCTTTTCGAAAGATAATCATAAATGTGGCTATCATCTCACGTTTGTTTCTCTATATCCTAATTTCCATCATTATTTGAGCAAATCAAAATTTTCTTGAATAATTAATTTTCTTACATTTTTCTTACGTTAATTAAAAAATAATAATTTTATAATTTTTACTGTTTACGTGATTATATTTAATCACATCTTTCACATCTATTTTTCTAAACATTTTTATCAATTTTAGCATTTCTACATTTTGTGTGTAATAATGATTTAAATTATTAAAATTATGCATCTAATATAATAATCTATATATTTTCTTTATTTTATAGATATCCATAATTTTAGCATATAATTCTTAACTGTGCTAAGGCCAAATTCGTGATCGTCTTTTAGCCTTAACACAGTTAAGGATTAATCATAGATTCGTACATGGCAATAAAGTAATATACTTGTAGTCAGAGTTAATTATTAGATGACTCGTAATTTCTCGAGACGGTAGTTTGCTCCGCTATAAATTACGCGATCTGGACATCGTAGATCGTGACTGATCGACTTCTTGCCGCGGGAAACGACCGAGGCGACGGTCGCTCCATCGAGATTCAACAAGATGGGAGCCAACAGGGCAATCGGCGATCAGCGCGATACACGATACCGAAAAACCGGAACACTCTCGACGAGAAGGTGACTAAATCGACCGTAACCTGCTATCACTCGTCGTCGAGGACGCGCGGACAAGAAAGCTGGAAGCAAGAGTAGAGCGAGGGAACGTGAATTCGCGCGCGTTCCATCGCCGATCGCGCAGAAAAAGCTCGCGCCTGTGATCTTACCGCGCGAGAGAGGACAGTTGTTTATCTACTTATTATGTCAGTCCGATTGCTAATTGGGCATATTTGAGGGTCGGGGCCCCGGCGGTCCCGGCATGTTCGCACGTACGAGAGAGGAGACGGTCCTCCCTTTTTCCTTCAACGAGCTGTCTCTCGCACCGTCTACCGTATCGAATTTTCTTTTATTCGCGGCATTCGTGCGATCCTGCGGTAAGGATCTAATATCTGGCTGACCGGACTTTTTGACGGGTTCGTTGCAAAAACGATCGCATATTTTTCGGTGATCGCGACTGGCTTCGTCTTTAGGGAAGACTATCGCGTTCCACTACGTGCTTGCAAACGTACCTCCTTTTTTCTCTTCTCGCTGCTGAGTCCTTGCGTCTCCTCCCTCGTTGTTACAGCAGGGGTGATAGCGTCGAGCGAGAGATGCATCGCTTCATTCCACGTGATTGGTCACTTAATCCACTTTCCGACGACTGATATTGCATGCGACGATCCTAAAATTCGAATGAGTTGCCCGTGTAATTCCTGATGAGAAATTATTCCATTTCTCGTTTTGCGCTTTTTTAGTAGAAAATCCCAGGTTTCTGAAACAAAAAAATGAATAACTGAAGATGGTACGGTAAGAAATCATCATGATATATGAAATGTGATATAAAAATTCTTAAAATTTCATTCGTTTGAAATAGATTGACAAGCGATTTATCTTCTATAAAGATTTATCTCGTTGATTCCGCTCCGCACGGCTTCCCGGATACCGCGAGGCAACTTTCGCGCCGAGTCTAGGTCATAAAGCAATTTCGCGATCGCCTTATCTTGATATCTCGCAATTCAGCAAACGTCATAATTTAAGCGCGCGGCCGCGAGGAGAGTGAAGCGCGATTAAGACATCGAGCTATCGGTGGACGATGAAAAGGGAGAGAAAGGGAGGCGATCGGAACGAAACGAATGAAGCGACGCGAGAGGGGAAGCGAGACGAAGAATGAGCACATTCAGCGAGAATAGCCGCTCGCGCGCAGAGGTGGGAGAAAGTCTTATCCGGTACACCGGATAGGATGTGTGCAGCCAGTCGCAAGAGGCGATGCAGTTTATTAATGTGATTTATGGGGAGGCGAATGCCCTTCACGAGCCGCGGTCCTTCGTGGTCCACCGTCCTCCCGCGTCCACTTCTCTCTCACACCCCTCTGCTCTCCCTCTCTGTGTTCGTCGTACGTATCGAATCGATCGAGTCTTGTTTTACTTATTCGCCAAGAGAAAGAAAGCGCGCACCCCATCGCGTCGCGTATTTATGCGTCCATGCGCCTCGCACAGGTGTGTAACGCAGGACGTAATGCATCATGTTGTTCTTGTTTCTTGACCGACCTGTCCCACACCCTGTGCAGCGGTTCGGGTTTTCGGTTCAAGCGCTCTCGGATTCCAATACAGGCGAGTTGAAACGACGCCGCGTGCACGCGCGAGCCGCTTTGATAGTTCATAAAGTGAAACGGATTCCGATTCGGCGTCTTTTGTAACGTAACTCGCCGTCGTATTGGATTGGTTGGACCCGACGTCGTGTGAGCGATCGCGCTTTTATGCGATCGCGAATAAAAAAAGGAAATTTAAAAGAAAGTTATACCCGAGATATTTGTTCTCGAACCAGCTGAGCGGTCTCCTTTTTAATCTGTCTCCAAATTGAGAAGTATTTTAGTAAATATCAAAATCTCTAATATTTTGCATTAATTAAATATCTTATACTCAAGTTGATTACTTTAAATATTTTCACTCATTTGCGTGCAAACAATTCATGAATAATTGAACAATTAGTTCGTAATTATTGAATAGCATGTATTTTAACATTATCATGCGCTAATTTAAATAATTTTAAAAGACTTAATAATGAGACGTTACAAGAGCAAGAAGATAACTTTGATCCGTGATAAACGGAAGATTTTATTCCTCTTTGAGATAATTCAAACTTACAGTTGCCGTGGAAAATGATCAGTTCTATACAAGATTTGATGACTGCTTTTATCTATTCGATGTTCTCGCATAAACCTTCGCAAACATAAATGTCTCTTAACGATATGGTCCATGATCGTTCGTAATCGTTGCAAGAAGAACGGAGATACTTAACAGAACAATTTATCGTACAATTAGCGTTGCTTATCCAACTATTCAGTAGAGTATAAACTTGAAAAGAATGGACGGGCGCGGGAATGGACAACCGGTTTAATGACATCTATCACCGCGATTCTTGGATCCAACCGCCGATATCGCGATTTTGCGGCATACGACTTAATAAGCGGCATAATCGCAAGGGCTGTTCAGAGAATTTATTAAGCACAAGTACAGACATTGGAATATCTATCTTTTCCAGAATGCCTCATCGCTTTTTAAGTGATATAATTACTCGTAAAAAATTCACAAAAAACAAAATCTGCAATCTAATGATACATAAGTAATCTATTATGTATAATAAATGATGTACGATTAATAATTATTAGAGATGTAATATATACATATAAATGTTAAGTGATAATGGTCATCGTAACACGCACAAGTGATTAGATTCGTAGCAAACCAGCCCTACTTTGTCCATGATGTTATCAGCCGGAATAATTATATGCATCATGTTATCAGCGCGGTTCATGTTTTTGGGGATATTATCATAGCATATGTACGCGGAGTAATTACGGAATTTACGCACATTTTTGCTCTATCGAGACAATTATTTTTACAACTAACGACAGACAAAAATTTGCGTTTACACATCTGTCGATAAGACACTTTGCTTTCACTGCGATCTCGTCATTTTTTTCTTGTCGTCTCTGCGAGACTATTACGGGAGAATTTTCCTCATGCGCGGCACGAATACGTATCGCCCTGGGTCGGACGAAGGATCCATGGACCACGTTATATCTCTTCCCACGCCAAGTCCCAAGACGAGGCCAGATCCGCAACGAAAGTGGCGAGTGGTCAGCGTCGAATACCAAACGAGCGACGAGAGCGGAACGTCCGACGACGAAGCGGCGCGTCATACATAAGGTATGACCGGATCGGGGCGAGGAGAGCACGAAGGAGAAGGACGAGATAAGGAATGGAAATGACGCGAAGCGAGATAGAGCGCGAAGGTCCGAATGGTCGACGGGAAGAGGATATCGAAACGATATAACGTTGCATCGCGCCGAGTTCGCGGTCCATCTTGCCCCTCGGGACCGGAACGGGCGATTTTCTCGGGTCCTGATCAAAGGGAGAGCTGCGTGTGCGGCCATATATTTTCGCGCCGCGTAATATTTCATGAGCCGTTTCTCTTTGTCGACGATCGAGGAATAGGAAATTGCTATCCGGACGCGCGCTACGCCAGTTTTGGCACGACACCTCGATAACGGCAAGAGAGAGAGAGAGGTGAAAGAGAAAAGAAAAGTGGTTACACGTTGTGAGACGGGGAGCGAAGGAGGATAATTGCGACGAACACGATTCTGTCTCGGGGTCTCACGCGAGACCGGCGAGAGTGAGCGGAAAAAGAAACTTGGGTTTTTCGCGGTGACGAGGGAGAAATCGCT
Organism: Camponotus vicinus; assembly: GCF_025532165.1. Lineage (NCBI taxonomy): Eukaryota > Metazoa > Arthropoda > Insecta > Hymenoptera > Formicidae > Camponotus > Camponotus vicinus. Next base: position 17,681,840 of record NW_028141981.1, read on the forward strand.
CTCGAGTGACCGACAGAAAACTGGCCATGGATGGAAATCGCAATCCGCGATCCAAAAGTTTCCTCGTTCACTGAACCCTGCGTTGCTTTTTACTCGACCGATTCGATTGATTTTTGATACACTTGAGTGGTGTATATATTTCGCTGTACCTTAGAACCTATACACTTTGAAATTATTTATTCGAGAATTTATAGATTGCTGTACACACGACACGATTTTATGTAGCGCTCGGCAGCGCTGCGGTGTGAAAGAAACTCCACGCCATCAATCTTACTTGTCGACGACCGCACTCGCAAGGTCACCGTTTTAGCGACTCGAATTCCTCCGTGAATCGAAATTTCATTCAAATTCTCAACAGTCGCTCGCGATACAAACAGTTTGCTGCGCTTTAAATTCCCTCGGCGGCTTTCGCGTAAAAAAAAAAAAATAAATATATCTCAAAATGTGTATGCTAAAATACTAACAATATTCTTTCATATTATTAATATATTTAAAAATATTCATTTGCGACGTCTTGTACGTTTCATGCTGTATCATCATATTTTATCTATCATATGTTACTTTTCTCGTATTTTATCATTTCTTTATGAAATATTAAGTTTTTCGAATCTGAGAAAAATTTTACAAGCAAATATGTGTCAGATATTAAATCTTCAAACATGAGACAAATTCTTTCACGAGGACATTTCATAAAAGTATCGAGCAGTACCGAGATCGTTAATCATCTCAAGAACTTTCAGTTCTATTCGATAGATCTGAAGTAACGTTTGATGCAAATTGTCGAATGGCAGGTGAAGGCACATCAAAGATATACTCTCACGGAGACTCGAAGCATGAGATGACGATCTCGTCGTTAACAGATGATACGTTTGGTGACGCAAAGGGATGAAAATAACAGAACGCATTTTATGACGAATATACTGTGACAGCAGAGGCCGGACGCGTTCTTGCACACGTGCACATACACACACACATATAGTCGCGAAAGAGCGCCGGTCATTTATCCTGCTCTCGTCAGACCGCATTGCGCAATACGAAGCGTACGAGAGGCAAAAAAGAACACTGGGATAAGGCTCCTTCCTCGCGCCATCGTTCGCAAAATAGATCCCGCGGAGAAACTCGCGGGGTGGTTATCGCAGATAAATCGCCTCGCGAGTAGAAGAGGCTCGCTCGCCGCGAGCAGGAAACTCGGGCTCGTGAGTAGCGAAAGGACGGTAATTGATTCTCATCGTCGCTACCGCGTAAGAAAGGTGGAGAGTAATCGATCGCAACCGCCAAGTGATTGAAGCGCGCTCGGTCCCTCGCGTTATTAGTTAATCAGTTATTCGTGCGCATCGCGATGAAGAATATTCGAGCGTGACTAAAATAATCGGGACGCCGGAATGTTGCGCTTGTAAGAGAGGAGAGACCCGGTGCACTTTTGATACAATATTTAAAATTTTTTTCAACTTCTTATCCGCGCGCGCGCGTGAGGTTTGAGTGCCTGATTGATGCTCTTCTTAACATCGCCGCGCGTGTACGCATAAATTAAGGAACACTCGGCCGTTTCTCGAGAAGTGTTTACACCATAAGCAGAGAACAGGCGATTCTTCGACGGAGGTGGGCAGGATGGATAATCTCTCGGGATCTACCTTCTCGATCCCCCGTTCGGTCACGCCCAGGATAGGACTTGGCGGCTGCTGCGCGTCATCGCGCCGTTCGTAAATTCACGGCGGACAAACTGGCAAGAATAGTTCGCATAATTCCTCAAGGCCTACCAGTTTTGACGGCGGCGGTCGACCTATCTTGGCACAATCTACCTCTCTCGCTCCTTCGTTGTCTTTCTTTCCCCTCCCTCTATCCGCTTCTCTCCGACGAAAGTTTGCTCGTCTCGTTTCGTCTCTCTTTCGTTCTTTCTCCCTTGCTTTTCTGTACGTCGTCTACGGCCTGCTCTGCGAATGCACGACGACGGTTTTAGATTCCGGATCCCGACCCAACGGGGAGAGGAAGACAGACTTGAAGAATGTATATGGAGATATAAATATTTAATTCGTTGTTCCCTTTATAAGTAGAATTAAAACACCGAATTAATAAAACATAATTATAATATAAAAGCTACATGTACATAACGAAAATTTGAACCCGAGGATAACTAATATCCAATATCAATAACAATCTCTCGTATTCTATACAATCCTCGCCAATAAAAACTCACTAAGAAAAGAAGGAAAATGAGATTCCGATCATTGAAAATTTTCATTATCGTTCATTACAGTATCCGATGCATTGAAATACTCGTTAAATACCCGTATTGCGTTTATCCCGTGTGAAATTGAGGGACGTTAATATGCAAAAAAACCGTTGGGAAAGATCAGAGAGATGCACCTTTGCAGATAAAGATCAACACAGACAGCACCCGCATTCTGCTAGACGCGTAGGCAATATTCGCGGATGCACCGGTGCCGTGCAGTCGTGAGATACGCGCGTTTTGCATTTTATACGCATACATGAATCACGATCTTGCCTACATACGCCGAAGATCGAAGGTCAATCGAGATCCCGCTCGCCGGAGGAGAGAAGAGCCTGCGAATTCGACTCGCCTATGACGAGGCAGCTGCATCGGGTACATAATGAATGCGCAATTAAAGATCGTTGGCTATATACCTCGTCGCTACAAGCAAATTATCGCGTCGCGAAGATGCGCAAACTGGTTTTGCGCGCGAGTCGCTTTATCTCCGCGAATACAAAAGTCTTCCCCGCGCTGCTTCCGGTTGCGCAACGATCGCTAGATCCTTGCCGCTCTGCTCGCTCATTAGCGGTTGCAGTTGGTTTTGTATTTCCGTTTCCTTCATTTAGCTATTGTACAATCAACGATTCGATGAAAATTTCGCTCGATGTTGAGGCAATATTCCGCCGACTGCGGTTGTTAACGATTGATCGAACGCGATTATAAAAAGCTTCGCGTATAAGAAAGGTAGAATTGGTTTCAGGGAGAAAAAAGAAAGAGAGAATATCGAAAATGCGCCGATCCGCTGCAACGGCATTACTCGCGGCGTTGTTTCGCGGACCGTTCGGTGAAAAACACGAAGCCGAATGAGAAAAAAGGAAGAGTGCCGGACTGTAATGCGCTTATAATTAATTTCCGCGTAATTAGAGGACGGTGGCGCGGACGCGGCGGTTATCTCGGCTGGACGATCGTTACACGGCAACCCTGTGGACGGAGGCTGCACAATAAGCGGCAGCTACCGTTATTATAATGCATCGCAGAAAATTAATACACGGAAAATTAATACACAGCCAGACGCAATCGGTAACTCATCGCTCGAAGTAGGCGCGGCGCAACTTCCTAAACTACAAGCGGAAATTATTTATTACCCGGATGTTCGGATGTTAAGAATTATTGTACATCGTTCTATATATATCGCGATGATTGCACGAATTGACGATAGTCATGCTACGTGACTTCGGAGATGACTCGGAGATGGTTTGTCTTTACGTAACTCTTTTTTCAAGCGCATGATTGAAAGTTATAGAGCCATACATATTCATCGCGGAGTCCTCGCATACGCGTCGATAGCGTAGCAGATTCATGAGAGTCCATTTCGATATGTAATTTCGCTGACGGACCGACGAGAGCGAGCGACGTAAATGCCGGACGTATATATGGACGGCGCGCGATTTGACCCCGCTCGGTTGAACTCTCGTCGCGCGACGCGTTGTAAATCATCGGGGGCCCACCGTAGAAGCGATACGTGCCTGACCAGTTTGATGGCCGCGGCTCATTGACGCGGTTCCTCGATGCCCCTCCATTCACAGGATTCGCGCCGTTATCGTATATCCGCACGCATTTAGACTCCACCTACCTACCGCTGCCTCATCGATCGCGATCGCGCATATTTTCCTCGCCGCGAGATCACGATGCCTTCGTGCCCGCGTCTTTAGTCTTTATTCGCGAAATATTGCGAAGGCGCAATTATAGTGGATTATACCGAATTAACTAAATTGTGCAAAAATATTACAATGCTTTTATAAAAAATATTAATATATTAGTTGTCGAGTAAAAATTTCTGCGTGCAAATTTAACTTCTACTCTTTGTGCGAAATTTTGATTTCTCATCAAATTAAAACGAATTGGTGCGATGAATGGAGATATGTACGTATGCACGCGCGCCTTAATATAACGCTCTTCTAATTTTGGAGCGACATAAGCGCGAGATGATATATACTCGATGTAACATATTCTAATCATGTGGTTTTATCGATCGTTGGACTGAATAAACTTATTGAAGTTAGTCTGCTTCAGTCTGCTTTTCGTTACTGCGAATAACTAGCGATGTGTGAAATATGACATTAATCCCGATCTCGCTTACTAATTTAGACGTGGTATCGATTTTAGCCGCTAATTCATCGCGTTTAATTAAACTCACGCGCCAATTCAAGTTGCATATTTAATATCGAGCCAACTATACGTTTTCAACATATTTCAAAAGTTATATCTGGCCACTTCTATAGCCATTCGATCGAAAATATTGTTTCACATTCTTCTCATGCGAATTAATATACCGTGAGAATTAATAGAGAATAGTTGAGGGTTTTTTCGCGATCATCAAATCGCGCGAGTCCTTCCTCGATTTGTCGTCGAAGCCATTACCTATCCGCCTACTAAAGTAGCAACTTCTGCCATTTCTCTTTCCCTCGTTCGGCGCTTCTGCTGGCTCGCTGAGATCGTGGATAACAGTTATTAGGGGATTTTTATAATGCGCGCGTATCGCCCGTCCTTCAGCGGCCCTTTCGCTCCCGCTATCTTGCTCGTCCTACCGTTTTGCACCAGCCAGTGAGCGAATAAGCGAGCGAAAGGGAGACAGGACGTTGCGCGCGAGAGAGAGAGAGCCCTACTTTCCCTAGAGCTCGGCGTGCATCCACGGTAAGCGTATGCGTAGGACACTCCCCGATCCTTGATTATATATAATTATCGGCATTTTAATAACTAATCATTTTCCCTGCTCCTTCTTCCACCGCAATTCTGCGGAGAAAGAAGCAGCTTCCGACGAGACCAACTCCGCTACCGTATCTCCGGCTTCTTTCGCTTCCTCTTCAGTACGCATCTTCGCTAAACACTCGGCTAGTCTTCCTAACCTTCCCACTTTATGCTCCGTTAAAATCTTAATTATACGCTTGTCCAGTAAATATCTTAACGGTTCTTTCTCAACAAAGTCGATTGTTGGTATCGAAATATAGGTAATTAATATTTTGTGGCTCGTGTATTTGATTAAAGAGATTTTTTTATTATATCACACACACATAGATATAAAAATCTTTCCACCTGTGTCCCGATCAACTACACTATGTAACTCAGAATATTATTTTAAACGTGTACTCTTTTTTTTATCTCTACCAAGTTATTATTATACAAAAGATAAAAACAAATGTCTGATTCGCCAGTGGTGTAAACATGGACAACGACCTGACTTGACCTATTTTTTATTTGTGTGTGGCTATATAATAAAAAAAATATAAAATATCAAAACAATTCGTGTGTATATTTACGCTGTGATGAAAAACAAATTTTCAAAATGGATCAAATTGCTGTGTTAGAATCCTCAAACGAAGAATTATATCAATTTTTACCGAAATATTATTTTCCTTTTTTTTCAATCAATTTTTACCGAAATATTATTTTCCTTTTTTTTATAAAAAATAAAAATGCAATTGTTGAGAGTTACATTTCAATTATCTATGAATAATTTACACATTTAACACTGGATTGATACGAGATATTAATTTGATTAAAACAAAATATAAATGATAGTTATCAAAGAAACGTACGGATATTCAGATATTCGGTACTCACTCTGTGTTGTTTGTTGTTCCACGAGGAGAAAATGGAAAAGTTTACTGGATCCTAGGGCTGAAAGGACAACCACTGGAACCCCGTAAATATCCCCGGGTGTAATTAAAAGCTATCGATTTGTCGTAAGCCGCGTAATTGCACGAGTTACTACGCGCTTCGAATAATCGCTCCGACCCCCCTCCGGTCGTCTCTCACACTCGGCCCGAAAACTTGGTTGGGACCGCGCCGCCGGAGAGATAACGGAATATTTACATATTATCGCGGAACACACCGACCTCGCGCGATCCACCCACCTACGTCTCCCGCGGTGAAACCATCAACCTCATGGGGGAAGGGCTCGCCAGAATCGTGCGCGCCATCGTAGATTTCGGATCTCATTGCGTAAGAACGAGGAAGAAGGTTGAAATTTGCGATGCGTCCTAATGAATTAAAGTCGGACGGATTTTATTAAGCAAATTTAAGTAATATTTTTTTAATTTTATTCGCGCGCCAAGAGAAAAGGAGAGATATGAGAATAATTATTTGAAAGCGCTTTTAAATCATTTCTTTAACTTTTAAAAGCAGAAAAAGAAAGAGAGAGAGAGAGAAGTGAATGTGTATTCTTTTCTTCCCAGATCTTCATATCTTTATGTTTTCTCGAGACCATCTAAAATTCCATAGACTTTTAAAAGCAGACATTGAAACAACATCGATTCTTGTTCGATTTCAGAGATAGAGAGAGAGGGAGCGCGAATCTTTTCCCTTACATTCGCTAACCGAAATTTTCAACTCTTACTTCGACCAGGAATCGCAGGAAGCTTTAAGGGGAGACGATCGGCGCTTTAATGTTCCGCTCGAGCGGCGAAGTGGCCAAGCTTTATGAAGCACACGCGGTAATGGTCGTCTACTCGTGGAAGGAGACGAAAGGAACGATTTTGGCGTCGCGTCCGTGTGCCCGTGGGCTCGTTCACCGAGTGTAAGTGGACGTCCGGGGTCGTAACGCGGCGGTGAAGCCAACTCGAGTGGAGTTAAGGAGCGACCCCCGGATAGCTCTTCCTGCGGGAATAGGAAGCCCAATACTCCGCACTTCCGTCCCTCTTCCTTATACCCGAGGGCGCATAAATCACTCCCTTCGCTCGGTTAGCGCGAATGCGCTTCGAGAATGTCCCGATGCTTCCCAATATTATATAATGGCGTGCACATCGTCAACGATAAACCTATGCCTTTTTTCCTAGAGTCATGTATTCGCAAGCTTTGACAGTCGATTTGTTGATACTCGATGTTCGACCCTGTCTCACGTTTTTCTATCGGTTAAAGTATCGTCGGACTAAAATATATCATCGATATCGATTCACTAAATATTATAATTCTGTGATATATTTAATTGAGATAATAAAGTCCAATTTTTGTATGTAAGTGTGTGTTAAATATTATTAATGAACTGCTATTTTATTCTGATCATATCCTGTTTTGTGAATAAACATTTATCGAATTTTGATTCGGCGCCTCCATTAATAGGATCAATAAGTTTATCTAGACAATATTCATTCGGATTCTGAATTATTCTTATGCATAGAAATAACGCTTTTTTTCTATCAATATCAAGTTATTGCAATTGTATTATGGAGTGTTTAAAAATAGGCGATTGTGTTATATTTTTAAACTAACTTTATCGATTTTTCGCATCTTTTGTTCTTCTGCTATTCATTATTATCTCGCACATGCAGAAAGTCTATTTGTGTCCTTAACGTCAATACGCGACAAAGCTGTCTCGAGGATCGCTCGAGAGAGGATAGAGGACCGCATGTAGAATGTCGTCGGTCAGAGGGTGCAAGTGGTAGGTAGGTAAATGTAAGCAGTAAGCCATTTTCCAGACGATGAGGCGCGAAGCCCTGGCGCGTCCTCTTAGCACGGGTAATCCCTGCTTTGCCAACCGAACCGGCCTGGGAGAAAGGGGAAGAAGCCACCCGCAGGTGCGACTTCGGGGCTTCGCCTCCTCTCGAGGCCCATATTTAATATCGCTCGTCCCCGTTATAGTCCGCGCTTCGACAGGAGTAACTCGCTCGGAAACTCGTTTTCCCCGCGCCAGGCTGGAATATATTACGACGACGACACCGCAGAGTTACTTTTTGCGCGACACGATTCCGTGTCGACCTCTTGGCTCGCGTCAAAAAGAATGCGATGCCTCGCTTAGTTAAGTTTTAATCGATCCCACGTGGCAAGTACCTATTGATCGTAATAAATCCGTGCCCGGAGAAAAGAGAAAAACGTGAAATCGTTTGCGCGTGAATTAATTAAACGCGGTTGTTGGAATATTATCCCTGTGATTATCCACTTGACCCTATATCGCGTAATGATGGCCGACGTAATATCGCGCGTATGTTTTATGATAGCGCGTCGCTCTTAATCACGATCTTAATCACAATTCGTACCGCTCTTTTTCTCACCTCTATATGTCTGATTTCGCTCGTGATATCTCGTCGAGCGTCTCGCGAGCTTTCATGAGTAGATCTCAAGGTCCGTGATCGAGTTGAGACGACGTCTATCTTTCACGTCCGTGACACAAATCCGCCGAGAGTTTCCTGTTCTGAAGTCAAGTTCAATTATTCTTGACAAGATCAGCAATTATATACCTACGCAAATCGGCGGCGATCGAGGAAAGAAAAAAGAGCCTGACTCTCTCTTGCCTTTGACTTACGTCAATCTCATTACTCATGTACATACTTGATTGTACGATGATGAACGGCTGTAAGCTGTTGAATTGCCTACATTTCTACACCATAAAATATCAATATTCTTACTCTTTCTCTTAAGCGCGATATAATAAATTGTCTATTAAACAAGTTACTATAAAGCGTGACACTTGAATAATAAAGATTTCGTCATGAATTTTAAGTTAATAAATTTTATAGTACACTTTGTGTATAAGAAAATGTATGCGATATCTTTTTCTTTGTGGACAGAGAACCCAGATATAAGAACGTTGATAATATTGTCCACAGAAATGCCTCGAGAAACGGAGGGAGACACTTTGCCACTCGATTGCGTACGACGCGCGCGATAAGAACTCAATTACTGTTTCATCCAATTGTGTGGATCTTCTTCGTAGTTTCTTTTTCCCGATTGCTTCGTTATTCCTGTTCGCTCGCTCTGAATGTTCCTGTTTTCCACAGTTTCTGCATCCTCTCAGCAATTCTTGTCCGAGAACATCTTTTCGATTCTTTCTTAGCACAATGGCACTCGTATACGTTATCGCTCTTAAACCCAGTAAGCGGTGTTAAATTCGACGGACTGGAAAAATGATTTCCGCGGCACGTAGTGCTTGGCGTTATTTCTGCCCTCCTTCCGCGTCGTCGGCTCACTTTTGGCGACGTAAATTTTCAAGCTCGGCCGCTTCCCGAATTCTCCGCTAAGTCGGGCTAATTTAAGTTTCGTCAGGGACTTCCCGGACGGGAGGAGCATAAATTTGATTTCGCTTTGATGCCGCGGCGTGTCCGCAATGCTATAACACTCAGCAAGGAGCTCTTGTTGGATGCTCTCGCACATGCCGCTTCTTTTTTTATTCGCCTTCCGTTACTCTCTCCTTATCTCTCTCCGTCTGGTTAGCAGACTTCTTTCGCGACAATCGCGCGCGGATGACTGCCGACCATCTTTAAGAGCGATTCGGTCGCCCGAGTCAACAGCCGGTCTAATTTAACCAGACATTATTCGGTCATCGCGCGTATGCGTTGTCACGTAATTAGCCCCATGTAATCTAGGCGCGTGGCGACGTCAACGACACCATTGCGACGCCGAACGAGCGAGACCGAGGCGAATGACGAAACCGAGAAACAATTCTATCGCTTGCACAAAACTCCTCGAATGCGTCTTACTAGAATATATATATGCTCGGACAAGTATGAGTTTTCCTAGCTCCGCGGCTGCTTCGCCGCCTTTTTACCTTAGTGTCGCAGACATCGTCGAGTTACAGTCGGCGTGCCACCTGCTCGCAGGGCGAACACCTGAATAGTCAATGATTCGTCGCGGTAATCCTGCTTTGAATGCCCGGTCTTTTTAAGAGGCGATAGGCGCACGCTTAACGACGCGCATACGGCCCGGCACCTTTTTAGTCACCTCTCGGCATTATGCGGCGAATTCACCTGTCGTCGGTACGTCGTCTCGGGGCGAACCACTCGTGTGAGCATCTTTGATCCACCTTCTACGTGCCTTGGATCAACGCGGCGTCTTCGATGAAGGGTCGCTATTTAGTGACGGTATTAGATGTTCATTGATATACCGATGTGTAAAGAGCCCATTCAATTCAAATTCCATTCTACAGGCGATATTCTCAAAGAAATACTGTTAACAAAGTAATGTAATCTAAACCATTGTAGCGAAAAAAACAAATGAATAATTGAAAATATTCATGACTCGATATCATGAACGGTTTTTTATTACTGATTTTGTATCGATAAAAATATGTAAAAACTGACATCTTATATAGATTATAATTTTATCTTCTTTTTCCTTTTTATTTACGTATATTTCTCTTTTTCTAATTTTTTTATATATTAATTTTTACAAAATTTTGATAATCATATTTGAAAAAATTATATATATAAAAATATATATACGAAAAATAGAAATATGTTTTCGTGCAAAATACGTTGACACATACTAGCTTACTCTGAGGCTAATGAATACACTATCATTCAAGACACATTGTCATGTCGCGACCGGATGAATTTTACGGGCGTCAAACTTTTCCCTTTACGTTCTATCGCGTCGCCGCGGGTACTCTGTCCCTTCGTGGATACTATTTGCCCTCCCCGCGGACGTTGCAGCCGTCGCCGCAGTCATCCATAGTTTATATCGCGCAAACACGCGGGTCTCCGCGTAATGGCCGTCCGTAAAATATTTATCACGGAAATTAGTCGCACAATGATGTATGCCGCCAACCTGGCGTGCGCGCGCCTACACGTACACACACATATACCTGCACGTGTACGTCACACACAGACACTTGCGCGCAAAGTGAGCGCAAGCGAATAACGAGGGTACGTTTGCGGACGCTGCAAAATTGGTGCGAACGCACGTGCGTATGCGAACGTCGCGAATGTGCGTGCGTAGCGTTTTCGACTCGACAATACCCGTCATGTCGTATCGACGACATATCGATTTGCCGTTTCGACGACCGATCTTTCCACTCTCGCACGTCTGTCGATGTCGTTATTACGGATGGCTCGGCGAGACGGACGGACGAATTGCGTACCTCGCCCTTTGAAAATCAATTTGTAAACAATTTTTCTCTTTTTCTGTTTCAGGTAAGTGCGATATCTTTCGGCCAATTATAAATAACGATGACGGGCTGCAGTAAGTAATAAATAGATTTTTCATACAATATGGTAAGAATAGAATGTTCAAAATATATCTAAATTGTCAGCAGATAAATTAGCGGTCCATTATAAATGTTACATGTCGCTTTTTTTATTCTCTTTTCAATTTTTAATACGAATTAAATGATTGGAGTTTTACTCGTGGATGAAAAGAAAAAGAAGGCGACTGTTGACTTAGAGCAGACTATAGAAGGCCAGGTGTTCTCGAGACCGTCGACCAAAAAGACGATGGGCATTTACTGCATAAATGAGAAATGCGAAACTCCTGTTATAGAATACGTATTACGAGGACATAAAGGACCTCGAGCAACTGCGTAATAAAATCGCGGCTCTTATCGCGACTATAACATTACACACGATTACCGAATAATTATTTCCTGGATTCGAATAGTTGATCGATGAATAGAAAAAAAGAAAAACACTATGGATTAAGAAAAACGAATAATTAAGACTCGATAATCTTATAAATTACGATCGATAAACTGTTGTAGATTTTGCATTATGTCGATTGTATATTTTTTTTACAAACCGTTTGATGATTTTTCCTAATGACTGGTATCGTAGACCATAATAACTCCATACGCATAGGATGGCGTAAACTCATTTGAGAACATGACTCGACAATCCACTGTGCCGTATAAATAGAGTTGTCACGCGATTGTCGTAACACCGAGACGGTTGAACGCAAAACAAATTGTGACGGAAGACAAGGTATTAATTAGCGATTCCTCGTGGTTTGTTTACGAGTTTACGATGACGTGGTTGGCATTGAAGGATACGTTTCACTCATGGCAGCCGCAAATTGCTATTACATGCTATTTAGTTGGCGGTCGGCAGCATCGCGTTCCATTATTTTTACGACTGGGTTAAAGCCAAATCGTACCCCGGTCGGGGTTCCTGGACCGATTCGTCCCTTACGCCCGCGAGCGAGATGGTTCTCAACTTGCAGGCCCAGCGTCGCGTCCGCGAACGGCTCGTAAATCCATAAACACGTACCGTTCCGTTCCCCTTGGCTCATTCTCCCCTTTCCCGGTGTTCAAATCGATTCGGGGCACCACGCGTGTTTATTTTACACTCATTATAAATATTCATTTCCACCCGGCGCACCACGAATACGGATCGTATCGTATCGTATCGGTGCGAACGAAATTCGAATTCGGGAAAATTTCTCGCGCGTCAAGCCAGTTGATAGCGCGAGCGAAATTAAATCGCGCGTCCGTGCGTTAATTAATCCGCATTGCCGGCGCGTCGGTTCGCGCGCGCGCGCGCGATAGGTAATACGCGGCCCGATTTTCCGCCCGATACGCAGTAGTTTCTAATTAACGAGACACTGCGCGATCGATCCAATAAAAGTGGCCGAATAAATCGACGATATACGCTGTCATTACGTTCGGCGCGCTAAATCATTATCGCCGCGCGATTATACCGCGATACGCAAAACTGCGGTATGAAGCAAATATTTTTTAATTACACGTATCGGCGTTAATCTCGCGATAATGATACCTCTGGTAAATATTTCGCGCTTTCACTCACTGTCGCTGATACCGCTACCATGACATTAATTCGACGGCCAAATGCGATTGAAGTTCTGATCAGACTGAGAATTATCCCAAATCTGGAATTTATCTTCGCGCGTCACATTGCGTTATCTTTCGCTGCGATGGCGGGATTTCACGAAATGGGAAGCGAAGTGGAAAGAATAACGAGAGCATCGCAGGCCAGACAGGACAGACGAATACAATTTGAATAACTGAGAGAGGCGAAGCCGCGACTCGCGGTTACAAAATCCACAAGGGACATCAAGTTCTCGTAAAGCCCTGACATTTACCACGCTCGCGAATGCGGCATTAGCATCGAAAAGTGCCACAAGTTTAGCTCGCCGTGTCATTTCGATGTCTCTTTAACTTGGCCCTCTCTCTCTCTCTCTTTTTCTCTCCTTCTTTCTTCGTGTCCCTTTCTCTCTCTTCGTCCTCGTCCGTCTTTCTTTCTCCTCGGGTTAGCCTAAGCCGAGAAGACCCCTCTGGTTCTCTCGATGGATTTTAAAATTGCATGCAGGGAAGTACCCGGTTGCACGTAACCACCTTGCACGTCCAATGATGCACGCAATTGCATAAATTAATAATTACTCCTCGACGTAAGACGCCGCTGCTATTACGCCGAGAAGCATTCGAAATTCTGAACGCGATGTTAATGCGATGTGACTCAAGTTTGACTTCTTCTCGATATATTTTACGCGTCACGAGTTATACAATGGATGATAAAAATTAATCTACAATTTTGCCGAAGGACTTGCATTAATTCGTTTCGATAATATCATTTATGCCTGTATTTTTAATATTATTTCTTAAATTACTTTGTTAGATATTTTTTTTAATGAAAAATATTGCACCATTTTTATTTCTAGCTAGAAAATTGCTTTCAGAACATATATATTTAAATTTATCGGACATTCGTGCATTTGGCACAGAAAATACAAGAAAGTAAGAAACAGATATTTATCGGTACGATATATATATTTGTGATCAATAAAATATGTAGTGTCATGTTTATATCCGATTTATTCAAGACGTAACTTTCTTTATAGTACATTGTAAACTCCCATCATATCATCCTCGAAGCACACTGTTGCTTCAGGACCCGCAATGTCTTTTGGTAAAATTCTCTCGACGTAATCCGTATCTTTGGGGTCTCGCTACAAGTGCATCACGCACGTTCTCGTACGCAATTTAGACAGTTTTGGAGCATTTCAACGTGATAGAACACTCGACGGATGGAGGACGCGTGTAAGAGCAACGAGGTTAGTGCGTCTCGAAGATCTCGTAGGTGGGTTATGGGTTGGAAGTTGGACGAGCTATAACGCGGAGAAAACGGCAAGAGTCGGGGAGAAGCGGGGGAGGATGGGTTACGGTCGTTCGGGGGTGCAATGACGTAGGGCGTCGGAGGCGTTGGTGGCGCTAGGTTCCCACCGGCGTATCGATTCCTCGATGCCAGGCAAGGAAACCAACCCCCACGCCCCTTTCCTCTAACTTCGTCCACCCCCGAGCGGCCGTGCCGGCTCAACCAACCCTCTCTTTCTCTCTTTCTGCCCATCCAGTCGGCTCAACCACCCACCATCTGCGACCCCTCTCAACCCGCCTCGTCTTCCGCGCCCATCTCCGCTGCTACCCCCTTTTCGTCCGCCATTCCCACTCTCATCTCGAGCAACTTTCCGGATATGAATTAACAGAGTTACGGAGTCTCTGCGGTGGTCGAGCTTCGAGTTATGCGGCTTACTGACTGCAAAATGTCTCTGATGCGTGGTGTCTCTGCATATACGGGTGAACAAGGTACAAGAGAATCGCTGATAAGAGGGATATCGCGTTAGTTTAATATTGTGAACGGATGGATTCGTTTCGCGCATTTTGATTCATGTCAGTCGAAGAGAGATTGATTTTTTGTAATCGGACCACGTGCGAGGCTAATAGCATTATTAAATCGATCGACGTAGGAGCGGTAACTCGTCACGAATGCTGATTATCGCCAAAGAATAATTTATCACGACATTTAACATTATAATGATACAGATGTCACTCCGAGAGATTAGAAAAAAATTTGATCAAACTGATTAATAAGCTGGATATTTTTATAAATGCCACGTTACACGTCCGTAAAAGAAAAAATTTTATTTTAATAAATTTTCGTCATAATAATTACCAAATACTTGTCTACGAAAAATCAATTCAACTTGTATATTTTTCATTTTTAAAGTAAAATTTTCTTTCCTATTGCGTCTCTCTAACCTTGATATCTTACATATGTAAAATATTTTTTTGTAATATTCGCTTTTCGTTGCGTCGCAGCTTTACGTCGCGCATCAAAACTCCACGGGCATGCACTTTCGCCGGCGGGTGACAGATCGACAAAATTAGAGTGCCCTTCGGGTTTCCCGCCGCGATGCCATTTAACCCGCATGCAAGCATCCGGCTGATAATGCCATTCCGCGGCACTGGGTTAGTGCAAGCACGCGGATGCAATGTCGAAAGGACAGGATCGGGGGAGAAGGAGGGGGCAGAGTGCCGTTGTGTCCGGGAAGGGAGGGTAGTCGACCGAAGAGGGGTCGTAAGGGGGTGGTCGGACATAGAGGGAGGGAAGGGTTTGGGGTATTAAATCATAGAGCTGGAGCGCGCCTGCCGCCGGTTTACTGCCGGATAAAACGCAGTGACTGTTATGTTATGGACCACCTGTATGCCTCGACCCTGAACTCCGCTCTCCGTTCGTCTCTTTCTCTCTCTCCCTCGCTCTTTCTCGAAGCGACTGAGATCTATATAGGTCCGAAAACAGCCCTCGCGCTGTTCGCACGCGGACGCGAAATTGCCCGGCAGTTCGTCGTCCGTCTCGCAAATTCCCCAAATTTGTCTGCGCTTGACGGGCAATGGTAATGGCTAAAAGGCTTCAAATTTTTATTGGATACCGGCCGCATTCTCCGTTGGGTGCATGCGTTTTGCCGCTTATCGTTAAAAGGGCGCGATCGATCGCGAGTTTCACTCGTCAAACTATTCGTTCATCTTCTTAAACGACACGGGTAACTGAAAACTCGAGAAATCTTTTTCGCTATTTTATTTTTAGTCTCGTAATTACGAATTATCATATATTTTTGATGATTAATTTGATCGTGTAATGATAAAATCATTTTGTTTCGACAAAAAAAGCATGAAACTAGAAATGTAATCGTATTATCTTTTTTTTCATGATGAATTAAACAATATGCGATGTAATATATAATTAAGAAATATGATGCGTGTGTTACGAAATGTGATAAAATAGATATTAAATTAAATATAAGACTGCTAATTACAATTTACAACGGCTATTAAGTATGTAAGTGTAAATATATAAATGTATACAGCCGCCTGGATACTTGGCAATAATTAATTTAATTAGTCCTATCTGATGAGGTCATTTATGCGATATCCCGTAGAAACGAGACTAGTATTGCGCTTAATTTTGCGAAAATCTCGTACGCCGTTCCGTGGCGGCGAACAGCGTGGAATCACGCGATCCGTAGCAATCCGTGGCGGCGTGCGTTTGTTCACCGACAAGATGCGAACTGTGCGACGAGTAATTAACGCATCGCCCGATCCGACAGGTCTGACGTGCTCGTTTAGGAATGGAATTCGCGACGGAAACGGCCGCTTGGCACCTAGACGATGCCTGACGGGAAAAACGACGTGGTCGGCGAAGGGGATGCGGGATTTATGCAGTCGTTCGCGTGCGCCGCCCGCGAAAAGAAAAGCGTTGTGCGTTACGCGCGCGCTCCTGGCTGCCGCTCCGGTCCTACCCTCGGCCTTGATGCCGAGTCTTTTTTTCCCCGACGAGGAGAGATCGGTATCCGCGATTATGTTATAAATATACATGTAACTCGCCGAGTTCCCCGACACCGTGCTCACACCGTACGCCTATCTACCTACCTATTCGGCGATCGTGCGTGTACCTGTATGTACGTCGAGACAACGCGCGGTCGCGTGTATTCGTTGTGCCGTTGGCATCGCGCACGGAGAGAGAACCTCGGTACCATATCTGCCTCTATACAATGTCGATATACTCCAGAAGGCAACCGAAGCCAAGCGCGGCACAACCTTTCTCTTATCGCTTCGTCTCCCTCCTCGCATTTCTTGCGTCTCTCTCCCTCGCTCGTGCGCGCACGAGGCATTAAATACAATAAAGACATTCAATGGGAATTAATCGGAGATATATCTACCTATCTACCGTTCACTCGCGGCGCATTGTTGCCGGTGCACAACGCCGGTATGCGGCGCCGATGCCGTGACGCGAGGTTCGCTCCTCTTCCTCCTACGTTCTACGTTCCTTTCCTTTCTGCTCCCCAGTCTTGCTTTTTTCTTTCGCCGCCGACCGAATAGAGATATATTCCGCGGAATAATATCGCGACCGCCACGTTTTTAGCGGGTGTAACGCTCCGCCGCGTCCTCGACATCGTTGCGTTGCGTTGCGTTGTGTTGCGTCGCGTCGCGTCGTCGAGCACCGCCGTTTCCTATCTACCTTACCTGACCTGACAGCCGGCGAGTGCTTAACGAACCCGTACCCGTACGCATCTTTGGCTAGCCGTAGCCTTTTTCAGACAGCTGGAAAGAACGTCGCATGGTTCGATACGCTACAACGACGAGACGAGATATCTTTTGTTGGTTCGTGAATTAATTTCGCAGCGATCGCATATTTTATAATTAGTCTAGACAAATAAATATAAAAAAGACATTTTTATCGCAACAGAAGATCCAGTCGTTTTAAGAGAATTTGTAAAAAAATTTATATGAAAAGTAATATTCACACATATATATTTTTACGATAGGATAAAATAAAATCATTCATATCTCGAATTAAAAATTGAAAGCAAGACAGATCACTGTATTATGATTGTCGTTTATGGAATAGTTCGGGAAACAAGTTTGTGTGAATCATTATCTCTTATTAGACTAGAAAACTTGCGAAAAACTTGAGTCAAAACTACACAAGTCACACTAATATCGACTATCACACTAATAACGTTTAAATCGCAAACTCGACTATGATGTCAAGGTAAAGCGACAATAAAGTATCTAGATATCTAGGCTAGCGCGCGATTTATTCAGAATAACTAACGCGACGCGGCGCAGAGTTACGATATAATACGGTTAAAGAGACGTAACTTTGTCACAACTGTCACTCGTTGCGGCACCGCGATGCTTCGTATCTACGGGGGCGTCGCAAACTTCTGCGTTCGCGCTGCGGTTATTGTTGGATACGCCGTCGAATTTACATTATTGACGCGACTCCGTTATGGAACTTTTCCCGGCAGCGGTAAATAATCCAGGTAATCGTCGGTGCCGCATTGTGCACTCGGTGGTGTAAAGAACGGCAGATGCGCCGTCAATAAAGCGGCGATGCCGGGAAAACGCGACTAATGGCGACGCGCAATAAAAAATTAAAATTGGAACTCGGTCCACGCGGAAAAAAAGCCGGAGCTATATTAAAACCATCAATGAGTATTATTCGCGTAATTACTAGTAACGGCTAAGAGGTATTTTCTTCTTTCCGCAACCGGATTTTTAGAACATGTATTTCCGTTCATCCAAAACTCTTGATTTTATGTCGAGTTTTACGCTGAAAAGGGTTTGAGTAGATATGTTTTTTCCATTATCAAATAATTTCATCGCGATACACATCGAACAGCCTAGTAATTGCGCAAGCTCGTCTCGGACATTACTTTATTGATAATAAAACCGCCTCCTATATTCTCGACGATGATATCCTTCGCTTCAAGTCACTCACCCCTGTCGTTACAATTATTATTCATCTTATCTCGCTCGATTTGCATTATATTTAAATTTAAATAGATAACTCGGCTTTACGTCATATCACTACCTATCACGAATTTATCCATTCCCTGTTTGTTTCTTTCTCGTTCTCTTGTTGTCTCTTTCACCTCCTTTCCGCGGTCTGCTCTCGTTACTTGAATTTTTTACTTGCCTCACGCATCCCCTTTGCTCAATAAATTCGTTCTATAGAGGCCGTGAAAACAATGTCAAAGTCGATACGATCATGTTACTCGAGATAATGCTTATCCTTCTTTGAAGAGCTGTCTGCCTTCATCAAGATTTTCGTAAAGTTCTTTTACTTCAGGCCGATGATTTTAACTTTACGCAAAAATTCATGCGCCCTGTGTGTAAACAAAACTATATACCTATATATATTTTTCTGAAATAAAATATATTTATAATATTAAATCTTTCTAAATTTCCTTTTTTCTGTGAAATATTTAGAAGGAGATTATTCGTTTTAAATTCGCGGATAAATAAAATATTTTGACACGATAACATTTTTCTTGACCTTATGCTTTGCAATTTGAATATTTTTAAAGTTATATATTTATCAAAGGTACTCGTGGAATATTTTTGATACGAATCGTTGCACGATGTCAACTTTGTTGGAGCGGAACACAAGACATAGAACATGTATGAAAAATACTATCGTGACGTTTTGAGAAATATACGACGCGACAAGCTGTATATTTTTAAGAATCAATGCGAATCTCTCTACAGAAAGTATCTACGGCGTTGGATCCGGTTACATTTTCTTTCACTGTGCATTTTCGCTTTTCCTGCTTGTTGCATCGGGCCGCGCGATACCTCAATCCTTTGCGGAATTTTTGTTCTCGTCATAAACAGATCGGGCAACTACCCGACCTACCTCAATCGAAACATTAGCGGCGAAACGACGTCGTAAATAACGCCTTAAGTGTACTGTCATACTGTTGACCCTATGCCAAGAATACGCCGACCTACCGGGAGCCTCTATTTCGTCTAACCAAGTTATATATTCACTATACGTATGTACAACAAAAGTAAGATCCAGTAATAATATCAATCAACATTTCGTTTCATTAAAAAAACAAATATAAATTATAGTAATATATATCGAATTATCATTGTGGAAATTCATGTTATTATTGTAAAAAGTTACGATATATCTCATCGTCGCAAGAACATTTGTGCAATTTTGAAGGAATAAAGAAGAAAGATACTTCTTCCTTTCATCGATGGCCATTT
Source organism: Camponotus vicinus (assembly GCF_025532165.1). Taxonomy (NCBI): domain Eukaryota; kingdom Metazoa; phylum Arthropoda; class Insecta; order Hymenoptera; family Formicidae; genus Camponotus; species Camponotus vicinus. The sequence goes on from NW_028141981.1 coordinate 17,701,603, forward strand.
TAGACGAAAAAGTACATCTCCAGATTCGTATTTGGCGATGTCGAAAGTGAAAGAAGGAGAAGTAGCTCGCGATCCGGCGTCTATAGAGGACGTAAAAACTGCAGGATCGTTTCTTTCTCCCATTTAGGAGGAGTGAAGTGAGAGGCCGAGAGGAGAGACGGGGGGGAAGGGCGTCGGCGATAAAGGTGACGTAGGGCGTCGCGACGTCCGTCAAGCCGCGCCGGTTGGTCGGCCGACGGTGTTCTCCGTCTCTCCCTTCTCCGGGTGTTCTCTCTGTGGCCTTCGGCGGAAAGGATCTTCCACGTCCTCTGCCTCCCCCACATCCTCCTCTCGTTTCTCTCTGGAAACGAGCGAAACGCTTCTCTCGGGATCAAGGAAGAGCGCAGACTCCAAACGGCACCGGCGACCCCCGTGAATGGCGACCCTCACAAACCAATCGTATTCCCGTTTCCATCCCTCTTCGCCGTCGGAGGAGACTCCGACGGGAGTTACCCTCCGCGCAAACCCTGTCGACGTCGTTACTGTTACCCCGGCTGCCCCTCTTTGTGCCCCCCTTCCCCTCCCGCGTTCGTCTCCACCCCTCGTACTCGACCGAGATTCTCTCTCCGGCAGGACGCCGGCGTCGAGGACGATTCACTGTTTCCGACGTAACGACGTTATTTTCACGTTTTAATCGTGATCCGGATTACGTGGTCCGCCAAAGATTTTCACGCCGATCGTCCATTTGGCGGTTTAAATCCGTTTTATTTTGCGGCGAGGAAATCCGGAAGTACGATTCGCCGTTTACGGCAATTTTCTTGATTTTTCTTTCGTCAATCTCGCGGCGATTTTTTTATATGTATTTGTAATTTATCACGCAATTTATTATTTCTCAATGTATATATTAAATTAATATTACTACTTAAATAACTTTTCAAGTAAACCATAATGTAATTTAATATAAAAAATCAATAATAATTCGAATAATGATGATGTTTAGATTGATACGAGTTATTAAATCGCTATGCTATGAAGTATTTACAGTACATATCTCGTAGTACTTACAATTAGTTGCTTTCCGTACTAACATTAAGATCAATCTTCACTCAAGTTCTTCTCCGCAAAGATGCTGGCGAATAACTGAATAAAACTACGCGACCTTGTCACGCAGTGTATGTATTCCCCTTGAGTGTATGTGTATAATCCCCACTCTAATGTTCAATGAGCTCAAGGGCGTTGTAAACAAATAATGTTTATGTCTGACAATGAGTCTGTTGATGTATCTACGAGATCCTATTTTGTGTCTTTTTTTACGATTTTTTTAATAACAAAAGAATATACATGATCCCTGTGTATTTCGAGTCAAATTTTATTTAGTTGCATACCAACCTTTGATTGAAAAGGATCTTAGTGTATATCAACTACAACGAAAGTGATCTGCTAATGAAAAGTAACTACATACTACAAGAAGTACTGTAAGTAATTTCATAGTATATGCACTCCGTCTAATGATTCATTGGTTTTTTGATATAGCTGAATTATTTAAAAAAAATCAAAATTTACTACTTGTTTTTAAAATGATGTAATATACATATATTCTTCAAATTAAAGCCTCTCTAATAATTCTAACTCTAGAATTATTTCATTTTATTAAAGAGAAATCAACACGAAACAATATTATAATTTAATTGTATAAATATAACTAGTTACATGTATCAATGAAAGGTCTGAATGAAATGTGAAATATTAATTTTTATTTTATTCTTATTCGTCTTTAACGATTTATCAGAAGACGGCTTTAATTATTTTAGATTAAAAGAGACAAGTGATAAATATCATTTTGATCGTAAAATTTTTTCCGTGTCATCGAAATATAGCTCGATTAACTTTCGAAGAGATTATTTTCATTCGTTTATAATTTTGGTAACACAATCATTTCCGATTTTCTCGTGTTTCTTAAATTTATATCCTGTCTTTTTCGTAATTTCTTCATTTCAGTTATTTCGAATAATTTTCATTCATTATTCCGTATTCTTAATAATAAGGTTTTATTCTTGCAATTTAAACAGTTTTAAAGATTTTTTGCGTTAGAATTTAACTTTTTACGTTTTTGCGTTGTACGAAATTTTATGGAAGGAAAATCATTTCACTGATTGACATCGGTCGTCGTCGTCGTCATCGCGTAACAGAAGTGTCAACCCGATATGTTATGCTGGATCGACGCGTCGTGTACGGCCATCGACTACGATTCGCAATTATTGTCGATGGCGTTATCGCCGCGCACCTGTCGCGTTACGTTCCTGATAATCGTCGTGCGACTTAACGTAGTGTATCGCTCACATGACAGGTTTGTGCACGCGTTTCGCGAGACATGCCTCTGACTTATCTGCGGCGGAGAGGATGAAACAGTTACGCGTTGCAATATGTCTCATTACGTTGCCGTGCTTTAAATTCGCATTACTCAAATTATCTCGACGATGGCGGCCGTAAATTACATCCAAAATTTCGTCGCCATCGTGATTACGCCAAAATTGGCAAATTTATGAATGACCTATTGTAAGGGACGTCGCCCCCATATATGGAAGAATGATATCTCTTTTTATAATCACTCGCCTCTTTTTGTCTATTAAGTACGAAAGATAAAAAAGCACAAAGTGGCAAAAAGTATCTGCACGATATCAGAACGGGTTTCCAGAGCACAAAACGGCATAAACAAACAGACGCGTCCCCGAGACAAAACAGCTGACGCCATGGCTGCTCTCAACTTTATCATCCTCTTTCCATTGCTCTTTTCTCCACATATTCTCGTTTCCTTATTCCGCTCGAGTGCTTTGCTTTTCCTCTTCGAATGCCCAATGGAATTTAAAAACAATTCGGTAAATTATATCTTGCCGAGATAAAGCGACGATGATAGAAAAAGGCAATCCCTGTATCTTTATCGCGCGGCACAACGATACCTCGATACTTTATGCCACTACTGAATAATTAATGCGAAGGTGAATGTACGAGGGGGTGTGGCCTCCGCAACGGAAGCGCAACAGTGTCATTACGAATCTCGAGCGAGTAGACTGATTCTTTAGACCGAGCTATGAACGGGGAATGATCGCGCCAGACGGTTCACGATCCACGGCAAAGATAAATACGATCGATAAGAATTTGTGTATTCTCGCGCGTTATATCACATAAAATAAATAACAATTCTTCCTTTATTCTCTGGTACGCGGGAAAAAAACTCGTTACCGCTCGTTAAAAATCGTTACGCTCGTCGAGAAACGGCCAAAGTGCGAGATAAATTTTGCCACCTGCTTGGATACCCTACAGTTTTACCGTCTGTATTTAAGAGAATAACGAACGCGTTTCGTACTTACAATTAGATGCGAGAGATGATCGCGGAGCAAGTGACCACGTAATGTATTTCAGTCTTTATCGTAGCTCGTGGTAAAATTAATGTAAAATAATTCCACTCGTATAGCTGTACTCTTAGCACAGTTGCCGTATAAATTCGATCCTGTCGTATAATGTGAGGCGAATTTTCATTAAACGATCGATGTATGGGTTCGTTTAAGTATAAAAACGATTACAATATCTCTTCGACATAATTAAATGGCGCGCGACAAATCATTTATTGATACTTATATCCCTAATTATACTAAAATGCTCGACGTAAGGGAATTATCATTATATCGTATGATATTATATTTCAATTAATAAATTATCTACATCATTTTAAAACAAATATTTTAAATTGCTATTACTCGCCATAATAATCTTTCATTTGAAACAGATATAATATATTATTGTAATATTAATACATTACTAATCATAATACATTATAATATTGATACATCTATCAAAGTTTATTTATTTTTTTTACGTTACACTGAGAAAAAAAAGTTGTTAACTTGACTAAACTGTAAATTATATTTTTCATTATCTTTTTAATTGAAATATTTGAGTATTTAAATTAAATAATACATATTAAATCTAACGTGATATTTATTTAACTTAAATATTTAACTACTTCAATTAAATAAATAATAATTTAATTAAACGATTTAGTCAACAACTTTTTTTTCTCAGTGTAGATATGGACGTATAATATATAGGTACATACATAAAAATTTATATCATCAATGAGTAAACTTACATTTTAAAATAAAATTTTAATGCCAAGTATTTAAAATGTGTATATCTAAATAATGTATATCGCATATCGCTAAAATCGATATACAAAGTGCGAGACGGATCAAAGACGATAACATGTAATTATCTTACTATTGTGATAACGGTATACCTTTGTGTCTCATGTTCAAACAACTGCACGATATATTAATCTACTAGTACTTTGATTTGTTGTTTTGATTTGTCATTTTGCCGCGCGTTTACGTCCATCAATATATATCGATTTCTTTTTATGTTTTCCCTTTCTCTTTTATAAGAATATCAGGAATAAAATGAATGGAAGATTTTCACTTCTCTATCTAGCTAATTCAGTTTCTTTCTAGATAATTTTAGATTAGGTTGAAATTAAATTCTTTCTTAGGTTCAAATTAAATTCTCGCTATCTCATCGTTACGAATTAATTTATACTTTGCAAACTTAATTTGTATTCTGTAGAAATAAAGCGAACATTGATATATTCGCAAATGATTAATTGTTATATATTCGCAAATTAATTGCTAATATTAAAAAAATTTTTATTAAAGAATCTGCGACTTTCTCGATATATAAATGTAATAAAATCTTTTATTATTTACTTACTCATTTTGCGTTTGTGTTGATTATGAATGCTTTCTAAATTAAGTTCCTGTAGTGAATATTCCATTCGATAAAGTTGCGCGTTTTCCTTTTATCTTTCCCCAGATCGGCTGCAGTTTATCTGTCAACATACAATACACTTCATATAGCCAAGCGTGATATGCATTTACTTTGATTCGCACTTTTTATAATGCTGAAGGAAAAGCCTCTGACGAGTCGCGATCGCCGTCTTAGGAACGTCTGGAGAATGTTTCTTGCGAAACATCCTCGAGAACAGATACTCATTATATTTATATATTACTAAAAGTCGCTTTTGCCTCACAATGATACGTAATCATAAGTACAATAATGATTAATTCATTGATTAAATTACAAATAATCTCCTATTATCGCGAATAAAGAGAAGTTTGCTTATTTATTGTTCAATGTTTCGCACGATGAGAAAATCTCTATCCTAACCGAGGTTCTGATTGAACTTTGCTACATTCATCTAAACGCCAGACATAAATCTCGAATTTTTCGTCGTCAATGTTCAGGCAGGCAACATCGACTTCCGCGTTACCAAGGCAGTTATACGTCCGGTTTTATCGAATGGCTGCTGCATCGGCCGGAAAAATCCTGGCTTCGGTGCGGCGCGCAGCACTTCGATTCTAACAAAACATCACCGCTCTTTTTGTCCGACTGCTCCTCGTCTGTGTCTTCCCTTTCTCTTTCCGTTTCGCTCAACCGACAGGCTCGCTCTTTCCTCCCCTTCACCACCCCCTTCCTCCCCCCCTCGGCCACCATCGTGGATCAATACACCGTAGCGAAGCGGCAGCCCCGTAAATGTGATTGTTGCTCGATTTCTTGCGTCTTAATTGCCTCGCGCTTAACGACGTAATTACCCGACAAGGAAAAAAAAGAGAAGGAAAGAGAGAAGCGCGGGGTCAGCGCGGTGATCTTCCATCTTTCCTTTTCGATTGTACCTTTTCTCTCTCTTTCTTTCTAGCACCGTGGCCCCGTCGATCGCGCACCGTTCTCTTCCTTCTCGCGCGAGTGTCCTTTTCTCCTTCCATCGCGTCGCCGTCGATCCCGCCGCACGGACCCTGAGAGAGTGCACCAGCCACATAGTGCAATCATCGTGCCGGTCGAGGAAGAGAGAGACTAAAGATGGACGGAGACGAGCGAGCGGTAGTTCGCGCGAGCGACGCCGCGCGGCGTTGCCGACAGCGTCGCCGGCGCTTTTCGCGTTTCTCGCTAGCTGGCAGCACGAGCAAGGCGCTACGCGCGTTTGAATGCGTCGTCGTTGCAAGTCCGCGCGCGCGATCCTTTCGACGAAGTTTTAATTTGCAGATCTCACGACGAGATTACCACGTCCGGCCTCCAATCGAATTGATCTACGCGCGACTATACCTCTCCCGTAAGTAATTCTCTCTTAGCGGTCTCTGGGCGGTGTAATTTCGATTAATCTTTTCGGTATAATCTTCGAAAGTAACCAAGTTGCCAAGCGCTCGCGTACGACTATGGTCGCCATTTTGAAACGAACGACTGATATTGAGTCACCGAAAAGATTAAGCGAGTTTTTTTTCTCATCCAATTTTCTACTCTTCTGATAATCCTAATCTGAAATGTACATTGTCGATTTTATGATAAATCGTATATTCAGTCTTTTTTCAATTGACCTCTCGCCTGTTCCCGCCTGCAGCGGGCTCGCGCATTAATAGACCGCAGCGTGCGATCGTAAAACAGTAATTAATAGAGCGCGATTGTGTTTTATGTATTTTTATGGACAATTTATAATTCGAATCCCCCTCGGTGGGCGCGCGGACGGTTCCTCGCTCTTCCCAGCGGCATGCAACTCCTCCTACCCCCCCTATCCGTCGTTGCACTCGATCGACCGTCGCTTTGAAATATAAACAGTGCATTTGCATGTTTTCCGGATTTAATTAGCTCCGATGCGATTATTAATTGCTCGCGGCCGCGGGAGTGGCCGCGCGTCGATACGCGTGCGTTCGTATTTACAATTTTCGTTCGTAAATAACAAACCGTGGCGACGCCGCGGGTCGGATTTTAACGAGGGAATTAATAATCCTGGCTGTGTGCGGCGGGAGGCGAGATTGGGACTTGAGGGCGAAGGGTAGGAGGGGACAGAGGGGAGTGTGAGCGAGATTCGTGGCGACGTAACTCGCGGAGAAAAATCCCGATCGTTCGATTTTACGACGTAAAATTGTCGCGTTTAAAAAAGCGCGCGTCTTTTGAATAACCGGGCGAAATCGCGAGTTTATGTCGTTAGGATCTCTATGTCAGCGTGATATATTACCCATCGAATCCCGTTAAGGTTTCTATGAGCAAATGAGTACTCGCCATAAATAGCGGATGCTTTCCAGTATTCTTTCGTTTCGCACGTTTCAACGTCATATGTCGATAGTATTAATATATCGAATCATGTTACAATCTATTGTCCGATAAACGTAATAATTGTCTCGATCGCGACGACGGTGATGATTTTTAAATTTGCCGATGCTTCAATTATTTCCGAGATATCGAGCGGTATAATCTCGTTATGCAAAAAGTACAATAGACGTTTTATGAAATAATATAATGTTTAATCGATATTTTTTTAGAATATAACTGTAAGCTTATACGTTTATTAATCATCCGCGCGGGCATAAAAAAAGGTGCAAGAGAGGCACGAAAGCCACGCGAGTTGTACGCGTGATTATGCATTTCGGCGCTTCGCTCGGACAGATTGGCGCGAATACGTCTTTCGTTTCTCGTCGAGCGCGCCTGGCATCGGGTAGTTTTGTTTTACGGCCGTAATTCAAGTCGTCGTGCAGGGTCAGCCTACCGGGACTGCCGAGATAGTTTATCATCATTTAGTCCTCCCGACCTGCCGTAACATTTTAAATCTCTCCTATCTCGGTCCCGTGTGTCGTGGCCGGTCTGCGACACATAGCCGTAACACGCACACGCACTCACGCGATTCACGACCTCGCAACCTCACTATGCACGCGGTGCGTAAGAAGGAGAGAGAGAGAAAGAGACGCGGTGACTCGTCGAATAATATCGCTTCGCTGTGGTATCTCGGCTTTATCGTCTTTCCGTGTATGACCCTTCTACCCTTTCTATGCGTTATTGTCTAATCGGAAAGAAATGTTAAGTAAAAAATGTGAGAAACGGATGAAAAACGAGACGAATGTGATTGAGATTTCATATCGATCTTGTATCGAAATGGTGACGTTGAACAAGCAATTTCTGTTAAATAGATAAAATTCAATGATTAAAAGCGATATCGATAACTCCTCAGAGCTCTCTCTTTCTTTCATAGCTTTGGCTTTTGCCGACTTGGACAAATTATTGGCGGTTTCGCAAGGCTCTCGGTTCTGTTTTCTACACATGTATCGTTAATCTTGAACTTAGCCATGACAGTAGGAGAACATTTTCCATAAATATGTCGATAAAATATATATATGTCTATATTAGCGACATGGCGATCGTTTCGCGGAATAGTAGAGTTGGAAAGAGAAAGAGGAAGAGAGAGGAGCTGGCGGAGGAGGAGCAGGGAGGCTAGGGAAAGGGAACGTCAAGCGCCGTCGATTCGCCGTGAATTTACGCTAAGTGCAGCGCTGTTGCAGCGGTACGGGGCTGGTAATTCGGAGAACGTGGTCCCGGGGCCCCCGGGGGCGGATCGGAGGTCGGCAGGCAGAGTGCCAGAAAGAGAGGAGGTTCCGCGGCCGGGTACGCGGTTTATCCGCGCACGGCGCGTCGACCCTTGCCTTCTCGGTTTCCACCTTCCGGCGCGCACACGCACGGATTTGGCATTGTAACGTTAATTAAACCGGCGCGTGTCACGAGTCACGAGCAATGACGTCACTCGCCGTGATTTCTAACCGTCCACCACCTACGGCCGAGGGCCCGGCTTTTGCTTATCCGACTATACGTTGCGCGTTCTCCGCGCGCGCTATTAATTTAACTATATCCTCGTGGGCATCGGACGTCAACTGCATTTATAATTTCAAGGAGATAAATCGCGGCGCGATAAACGTTTTTCGATCCTAACGACGCGCGGTGCGGATCATATAATTTTACAAAATACACACTGAATATCAAGAATTTCGATTAAATATATATTGCTCCTTTAATAACGTATTAAAATTGCAATATTGATTGATTGCAATATCCGATATCGACGATGTACTTTCACGATTGTGAGATCCGCGACGAGGCGGAGCATTATTGCATCGATTTCGCTTGTTCGAAGATTAAGTGTCTGATTTATGGTATTAATGCAAGCACCTCGCGTCATGAGATCGATAGCGATTTTTATCGAATTATTGGCAATACGAAAGTAAATAAAGATAATTAATCAATGCGTCAAAATATATAATATTCGATGATTATTGATTCGGTTAATTATAATATTTTTAATATTTAGAACTTTTGTATAACTATGATGAAAATTAAATTACAAATTAATGAAAATTAAGCGTAAACATTAAATTGTCACAGAGGTTTAGGAGAATAATTTATTTCCAAGAGTATTATTTTTATTTTATCTCTTATGTATAGAATAAGGAACATATAAAGAGTATTACAATTAAATATTTTTATAGATCTTAGTAAAATGAAAAAACATGTTAAGTAAAATTATAAATATATATTTTTCAGATATAATAATTTTTTTATGCAGTTAAATTTGTTGAGAGAAAAAGAGAAGAAATTAAGAAATGTTTTTAATAGGAAGCATCTCGATATATTTTTAGAAATATTCTATTGTTATGCTTGATATGCCTTCCCTTGTATATGTCACAGAATGCGAGAGACACACATTTTTTAACACTGTTTTGATTGTTTAACGCTCTGGTGGTTCTGAGAAAAAAAGGAGTAATTTCAGACTCCAAAATGCTTCTTGAAACAGTGTCTGCATGTAATGAAGGTGTCGCGCGATAAGGACTTAAAATGCGAGCGAAAGGTGCGCGATCGCTGTACACGCTAAGTGCCAGCGTAAATTCGGCTGTCGCGAATGAAAGAGTGTTAATTGTGAATTTGCGTTTTATGGAGGAAACGGAGGAGGTGAAGAAGGCGCGTTGGTGCGCACAGCCGAGGCCCGGTGTTCTCAGCTGTCGTCGTTAAGTTAAGTTAACACCTTTGTTCGATCTTATCGTCCGATTTGACCGTCCGGGCCCTTCGACCGTTTCCATTATGCCGTTTCTTGCTATTACGCATTTAATGATAATCGCGCATCCGTTTGTCGCGACAACATTGTATTCGCGACCGGAAAACACACTCGCGGCACACTTAGTTTAACGCGACGATTAAACGAGCGCACGTATCACTCTCATATCTTTATTCCAATTAAGAATTATGCCTTTTCATTCGAGATAGTGCGCGATTGATACAGTTTATTGTGTTTCAATTCGATTAAATTATTCTTCGTGCGTTCTTTTACATTCGTGCTGATTGTAATTAATGTTAAAATCACGCGCAGATGAATGAGGACGTATATTATTATCTACAAAACCTAAATAATTATCTGAATAATGCGCTATACGATAACGTCTAAGATCAACGATTAGTTTGTTCAATATCTACGCATGATTTTATACGACGCTAATATAATTCTTAATCGCGCGTATTATGTTGTTACGTTACAAGTTTCTCTTTCCGCTCGCATGCGCAAGAATTTTCTGTTACTAAAAGATGAGATACATAATAACTATCCCGACTCGAAATAACGAAAATCGCGTAACATGCTGTCTGAAATTAATTACTGTACCGCTTGCGCTTAGTGAAGTCGTCCCACTTCGTCCGACAACATCTTGTACCGGCTGTTACAAACACCATCCTGTTTATCAATAATTTGAATTTGAAAGACGTACCGAGAAACGGCATCCCTGAGTTTGCAAGCCGCAACAAATTACGTCTATCGGGCGTCATTAATCACCCGGCATCTCCGACATCTACGCGAACGCAAACCTCCGTCCGTCGCCTTCTATTTATCGGGGAAAGACGGTGTTTCTGCTCGCAAATGGAAAATAACAATTACGTCATGACATCGCCCAACAACCTTGAAACAATACTCGTTTATTCCGCAGTATGTTTTTAAAAAAAAGCAATTTTGCTTTATAATTTAATTTTTTGCTTTATTTATAAACTCTTCTCTGTAGAAATGTTGATACAAATTTTAGAGCATTATATAAATTTAAAAATGATATATAATGCGTTTTGCGATTTGACGTCCTTATAATAAATAATCTGCATTTTCACAGAAAACAGCTTACAAATCCTGTCACTTTAAGCGAGTGGGTTTACCACCGACATTATTACCGTAAATCGCGTAAACATCCGATTCGCCTCGAGTCCCGTAGCAAGGGTAATTTTAATTAAGATAACTGAGTTTGAGGTGTCGACGGCGAGGATTATTCGAAAATAATTTCGAACGTATATAATGACACGCCCGGTTTATCCGACGCGCTGATCTACGGATTACCTTTAGCCGAAGAGAGAGGATACCCATCCCGCGCGCGCACGAATAAATTACGCGCCGGTAACGTCGAGGGGGTGGTGATGGCGGTGGTGCGGGCGACGTAAGATTAGGCGGAGCTCGCGCAGGGGAGAGGGAGAAAGATAGAGCAACACGTGAAACAACGAGCGAAAAAGATGCCGAGAGCGGCTGGAAGAAGTGAGAGCAGGAGAGAGGGAGAGAGAGAGACATGGACGAACCAGAAGGAGAGCAGGTGCAAACTTGGCCTGTCAGGAAGTCGCTTACAGCTCGAGGACAAAAGCTTCCCCAGGGACTCGTGCGCGCTTGGAAGCGGCACTAGGGACATACAGGTCGGTCTGGATGGTGGAGGAAGATGGTTGAGGGAGTTAGAGGGGTATGAGAGGGACGAGCCTAACTGTGAAATAACAGGGTGGCCTCCTCAACCCTCGCCTTGAGGATGCGAGCCTCATACGTCACTTCCTTACGGCGAAAGAGGGCGGTGTCTAAGGGTAGAAGCGAGTTATATTGATTTATTTATACCGAGGAAGCATCTCCGACGTGATGGGGTTATTGGGTACGCACCTATATCTTATAACATCCGCTACAGTCTCTCCACGAGCGGCAGAGCCGAGTACTGACATCGTCTTCTCCGAATCTCCTTATTTCGATCTGAAAGACTCGTGGATCGATGATGCGAAATCATTTCATAGTACATATATACTGAAATTTTTATAATTATCAACATTTCTGCAGACACATTTTTAAGAAAATTGCTTATAAAATTAATAATATCTTTTTCAGGAATTTTTGCATAATGTATTTAATTTAATTTAATGTATTATGTAATATATATGCAAAGTCGCGACAACTTGCAACGATTATCGAGGATTAAAAAAAAATAAATAATACGCGTGGCTCCGTTGAATTTTCCGTTGCCGAAACCAATTAGTCATGGAAAAATCTCCGGCGACGCAGGAAGGGACGAACGACGTCCGTCGCGTGCCCGGCGCGTTACATTCCAATTTATAACCGTCAGCTGTTGTTCGGCGCAAAAATAAAGCCCCATAGCGGGAATTTGCGTCGCGCATCGTGGCTATACAAATTCAGTTGCCGGCAAAGATGACGTACTCGTCGTATCACGGTCCATTCACCTCCCACCGATCGTACCCCTCCAGGGCTTTGCCCGATACATGACTCGGCCCTGTGGCATGACTATCGCGAACACACGAACCCGTTAGACCAAAGTTAACTCGCAATTTAGCTACGGTAATCATTCGAAGAAGACGTCTCACTTGATACCATCTAACGAGTCTTCTTTTCTTTCGAGAAAATATTTTTTGCACTCGCTGCCAGATGCGATGATTATTTTGCAGACGCGTAAATGAAAAGTTAATTTTTCATTCATCTTTAATATTATCAAAATTTTAGAAATAATATTTTGATCCTTGTTCTGTCTCAAGCCCATCGCTCTATTCTTTTGCAAAAGATTTTTATAAAATTTGTTTTATACGTTCGTCCGAATAAAACGTTCTTAGCATTTCGTGACGTATACGTTCACGAATGTCACATAGATTTGACATATGACAGTCGTCATAGCCGTGTACCGAAATTCGGAGAGTTTGGGTGAAAATACGGTAGAAACTCCAGAACTTTTTAGAATTCCCACGGTAAATCACAGTTACAGAGTTGATGGGGCGATGTGTATGATTACACCCTGTCTCCTAGCGGCTATAAATCTCCATCCATTCGCCCCACCCCATATCCTAGGATTCTACAGGTATCCAAAGGACCTGTGCCTCCGAGGACTTCGAAATGGCCGTGACGTATGGTCTGCCGGTGCGTAATGGGTCGGCAACGCGAGCAAATGACTTTGAATAATCCTGATATATTGTTTATTCACTTATCCGCGCCGCGGAAAGATGAAATCTCCGTCAACGAGATATTCTATGTCGAAGCGAGAATACACTTTGGATATTTACACGCGAACGTTCAGCATTCAACGCTTTATCACTGTATCTTTCAACGTTTCTTTAACTTGTACAACAAGATATCGATGAAGAGAAGTTTGTTTCGATAGATTTGCCCATGGATCAGGTGCCAGGACACTAATCTCTTGTCATTAACACGATCCCGGCTGTCCCTCGTGTCGGAATAACCATTATTTTCGAATCACCGACGCAGCCCTGTCATTTCGTTTCACCAGAAACTGACGGGACGTACCGTGACCGTAACAATCAAGAGAGTTAAACGCACATCGCTCGGCACACTATAATCAACGTTGGATTCGTTTTTAAATCCATTAGTTTGAAGCGCGAGCCAGTTATACTCGAATTGAACGCGGACTTTGAAATGATATTCGGCATTAATTGCCGTCGAATCCATCGAAAGGATTCGATTTCACATATTTTATTTGAAATTTATGTCTCTGCGTGCATCTCTGCAAGGTAATGGGATAATTGATCGCATGCAAAAATGTTACAAGAACTTAATATCGGTGCACTATGCGCGCTTATACAGAGGATGGGCTGAAGCGAAGCAATTTTCTGCTTTCCAAGAATATAATTTTCGCAGGGGGATGTGCCCGCTATATTTCCGAGATAAGACTATAGCTCCGCGGGATCTTCTCTCACCCAGCGAGACCCTACTCTCTCGTGTGAAATTACTTCGCTCCGCGGCTTACTCTTATCCCCCGGCGCCACCCTTTCTTACCGTGTATCCTCATTCAGCCGGGATCTCCCTGGAAATAAAGTAGATACCTTTCCTATTTTCGCATCTGGAAAATTGCAATACTGCAGCCGCGAGTGGTGCTCTGCGCTTGATAAATCAGTTGGGAGAAACTCTGAATTTGCGTTGCTGCACCAAGAAAAAAATAAGAAATTATTGTCTTGTTTCTTTAGGTGAACTATTTTTATAAGTAAAATACTTTTTACCTTTCGATCGCAGGATTTACGTGGAAGATTGCAATATTGTAGCCGCGAGTAACGCTTGATAAATCATTTGGAAATGGGAGTTAGAAATTAAATTTGCCTTGCTACACAAAGAAATAAATAAGAAATTATTCTCTTATTTTTTTCGTAAGCAAAATATTTTTTATAAATAAAATATTCTTTCGATCACAAGGTTCACGTGACGAAATTGATTGATACTACGCTTGAATAATGTAATCGACGAATAAATGCCACGCAATTCAACATAAGTGTGGCTTCCTGTGCACTCTTAACTAATTACTATAATCTACATAATTGGTAGGATTATTCTTGGCGGAGTAAATCGCATAGAGTTAACGTCGCATGTTAGCCGCTGAAAAAAGAATGTAAGCGCTATAATAGCATACATATATAGAGCAGAGTACGCGATAGAATCTGTTTGACCGAAGTCGTGACGCCGACCATCACGAATCTTTTGCTTTCTCCACATCGACCCCTTCTGCATACTTTTTCTCCGCGGTATTCGCATAATGTTTTCGTGCGCGGATCGATACTAGAACATCTATTTTTACACGAAAACAGGCTATTTCGTGCAATCGGTACGATTTTTCTACATCATTTCGAATGTAGCGTTGTAACCTTCGACGTTTTATCTCGAAACAAATCCATTGAGGAATTTTTTCCATAACTCAAACCACTGACTTGGTAATATCTTCTTTACTATAATGCATTTAAAGCGTGTCAACGGCGTTGGTTGATTTGAGAATGGAGATTTATAGATTTACTGTTCCTCTCTAACATTAAGTTTTTTATACCTTTGCTGAAGGTGCAAATATGCACGATATCCGGTTTTAACGCAACCGTGCTTCTTACAAATATATATGTTTATTAATGTCGTAAAGAACGAATGGCAAATGGGATGACTGAGAAACTAAGTTTATCATAATTATGTTGTAATAATTTTTCTTTTAACAATGAAAAAAAATGTTTCAGGTAAATGGTGTCCTCGTAGAGAATGGAGTTCGCCGCCTGACGCGCAACGTGCGGCGAGCGACGCACGTCGTGGTGTTCTTTATTCCTCCGTCTTCCTCGGCAGTCCCGGTAAGTCGAGTTCTTCGTATAAATCTGAAATTATTTTGTAACATTTCTCGCTATTGCATATGTGTACAAGCGCGTCGCTCTCAATCAAAAACTGCATTTAGCAATCTCGAAATAATAAAAATTCGTTGTATCAATTTCAATTATATAATACTTTGTCTTGTACATAACGCGCTTATACGTTGCAGTGATTTCTAAGAGATTTTTTTAGACGCGAAGATGATATCACATCAATCGTTCGTTTGCATCATCAAATGTAATAAATTTTAATATTAATTTTTATGAATTTTTGTTAGAACTTATTGATCATCATTTAATAATCTTTTAACAGTAAAAAATAATTATTATTTTTTCGATTATTATTTTTTTCCGTTGATATTATTTTTCGTCCGCTCTCTCTTTCTCTGATATACTTGTAAAATTTTTAAAAGCTCTCTGAATATTTTTTTCTATAATTTTCTATTTCAATTGCATGTATAATTTTCGATATTTTGACTGCAAAATTTATCTATATACTCTTTTGTATTTTGCTCTTTTTGTCATTTTATTTGTACAATTGTTACTGCTATTTTTTGTTAACTTTTGCGCTTGAGAGAATTTCAGAGCGTTGAAAAATAATTCTGACAACGAGTCGAATAAACAAATAACATGAATCATAATTGCAAAAATTAAGTGCCTTTTAAAGATTGCACGACTCTGCAATTTTTTTGGAAGCAATTAATTTTTTCATCTCCCAACATATTTAATTATAATACTTTTCAAGTGCGTAATACACAGTGTAAAGCTGCGCGTAATGACATTCACGATGCGTGAATTTATTTTGACTCTCGCCTGAATTAATCTTCAATCATTTTTAATCGTGCGTGCCATGCGTAAGGCAAAGAGAAAAGGCGCAATCGTTTTATGCGTGCACTTCGTGTGCGTTCAGTGGGAGGAGCGAATCGTTGGCCGTATAAACAAGTTTTAATCGGCCTCGGGCATTCGCCGCGTTGAATAAATATTGATATCGGATGACGCGACGGCCAATCAGAACCGCGGTTTATGAAACGGAACGCTTTACATCTCGTTTGTTTCGCGCGCGAATAATTTTGCTTGGCGATAGTTAACGAGCATACACAGTGTACAAAATTGTAGACAATTCGCCGGAAGTTCCGTTTATTATTTCCAAATTAAACCCGACTCGCATAGATACCGGCGAATATAATCGAAAATATCTCACGCGCTTACACACTATCAATACCGAATATACATGTAAGCTAAATCGAACGATATTACAATAGTTTTTAAAAAGATAATGAGTGAAGCAAAGATTTAAAAAGAAAAAATGTTTTGATATTATACTTCCGTCTTTTCGTTCTATTCTATCACGCATGCGCGATCTCGTGCACGTTTCGCTTCAACAAGGAGCGACATTGCGTCGATTCTCTTGGAGGGACATCAAGATCCTCTCGAATGCCACAGATAAGTATCGTGCAAGAGTGTATTACGAGGTTGCGTCAGTGATTCGCGTTTGATAAGTGATGAAACTGTTCCGGAAAGTCATCGAGCCTCGATATCGCGGAGGACCAAGTATCGCGCATGCGTACACGTCCACGGGCTGTCTCTCCCGTCCGTTTCTCTCTTTTTCGACTTCCCTCTCTCCGGTATCCTCCGCGAAGGAAGGACGGAGCGAGGGCGAGAGAACGAGCCGCCCGTCGTCGTCGGAGAGAAGATTGGCGCCTCGAGAGCGAGGAAGACGGAATTTCGCGAGTGCGAGCGAGCCGGCTTGTCGTGCGAGCGGAGCAGAGAAAGCGAGAGAGCGGAAAGAGCGGTGAGAGGAGAACGAGATGGACCAGGGGATGCCGTCGTCTCCATGGCAACGAGGCGAGGCGGGAATGCGACGGTAACCATGGCAGCCGCGGGTTCCTCTCTCGGGCCGACCTGTCTGTCCCTCTTTCTGGCCTCTCGTCCTCCTCGTTCTCCTCATCTGGACCTCTTCCTTCCGCCCACGGAGCGAGCAAACGGCCGCGCGGACGCCGCTCCTCTCGAGCCGATCTGTAAAGGAAAGGTGGGGCGGACTTGGGCTCGCGCATCGTCCAGAGAGAAAGGGTTTTACTTTTTCTTCTCGTTTCCACCTTCGTTTCGCGCGGCCTCACGTGAATCCTTTTTTCCGTATTCAGGAGCATCGAGTCGATCTCGATGTAGCGCGCGAATAACGAGAGGTATTTAATGGCGACGCGCGATTGCAAAATTTCATTCGATTCGGCGATAGCGTTGACGTTCCAAATGATATTATAGCGCGAATTACGTTTTCAAGATCGATGTAAAATACCAAATTTACAATGAATGTATACGTTTACTTCTATCTATATAGACTTATCCTTCGTTGTTTTATTGTAGAGAGGTAAACATCGTATAATCTTGAAGGAACGACCCACCCTTTTCATTCATCTTATCATTCGACGAGCTTTTTTCTGTGCACATCCTTAACTATAAATTACACTTTTCTATACTCTTTAAGCAAGCAGCACGTCAAACTTGCATACGTTAGTCGATAACTATCAACATTCTTCGACGCGGAAACGCGGTTCGCCACTCAGCTTGGGCGCGGAATATCGTAGACGAGTCTGATTATGCGCGACTGTCGAGGAATCCCGGGATTCCAGGCGTCGTTTAACTCTCGATACGTCGCGCGACGAGAGTCAAGTTTCTGCGTCGACGACGACATTAGCGTGCCTCCGCGTTTTCCCTGACTGCATATTTCCGTCTCGCCGTCTATTATACGAAGAGCGCGGCGACGGAGATATCTGCCGACGTCTCTCTCGTGTTATTTCGAGTTTCGTAAGAACGCGTTCGAAATGGCACGTCCTGACTGACGTCGCGATTTTTCTCCGATCATTGTAAACACGATCGCTGCGAAAGTTTGGTCCGATCTTCCTCGCGTTTTCGTTCTCGAGCTTTACTCGAGCTTATCTTTTTGCGACTTGATTTGATGAAAATGAAATGCAAAATATTTTTATATCTCGAGTCTCGATGGATTCTATTTATAATCATTAATCAAAGTCTCCGAGCTGAGTAACTCCCATCGCAATTTCAAAGCGCGCGTTCGTCGAGACGGAATTTCGACCGCGGCTTCGAACAGGGTGGGACAAAACGAATTAGGATGCGGTAGCAAAACAAATTTGTCGAAATTTCGTCAGAACCGGTACACGACCGCTCGCGCGCGGGCAGATCTCGTTACGTTTACTGGTAGAAGGAGGTTAGCCGAGACGGGGAGCGATGAATGCCGGAGGAACGGAGGTGAAAGAGGAGGTGAACGGAGGTAGACGGGTGGAATTCTCTCGGTTTGGTTTTTCGTGGGTCGCACATCACGTCTCTCTCCTCTCGCCGTTCCCATCGCGCGGAACTACCGTACTGTGCCCCCCTCCCCCTCCCCCCTCCTCCCTTCTCGCCGCTCCCTCGTATCTCGCCCTGCAATAGCACACGGCATGGCTCCCTTTTCCGTGAGTGTGTAACGTAATGTAAGGGTTGCGCCCGCGTTGGCGTTTGGGGTGAGAGAGTTTAAAACCCCTCGGGGCTTGAGGTCCGGGCCGGTTAGATTTATCGGATGTTTTGGTTGGCGGCCATTGTTAGCCGCTCTCTCTTCACTCTCTTCCTCTCTTTCGCCACTCTATGCACAGTGGCGTAGCTCGTGCTACATCGTTGCTAGAAAATCATTTTTCAATCTCCCGCAGTGCATTTCGGGTGTCTATGGGTGATGAAAGAGAATTGACGTAGCTAGATATATCATTCGGGTCATACATTCGTTGCCGCACTTTGCGTTTGTTTTTTGTCTAATGGGATATATACTTTCTCCACGGTCGTCATTGTCGTTCATTAATATCATAATTGGCAAAGTTTGTTAATTAAAGGCGCAAAAAGAGTCGAGAGAAAAAAATTATAAATGGAAAATGTTGAAAGCACCTTAAACATCATGTAATATAATTCTATCTATAAATAAAAAATTCATTTTATTTTGGCAACAATCTTGGATTCGTAGCGTCAATAAATTGTGCACTGCGTTTATGCAATAGAGACTTTTTCGCGAGGTTTGACGTATGTAACGAGTGTGTTTTTAGCTTTTTCATCGACGAAAGAATTTACGATTGTATCACGTATATTTATACATACGGTTATCGTATAATCCATATAAAGTGACTTTGCTAATCTCGATATAAGAAGCGAAACATAGAGAACGTTGATGCAAAAAGAGATGTAAGATAAATGCAATTAAGTAAGATATGATTCCCTCGATTAGATCGTTATGTAAGCTGAGAAAACAGAGTAATGAAAGAAAGTTTGCGCGATTATACCAATATCTCGTTTGATTATCTCGTTACGCCATTGCGGGTATCCTTTCGTGGCGTTCCGCGTGCAAACATTCGTCGACGAAGCTCCTCCGCAACGCGGATCCTCGCCGGTATTGTACGCGGTAGTTTGAGCGATGTTCAACCTCGCGGCTCGCGACCCTTGGACTCAACCCTTTCGACCGCAGTTCCGTTTGTCTCGGTACACCGCGATTCCTCCAGGAGCAAGCAACCATAGCCTTGTCACGTAATCGATACAATACGGATAAACGCTCAACCCGGTTTTGTACAAAATTATTCGCGTGTGTGGGAGAAGATAATCTCTTGCTTTATTATATTAATACATGTCAACAATTGTTTGATTATAATTATAATATATAAATATTCGGTTCTATTGACAAAATAGCAATAATAATGCATCAATAATTTTTCTTCAAGTTCTTGAGGAAGAAAGTATACGAGTTATCTTAAAACTTTATTAATCTTTATTTTTTACTGAGGAAATTAATGAAAAAAATAGGTCAGTCAATATAAAATAATAGGGTAATGGAATAAAAATAAAAATAAAATAAAATGATGTAAAATAAAATAAAAGCTGTAAGCGTGGCGGGAAGGATTCCGTAAAAAGAGACGAAAATAAAAAGTTCGTAAAGCGATTCGAAAATATGAATTAATTGGAATTTTATCGAGCGATATCAGGGAAACTCGAGATCACGACTATCGGTCTCGCGGAAGAGAATTCGTTGCTTCGTCGAGAGCAAGTTACACAATAGCCGGTCCAGCGATAGGTGATGGCAGAGGAGAATAGCCGAGGTAGAGTTTCTCTCGCGCGGAACCGCCACAGGGCCACCTCGTGTTCTTCGATTAGCAAGAGACCGACCCGACCATGACCTCTCCCTCTCTCTTTCTCTCTCTGTCGCTCTTCCTCTCTCTCTTTTTTTTCATCGTCCACCGCGTACCATGCCATAGGTGGAGAAGATTCTCTCCTGGTCTCGCTTCCTCACTCGCTCCGTTTCTCTCGTGCTCCATCTCGCGGCACTGATTGGACGATCCATCACCGTTGCTTCTCTCTCGTTCTTCCCAGCCTGTCTTCTCTTTCTCCGTTTCTCCTTTCAGTTCTCTCCAGCCTCTATTGCCAAGGAGTCGGACGCACACATACGTGTCTGCACATATATATACATATATGTGTAGCGAAACATTGTGTGAAAATACGAACGTGACTTCGTACTCACGTTCATGTTCCATATGTATACATATATCTATATATTATGTGCACGCGTTACGTTGTCACGCGTGTGTTCCCGAGCTCTCGAACGTATGCACGCGCGCGCACTGGACTCTTGCATACCATCGTCCCAAAGGGGCGGCCATTCTTGTAAGAGGGTGGGAGGGTAATTGGTTTCCCATGGAGGTAGAAAATGCCTCGTTCGAAAACCTCTCGCCGAAACTGTATGGCGCAGCTGGAACGCATCGGCGAAGATAGTTGGTAGAGAAACAGATTCGAGAGGATGCTATCGGTTAAAATTGCTCGTGATTGACGATCGCGAACGCGGAAATTATCAATCTTTACTCTAGATTGAATATTAATTTTTTAAGATTAAAGTTATCCGTTCTTGATTATCATTTTTTCGATAAGACCACCATACATTAATAATGCGAGAAAGGAAATGGAATCGAACGCGAAAGAAGAGCGCGCGCGTACGATAAACGTGATACATGTCGGGGAATATATAAGCTTGCCACCATCCACAGTTCGTATTCATTAGTTCCTTATTCAAAGCCACGGAAATAGTTCCGGAGTTGCGAGAGGCACAAAGCACAAAGCTCTGTCGCGGAACAATGAGAGGCGAAGGGAGCGCGAGACAGGGATAGAGAGATAGTGAAAGAGCGAAAGCGAGAACTGCAGATTTCATGAAGCCCAAGATAGGTACAATGGTTTAGCTGGCGAGTACATCATCTCTGTCTGCCTCTCGCCATCCCTCCCTCTCCCTCTCCCTCTCTCTCTCTCTCTCGTTCTGTTTTTCTTTCTCCATCTCGCTTCCTATGTATTTCTCGGTCCCTCTGCAATATTCATATGTGTTGAATATATTAATGCGCCGAGAGATATGTAAAGCGTGCGCGACTGGGAAGCGCCGTCTCCGTTAGCTGCCGCTTGCTGCCTGGCTGGCTGGCTGCTGGCTGGCTGGCTGCAATATTAGTGAAATGTGTCTCGGAGTGCGCCCATGTGCGGCACCGATATTAAACAGCAGCCGTCATTGCATCTGCTCTCTCCCGGTAACCCGTCTGCTCCACGCGTGTTTTCAGTTTCCATCGGAAATCTCGTTGGTCCTCCGAATTTCGATCCCGGATCCTCTACTCGGCGCTCATTCCTCTTCTCCTTTTTTTTCTCAAATTCTTTTTCTCTTCACCTCTACGCTTTTACGATATTTTCTCTCCTCGTTTCTTCGCCTCTCTCGTGAAAATAATTCTATCGTAAGCATATAAAGGTACCGCTATATTTTTCACGATATGAAAATCCGGTCGACGATAGTCCATCATGCGAAGGATCCGCCGATGAAGCAGATGCGCGTAATGGTCTGATATATTCCTATTGAGAAAATCTAATATATTGTATTAACAATATTTATTACAATTACACATTGCACATTAATATGTGCGCAATGTACGTATATATTTATTTTTTATCCAATTAAGATATAAAGAAAGGAATTTTCTTATACATCTGTCATTACATAAATGATAATTATTTAAAAAAAGAGGAAAACGGAAACGTATAAAATTAATAATTTCGTGGGTATATTGCTTTCGCAAATGTTTTTTCGAGATTTTTTTTGGATAATATTTTCTGCATATTCTTTTTGACACTAGTCGACTCACAGCAGTTTCGCATTACGGTCATTAATGAGTGCGTTTTCTCTTTGTGTGTGTAAATATGCCGAGGCTATTTACTATGTAAAGTAATTATGACTTCACACCTGGTTCCTTTGGCAACAGTATACTTCAATGCGATATTCCATTTGCTTAATGATTCAATCTAAACCTCCGCGCGTAATTTGATTGTTCGTTCGTTTTTACGAAACTCATAATTGAACATTGGACGCGACAAAGGCAATCGAACTCAACGGAAGAGTAATTAAAACGTAAAATTTACGAAAGGATCGCATCTCGCTTGTCGCTCGAAAGAGAAAAAAAGAGAGATACGATGTATCACCGATATTAACGGAGGAAAGGAGATACCCGCACGCAGGTAGCTCTCTTTCGACTGTATTGGTCTGCTTTCACAATTTTTTTGCGGGAGAGATGAATACAGCTAAAAGAGTGCTAGCGGAGGGCGAGTTAAAGCCGTGTAAGAGAAAAGGAGGAATGTAGAAGGGGTGGTTTCGCGATGTAGCAGTACGATGCAGTATACGGTATAATCGGTAGTACCGGCACATGGGCACACGCCAACTTCCTCTCTCCCATCTCTCCCTCCCCCTTCTCTCGATTCTCTCTACTGTGTACCCTCCACCTCCAACGTGCCCCTGCACGATTCTCCCAGCCCCGGCAGCGGCGGCGGCGGCGGCGGCGGCAGCAGCAGCAGCAACAGCAGCACCAGCAGCAGCAGCAGCACCCAACCCAGACCCTGGGGCTGTCAAACGCAGGCCGAATCTTCTTCTGCTCGTGACAGCCTGGAAATGAAGAGAGTGCCCCGCGTGGCGTATCCTACCCGCTTTCGTACGTTAACGCACATTCTAGGTACGTACGAATCGTGCACACACGTGCGGGCGCGCGCTTACATTATCCCTTTAATATGTGGTTGAGCACCGACGCGAGAGAGTACCGCTCGCGGAATGAGAAGCTACGGCTTAATGGACCTACGGCCCTTTTTCTCTAGTCCCTTCTTTCGTCCTTCGATCCCGGCGATCGCTTCCGGGCATATCTGCCTCTTTGTGCATCGACCGCGTCGGTCTTTGCTTAGTCGTAGTTATTTAAATTGCGCATGTGAGATTGTGTCTGCGCATTATTTTCCTTTATTATTATACGATATGTCTAACATTTGAAATCATGCGAAATTTCAATCGATTTTCTCTGCGCGCGCGGACACAGAAAGTCGTAGATTTAAAAGTAGTATTAATTTTTGAGAGTTATCTTGGTCGTTCGCGCACATATCGTCTGTTACACGCATGGATTTCGATTTGTAATTTTTTCATCGGTTCTTTTTTTATCGAGCGAAAGGTTTTATCGCGTTGGTAGTTACTTTAAGGAACGGGGCTAAAGAGTCTGAAAGGATCGGTCCCTCCACCACACCGATTACGAAGCACTTTTCGAGCGCGATCATTAGCGCAATTATTATTGTGTCGGAGCACAATGAGCGCACCGCCATTGCCGACAACAATGGACGCTGAAGGTGAAGAGGCGAAGGGATGAAGCGCGCACCGGCGATGGAGCGAAGTGGCTGGCCGTAGAAAAGAGAGGAGAGCCGGTAGATCGCCGTGATGGAACGAAATGAAAATAGAACAAAAGCCGCAAGCGAGCACGTAAAAAAATGCTAATGAACAGACGCGGCCATTGTCGTTAATTGCATTTTGTTTTCTGCCGCGTAACTCGCGCCGACGTCGTTTGATGCAGCCCTTTCACGGCGGCATAGAGCATCGCCGATTTCTCTCAAAGAAAAAAAGAAAGAGGAAGAAAATTTAACGCTAGACGATGAACGTGAATCGTCTGTTCGTAAATCGCGAATCGTGAATCCTCGCATGCTGATATTCTTCGCATCTTATTGCAAGTGTGACCACAATTCCACCGATGAAATATATATGATCTTAGACTTTGCAACTTTCCTTGCTTGTGTCGCGATATTGCATACGTCGCGGTAGGGCGAGTATCGAACAGTCCACCGATGCCGTGTTCGATCGGCGAAGGAAGGTATGGCTCGTTGTTAAAGGGCATGGTACGAGAGAGGTGCATCTATTAGAACGCGCATCGAGGCACTTGATGCGTTTACATCGTTGTACATCGGGGCCTGGCGTACATTCTGAACGATATTGCCACTATGCCCGCTGTGTTATTACGATATTACATTCCGTCGTACATGGGACCCATCGCGTACAATTCACAAGTACAAGATCTTCTCATTGTATTTTTTTTACTGGATCACACTCTTCTCTCTACGCCCCTCTTTTCTTCATCCGAATTTATATACAAATTCCGGCAAGAATGTATAGTACGGTACTTTATTGGACATAGTTGAAAGTTTTTTACGCAGTAAATGCGCAATGCGGAAAAATATATAATTAATTTCGAAAAATTGCATATTAACACATGAGAAGCAATGTCAATATATATGATAAAATATTTAGTTATTTGCATAAAATTTAAAAGTAGTATGAGATATGTGGAAATTTTCAAGAATTCTTGATATATAAACATATCATTTATCTTAATGATTCCTTATTTATTTCTAATCGCAAATTCTTGCTTTATCGAGGTATCTTTGTCTTATAATTGAGATGTTAAATTATCATTCATGATGTCGGACCAGGCGGCGTATCTCTCGCCGTTATCTCTCTGGTGGCTTGTTTTTCACTCTGTCCTATTAATTATCCCAAGGATCTGTACAGCGCGAGTCGATTCCGCGTTTTTTCCTCGTTCGCCGCCGATCGTGTTCGAACGAATCACGAACGATTTAACGTGATCGAACAATGTCTGACGAAATACCGCGATTTCGACATTTTGGCATCGTTAATTAGCGGCGCATGATTTTTATTTCCCCTCCCTTAATTATAACGTCGAGAGAGCGAAACAGACGCACAGGAACTGTCTCGTGTGTTACACACTCTCGGCTACCTGCCGGACATGACACACCGGCTCTCATGACCAACACGTGCCCTCGACTGGTATCGCCTGGTATCGGCGGTGTCAGACACACATGGCTACGCACACGGACCGGCACTAACGTCGTAAATGCTGATTGCGTATACGATTCGGTAATGAGGTCATGACTTCTTCGAGTCAAATCTGAAGGGTGGAGTCAAAACGCGCGCATATTTGTCAAGCACAATATAACAATATATTTTTAACCTTTCATTAAAAATGAATATATCATTATCCTCAAATTGACGAAATATGAATATAGAAACAAATATGTTAAAGTCTTCTGTATTCAATAAATTTTATAAAATTTGTAGTTTTAATTTTAGATCTCTCTCGTACATTCAATTAATGTTAGATAAAAATGCGCGGGTAATAATAGAAGTAGATTTATCGTAAATACAGGCCGCGGTTGTCATCGCTACCCTTGAATTAAGCGGTCCTTTGTTTGTTTGTTGTTCCGGTTTGATTCTTTCGCGAGGTGTAGTGTCGAGGGTGCGCGGTATAGGTCAATGGGAAACTAATTGTCGACGCTTGAAGGGTGTAGTCAGAAGCAGAGGGGGGCGGTACAGCGACGTTCGCTGTTGCTCGAAGGGTCGATTCGAGGGTGGTCGAAAAGTCTAAGCACTCGACTAAAGCCGGCGAAAAGTAGCGGGCGCCGCGACGGGCGATGAAACTATACGGTTGCAGAGTAGTGGTGATGCCGTATCGTGGCCGATGGTGATGCTGGTGGCGTAGCGATGGTGAAGGGAGAACGAGGACACTCGAATGAAGAGGGCCGACAACAGATTGCCACGGCGAGAGAAACAATGCAATCCCGTCCTTCCCCTTGCTGCCCCTAATCTTCCCTTCTCGGATGCAACGTGCACGCAACGCGCGCTTCTACGAGGCACTCGACGACTCGGCATCGAGTGTTTCAATGGCGTATTGACTCGGTTACCGAAATGACACGATCACGCGCGCCGCACTCTGATCTATATCTTGTATCTTCTCGCCAGATTCGATAACTACGTAGCATAATTAAAAGACGGGTAATTTTCGTTGCAATTTAGATTTAAGATTGAAATTCGATATGTAGCATTTTTCAAATTTAATTTGTGAATCGAAAAGCTTAATCGAGTCTTGTAATTTTATATAAATACTTAGGAATTTATATTAATATTTCTGCACACACAATCATTTAAAAGTGTATAAATTAAGTGTATAACTAAGATATTTATCAATATCCTATTTATGTATTTATAGCACTATTTAAGTTTGTAAAAAAATTAGATCAATTTCGATGTAATACGTGGGCAACGATTAACTGGACCGCCTATCCATCGTATATTTTAAAAAATTTGCGAAATTGCAGGCTCGATGCCCAAGGGTACTGTTTATGGTATTCTTTAAATTCTGCCTGCGTAAAATATAAAATATCGACATTATGTATTTATTATAATGCGACCTAAAGGCAGGCCGATCGAGCAGTCACGTTGCTCAAGAGGTCTCGAGAGAATCGCCGCACCGGTAGGAGAAGGAAGAGACTCGAGAGGAAGGGTCGGGAATAATCAATTTATCACTGTGCAGGTGCCTCCGCGCATTTACATACGCGACGACGTTGCAGTCGTGGTACCGTGTTGTAGTCGTTGTTTTCGCGTTCACGGACATTTATGCGCGTGTGCGCGATGCAAATTGACGGTAGGCGAGTTTACGGCGAGCGTTTCTTGCTTGATAACTCGATGAGAATATCGGAGTATCGATAAAACAATCCTTTATTATATCACGACAATGTTTAGCGTGTATTTCGGGAGCTGCAAAAAATATCACGCATGGCATTAAAGATAAATGATTGAATACTCGATGCAAATATCGTGGAGAGGTAATGTCTAGAGCGTGCGAGGTGCTCGGAGCGACGTTAAGACATTACGGTGACCTTGACATCGGTAGCGGTATCTTTATAAATTCGTCTTCTTCATTAATCATGAGAAGAAAGACAGGGGTCGCGGGCCTTAAAATATCTTTTACATAATCTCCGAGCGGAGCAGCAGCGCGAGCACGTGACGCTGACACGCGAAGGATCAATGTCCTGGATCGACGATCAGTTGATCGCAGCCGAGTCACGCTTTAAATATCTCATTCTAATTTTAATAGGGCGACAGCATTGCATTAATCGTTAACGGCCGCGACCACCGACAACCTGGCTCTGTCGATCGGCGTTAAGGTCACGTCTGTACTTAATCTATCTCTTCAAGTGCACCGTAAAACTGGCGCTAATACGAGCGCAATCTGAGCGCTCATTGATTTACGAGGTCGTACGATCCACGCGCCACAGTCTCCATCGCTCGACCCCTCGTTGATCGTCCTCGTAACCGATATTAAGTTTGTTGTTTCGATACGCAAGACGCAAATCGCCTTGTGTTCCTTTTGTTTCATGCGTTTTACTGTTCTTGCTTACGTTTTAAACAGAATTTTTAATACTGATACATGATTTTTTTGTATATGAATTAAATGTAATAAGTAAATCTAATAAGAAGCAAAAGAAGGAAGACGCATATAATGATAATAGTAATATATTATGATAGAAATCTTGAAAGTTGTTCCACTTACATACAATAAGAAGCGCAAAAATATATGTTTAAAGTGTACTGTCGACGACGTTTCGACCCTGCTCTGGAGCATAATATTATGTTCTATATTTTATTATTTAACATTATGTTTTTCTTATTTGAAAAAGACCCAGAGTCGAAACGTTCTTCTTTTGCTTCTTATTTGATTTGTATTATTTGAATCATTTTTACATATTAAAATTTTTTTATTAAATTTGTGTAAAATTTCTCGATAGAAATTAAGAATTTATTTATATCTGTGTATTTTTACATATTTTATTTCTTAATTTTTCAACTCGTCAAGTATTTACAAATGGCACGTTTCTAATTTCCTAACGTTATTCTAGTCAGACATGTATAGTGTTTTTTATCCGTATAATGCAACGCAGATCGCACAAGCCACAATTTCTCGCATTTTACGAACCTTCGCTTCGACGATGCGCCCTCGACCAATGTCACGTATCGAAGCTACATGTTCCTTCGTTTTCAAGTTGGTCGCCTCTACTTTTTTTTTCTTGCGACTTTGCAGCGACATCGATGACGGTCGGCTGTAAAATAATCGTAAAGTAACGGGACGTTTCGCCCACGCGATGGGTCTTTCGTGCGACGTTACACACTCTAACACCTACTTCTTCTATCTGCATATCGAACAGCGCGACTCTTCCCTTTCCTTCGCCGGCTCACTCTCGTTTTGGCCTCTCGTGAGATAGCAACGTGCGAGGCGTTACTGCACACCGCCATAAGGGGTTAGGTTTACGACTTCGGCCGACTGTCGATATCGCCGTGTCGTTCTAGATGTCTGCCTGACCTCGGAACTTCTAGCTTCGTAAACATGTTCTCTCCCGCGGCCTTACGTATACCGGCTTGTGTCGCATCGTTGCGTTATAAAAGTCCCAAGCCTCTATGATTCTTCTTATTAGGAGCTTGCTCTTGCAATATTAATTTTTGTATTATTAATGTTTATTAATATTAAATTTTATGATGGAAATAAGAAATTTAGATGATGCTTTCTGAGAAAGCTTTTTGGAGCATTTTTCTATGCGAAGCGTTGTAGAAAGAACGCAATAGAATTCGGTACCAAGTTATAGCCATGTTCAACGTCTTCGTCGTCGTTGTCGTCTTTGTCGCAGCTGTCGCTATTTTGTCTGCCTTTCGATCTCTTTCTCTCGCTCTCTCTTTTCCTATCCTTTTCTGTCTGTCCATTTCTACATTACTATCTCTCTCTCTCTCTCTCTCTCTCTTTCTTTAGATCCTTTTAACTTGTTCTCTGCCGCTCTCTTCAAAAGCTATTCCGAATACCGTGCTCCCGCCGCTATTTTGGTTACGTTAAAAATGCATCCATCGAGCCACGTCAACGCGCCCATTCGGCGTCGCGTCGTCGACCTTTCTCACAGTCGGAGGCTAACGTTTCCACGTCGATCCCCAATCTCTCCAAAATCACGAGAAGCACATAAGTAAGACGCTATTAAACGGTCGCTTGTATCCTCGTTTAAGGATGCTTTTACAGTAGCCCGCGAATTGACGCCATTGTAAATAACACGCTTTCCTCGCCAACTGTCATTTTACATACGATGATTGAATTGTGCTATTGTGGCTATTTCAAACACAAAGTTACGCACAAAGTTTAGCGCAACACTTTGTGATGTCTGCGGGCAATATCTTTTACGCAAACTGAGCGAGAGAATTTCGGCTGATGAAATAGCAAAGCCTGCTTTTGATCTACTCGGTTTGATTTAATAATTTTAGAGATAGTGTATCTAACTCGGATGTTGCAAAACATTTCAAATAGCTATCCGGTCGTTTATATTTTTGCATATATTTTCGTCGCAGCAAACGGATATATACGTTCGCAGCCAATTCCATACCAATCGAGTGTAGGCGAACAGAAAAAAGGAAAAAAATTTAGACAGATAGAAAGAGAGAGAAGAGAAAGATGCGGTAGAGAGATACGTAGCTTAAACCGTAGCTTAGACGTAGGTAAGATGGAGCCTGGTTTGATGGAATGCCGTTTCCATCACAACCAACTGCCCTCTCTCGCCCCTTTCCCGATATTTACCACCTCATATGCGCCATCCTCTAGGAACATGTGTGTGATCCCGTGTTAAGACGACCGTTGCGTTTTAAGCCGACTATAACAATCTCGAATGCTTAGAAATGAACAAGTCTCTACTTACTTAAAGCAGTCAATTGGACGAATCGCCATATTTGGATCTCCATATGGTCTCCCTTACTTATCTCAGCAATGCCCTAATGGAAATAATCATTACGCGATTAGATTTGATCGAAAGATGGAAGTGCATTTCTCGTTGCTTATGAATGTAACACACATAATTTTTTATTACTCTTTTTCACTTTTTTAAATTCTTTTATTTTTTTTATTTTGATACGAAACTGGAATCATTTTTAAAACAAGCAAATTCTTTACATCGCATATATTAGATGTATAATATATTTATAATAATTATTTATATGCATCTTAGCCGCGCCCAATAAATTCGGCCGCTTCACTTTGCTCTTGATATTCCATCACGCTCGTTGACGGAACGACAAAACATTTCGCTCCTTTAGTCTGGCTCGTCACGAAGGGATGTAAGTCAACGGAGCACTTAAGCATGGCGCTCGGCGATGCTCGGCACTAAATAACGCGGCGCGTCCGAAGAGGAGAGGCGAAGAGGGTCTGCCGGCCTCTTTCTCGCCCTTTACACGTTCGTCTGCTTCGCGCCGCTGTCGTTTCTTCGTTCCGTAGATGCGTGCCGTGGATAAAAAGCTCCTTCCAACTTGTGGCCGACCGCTCGCGCGGTCTTATCGTTGATCGGGGTACGTCGACGCGGTCGATAGCCGACATGCTCGTATAAAATATCGCGGCCGACTTTTATATCTGCGCCCCAAGTTTGACACGCCTGGGAGAGAATACCGCGTATCTGATTTTTCGTCGTGGACGCTCGCGGAAAATTGAATGTCTGTTTGCCGCGATAATTCACCGTTCGTATCGGGAGCCCGGGATCTTCTCGCTTCTTCCGAGCTTCGGCGAGCCAAGAGACGCGAGCTGCAAAATCCGTATCGCTCGTCAAGGCGCGGAGCGTGCAAAGAGTTTGCCCCGGTTGGTCGCGTGATTGTAGAACGCCGAATCTGTCGCCACGTGTTTTATGGCACGATCAAATTGGCGGGAGAGCCGCGACCGAAAGGGGGAAATTGTAATAAAACGGACGCGCTAAACGTGTCACTCAATGTCACTGGTAGATGCCGGTGTCGGGCGTACATACATATATTCGTCGAGGGGGGGCAATTCGAATCTAGCCCATAGTAATATCGAGCATCACGGAGGGACGGGAGGAGGGGAGAGGGCAGCGTTGTTGTTTCTCTTGGCAAAACGGAAATTGAACTGCGGCGGTCACGGCAACCGTGAATTCGCACTCGCGTTGCGACTATGCCGCAGATGGGAGTTTAGACAAATAAGGGCAGAGAGTAGTTATTACTGGCATTAATAAAACGAGAAAGAGAAAGAGAGAGGCAGAGAGAATACAAATGCAATAATTCATGAGTGAGTAAATTACGTGCGCTCTCTTATTTTAGAATCCTTATCACGCGCCGTGCATATTTGCTAATGTAAGGTCTCATTAGATTTACGATATACCACAGTGATATAATCATTATTCCGATTATTCTTGGCATGCGTTGCTCTTATCGCAAAAAGTATAAAGTATGAGATCTAAAAGTTAAAGAGATTCTCGTATTCTCCGTAGAATTTGAACTTGACTGAAAAATTCTCTACGTAAATCGTGAACCGAATGACTCTTCCGCCTCGTCCTACAACATCGCTGTCCGGGAATAGGTATCAGGCAAAAGTCAGGGCGCGCTATCGATCAAACGAATCGGTCGCCCCGACCCCACCATCCGTGCCCCAAACGAATTCCAGTTGATCCAGCTAAGCGCTGTCCTAATATCGTCCGGCCGATTCTACCAGCGGCGATCTCTCTCCCGCGCTCGTTTTCGGAGATCCCCTAATGGCGAAGTGCCGAAACGTTGCCTTCGGTGAAACGGACGGGCAAGGAGAGATGGAGAGAGAAAGAGAGAGCGGACCGGTCGAGCGACGCTGACGGGCCGGCATGAATAATGTCGACTCATTATTCTTTCGGGGGATTTATCAGGTCGGAGTACCGATAACGCGCTCTTTTCGTTCGGTCGTTCCGCCGAGGAAGATGCGTGCGAAGATAGCTATGCATTTATGCGCGCTGGTAGAGGGACGAGGATCAGAGGAGGAAAGGGAGGAGATTACAGTCTTCCTTCTTCCTCTTCCTCGACCGCGTTCTCCGTTCTTCTCTTCTTCTCCTATTTCGTTCTCTTTTACGTCGCTCGGATGCTGCCTCTGTGCTCTTTCTATCGCTGATTTCCACCCTTTCCCCTTACCTCGCGTAAGATCTATCTCGATTCTCCCGGCACCCCGCATATATCGCTGGAGGAGACCGTATCATAGTTAGAAGAATCCCAGTTCGGTTTCTGCGGGGCGCTAACAAGACGGGCCTGCGGGCCGGCCACGTGAGTTATGGGCCCTCATGCGCGCTATACATACGCATACCTACGCGCTTTGAAGCTCGCGATCTTGTGTATGTGCGTGTGCGACGAACATAGTAATATCGGCGGCCCGTCTCGTTGGAATAGAATATAGAGTGCATAGCGAAGCTGTCGCCAGTTTTCTGGCTCATTACTGACCACCGGTGCTCATTTCTCTCGACCCTCCGGCCAAGCGGAAGTTAGCGAATTGGTTGTCCCGTGCTTACTCGCAGATGTACGATACGCGCCAACATAGCTCAAATCAACCGATTGCAGCATTCGTAGTCTTATATGTCAAATTATTATTAGATGAAAGTCTCGATAGATTCAAAATACAAGATGCGATTTATATTATATATAATTATGATAAAACTTATGCAACACATCTATTTTTCTTTTTTACTTCTCACGCAGAAAGTATATTAGAAAAAAGACATCCACCGAGACTAACTTTGATTGGATTATAATTATTATTTGAGAGATGAGGGGGAAAGTATAGAGACTTGGAAATAAACGAGCGTTAACGCATCGCGGCGCGTGACGAGGAGTTTAAACGCGTCTCGACGCCGCACACGGTGACAAAAAGTAAAAAAACCAGAGCGTCGTAGTCAAGTTCGCTGGGGTGAGGAGATCACCGCCGTGGCTTACTAATCCCAGGACGAAAGTCGATATGTTCCCATTCGGGACACGTGCTCGTCACATGTCCCGAAAGCTATCCGCACTTGTCAACGACGAAGACGAAGACGAAGACGACGTCGACGACGAGAACGGGCTCGAACGTCATCCACCGCCGGCGCGTTTCCATTAGCGCTTTTATTTCTGTGTATTATGACGGTTGATCGAACGACCGGATTTTACTGCTGCCTCTTCCGCCGAGCTAATGTCCTTACCGAACGATCACTCGAGGGAATCGTATAAAAGTTTACGTAAACACAAGCGTTACCGAGATTCTGGAATTGCGTGCGCGAATTATCCGTCAATTGCGTCCGTCGCTCGCATCAACAAAAAGCCGAGAATACCGCTGAGGGGATTTGCAAAGCACGTGGCAACGCTTTATGCATTCGACATTAAGATTGCACATGTGAGCACGAGTCAATAATTCGATTGATGATAAGATTTTATGACTTTCTTCCGTTAACTGTGCGCTCGATTCGGAAACGATTGTTTAAATTGTTTAACTTGCAATTAGCCAGTTTTGAAGTCTTATGTTAAAAACTATTATTTGAAATAAAATTTTTAAAGATTTTTATCATTTAATTTTTTGAAAACTATCTTGAAAAAATTTTCGAGAAATTAAAAATAGCTAAGAATTTTTTAAATCTAAAAATCTATAATTGATTAATCACAAACAAGTTTAAACGTTTGCATGTTCGTGAATCGCGCGTATAATTTTGAGACTTTTATTAATTTA
The DNA here is from genome assembly GCF_025532165.1 of Camponotus vicinus. Taxonomy (NCBI): domain Eukaryota; kingdom Metazoa; phylum Arthropoda; class Insecta; order Hymenoptera; family Formicidae; genus Camponotus; species Camponotus vicinus. The sequence goes on from NW_028141981.1 coordinate 17,735,550, forward strand.
CACTAATTTATTTTTAATTTATTACTGTTATTCTGAATATATTGCTCGCAAAATAAAATAATCAATATGAATATCAATACTTTAATACTCATATCATCGCTGTAATAGTAAATTTTAATAATAATTGCCTAATCAATTTGATATTAAAATGTGTTTTCCGAATTATTTAATCTTGAGATACATTAGTGCCAAATTTATGATTTTGCGCTTACATTTCTAGTAATCGGTATAAAAAAATAATTTATATTTTAATCTCGGAAAAAATTTGTTGAGCAAAAGAAGAAAAATAATCTTCTATTGATCTATCTTTCTCTATCTTTACTATCACGTGGCAAATACTTTGGTCATCGCGCGATGTCGCGCGTTACTAATTTTCTTCGGTAGACCAAATTAAGACGGAGTCTCACGTCCTACTGGTAATTATCACAGTAACAGCACTGCTGCTAGTAACAGCACATCACCGAAGCCGCAGCACGGTCTCGTGGCATTAATTAGTACAATCTTTGTACGTGCTTCGTTGGCAACGTTGTCCCAGAGATATCGTGGCTTTATCTATTTGTCTACGCTTCTCGCGGTATCCACGAAGCAGCATATTTGTCCCCTCCCGTCTCCTATTTTGATTAACATAATTGTGCGAGATGGTCCTATAGAAATGTCTAGATGTACAAATTTTAATTATATATTTTTGTTACTTATTTACAAATCTTATTTGTCGAAACTAAATTTAACAGATAAAATAAATGCAAGATATATTTTTAAAAAATTACACCATGCGAACGTAATGATAATATCTAAGTATTAATGTATCGTATCAAAATTCTTTTTCGCATATTCCGTAATTTTCGCGCGACAGTTTCATCTTTTGTTCTCCATTTGCCTATAAATTCTACGATTGTCTATTACTTACGATTTCCCATCTATCCATAAAAAAGCGTCCGCGGATTAATGCGAATGCCTAGAATCGCGGATACAAATCGGCGATTTATCACGTAGATTGTTATCGAGCGCCGCAGATCTCGCGAAACTGGTAGCCGGGACACGCTCGATGAATTCTAATGCGTCGTTTTCTCCATAGGTCTAATGCTTGTATAGTCGTTTCTTCGGCTACGTGTCGCGCGACTCCTGGTATATACGCGTAATTGATACAGCCATATATGCGGAGGCGCACGTATGATTTTCTCGGGGCGGCCGCATCGCGTCGCACTGTCCGATCGATCTGTATTCATAGGTCGTACGGCATAAAATACACTTGGCATGTCCATGAATCAGATAACTGTCACAGCTGCTCCACCGATGTCTCAATCAACCGCATTCGTTCTTTCGCTCTGCCGATCTGCTCGTTCGTTCGTTGACTCACTCGCTCGTATTTACTCCAGCGCATTCTTTATCCCTTTTATTTTCGATCTCTACCTCTCTCTCTGCCTTGCGCTTTATTTATCGTCATAATCCCGCGATACGCGTTAACTTCTCACCCACGGAGCTTTGGTGACTCGATCCGCGATTCGTGTTTCTCGTTTTGCACCTCGCGGCGGTTGCCGAAAAGAGGATGATGCCCGCCAGTAAAGAGAACGAGTTCGCAAACGGTTACGTTGAGACGCGGGAAATTCCGTTGCCGGCCGATGTTCGAGTTTCTTTTTTCGTCGGTGCCGTTTTTAACGAGTTTACACTTTGTTTCGTCAGATAAATCGGGGAAGTCTCGGCCGGCGTTCGTTGACAAATGACGCCGTGCGACGAAGAAACGATCGTTTCTATGAACATTTTCGTCGTTCGCGGTCCTTCGCGCGCCTCTGTGTAAACAATCGCGGAGGAATTAGAATCGGAGACCGTCCTCCTCTCTCTTGTTCCGCGAGTCTCCGGGCGACATTCCTGAGAAACTCCGAAACTCTATCATAACAATAATATCTCGAGCGAGCGGAACGAAAGGCGGCGATGCTTTTAGGGACCGAGAGCCGAACGAAGGAGAGGCCGACGTTCCATCCGTTAATCCGCATAGCTCCGACGTCTCTGGCGGCTTCTTCGTCCCTTCGTCTCATATTTGTCCCGGCTCGTAGCGATAGGCAGATATTTCGGTCTCTTCCCTCTTCATTCCGCGGCACGCCGATACGTTGTCGTGCGTCATTGGGATTACAGATTCGAGATCCAAGATCTTCCTCTCCTGTGAATCTGTTGCGTTATAAGCCTTAAATTCTTGACATTTTTTATCGATAATGAATACATCGCTTTTGTGACAATTAGCATTAATAAACGCGAAAGCTTATCATAATTTTCCAGAATAAAAACTGATTCTATCAATTTTATCGATTTCGATGGAAAAATATTGGATTGTCGAAACGTTCAAAATGATTCATTCATTTATTTTTTTTTATAGATAGAAGATACAATAACTAAAACTGAGGCAAAGTGAAAAAATGATAAGTGGATAAGATGAGAAAAAGAAACCTTGTCCTAGATTACTTGCCAATGTGCACGCGCAAACGCGGCACACTAAATTATACGCGTCGTGCGGCTCATTTGTAAGACAAACTTCCACAAAGTGCGCTTCTCACATCGACTACCTTCGCGAGATGCGACGATCTCCCTGCGCCGACTTTGAGAGAGCTCCTCATCGCGCCTCATCTCATCCACAATCGCCGATTAATCTCCCGGTTAAGCAGATTCTCGGATTAAACGGTGCTCGTATTACGCATCCCACAGATGCGTGGATACGCGCGCTTCGTGAAATCGACCGCGACGATCCTCTCGCGGCGGGCAACACCGGCGAGCCACATTTCATCGTCAAAAATAGTCTGGGAATCGTCGAGAGGAGAGACCCCTGTCCCCCTCGCGGTCGCCGGACGAGGCCGCCGCGAAGACTCTCGGATCAACACGAGCCAGAAGAGCGTGTTTTGGTGCAACGACCTTCCCCGCGATTCTCAGCCGCGCAAATCACAAGCCGAAAGCTCTTTGTCGCCGCCTCTTCTTTCTCGAGGGCGATCAATAATTCTCGCAATGATTATATCGTGACTCATAAAATTTCGCTTCGATATCGTCAAGCTCTCAATCGCGGAGTGCGTCTTCGTGACCGCGAAACGCGATACTCGAAGAGGCGTCTACGACGTCTCATCTTTTTCTGGATTTTTTCCCTCACCCTTTGCCCCATGACCCTTCTTATGTGGCAACAAATAAATATTTCGGTATCCGGTAACGTCTTCTATCTACCTACGCGCATATCGGAGAGTCTCGAGCTCGCATCTAAAGTCGTATGCGACCTAAAGTTCGAAGCGTATAGTTGGGAAGAAGCACTGATGAGGAAGGATGGAAAGAGGAGAAACGCAAACGAGAAGCCAAGAGAGATAGGGGGAGAGAAAGAGTGAGACGAGCGCGGTCCTCGCTTCGACGGGATGGGAATAAGGAGGAGTTTATTTTCGGCGGCCATATGCGCTGGTTATTTCGACAGTTTGCGCGGCCACCCTAAATAGAGGCTGCGGCCTCGTCTTCGAGGAAGATGTTCTTGGCTTGACGTTTTTTCCAACGTGATCAACGAGTCTATCGATTTCCCCGAAGATTCTAAACGTTTTCGAATCTACTGAATTATGTAATTCTATAATATACTTGCATATACGTACAGCATTATGAATGAATGAAAGGAGAAACGTAGAGGATGTTATACAAGTGGATATTCTCTAAATTTAAGATATCATACAGATCTCGGACCGATTTAGCAACGGCTATAAATTCAATCATGTGTATTTCATCTCTTTCTTTGAATTAATATTCCTAGCCTAAAACGGAAATCGCAATCGATTAATTATTACCATCGTTAGTGCGATGTACGTCTAGCAAAGTTGTATTTTCTGATTTTGAGAATGGCGCGCGCGATAGATCTGGCTCACTCGAAATAGATTATCGCCGACGTATGCAAGACTTCGCCCATTCTCCATTCGCTAAGTATAGCTGCGACAGGTCGAAATAAAGGAAGAAAGAAACCGGACGCGTCGTTTCGGGGACTCGCGCGTTGGTCGGAAACGTTGTTGAACGGAATCGGAAGAGCCAGCGAGTTAGAGGGAGAAAGGGAGAAAGAGAGAGCAGACGCGGAGACGACGCATAAACGTATAATTGGCCGCACTTAAATCTCTATAACGCGGCAGTAAAAATGCGCGGTACGCCGCGTAAATCAACACGCGGACGATATGGCTTCTACCCCCGTCGCCGCCGCCGCCGTCGACGTTCGTCGCGCCTGTTTCGCCGCCGAGAGCGTCCTCGTAAACGCGTTGTATAGCACGCGCGAGAGTACACGTGTGAATGAACGCACTCGTGCTACGCACGAGCATATGTGTACCCATCGCTAGAGTTCTGGACTACCGTTCTGTATCACGCATCGGTCGTAGAATATACTCGCTCGTCGATATATGTGATCGTCGTGTGCGAGATGCGTAGGTGGTCTTGTGCTATCAATTTCTACGGTGAGGATGTAAATGATATATATAGGTACGAATAACTATATTTATCGATTACTGTCTATGATAATAGTAGAGATATAACTTCGCATTGCAACGTAATAATCAGAGTTTACCGAGGATATTGAAAATATACTAGGAAAATATATTTTTTTTTATTTTTTAAATACAGCAAAAGTATTTTGAGTAAGAATATTGTTGAATTTCATATACACAAAGCTCATATTTTTGTCTCGTGTCAGAACATTCAGCGTGGGTCGCCAATCGCGATTCTGATCCCATGACGCGCGTTCGATTGCGACGACAAGGAACGACATTACATTATCGATGACAGCTTATGTGGGCGGATGATCGCGCGTGAAATACCAGTGCAGCTGGATTACATATGTGCATCAACGTATCTAAAGCCAGCTATCTCTAAAGTTAAATAAGATTTTAACGACCTGTCAAGGGAAACCGTGTCATACATATCGAATGAATTATTGCACTCATAATATAATATTTTTCCAATGCGGCCTCGCAGATATTTTTCTTACGCGCTAGCAATAAATTATTACGTTTCCAGGTGTGTTCTAGAACTTGTTTCAATTACAATTCTTCTGTACGATTTACAATTTTTCCGCTTCCAAGATAGAAATCGGTAGACTGTATTTAGATAATGGTGCTCGCCATTACGAAATTGAATTAATCGCGCAAGAAGTTATTGCGCGATTAAAAAGAATTCGGTCCGAGTCGGCGAGCACGATGAACGATACTCCGACGAAGGAAACCATTTTCTTTCTCCGGGACACCGATAGGTCGCCGTCGTACAGAACCGCACGGCACAGCACGGTACGACCGGTACGCTACATTAACCCGATTCAGCGAGTAAATTAACTGCAATCAGAGGGACGTTCCCGTTAGCCATTCCGTTATTCCGCTAGCCACCCGCCGTTCGTTCTATGAGCTCGCAGGCCGCCCTATTCGACTTTGCGGGCGCGCCATTAACGGGCTTCTGAGCCGAAGAGAGGGTGGACATCTAACGTCGTTTTTGTCGTATGCGCAACGACCGCCGCCAATGGCTCCGGATGGAAAACAGGTTTGGTCAACGAGGAAAAAAATGACCATCGGAATCACCGACCCACGTGAAACTAATCGAACGAATCCATAACGCTGACGTAGTTTTGCTATCTTAACGTCTTTGAATTTGTCCGCTTATATTTTCAGCGTATCGTAAATGTATCCGATATCCTGCGGACCAGGTTATGCGTTTTCTACTTGATTCTTCATGATTGCAAATTAGAGTTACAGATAAAAGTTTTTTTTTTTTCGAGTAAAATTGCATTTTTTAAAATTTGTCCGGATCAACGGAACGAATCGCGTCGCGATACGATGAATGCCCATCAAGCTAGGTCGCAGATCCGAGGCCTCTTCTCGTTTTCTCTCCTCCGAAGCGATTCAGGAAAGCGGTATCCGCGAGAATACGTCGTATGCGGCACCGATTTCCATCGATCTCCCGTCGTTCCGGTCCGTCCGCTCCTACGACGGACAAATTTTTCGTTCTGCCTGCCTGCCGTCGCCCATCCCTCGCCCGACGACGGTTCGCTCGACGAATTCAAAGTTAATCTCGGGCACGAGACCGTTCTTTGGCGAGCGAGAGGGGTGGGTCGACGGCGCTCCCGGGCGACCTGTCATCGTGAACCCCCTGGGAGCGCCGGGCTCACCCTGATCTCTCTGTTACGATAGAACCTTGGGAACCGGGGCCTTGGGCACCACGATAAGGCTCGGTCATTTATAATCCGCTGGCGTAAGTAGCCCTCCTTTCTGGCTGATTGCGAGGAGAAGGAATAAAGGGAACCTCGAACTTCCGGCGCCCAGGCTCGTCCGGGAGATTGATTCTCCGGGACATCACGGGAATTCCAACGAAATTGCATTTTATTCCATAATCGCCATCTACTAACCCCACGTCACAACGGTAACGATCATGCCCGTAATATCATCACAACCGCGTAACCTGTAATATTGCGTCTTGCCAGATGAAAACTTACGATTGATGTGAGATATCTCCCTTTTTGCAATAAGAATTTAGATTATATATAAGTACACATTATATGAAATAGTAATTTATTAAATATATATTGCAATATGTATGTGTGTGTAGTACATTTTATATAATAGATGAAAAAATATATAAGCAACTTTGCACAGCGTATAGTAACGAGTAACTCGAAATACGATCAATAATATGAAAAAATGACATTAGCTACCGGCCTACATAACCAAAAGCGTCTTAATATCTCTCATTACTGCCCTGCTTCTCGAGTCCCCAGTGACTGTGCAATTAAAAAGCTAAGATTGATAAATGACGGGGAATTAATGCACGCGGGGTGATGGCGAAGTGGGGTGGAAAGGAGGCAGGGGTACGCGGTTGAGCCGAGAACGGAGCGTGTGTACGGGGTCCGCCGGGTCGAAGGGGGCTGGGTGATTGCGGGTGGCTTAATGGTGTTTGTATGCATGGGAACCAGCCCTAGGGTCGAGGTAGTTATCGCCCACCAGGGTATGGACCGAAAATCGGAGCGCGGTTTAAACGCGTCGGAAATCCTGCTTCGACGTGCGAGGCATCTCGCGATTTAATCGAAATCGATTTCTCTTACTTTATTCACCGAATTTTTTAGACGAACAATTAACTAATCTAAGCTAATATTTCATCTTAGCATATTTCGTTGACAATTAATTGACATTTTTCATTTCAAATGATTTCAAAAAATCGTCTTCCATATATCTGTTTTCATTAAGAAAAGATGTAAAAGAGAAAAAATTAAATTTTTTTTGCAGTGAATTCGGACTGATTACCGAGGCGGCACGTGGTGACCTTGGCTCTCTTCTTACTGTTGCAGGTGACGCGAGTAACGCGAGTATCGGTAGCGGGGAGGGTACGGGGGAGGAAGACGACGATTCGACGGGCAAGAAAAACCAAAAGAAACGGGGTATCTTTCCCAAAGTCGCGACGAACATCCTCAGGGCGTGGCTCTTTCAACATCTCACGGTAAGTACCTTCTTCCTCATATAGCGCATTGAGAATGTTTCCTGTTTTCAAAAGCGATTCAGCCTTGCGATATCTCCGTCAAAATAATGGATTGTCATTCGTCAACTTTATCTATATCATTTTGTGCATATTTTACTCATAATCGCGAATATGAAGGAAAAACTGTGTCGCTGACATATATATTTCTGGTTATTCAAACTGTTAATAGCTTTTCGCCATTATTGATGAAATGTAAAGACTTAGTTTTAATATAAAAAATACGTGCAATTAATTTTTTTAATGATATATTTATATTTTGACGAATCAATCCTATCCGGATTTCTTATTGAGATTTCGAAGAAAAAGAATTCCACATCTCTTGACACGTGTCAATGTCAATCCGCGGGCAATTATCGAAAAAAGCACACTCCGTCAAACAAAAGGAGAATTAAAAACAAGAGGAAGAGAGAGAGATAGAGAGAGAAAGCGAGATAGAGAAACGACAGGAGGCTAATCTCGTAATACCGAGATAAGGAATGATCCGTAGTACGTTGGTAGTAGTGGTAGCTCTCGATTCTACCGGGGCCCCGAGTATCTAATGATTCACGGGTAATCTGAGCCGCAAAAAGCGCAACGCGATTAAGGGGGAGAATGCCAGCCGAACCCCCGGCGTCGACGGCGGTCGCCGCAGTTGCGTAACGTTGCGCGGCTATTTCAAGCAATACATTGTCCCTCGCTATATGTACAAGTTTCTCTATCTTTATCTCTCTCTATCTCGCTTGTTCTCCCGTACTTTGGACACCCCATAGATTTCGGGTGTGATCAGGTTACCTTGCGAGAGCGGTAATCATATTGCAGCTCGGTTAATGCCATTACCGCACTGGGGGGGTTGGCAGCCACCCTCGAAACCACCCTGCAGCCACCTACCGTCCTCCCCTCTCCTCACCTACCGTTCCACCGTCTCCTCTTCTCCTCGCTTCCCTGTACCGTATCGCGGCTTCAGCAACCCCCGAACAATGTGTATTGGATATGACGTCAGGGATAGTGGGTTCATGGTTTAATGCATATACGTTGTTTGCGCGATGACGATACCGCGCTCGCTCGTAGAAAGACGTGTCCGTAGTCGACGCTTCTCTTGCCTCTTGGTTAATCGCGTCGTCGAAAGCTCTCGCGGATATTAACGACCTTCTCTCTCTCTCTCATACACGATACCCAAGTTAAAAGGATTTTAGTGTAAACCGACGATGGCATCGGGACCCGTCCCCCGACGACTGAGTTTCGATGTCTGTCGATTCGTTCAAAGTTTATTTCGATGTACATCCGGGAGAACGGAGAGAGTTTCGATCGATATGCACGCGCTAATCCCCTGTGTGTCTTGCGTTTTCATTAAATCTTATACGCATCTATCAGGACAACGCGCTTTCGTTTTAACATCACTTTTATTTAACGCGTTCTAAATAATATATTTATTAAAATATAATTTCAAGCTGTATTTATCTTAATTATAAAATTTTGATGATGTATGCGATTAAAATTTGCGGATTTTAAAATACAACTAAAAGAAAGAATACGAATTCCCTTCGTTTTTCTTAGGTTTGAAGTTCATCGGATTGCAAAAAGATAAAAATGTGTTTGCTGTAATGACGAAAAAAACGTCAAATTTAAGCATCAGAACTCGTCCGCGAGCGATTATACGGTGCCATCCGCCAGAAATTGCGGAGGTTTTTCGCGACAGTCGTCTCGGGGAGGGCCGCATTCGTCTCGGCGTTATTACGAGCGATTAAGCGACTATACCGCGACCCGGAATTCATTCGGTGGACTGGATACATATTACACCTTGAAAGAGTAACTGGCGCGAGCCGGCCATGTATTTACTCAAGTGCCAAGGTCTTTAAGCGCCTCTCCCCGACATTTTGTCTTTTTTCGCCCAACGAATTACGATCTTACTACGTTTCTTCGCACGTTTAATGTCCTAATTTCCTGTTTTCTCCGTAAAGACGATGCGCGCAATCTTGAAGGATCGATGACCGCGATTTTGTCGCGAACTCAAATGTCGCGATTCAACGCAGTACAATTCGATAACCAACGAAATGTTATATAATACGATTCCCCAAAATTCCTTGAGGATGCTTAGTAAATTGAAGGGAGTCGAAATGGTATTCGCCATAAATTCATTGTGTCTAATATGCGAATGTGCCGATCGTCGCTCATATCGGTTTCGTGTCGTATAGAAGCATTGCCGTCGAGAATTCCAGATCGTGTTCAACCATCTAGCGTCGTTTAAGCTAGCTGGTTAAACATTCGGAATCGCGCGACGTCTCGCGCCAAGGAATTTGTTGGGGCGCGCCAATGGTCTGTCCCGTTTCCTAGCAGCTTGCTAGTCCGCATTGACACGGTAGACGGGAAGCAGCCGAGCGCACCGCGGCACGGTTGAATAGACATAGTTTATGTATGTATACACATAGTTTAGATATAGATAAAGAGAGATCGACAGAGGGAAATAAGTAACGTTCTATGGAAAAGCGAATACCGGCCGCGAGCATTGCATTAAAATGTATAAAGCGAAAAAAGATATGGCGAGGAGAGAATGAAGGAGGTAAATACATTGCGAGGAATAAAATTGCGAAGGAAATTGAATGTATTAATACATACACACATATACAGAGAAAAAAGATGGGGAAGAGAAAATAAAAATTTATAATTTTTACGGTGTAATATAATAATTCGCAATATAATTTCGGTGCTAGAATTAACATAGAGACATAAATATTGCAAAGTAAGTACAGAGGAATAGAATGGCAATGTAGAGAGCAATGCCTCGCCTATTCAATGCATACTTTGATATGAATTGGAGATTCGAGAGGAATGTTTAAGTGCGGCATTTATTATATTACATTGTAAGGCGCGGTTCTGAAAAAAATTATATTGTTGACTGAATGATCTCGATTTGGATTATTCGCAACTTCGAAGGAACTATTAATATTATTGCTTAATTTTTTCCATGGATACCATGTATTTTCTTATCTGTATATTTATACGAGCGTGTCAATTAATCAACTTATCGTTAGATTAGATAATCCACCAGAAAGTACGGTTCGCGATTAAACTAAAAAGATCATGCACAAGTGTTCGCGCTCTTGTAAGTCTGTCTTGAATCATAATTTAAATGGATTGGTCCCGATAAGAGATATGAAAAATCAAATAGTGATTCTTATATCGATATCGTAAGATACTTTTGAGAGAGAGAATAGTATTCGTTATAATCAGTAAAGTGAATAAAAACAGACAAGAAAAAAAGAGAGAATTATTTCGCTGAAATAATCGATATATTGCACAAAACGAACTTCGTGTATATGGTAGCGGAGTGCAACTGGAGATTAATGGAATTTCCTAAAAGCAAGTTTATGTATTCGTTGGCGCAGATCCCCGCACAGGCTCGCATGTTTTGCCACGTTACGCTGACTCGGCGATATTTTCGAAAATCGCGACGCTTGCCAATGCCCGATAAAAGTTTTGTACGGCACGAACGTCCGGCGTGGCTCCGCCGCCGTCTTCTTTTTTTCAGCGAATTGTTTATCGCCGCGTATGAATAATGTAATAGAAGTTAAGTGCATCGAGTCTCCTGGGAGGAAGTCGATGGTGATCCCACTCTCACTATAAGTACCGTTTCATGCGTTCGCGGAGAGGCGCGGATCTCTCTTCCGTCCTTCTCTCATTCAGTAGTGTCGATTCTCTCTCTCTCTCTTTCTCGCTCTCTCCGGTTGTCATTTTGAAAGCCGTCCTCCCTCGCTGTCAGTCCGACCGTACGTACGTCCGTACAACCGGCGCACCAACCAACTCGGCGACCCTCCCCAAGTTTAATTAGACGGAAGAGAAGCATACATCATGGTCGACTCCGTGTCCCGACCTTCCCCGAACGGCGGAGTTGGGCTTTCCAGAATTGTGGATACCGACCTAGTACTTCCCTTCTCGTCATTCTTTCTCCTTCGGACGATATTATATGGTATATCCATAAAAGCTCATTCTATTGTTTCCAAAAAGAATCGGTATTTTTGCTATCAGATTTTAGAATTTAAAAAAATTACGCACATAAATACACATGCTCCATGGTTTGTTTAATTTCTTAATGCATTTAATATTTAATAAAATATTGCGAAAAAGGCTTTAATATTATTTTGATAGAATGCATTGAATGAGAATGCATTGAATGAATATAATATCAATTTAATTTCTCTAATGTTTTGTTTAATATCTCATTGCATTTGATATTTAATAAAATATTACGAAAAAGATTTTAATATTATTTTAATATAATTAATTAACTGTAAAAAATAATCATATTTCCTGAGGTTCAATCTTTCAGTAAAAATTTTTTGTGAATTTTATTATTTTCTTCCTTCTTCCTCAATTGAAAATGGGATTATATATCGATTTTTAAATATCATTACACGCTAAATTCCTCACCAATATTGTTAGTTAGTAGACGTATAGACGTTTTAGGTAGGTTGGAGAATGCGATAGAAGAGAGAAATAAAATTGAAGATGGAGTTCACATATATAATCCATTTTAATTTACTGGAAAGTCATATCCGTCTAGTTTGCAGTTTTCTGCGACTTTGCTTCTTCTTCCGCTTCGTCGTTCCTTTCGTTCTTCAATTTTCTACTACCACTTTATCCCATTGCTTTACCGTCCCTGCTGTCACTTCCACTATCCTTTCGCTTCTCGGCCATAGCTTCGTCCTGATACAAACTGTAGTCTTCTTATATCAATGGAAACATTCTATGAAATTACATTTGCCAGCTCTACACTTTATGGCACTTTATTTCACGTATTGGATGCTGTTCGCAATCGTTTTCCGTAAGTAAGAATTTGTTATATGTGTAAGAAATTGAAATTGTAGCAATGAATCTGATTAAATTTAAAATATGTTTGCATTCGACAATTATATGTCACTGCTATAATAAAAAATGATTTAAATTTTCATGAAAGGATATTTATTAAATTATATAGAATAGAATATGAAATTTGCGATAGAAAATATACTTGTGCAGAAACTGATAGCAATAGCAGTCATTACGACACACTATAATAATATTAAATATATAAAACATTAAATTTTAAAATCGCGAGAAATTATGAGAGTGCGAATATAAATTGTAAAGCTATATATCTGGCGTACAAGAGCAGATACATTGTCTCTGCAATTTCTACATTGTCGTAATGGGAGAGCGAGGTGCAGTCGAGGCAATCAATAAGCTATCTAAGATACGTAAGGCCGGCATGCTGCAAACCGCAAACCAGTAATATCATTACCTGCATGTGGTAGAGTCCTAGAGACCGAAACGTTAACGTCTTTCCATCGAGATCGATAATGAAACGCGCTTCATTTGCCGCTCGTGCGCCGCTATAGCAATATATCTTGATACGATCTTTAATTCATCCGTTTCGCCATCAAGGTATGATGCAACACAGGATGTCTAATACTTTATGGCGCGATAAAAGCCAACAGGTAGCTTGTTCAGATCTTATTTCTATGTTTGTCTATTCAAAAAAGAAAGCCGATACATTGCGCTAATATAAATTATTTTCGATAGATAAAACACTCGATATGTTTCTCGTGCGTCCATTGAATGTTATAAATGTTACACATATTCCGTTCTAGAATATCATATTCTGTTAAAAGAATGTGACGGTCGTAATGCATATTGGATATTGGGATTATTGGGTATGTACAACTGTAGAAAAATAAGATCACGACTGAGCGCCACTGCCGACAGTAGTCTCCGGCGTGTCGGTTTTCGCGAAACGGCAGCCGCAAAAGACGCGGGACTGCCTTCACCCCGGATATCTTAAACAATTTGCATAGACAATCATAGCGGCAGTTTTTTCGGCCGTAAAGGGGCTCTCTCTCCGGCACTCAACTTGACTATGGCACGACCCGTCGGCTGTGCCCGCGCAGCCGCCCCCTCCGGTACTAGCGGAGCGTTTTATGCCGCCATAACCGTAGCGCGGTATGGCCCACTTAGATCTGCTATCTCGATCCCGCCGTGGTGCCGCTGCGTACCAGCTGACATCTATTGTCCCCTTGGCACCCCTGGACCGGCCATTATCCACCTGCTTCCGGTAACGTTCGCTCGTCCTTGACGTGTCGTGGGTCAAGGTCCACGAAGTCCAGCCCGTTCGCCGTCGCCTTTTGCATCCGCTCCGCTTCGCGATACTCGCCGCAAACGCGCGACGGACAATTCTTTCGCGACGCGGAAACCGGCTCCCGTAGGCGACACGACACGCCCGTTGTCACCCTATCGGCACCGAAGAACGTGGAGGAGACGTTTGCATACATCGACCGGCAGTTTTCCGCTCGAACAAATCCTCGAGCCTTCGTTTCTTCCTTGCCTCGGGAAGTCAATGCTTGCCCCGGTATCCCCTTGTATCGTTCGTCTCCCTCTCCAGAGACGTCTTTTATTCCGTCTGCATTCCTTAATCTTACGACCTGCCTACAGAAGGATTCTCACGCTCGACGATGTCGCCAATGCGATGTGTAGCAGGATTCGCGTGTCTATGCGAAATTAATTTCTTAAATTTATTATTATATCAAGATGTATACAAAAATCACAAGTAATACAAGTGCAAATTAAAATTACTAACTTTAAATTAATCAAAAAAATATATGAATTAAAGAAATAATATTTCTATTACATTTTAATGAGAATATTCAAAACGAAAGTATGAAATTCACTTGAAAGTTGTAAAAATATTCAAATTCGATATAATGTTGTTTAATGTTTTTGAAACTAATCAAACGAACGGTATCAATACTATGCACTTATCTCTCTTTTAGTTAGGAGGAAACGTTGCGAAGGTGGCGGAAAGGTCAAGCCAGACGACGTAATTTCCTTTCTTTGATACTCGGACAGCTCGAAGCGACATTTCTGCATCCTCTCGCTCGTCCTTCGGTCCTCCTATTCTTCTCCGGGTCTCTTCCTCTTCCTCGCCCCTCTCCATCCGTGAACTTACAACCTTCAACCTCTGCCGCTCGGCCGCGGGGCACGGCAACCCCTTCTGCCCTTTACAGTTCTGCTTTGCTTACTGGCGCCGCCTCGCTTCGCATTTGAATATAATACTTGGCTCTTGTCGGGCTCGCGCGCACCGCTAACCGAGGCGAACTGTAATTATGTTGATGCGCGGCCATTGTTGCGTCCGTTCTGGACGTCGAGCTGAATGCCGAAACTCCTTCTTTCCCACTTCGGCGCGCTCTCTGCTCTCGCCCACTCGCGTCGTTCGCGAGATTACGAACGAAACCGCAACGGATGCGCCTCCGCTCGACTTCACGACGCTTCGTCCCGCCGAAGCCACCCAAGCGACTTGATGAAGTTTCGCGATGAAGTCTTGATGGCGCGAAGAAGACACCGTGGGTGGTTGGAAAACAGTCGTGCGCGTATTTACGCGGTTATAAAAATGCATTTCATTTAAAGTCGCTAGCTGGAGGGGAAAATTGAGATCGCGAATTTCCCGAGATTCGATTGACTGCAAAAAAAGGGGAAAAATAACGGTTAAAAAGAAAATTAAAAAAAAGTCTCTTGAGTATCAGAAAGATAATTGCAAAAACTGCAAGCAGGGACTTTCGCTAGCATCGCCACCAGCAGCGCGTTGCTTCTCGCGCGACGATGCTACGTCGAGCTGTACTCTCATCTCTACGTAAGGGGGGAAAGGGGAGGGTGGTGCGCGGAACTGGGATTAGACTGTCGCCCCGCGACAGCGTAAGCCCCTATTTTTGCGAAATTTATCGCCGTTAATCCCTCACCTCCCCCTCCCCTTCCTCCCTCCGCGCCTCTCCATCCCGTTCCTTCGTTGTTCTCTCATCGTGCTCTCCGCTTTTTTCCTCTCTTCCTCCCTTGTCGATATGAAAAATAATAAAATAGCTCGTCTTTATACACCCCGGCGAGCTCGCTGCTCTCTCTATTTTTCTCTCTTTCTCTCGTACGATCCTCCAGGCCAGAAGCGTACCTACCTACTCGTCGGCGAATAATCCTGCCTGGATTTAAAACATTCGTATCTTGAATATGCATTCATAGGTTTAAACCGAGGGCCGGTACGCGTAGATCCCGTCGTTGAGCGGACAGAGAAAGGGGAGAGAAAGTCGTGCTCTCGTGTACGTAGTCGTGTCACATATTCATACACGTATGCGTATATGCACGTACACTTATCTATCTGTGTTTGCGACAGCGGGCACGGCACTGAGCCTGGTATTAACTCGGTTACTCATTAGCCTTTCTGGTTCTACTTGTCGCTCGACGTAATCTCACGTCTGTCCCAGCCGGCCGTGTAGGCTTAACTTTGATGCAGCGACATCGCTAATGCTCGGTTGTCTTTTTGGACCCCGGGACTGATTTCGCAGTCCGGCGCTATCAGTCATCCGGGCCATTTATTTCTCTTCTCTCTCGGATCGCATAGTCATTTCTTCTAGTTAAAGATAACTTTATTGCATTTGTGGCATAATATATATACTTTTCTCGAGAATGAATTTTTTATACAAGTACAGTACGAGCTGCGATGCTGCTGCAACGTTGATTAATCTAATCATAAGTATGTATTTAGCACGGTGGAGAGTGGATTAAGCGTGCCCGTTTATTAACGATCTTCCGCGTCGTTGCACACGAAGTAAGGCGTGTACACGCAATGTAACGCCGATTTTCTCGCGCTTCAGGCGTCGATCATCAGGGCAGTCTTGACGAAAACGTGTACCTTTCGATCGTACAAGCGCCTATTATTGTCAGCTATCATGATACACGATCGATGTCGCGATACCCCATCATCATTACTCAACTACGTCCGGTAAGACCTTCTTTGGATAATCGCTTAACCGTCCGCAATTATCGCAACTTCGAAAGCGCTGGGGTCGGCGGACGTCCCAGGAGGCACTGTAGCGGATTTATGGCGTGCTTCCACGTTGTTCTCCGGGCATCGAGACGTGGCGAAGACCAAGGACAAAACGCTGCTCTCGCTTTCTCTCTCTCTCTCTCTTACGCGGATCCGCGCGTCGACGTTAATGATCGTTCCGCGAACGCCAATCCCATTAAGGTGCGTTACCCGCGATTCCCCCAGTAGACCTCTAAATTCCTTCTAAGAGTCTAGGTAACGCTTCCAGGGTATAAAGATGAGAAACGGAGGTATACGAAGAGAAGGTATCGGGCTTGGAAATCTCGCGATCCGTTTGTGAGTGTGCGCGAATGTTGGACGAGAGTGGAGGATATCGGTGGCACCCCATTAAGGAGAGTGCTGGACATCCAGCCGTAGAACGCGGTTCTAGAGACCCTATCGAATGGCTATAGCGGGTCGGAATAGCGATCGGGCGTATGCGTGCGTAGGTTGCGTATCGAATCGTACCTGCGCTCGCGGCGTGTAGCAGGCCAAAGTGGCATCAATATTTGATGCGCCTTCGTACACTTCGATTGTGTTTATCCTCCCCTCTCTGTTCCTCACTGGGTCTTATCTTTCTCTGTACCACGTACATCCCGGGGTCAGACCGAGAGATGATGATTGTGAACGACCGACGGATTATATTATTCACGATACATTAAGCACTTTCTCGGTGGTCGCGGGGAATGAGTCGATGAGATCTACGAACGCGATGATGTAGCTCACGAGGGAATCGCGTCTGTTCTGTTTTTGCAATCGAAAAAGGAGCGGAAGAAGGGAGGAGAAGTACTGGACATTGGGGTGACACTTTGATAGAATCGATCTATTACCACGTCGGGCAGTGGTTCGCTTCAGAGGACAACGTGAGATTTTGATCTCGATGAATGCGCGCGTTCTAATTTTTGACCGCAGGACTGGCTTTCTCGTGAAAATAACTAAGTTATTTTATTTAAGAATGTAACGATCTTCATTGTGACATTTTGCAAAAATATCTCTCCTTTATATTAATTAATAATTATTTTAAAGCATATATAATCTGTGCATTTACGTTTGGATGTATAATTTACGAATTGCTTGATTTTGCGAAGAAAATTTTTTTATTGCAATTCGCGTTTCTTGACTGTCTTGTTTTCCATCCGTTCATTTTATATATGAAATAATTATACAATGCTTAATATAATTTCCGTTAAAACGTGGCTGTAAAATATAGAGGAAGGCGCAGAGATATATACGCCTCGTGTGTGTGTGATGCAATTTAGATATATCTTGAAGCAGAAAGTTGTTGCCGTCTTCGTATTCGCGTTTCTCTCGGCTTGGAACGCAGGGACGGGACACTGGATAGCCGAAGCGAGTCACGTCAGATTTTTGCGGCATCTTCGCTGGTGGACGACGACGGTGTCTTCGCCGTTCTCGTACCGCCGCGATTGGACGGTTAACGAACCGGCGAGGCGAACGAACCTCCGCGGCGATTCGCCACGCGCTTCTCTTCTCGCTTCTCGCGCATCTTCCTTTTATCGGATTGGGCGTCCAGAGCACGAGGAGAACGAGAGAGAAAAGCGAGAGTCGCTTCGCCAGCTGAACGGGGCTTAGAGTGGATCCGGATTTCACGGTCTTCAGACGGTATCGTTCCCCGTTTTCTTCTTCTTCATCTCCTTCTTTGCTCCTTTCTTCATTCTTACACGGCGACTTCTGAGAGGCGACTCGTTTCGCGGTCGATGCCGCGTAAATGCCCGCCGCGGTGTATCCCGCGCGAAAGAAACCGAGACGAGAGGATTGCGCTGAAGGGTCGGTCCTAGGGAGATCCCTGATTATCCCGGAGTATCATCAATAATGTCCCATACGTTAAATCCTTCTATTACATCGTTTCTTATCAAGATAGTCGCGCTTAACACTCGAAACATGTAATGATTGCGTATTCAAATAAAAGCGCAAAATCTTTAGGATAACTTATTGATAATATTTTAGTGAAATCTCATTACATTTTTTATCTATAATTTTATTTATAATTCAATATAAGAAGACTTTGTGTCCTTTACTATATGCTTTCAAATCCAAGCTTTACATACGAATATATAATGCAAAACATATAATTAAGCTCACAAGAGACGATTAATCGTATTTAAATAAAATATATATAACGCTATAGAATATTTTCTGTTTAATTGTATTTTAATTAATGAAATTTTAATTAATGAAAGTTTCGCGCGAAATTCAGAGTGAATCGATTTGGATGGAGGTCGAGGCAGTATGTATCCTCTTCACGGCAACCTCGAAATGGGAACTAGGCGGTCTGCAAGACGCCTCAATTGCGGGAACCGAGCCGACTGGGTCTCTCACACGCGCGCGATCCCGCCATCCTTTAATTCAGGCTGACAGGTGAATTCCTTTCCCCGCGCGTTCTCTCTTCCTTCGCGCAATGGCGCTATCCCTCGGGGTAAGATAGATCCGTTCCCGGGATTTCCTACGGGATCCGCCGGATCTTATATCACGGACGGCCATCTCTATATAAGCAATTCCGCCCTTCGTCCTACCTCATTCGAATCGTCTATAGCGCGACTATTCGATCTTCCGGGAATTCAGATATGCTGACTCCGGACTAGCCATCGCCTCAACGGTTGTTACGTTAGAGCTCTATGACTTGGCATCTGTCGATTATCGTGGGAGAGCATTTTAGAAAGGAGAGAGAAAACGGGAAACTCGTCGCGTTCTCCACTCAACCGTAGCAAAATGTAAATTCCGATCATTATCCGGAGATATTTCGATATCGACTAACGATAATAACTGTTAAATAACGACGTTGTTTGGACCTTCGTATAACCATCCGGACTCGTTTTCTCACACTCGCAGCCGGAACCTGACCCGAAACGATGCTCGCTCTTTACGCGAGAGAAGCGAGATCAAAATCCGCCCGGATGCGGTTCGGAATCGAGATTCGCGGCGGTCGTATCTGTCTTTGGACGAGATCGTGGTGGATCGAGGGGAGAGATTGGACGCGGCATTGCGATATAAAACGCGTATATATACGAAGCACGAGCAATATCGCGTCCAAGAGTACCGACATTAAATTGCATTAATCGTAATATCGCGAGATATGGACCCTGTGCCACGTAGAGATTACATCGGCAAAAGATTCTGCAACGCGGTGCATGCTAATTGGACAAAAATGTCCCCTTCCCCTTCGTTTCTTCACCGTCCCGTCCGTCGTTCGGCTACGGTCCACCGCGGATCGCCGAGCGCAGAGAGAACACGACGAGATAGGGATCGGCTTTCGCTTCTTGTGAACGTCACTGTAGGCGAGGTACGCGTACACAAGTCGGGCCAACCCGTCAGAGAAACAAAGTACAACGATTTTACAAAGTGTCTATTCCTATCTCTCTCACACGCTCCTCTCCGTTGCTTACTTCTCTCGTTTTTTCTCGTCGCGCGTACGATTATGGAAGTGCATTACACGAGTGTACGTAGTGCTTCTCTGCATGCGTACCTACCTATGTGTGCAGACACTACGGTACCGTTGCGAAACATCCAGTCGATGTGTCCGACGAGAGGATGAGAGGGGTAAAAGGGAGAGAAGCCGGCTAGCGAAGAACCATTAGTCATGATTAGGCCGTTGACATTGACGCCGCGGCTGGACGGCGAGCTCGTGGCTCCGACCAGATGGAGTCCTTTGATACACGTGAGCCAAGCCGCGCGCACGGCATGATCTTCGCCTCTCCTTATCTGCGAGTTATCTCCAGAGACCAGTCGTAACCGCGTATGATTTAGCGACGTTATTCACGCCTCGCGCAAGAGGAGCCGCGAAGCGCACGAAGCGAACCCAAGCGGTCCGGATAACGGTGGGTCGGCGTTGTTGGAAAAATATTTTTGACCTCGACTTTCCTAGACTTCGGTAGCTGAAAATGCTCCAAGACACTCCCATAAATCCCACATCGTGCGCCAGAATTTTCTTCGTTTTGGAATTCTCGCGCCATTGCCTACCTACTCGTAGATGACTTGAGATTCGATGTATAGAGTTTCATCGCGAGTTTTCTTCCTTGCTGGATGTTATTTTCAAATCCCGAGCTGTTTAGCTCTCGATTTTTGGCGCGATATAACAGTTAGTTACAATGTAAGCCACATTAATAGCCGAGGAAACGCGTATAATACGGCTGGGTAACCTTATACGGAGAGAAGGGTAAGAAGAGATTGTCATAAGAAGAACCAAGACAATCTTACCTCTCTCATAGGCTATCTCTCGTATAGGCTCTGTATTAAATTATATGAACCGTGTCAGATTACGCCCCAAACTACTTTTGACGCTTCATCGATCGTACGTGTCGACGATCCGCACGAGTTATCCCTTTTTTATATCCATCGCTTCGAAGATTAAAATCATGTATTTTCTCTGTTTTTCCATTAAAAAATGGGAGTCGCACAATATCGCTGCGTGAAAATCTGCATTTATTATCAAGAAGAATTTTTTAGCGCAATGTTTTATAAAATATTGCGATCGTCTAACAATAGCATGAAAGAATGCAACGTGCATCAAAAGGAAAAGAAAAAAATATTAAAGCGATATTCTTTCGCATCGTGTGCGTCTGGCGGCGGCTTTCCAGCGCGTTAACCTTGCCACGAGTATCCGCGACGATGACAGACTTTTTGCGACCGCATATTGCTATAGTCGAGCCTCGCGTGGACTCGGCGATTCGCATTCCGCTGTCTTTCACGGGCGAGAATGAGCAGACAGCGAGGATCGAGAGAGAGTGCGAGACCGTAGAAAACATCCGTGGACCGTGCAGGCTCATCAACGCCTCCGACTCTAACGTTAGAACCCATTGGCGCCCTGGAACAATGCCATCTGCATTCCGATCCTGTGGGCGAGAAAGCCGGCCGTGGATTGTCGGACCTCTTTCTTGCCCGTTGACACTGTTCAGGATGACTGACTGCCATTCCATGAAGCATTCATAGCAGATCCGATCGTCATACTTGAGCTTAACGTAATTCTCGTTATATATAGAATAATGACACAAGCGATGTAACAAAATATTTTTTTTAATTATCTTATAATTGCTATAGGATTATTCTAAATTAATATATGGCGATTTAACATATATTAAATATTTACAACAGTTTGGTAATTCAAATATTTTAAATAGTTGTGATCCTACGATCTTATAAAGCATGAAATAGAGAAAAAAATGCTGGAAAAAAGTTGAAACCGGACAGTAATTATCCCTGCCGTATTGCATTCTTCAGCATCCGTTTTCCGGAGCGCGCCGCTTGGCAAATACTGCGCTCACGTGCGAGAAATATACCCGGTCGTGGACCGATGAAAAAGTGAGGAAACGCATACTGCCGCTTCTCGCGCCAGAAACGTTTAAAGCGGACTGTGCGATTTATCAGCGCGGCGCCGGCGACGCACCCGGTGAATTTCGCAGAGCGGGCGTAAATGAAGCGTCTAACGACAATCTCGCGGCTGAGGAAGACTGCGGGAATGCGCGGGGAGAACAGAGAATGCTCCAAGATCCGCGCTTGTGTTGCAGCGCTCTCTCGGCTTCCCTCTTCTCTATTTCTATCTGTACTGGTTGCATCTTCAGCTGGCTCTCTTCGTTTCTCGGGCAAATTAGGACACGGCACAGTAGGAAATTGTGTAACAACGACGAGGATTATGAAGCGAGCGCGAGAAGACGAAAAAAAGAATGGCGCGTAGAAGCGAAGAAATGTCAGGGATATTCTCTCATCATTATTTTTCTCTAAACAGTGATGTAAAAAGTACGGAATGGGCATTCTGCGCGTTCTTCGTCTTTTCTCTCTCGTCTGTAAATGCCAACGCGATAGAAGAGGATGCGAAGTAGGAGGAAAAAGGTACGAAGGAGATACGGAGGATAAAAACGATGAAACATAGTGGAGAGAAATTGAGAAAGTGAGAGAGAAGACGCGGAGTCGTACAAGTGAGGGTGGAGTCTTTGGGGGGAGAAGAGGTGAAACAAGGGAGAAAGCCTCGACAGGGTAGCGGGTGGAAGAGATGGTGGCCGGATGGGGAGGGAGGGGGAAGAGCGAGAGGGCGCCCGTGGAGATTTATGACAGGCGTTAAGCAGTAATGAAATTGCTCGTTGCTCGTTCCTCGAGGGGGGTGTAAGGGGTGGTGGGAACCGAGTGGGACTCAACGGGGGTTCGAGGCTGCTGGAGGTACCGGCGGTACCAGTGGAGGAGCCCGCGGCGGGGTGCAGGGTGGCTCGGTGCACTATACACCGACAGTCACGTGGCGCAATTACCTCTCGCCAGCTGTGTATCCGCGGCATCCTCTGAAGGACTTTTAATCGCGCACCTCTGCCACCCTTTTGAATTCTTCCATCTTGTCGTTTATCGCTCGTACAAGAGATACGAGGCAGGTTTTCGTACGTACGAACTCTACGCGTTATTAACTCGACGTGTGTTTTACGCACGCATAAATGGTCCGAGTACTAAAATTATTGCATTTGTAATATTACGGTAACAATTAATAGCCAATTAGATGACTCGATTTGATTTTTCTATAGATTTGATTCGAGAAAATATGATTTCTAATCGATTGAATTAATCAATGAAAAATTATGCGGAAGTAATTTGATATTTATAGTGAAGAAATTTATATCGCTACATTTACTATTATATATCGTTTTCGATTAAATAAATTTTTTGATATATGAATGATTCTCAGATGTGGAGGAAGAAAATAGAATATTGATAGTCGACGCGGTTGTTTGCCTTTCCACCGATTATCGAGCGTTTGGGTTATAGAAATGATGATGAGGGAGTGCCTTGGACGAGTGTGCAGGAGGAAATTTCGTTGCGGATAGGTCGATCGATCATTATTCATGTACAATACACACGCACGTTGCGATCGAGCTGAGCCAAGTCACCACGTCATAGAATACGCAGGCATCGACCGCCACCTGTTTCGAGGCGCCTTTGTCTCCTCACCAGTCTCGCTCTTTCTTCGTGAGCGACATGAATTTCTGTTTAGACAACTGCGCCCTTTTATAACGTCGCTGATCCGCTCAACGAACCCTTTTGTGTTTCGCCACGCTTCGGTCGCGCACGCTACGCGGACATCACCGGAATTTAAAGAAAAGAAGAGAACTCGGCTGCCTTTCAGCGCAGGTCGCGGAATGGAATAGAGATCTGTAGGGATGTATTAGGATGGGTTTAAGGAGCGAGTCTGCTCTGCGGATGAAGCTTAGGAATTTTGTAGTCAGGGTTTGTAAAAGCCGTATCCCGGATATCAGAAACTGTTATGAGGGCGAGAATGGTCGAAAAAAAAATTCGCCGAGCCAAACGAAATACATATCCGTATCCGACCACAAGCTTCCATTTCCGGTCCCTGCCAGACGTTGGCCCACTATATTTCCGAGACATTTATCCTGGTTTATCCCGGAGAAGGAAAGGGAGGAAAAGAAGAAGGTTGAATCGAGGACGTCGAGGAAAAAGGGGGAGGGAAAAAGGCGGATGAAGGAGGACGCCCTCTTTCTCGTATCGCACGAAGAGTTGATAGATCTTGTTCGTAGATAGTACGCTGAAATCCTTCGGAGTGACCAGCTTCGTGTGCAAGGTTGGAAATTTTTATTCCGCAAGAGTTCCCGACCATCGATCTTTGGAGCTCGAATACGCATCTTTGCGACCCAATATCGTTTCAGCGTCCAAAGATTTGTTAAAGCTGGACCGAAGAATTATGGTTGCTTTAGAATATATCGATTGTCTTCTTTCTACAATCCGTTCTTGATTGCGTAGATCAACCTCAATATCTCAATCTGATATCTGGTGTTTTCTTCATTCAATATAATCTTATTACTTTAAAAATTTTAAATATATAAATTTCACGCTTATAATACGTATTAAGATATATAACTATTAGAAATAATTCTTATTCTATGTAATATATATTTAGAAATTTTATATATTTTCCCTATTTTATATATTTTGTATATTTAAATAATATCTTAAATTGTATCTTAAATTTCAAAAAGATTGACTAACTTAAGTTTTAAAAGATTTTATATTTTATTTTTATTTTCTTTCTTGAGAGATCTATTATGATCGAGCACTTTTAACACGCTCCAACATATTTGTATACTATTTTATATACATATATTATATGAAGTACAATATTTTGAGCAGATAGAAATTTTCATAGAGATGCTTTTCTATCATTTCTACGTTTCAACTAAACCAATTTAAACATTACATTTCTTTAGGTATATTGGTTGCCGTTAGACCATAGTATATCATCCGCGTGTACTCGTACGGTGACAGTTAGGATAGGATAGGTAGGAAATGGAGGAACCAGAGAGAATAGATACACGCGCGGATAGAGGATGGAGAGGACCACGAGCAGCCGAAGACTGAGAGCTAGTCGTGGCAAACGGCCAATCAAATTCCATTTGGCGAAGTCGCCAGATGACGTCCGATAAATACACCATCGTTCATGACGGCGATTCTCCTTTCTGGTGAGATTATCCTCGTTAACGTAATTGTTCGGCGATCGTCTTTACAATGAGGGACCTTTATGTTGCCATGTTGGGTTATAGGCCGAGAATGGCGGATGCTCGTCACGACGTATCGCTATATATAATGCATTTAAATCGCGCATGATTACGAACGCTTTAATATATAGATATTACACATGAGTGAGCAGAAGAAAATAAAGTCACAAAAAATGCGAGTACAGATTTAGTTCAAAGTACCGTCGTGTCTCTGCTTTATTAATCAATATTCAATATTTTAAATAATGTTACACGAGACAAATAATACATTCGATAACACTTTGCATTACTCGACGAATTTAGAGTGCATCTAGCGGATAAATCAAAACGGGCATAGTTCCGCGGGATTTCGCGAGGCATTCGGAAAATTCGAGAGCGACGGTACTCGTTCCCGAATCGGTGCGCTGAGAGCTTTTGGTCTCGGAAATAAATTTCCGAACCGGCGTGGATAGCAGCTCTGTCCTCTCTGCTGCTCTCCTCCTCTCTTCCTCGTCGCCGCGACAAGAGAAGTGGATGTTTTCGAGGGCGTCGCGCGGTGCATTGTTTGCCGTGAGAACCCGGTGCGGAGATGCGCAGAGAGATATTGCGAAGAGATAGAGAGAAAGAGGAAGACAGATGGAGGAGGGGAAGAGGAAGAGACGAGAGAAGAGAACGAGAGACGAACGAGAGAAAGGAGAGAGGAAGAGAGAGAGAGAAAGAGAGAGAATGGAGAAGGGAGAGAGCCCAGCTCTGGCATCGATCTAGTCGTCGGTTCGGCCGGGGGCGGAGCAGGGACACAGGTGCTTCTCCTCGTCTACAGGCTTAGTGTCTGAACCACCAGTCCCAGAACCAGCCTCTGCGAATCAGCCTTGATAGCGTCGACCGGCTGCTCCATATACGCGGACGAGACTCTCGTTTGAATTAGAGAATGTGCGGTCCTGCCGGGACGCATCGCTATCTATAAATGGAAATTTCTCATCCACTGTTATGCATGTTTCCGTATGGAGAGATGTATTTGCGGATTTTTCATTTTTCAAAGAGTATTCTTTCGTATCGACTGGACGCAATCGTTCATCGGGATTTTATTTTCTATAAATGCACGCGGCCGCATATTTGCATGTACATTCGTCTTTTCGAATGTCTACACGTCCGTTTTTCTGTTAACGAACATGTTGCTCCATGTTTTTCAGCAATAGCAGTTTTGCTCTTGTTTTGTGGTCGTGTGAAAGCTTGATTTTATTTTGAAAAAATTGTGTTGAAACTTTGATAAATCTCTAATAAATATCGCCTGCTAATTGCACAACATTGAAAAATCGACAGAATTGACGCGTATTGCGTGATTCAATTATATGTATATGTTCTTCATATTCAAAATGATTTTGTTGGCAGTGACGTAAAAGTCTCTTTCTTCGCCGCAGAGTTTTTTCAAGCGAGGTCCGCGACAATTACGAGACGCCCGAAAGATTTATAGGGATGATGGAGTAGAAGAGGGGCGTTTCGGATGAAAGAAACGAACGCCAGGATCGAAACGGGTAAAACTTTCGTCCCGAGGACTAGCTCTGTGAATAAATTAGAATTCGAGTGAATCCACAGTGATGTATAATGTAATGGATACGGCACAGGAATGAGAGAAAGGGTGCGAAAGAGAGAAAAGGCGAGGAAGCCGCTTAAACGGCCGGCTCGAGCTGATTAATTATTTCGGTTTAAAGTCGAAACTAACAACTTCTATGGATGGACATAATTCTTGGAACAGACTTCCTCCGCGATTTTCGATGCTGCTTTGTAGATTGGATTCTACGAACTCTCGTTCCGTCATCGATGTTGCGATCTTGTTTCCGATCATTAAAGTTCAAGAGTCAAATATTTTCGACGTAGGTTTTGGAGATGAGGAAAATCGGTAGATCTCGGAACCGGCCAATTGTAATGCGTATCTCTCGTTTACCTCTCGTCTCGTCAGGTACCGATCTCCTTTCAGCTCGGGAAGGCTCGGATTTATGGACGTCTGATCTGGTTTAGGATATCGTTGGCTTGTTCGTGTCAACGGATAATATCTCCCGTGCGTGTCTTTGCGATTTACAAGAAATCCTCGGGTTCGGTGTCGTACGTTGAACTTTCTGCATACACGCGGATGCTTTTCGCGCAAACTCGCTTACAGTTTTCGAATATTAAATATAACGACAAGTGTCGACTCGTAAATGATTAACTTAATTTATTTCACATTTACGAACAATGTATGTGAGTTGATCTCGTTATGTACCTGCCGACTTTTTGTTTTATTTTCTGTCCGATCTCGATCATACACGCCTCCTCACGAATACATCTTTTTTCCTCAAGAGTCCGACTCTTTAGTTTTATATATATGTATACAACATATACATACATACATGTATATATACATGTATATATACATGTTATATACATACATACATACATATACATATGTAATGTATGTATGTAAGTATATATATATATATATATATATATATATATATATGTCCACATGTAAATATACACTATACATATTCGACAATATTATCCCTCGGAGGGGTACAAAAGTGGCGCGTTTTTACGATCAGATGGAAGCACGGAGCACAGGGCTCTGAGAAATGATGGAGTCGCCTCGGTCGCCTTCTCCTCCGTCTGGAGAAAATAAGGAGTCGGAATAAAAGAAAAAGAAGAGAAGAGAAGAAAGAAAGGAAAGAGAAGAACAAGAAGACGAGGAGGAAAACGAAGGGAAGAAGAAGGAGGGGAAGAAGGTGGCGATGGTAGTGCCAGTGGTGGTATTCAGGACTAGGGGAACGAGGCGAGGAGGAGAGAACTCGGCTCGGAGATCATCTGCCGCTATAACAGGCTGCCAGCTGGCAAAAAAGTCAAATGCGAGATTCCCTTCGCTATGCGATGCTATGTTGATGGCGTGTCGCTGCTTATTTTCAACCCGCTGCCTGCATACCTGGTTAGATCCGAGAGGGATCTCTGAAATGTTCTTGGCTCTGATCCGAAATCATATACTACTGCTTTCGTCTCTGCATGGCCGCATCTTCTCTCCTTCTCTCTTGTTCTCTCTCCCCCTCTCTCTCTCTTTCTAGTCGTTGCTCCATCTCGTGTTCGCTGTTCATGAATGTCTATCACCAACACCGACGACATCGCCAATCATATTTCCGTGCTTTCGACTCTTACACCGAACGCGAATATCTGTGCGAAAAATGAGCCAACAGTAAATTATATCCGCTTCGATGAAGGATATAAATCGACGGTATTTTTGATTTCGCAATTCCGTCTGATGTATTCATGCATTTTGAGCAAAGTAACGAGTACGTGGCATCATCTTTCCTTTCATTTTATCGAGCATCGTTCCGAGCACTACATCATTGTTGAATGTCAGCTCGAGAGTGAAATCGTACTTCCGTCGGGGAATTTGGAGGTTTCCGGACAGTAAACACGATATCCCGGTGCGCCAGTATTATTTCGTCCTGCGAATAGACAGACATAAAATCCATTTGTGATGTACGAGTATCTACGGGTTTCGGAACTGGCTCGTGTCGGGCACGTATCGTGACGCGTTTCGTGCACCGGTAGTTACCGGAAGCCCGTGAGTTGGTGCCGCACGGACAGGTACGGGGGTCGCTCTTAGAATGCAAAAACGCGTTTCACGCTGAAATTCTAACTCCTTCGGCTTGTTATACAATCTTATCGCGACTCCGCTCGCGGCGTTCCCACCCGCTTCACGTGTTTTCTCTCGCCGAGGGTGGAGGTCTAAAGCTTGCGCGAGAGGGAACGAGATGGGCGAGCGAACGGAGAAAGAGAGAGGAGAGGAGAGAACACACGGCAGCTAGTCAGGCAACCCCCGGCTTGATCCACGTTGTACCCGTGGCCCGTAAGGGGTGTCGGAAAGGGGGTTCCGAGTTGGCGGGAGGTGGAGTGCGCGGGGCACCCCCCGGCTAGGTAGTAGAAGGGGTGTCGTGATAACGTCACGCTCTGACAGAGTGCCGCTGCTATCGCGCCGCCACACGCCGGCAGAGAAACAAAATGGAACCTCCGACCGTCCGACCGACCGGCCGACCCTTCTCCCTTCGCTCCCCTTTCCTCCCTCCGAGCCTTCGTCTCTTTCTCTCGTCTCGTTCTCCGGCCGCGATTTCGACCTCGAGGAACCGTCGACGCGTCGCCGAGCAACGCGAGAAACGCGGTCGCGCGGATTACAAGAGCCATCGACGTCGGAGAAGCCGAAAAGAGAGAAAGAGAAAAGGCCGGAGAAAGAACGACGAGAGGAGGCAGGGGAGAGTCGAGTACCCACCTTTTCCAATCGTCCCGAGGCACTCGAGATTCGATTCGGGAGATTAATGATCGGACCAGAGGATCGGGACGATCCTCTCCCGAGCGCCCTCGGGCCACGAAACGGAACCCCGTTTCCCGTCCTTCCGATTCGAGGAACGAAGGACACGGAAAGGAGATCTCGTCTCGGCGAGCGAACCGCAAAAGAGATTGGGAGTACCGTTGATATATGAACGCGATCCAGCTCTGGTCTCGGTGCTTGGAGAATATTAGTTTACCTTTGGGACAAAACCGAATCGATCGCTACGTCGTCAATGACGCTTAACAAGTCGAGAGCGTGTAAAGATCGAAGCGCGCATCATTCACTCTACCTTGCTGCGAACGTATCGTTTAATCCAACGAGAATTTCCGAGCGAGGATGACAAATGTTATTTTTTCATTTGAAAATCACGAAAATATTCTACGGATATTCCATATATTCTAAACGTATGATATTTCTTTTTTCTCAAGTCGCGAGAGCAGTGGCGCTAGTTCTCGTATCGAAATGTCAAATTCAAAGCCATATCTCCGCGAGCGGAGGTTTCGGAGCAAAAAGTTACGCTTTCGTAATATACTGTAGCGGGTCGTTGATTCGCGGTCGTTTATACGCGGCGTGACAACCGCGCGTAATATCGAGTAAATCGGGGAAATTGAAACTCGGCGGTTCCGCGATATACCGTTGCACCGCGTAGGCAGGTACCTGTATATTATGGCGCGTTTGTCGCGCGCGACTACAAAAGGTGCGCGGGATTGGCGAATGCCACGTGTATGTGTATGCGTGGGTGAGAGGCGAAAGAGAGAAAGAGAGACAGAGAGGTCGGGAATCGATATGACGAGCGTTGCATACGCGGACTCCGGCAGCGGAGCACACGTCCTGCTCAAATGCACACAAGGTCACACGGGTGTCCGCACACGGAAATCCGGATCGGATCCGGTACACCGATGCGCGAATACGCCAGCTCCGGATTTTTGGCCGCCTGTGTGCGTCTGACTTTGTCTCCCTGTGCTCGCGTGCTCGCGTCCCTCTCGCGTATCGCGGCGTATATCAAAAGCCCATAATAAATAGGAGCGTCCGATATTAATTCCGTTAATTGTAAAGCTCGCTGACCGCGGGCTAAAAACCTTCGGGCCGTCCTCTGTCGAAAGGTAGGCGTTGCGAGCTCGCGTACATACGCGCGTATCGTGCGCGCGTACATTTGCCAACGTGTTGCGATACAAACTTACGTTCGTTTGAGCGTGTGTGTATGCGCGTTTACGCGGGTGCGTGTGTACGAGCTCGCTAAACGCGCGCGAAACCGACGTCGGCTAATGGTACGGAAGGGATGGTGAAAATAAAGAGGGTGGCCGGGCGGAGGCTGTAATTAAAACAGGAATGTTAATTACTCTTTGCATTACCGAAAAGCCTGTTATTGCCGGTAAACGTGCCGCGGTAGATTGACCAAAATGCAGGTGTGAAGGATATTTCGGATGTGATTCTTCATTATTTTCTCGTGCTTATTGTTAGCCAGATTTCTTCTCAGCTGAATAGCGATATTCCGATACGAAGAAGATTAATCGTTGCACAATAACGGAAACAAAGACCGTAAATAAATTCCGAAAAGAGACGTTGCTTGATAACGGAAATTGAAAATAATAAGCAAAATTAATTAAAATGTGTGGAGGATATTTCGGGCATGTCCCTTATTAGCTCGATTTCTTTTTCAAATTGAATAGCGATAGAGGAAGATATTTCGATACGGAGGAGATAATTGATCGTTGCACAATAACGCAAGCAAGGACCGTAAACCAATTCCGAGAAGAGAGGTTGCTGGGTAACAGCGATCGAAAATAATGAGACAAATTGATTCGAGTGCTGACGTGCGTGACGCTTTGTGCGCGTCCGCGTAATTCACCGGCTCGATCGGGAAACAGGAAACGTCTTATTTGCGATAATAGTCGGGCCCGTCGCGCACCGTCGTCGTTAGTTACCTACGTTCGAGCAAAGGCGATCGCGAGGAGGAGATCGGCTTCGCCGGCGAGATGGTTCCGAGGTAGAAACAATTTCTACGGTCCGGCGACGGTTCCTGGAACCGGTAGTAAACCCGCGGCGCTCTCACAATCCCGTACACCGGTCCCGCCGATATAATTTATGCCGAAGACAGACATCATACTACGCGTTCCTACGCGGTCGCGCTGAAATCATCCCGGGAGCGAGAAGCTCCTCTCCGCCGGAAGACGGCACGTCGGGTCGAGGGGCGTTGGAACGTTTAGTTGTCGTTAAAAGGTTTCGCAGTTAAATACAAAGAAGCAGATGAGACAAGGCGGTCCCGTGGGTCAGGCACCGGTTGAGGTCGAGGGGTCGTAAATACGGGTCCGACTTTCGAAGGAAAGAGAGAGAGAGAGAAAGGGAGAAAGACAACCGAAATGATTTATAGAAACTTAAATCCCCGGGGGCCGTCTCTCTCTCTTTCTCTTCCTCCCGTGCGGCGACTGTCTCATTGGGTAGCTCTCTATCTTCGACTCTATACACACGTGCGTGCCAAAACTACCGGTGTGTCTATCTATCTTTTCTCCATCAGCGAAGCGATATTACCGGTACGCGAGGACTGGAAGGCGAGAATGGTGGTCCCTCGGTCTCGGGGGAGAGGGAAAACCGCGCGTTTCTTTAGCGGGCGCTGCGCTCCATGGAATATTTAATTACAGCCTTTACAGTCGAGCGAGAAGAAAATAACGCCGGACCAACGCCGAATGGCTCCGCTCGAGAACGCACTGCTCTGTGTTTACCTCGTACTTCTAATTGCTTCGGTTGGGGCGAGTCTGCCATTACGGTGGAACGGAGATCGCGTATCTCTCTACGTCGGTACGTGTACGCGTGTGTGTGCGTGTGTGTGTGTTTGCTAGTCTGATACACGTAGTAGCCGTGGCCGAAACAAAACTCACGAGCGATAATTATTGAGCCCTCCCGCTGTTGCTGCTGGCGAGTGCGATTCCTCCGCCAGCCAAGTTTCGTCGAGATCGCCTTCTCCTGGATTCTCGAAAGACTTCGTGAGAAGGCGCGACTGCTCGATAATGGTTCGCCGATAAGTCTCCGAGTAATTGCCAGGCGGAAGAACTTGTACGCTTTATGGCGAGAGCGAGTCTATCGGCGTATTACGTGGACGCGAGTTATTTCGCCACTGTGCTAATGAACATAACGAAGTCGCAAATACGCGACACTGTAATTGCTATTTTCTTGTATCCCGAATAGTAAGGAAATTATATTTAATTGAAATACATAGAGAGAAAGAGAGAGTAACAACATGTTAAGATGCGAAACGAGTTTGACAGGCAAGCGATTAAGCCCGACGACAAGATATCGTAATCTTTCGTCTTTCAATTATGAAAAATTCGCGCAAATTCTTCATATCCTTTTTTCGCATTTACGTAAAATTAAAAATCATTTTAATTAACGAGCTATTTTGACAAAGAAAACGCGATTCCTCTATCGAAAGAGCGGCGGACGACATTGACGTGGCGCGAGTGCCCTTTTCACAACGATAGAATAATATTTCCATGGCGAGTATTAACGCAGACCTCCCTTTAAGCGTATAGGCACCTTCGTAGGTCGCAGTAACGTTGGTATTGCATGATGGTGTTGGTGAGGAAAAGGGGTACGGCCATGTTGGTGAGGTGGCCAATGGCGCGCGGAGCACCTGCCTCCCGTCTCTCGCATGTTTCGCCGGACGTGTGTGCCGACGGACCGTGTGGGCGTACGTTTCTATAGGTGTTTGCGTGCGTGTAAGGGCGCGCTCGCACGTGAGAGCAAGCGCGCGCGCGCGCCCGCGTGCGTACGCCTCGTATTCGCGTGTACGTGTGCGCGTCCGCGCGCACGCGAGCGTGCGCGCACTCCTTTATGGCGAAATTGCGTTGCAGCGTTGCCGTGGTTAGCGTGGCTCGCTCCTTCAGTCTGGACATTTTCCTGTACCCTTTCGTGTGAAAAAGAAACGAGAAAAAAGGATTTACTTTTTTCCACCGTCGCTTCCCTTCCCCCCTCCCCCCCTCTCTTTTCCCCGTGTACTTTTATTCTCACGAATAAAAATGACGTGACGGTTACAAGGGGGGGGGAAAAGGAGACAAGCTGTAATTAAAAGTATTAGCACAATACAGTGTAAGTATTTTAATGTTTCTGCGCGAAACTAATAGTGCGATTATATCGAACATGTTCCGACTAATTGCAGCCTGCGTCCAACTATCACGCCGATGATTGACATCGATGTTTCAACTATCCCCGATTATCTAGCGTTATTAATTTCCGGCGCGTCGACTAATGCGAGTGTTCGTTCGCACCTGGTAGTTAACCGCTACTCCTATACTTAGCGAGATGCGCGGATTGCATTAAAATTGCACGCGTACCCCTCGCTCGAACGATACGTCGCGCCGTCCTCTCGTTATTCAGCGCGAGATTTGCCATTCGTCCCGCTGATGATTTAAGGTTAAAAAGTAATTGACCGTAATCTCTGAGAGATCGGAAGACGCGGGATGTCAAGACGAGGCCAGCAACGACCGACGCATGTAATTATGCGCGCGATCATGCGAGCGCATATATCGAGCGATGCGTTCTCTTCTTCTTCGTACGCTCTGATATGCCGTCGCGATAATTATGCGCGACAAGCCCGAGGCGCGGAATATCGTCGTTACCTCCGCGGCGCGCACAAAAGTCTCCTCGGCGGCGAAAAAAAAGAGGAGACAAGCGGGCGCCGTCTCGATCGCGATACAAGCTCCTTGCTCCGTTCGGAATGACGAGCGGAACGAGCGTGACAAGGTCGTTTGCCGTCGACGACAATCTGCCCGGGATCGTTCTCGTGGACGCCGGTATCGCTTCGTGCCAATTACGGTCATCGCATGAAATTTATGCACCGTCCGATATATAGGTAGAGACGTACTGACATGAGAAAAGATGCCGAGCTTGGCTAAGCGATTAGATATCTCGCGATTATACGACCGGTAAAGACGATGCCGAGGAAGATGGATCGGTTGTCTTTGACCCACTTTTTTGCGACGTCGCAACGCGTGATACAAGTCGATGAGCTTCTCCCAAGATAGCTTTTCATTAGATTGATTTAATGAAATTTTGTTATATCATTAAAGATTCTTTTCATGCGTAGGTATGTCTTTTAAAGCGAAAGAGTTTTCTCTCTTTGCGTCTGACCGCACGTTCGCAACGAATTATTGTTGCTTCAGTGGCATTCGTTAGACAGCGCGACGCGGAACATTACGGTGTATCTTGAGAATAAGTTCACGCGCCGGCGCGATAATTTCTCGACCGCGCACCGGAGCTGGATCACCGGTGATTAATCGCAGTCCGACCCGTACGATAGAAATAATTCTCGCGCCGGTTCATTGTTT
The DNA here is from genome assembly GCF_025532165.1 of Camponotus vicinus. Taxonomy (NCBI): domain Eukaryota; kingdom Metazoa; phylum Arthropoda; class Insecta; order Hymenoptera; family Formicidae; genus Camponotus; species Camponotus vicinus. Next base: position 17,770,056 of record NW_028141981.1, read on the forward strand.
TTCATTTGTAGCGGCGGTTATCGCGTAATCGCGTGCACGTGAGTGTTTACGAACGTGTTGTATGATTTTCGCGAAAATCCTTCGCGTCTTTAAACTCAGGGTAAGATAGAGTAGGCCTACCTCGAGGAGAAGGCGACGCTTATACGTGGCCTCGGTAAATCGTTCTCGAAGAGAAGGAGATGGGGGAGTAGGCGGGGGAGGGAGTGAAAAAAGTAAGAGAGAAAAGAAACAATAATAAAAGGACCGACTCTCTCGGGCGGTCGGCGCGAGAGCCACAGTACCGGTTAAAATCTTCATTGCGGTCGGCCATTCTTCTCTCGGAGGTCTCTCTTCGTCCTGACTCAGATTCGTCCAGGTTCCACCTGGTGTTTTCGCGCGCGTCTCCCCCCCGTAATTCTTCGTCCCGTCCTCGGCTCTGCGGCAAAGGCGATGGACAGTACGACCTAAGGGCAATGATGCGTGCACGCGAAGGTCGACATCTTCCAGCCCCGTGCTAATGTACTTAAGGACTGGTCTTATCCGCGAGGTCCCGGCGTGGCCGCGTCTCGGTCTCGCGAATTTCCCACGGGGATCATGATTGCACGTTGGCGAAAACACCTTCCATCCTTCACCTTCGACGGCCTGCACTTTGTAGTGGCTTTGGCGATTTCCTACGACTCAGCGCGGCACACCTCCGCCGGCGGGGTTCCGCTGGAACATCTCGCAAAAACTCACCGATACTTACTCGACGATATCCTGTCGGATGGAAAGCGTCAGAATTCGTAAAACAAGTTATTTATTAATAGCTCTGGCTCTTAAGACTAATAGATCGTATCGATAATCGCATTTTGCTAGCGGGCAGTCAATCTCTTAATGAAATTTCTTTTCTGCGTCGCGAAATTATTAATAAATTAGTCTTGATTGCCAAAGATTAGATAAGAGAAATATTTCAAGTGCGAAGGTTAGTGCGAATGCATTTAATAGAAATTGAAAACGTAAATAAAAGCTTCTTGATAATGTGTATGTATGTTACATGTGCATGAGGCACTCCTAAATTATGAAGCAACTTTGAAAAGATTACATCGGAACGTGTCACTGTAGCACGGTACGTTTTCGGAAAGGGCGATGACCGAATTCATAAATTTCTCCGCATCCGACGCGAAGGCAAACACGCGTGCTGAACGCGACATCCGGGCCGGTTCAATGTTCCGGCGGCGTAAAGAAGGACGGGGGCAATTAATTGCGTATCGTATCGGAAGTGGGAGCCCGGGGCGCGAAATTGGCGCGATAACTCCTCGCGAAATCGTCACGCTGGGAAATCTCTACGTGTCGACGTGGACGAGAGCGAGTCGATGCGCGCGGGTCGCAGAACTCTGTTCTCCGAGGTTCGGTTCTCTCCTCCCCGTCCTCATGCCCTTCGTTCCCGCGCCTGGCCGCGCTCGCGTCCACCATAATAATTCCCCTGTGATTTTTATTTGGTCCCGTTTCATTGCCCGGAATGGCCTATGGGCAGCCGGTACGGTCTGTTATTAGCGTCTGGTGCTCGGCGTTATTGCCGCGCGGCTATACGCGCAGCTCTTGCGTTCTCCCTTTCTCCTTCCACTTCCGCCGTTATTCGTTCCTTCTTGCGCGTCCTTCTCGTTCCCCATCAACGGGAATGGTGGTGTATGGGGCCACGAGAAGAAGAGGGATTGGTCGGATGGGAATCCTTCCGCCGGGCTCGACGCCATATTAAAGCCCTGTACGCGGATACCGCTTGCCAAAAATGCATTCAGCTGTTGCGAGAAATTTCTTTTTCTATATTTTCAGCGTTCGACGTTTCTTCGCTTATCGATGCGGAAAAGCTCTCATTAGATGATCGTAATGTAATCCCATAAATTGCACGAGTATAATATACTTGAATTAATTTTATCAATTATGTAGCATCTGATAATTCTCACCGTCATACGCGTGAATGATTGGACAGGCGGGGAGAAGGCCAATAAAATCCGAGGCGCGCGCATCGATGAGAATCGTACTGGCTGCATCGTGTCTTACCTTTATCGCTTCATCGATCGCGTTCCTCTGAATTCCACGGTGTTCCGGCGGGGTGCCGAAAAGGAATCGCACGTCGAGAGCAAAGAATACACGAGTCTTCTTGGTAGCTACCGCGCGCGCTGCTACGAAAGACATCAGGTTTGTTTTACGGCGCGGTTAAATACGATTTAGGTTTTAATTAAACCTAACTCGGAAAGAGGAAGAAGAACGAGAAGGCCGTTCGATTCGAACACACGAAACTATATATGTACATATGTATCTTTTTTTCGCCCCTTGCACTTCCCTGTGGCCGTCATACCCTTCCCTGCCCGCATTTTTGCCTTTCCTCTTTCCATTCGATTAAAAAAATGCGCCGGCCGTGCCGGTAAACAAGCAGGATACTCGTAAAGACGGTTTATTGCCGGCGAGAGCCGGCCGACTGCTCTGCGCGCGCGCTTCTATCATGTGTTCTCTCCTTAATGCGATCGTGCGCCATGCCGTTCGCCGCCGTGGCGAACGCGTGATTGATGCCGAGGTATTGAACGATCATCGGCCATAATTTTCAGACGGTCGGCAAACGGGATTGCACCGAGCCCGCCGGCACCGCTACACGAGAGCGAACCGATCGGCCGAAACCCCAAAGCACATTTTTTCTTCATGGAGTTGCGGGAATATTATTACGTTTAACTCTACATTGCATGCAAATTTCATTCGCGCTAAAGTAAAGATCCAACGAAACGGGAAATTCTTTTTCATCTATAATTTAAATTGAATCACGATTAATTAATTTTATCCCCGGTGTGCTTTTTTAAAATACACTCGAATTATAACTAAAAACGAAAATCAAATGTACAAGTTTTACGCAATTTCGAATTTAAAGTTGGATTTTTAACCAAAGCTGGTGGTTTCGGTCGACGGAAGGGGAGGACGGTTGGTTGGAAGCGCGAGGTGACCGCAGGCATAGAGAGCCGGGGTTTGGCGTAATGCGCGCGTATGACGTGTGCGGATAATTGCAGTAGTTGCAGCCACGATCGTGCAGTCGTGGCAGCAGCGAGTGAGCGAGCGGTGGCGCTGGCTGCCTACTAGTTGGTTGGGGTTGCGGTGGCAAAGGGTGTCACCGGTCGACCCTCCCTCCGCTACCTCTACCTACCTACCTACCTACCTACCTATCTACCTACCTACCTACCTACCTACCTACCTACCCGTCCTTCCCTTTTGCACCACTAATCAAATTCAAATGCATATACCTAGCAGCCAGTGCACACATTCGTGCCGTTGATGAAATTATGGTCGACTGCACTCTGCACCGGTGCGGTGTGGCAGGCGCGGTGGCTCCCGCGCGTCAGCGACTACGTCGAGTTATAGTCGCGCGATCGGAAAAGATCGCCGATGTCGATGCGCGTCGTGCCATATTCGAATAATGCAAGTGAACATTAGCGATGTTGATGGAATTTCTAAGTAATTCGAGACACGTTCATCTGAGTTTAAATCTAAATTACTTTGAAATCTAACACACATCTGGGAGGAAAAAAAAGATTGCGACTATATATATAACGATATATACGAGGATAAGAGAAATTTCATTAAAAATAAACGCGTGGGACGATTATAGATACTACTTACTTTTAACGAAATTGTTTCTTGCTCATTTATATAACGACTTGGCAAAGTTTCGAGTGGTATACGGGGAATATAAACTTTTAAAGCGTGAGAGGAACCGGGACGAAAGTGTGTCGAGACGAGGCATCGATCACGCGCTCATTGAAGGATCTTTGAGGGAGGCAAGGCGGAGATAGATATATCTGCGAGGAGCAGGGGAAGCGTATCGTTCACGATATCCCGTCCATCCGAAGCCTGGCATGGCAACGCACGGTGCAGTGATGCACATAATGGGCGGGATGTGCACTTGCCGCGGGAGCCAATTATTCGATACGGCGGCTGGTAGATTCGCTATACGTGCCGCCGCTATCTCCTGCACGCATCGCGTATAGGCCTCTGGCAAAGTCTTTCCTTTCCATCCTTCGATTTTACTTCTTGCACGCGTGTTTCTGATTTTCTTTGTCTTCATCGGGAAGACTCGAACAGAAACAATTCATTAGATGAAGACAATAGAAACTGTGAGAAACGCAAACAAAATAATGAAATTATTCCACGATGAAGTCTTATTAAATGTGAAATGATTATTACAATAATGATAAAAAGTATATAAGATTTAAAAAATTAGGAAAATTATATTAGGTCAAGTAATAATACTCTTAAAGTAAGTCGAGGTCTTTAAGAAATCCGAGTTGAAGCCAAATCGAGCACCTAGACGGAATGCCATTATAATATCAAATAGCGAATCGAGTATTTCTCCCCATCGACGCGTCAGGTGGATGTCGCGACGATGTCTCGCCGCAGGGGTAACAATGCTAAAATCCTTCAATTGTATTGAAATCCTGGCGAACAAATGTGCGACCAAATTCATCAATAAATCTACAAGTCAACCAGCTCGCCGCGTCACGTCGACAGGGCTTCACCGTGCGCGTGTTTACGTGTAAAACGTTGATGTGTGCGTGTACGAGATAAGGAACGCATTAAAATGCAGCCCCGTGTCTCGCGAGACATCTTCGCACCCCTACAATGCGGTTTCTCACGCGAGCGGGACGGTGACGATAGGCACCATTTTCGAAATCAATGTCAATACTTTTTTAAAACATGGAGAAATTATATGATTTCCTTTTTTTGCCATATAATATTAGTAAGAAAAGAAAATATTTGTTCGAGTTTTGCTTTTTTTACTACACATACAAGAGATAGAATTAAGAATTATCATAAATTTTTGGATTTAATAGAGAGTAAAATATAACATACACACATGTACGTGGGAGTAAATTATTTTTAATTCTACACAAAATCATTATATATATATTATCATTATTTATAAAATATAAAGTTTAAATTTAAAAATAATTTATATTTTATTAGTAATTTATTAAAAATGAACGAAAGCGTACACATACTACACACAAATATAGTTTTTCATGTCGAAAATAGTAGAGTGGAGAAAACGGTTTTATGAGTCACGTTCAACTACTTAACGTAACGGTTTCGATCTGTCCCAGGCGATCTGCTCTCATCGTTTTACAAGCGTTTCATGTTATCGTGGAAAAAGTAACGGAGGGCCGGCGATAGTCGACCCTCCGACGCGTCCTGCAGGTCACCCACGGTATCCCGCGGGATACCGCGGCCGATCGTTTCCTAAGAGCTGCTTATGCAACTTTGATGAAGCTCTCCCGATTCTCGACGCGGCTGCTCTCTCTCGCTTTCTCTCTCTTTCCGTCTCTCTCTACTTCTATACGTGTATTGATACGCGCGATTCAGGATAGCGTACTTATACGCGCCCATCTATCTGAGGTATTTCCAATCATTGTAAAACCCCGACAGACACATCGGGTCGTAAACCGATCGGGAAAACGATATAGAGAGTTTGCTTGCGTATTACGTGTACCGGGTGTCCGTGGCTATATACATGCATAATGCAAAATATAAAAGGAAGCAGAGGGGCGTCTGCGTGCGCGAGATCGTAGAGGAGAAGGGAACGGGGAGGGAGTGATGTGTTATCTGAAAATGGTTTTAGAAGGGCGACGTATCCCTCGGTGTACATAAAATCGCCGAGACACTGAGATCTCCGCGTGGCGGGATACGTGAAAAGATCTCGCGGTACGCCCGGCAAATGCGAAATCCCGGAATATAATCTCTCTGTTGTATGTCTTTTTCGTGGCCTCCCTTCCTCAATCTCCGTGGCCAACAATCGGTCCTCACGGACGCGTAAAACTCCTTGAGACGGTCGTACGATCCCCGCGAAATTGGTTTTATACGAGATGATGGTGGATCGCCCACGCTCTCGGAAAATGCCTCGCGCATCACTTGCGAATAGTCATCGTTATGTATAAAAGCGAGGAAACAGTATTCTCTCTTAAATGCAAAGCTAAAAAGAAAATAAGATGCTTATTTTACGATTGTCATATGATTATATTTACGATATTATATAATTATATATTTTAAATAAGATAATTATTATACTTAATTAATTCTAATTTTCTTTTTGAAAGATGACAAACTTTAAAGTTAAATATTTATTCGAAGAGAGAAGAAAAAATAATCCTGTAAAACTTGGTACATGTATCAATCATGATCTTTTCCCACGACAAGGCACGTTTATGCGCGCGAGAGATTGCGAAACATTCATGCAGTTTTTCATCGAGAAGCAAGAGGATATTCAGGATTTTCAAGGAACGTACTAACGAACGTGTCGATAATCGCGGCAAGAAATGCAATACACTTTTGAGAATTGAGATTCATTTTTTGCGATCGCGATCGACATCGTTACGCTGTTCTATAGAATCCTACAATGTTAAATCTTTTGCGGTTTGAATATCGTCGCGCGCAAAAAGATTTCATTCTTTCGTCTCTCTCTCTCTCGTATTCTTTATCAGACTCGTGAATCTTGACGATCGGATGTCATTAACGGTCTGAATTTGATCGTGTCGGGTAACGTTAGCTATTGCCCGTTATAATTAACTTTTTTTTGCGCGCCCGCCTTCGGAATTGGAGTTCGCGATTAATCCTTTTTTTAGGAGGCGCGCGACATTCGCAGTTTAATGCGTCGATGGCGCATTCCTGTCTCACGTGTGGTCGCGGCGGGCCTAATAGGCTCGATTACTTTCGCCGGTCTCTTTTGCTCTCTCGCTTATTACCGGTATGATAAAATCCCCGTGAAAGACGGTCCGCAACCAGTTTTTCTCTGACACCGGTCGTATTTTTGCATGTAATCGCGGCAACGTAATTTTCCGCGGCACTCATCCCTATTCGTATCATCTTGCAATCGAACGCGTATAATTAAAAGTGCCCCCGTCCCCTCCCCCTTCTTCTCGCTTATTTGCGTCCGAGCCCACACACGCTCGTGTTTTTTGTCCGTCAAGCTTTTTTCGCTCCTCCAGACTGACGTCTGCCGCGTATTTTCGTACGCGTTACGCCCTGACATTCGCTAAAACCGCATTTATACAGTTCACTGACAAACTTTTCGACGTGAGAAGGCGGAAAGGGGGGAGGAGGGAGAGGAAGGAGAAAACGGTAGACGAGGGCAGCTGTCTCAGACATGTTCGAGAAACAATCGATGGCTTTTAAACAGGAAGCATACGCGTTTTCTATGGGGTCGACGTTATCGGTACGAAAACGCGCTCGCGTTTCGTAAAAGGACGACTTGTCTCGTGTCCTCCGTTTCCTTCGTTTCTCGCTTCCTGCCTGTGAATAAGCCGGGGTTACACCCTCCGGCTGCCGCGAGACACCCTCCGTCAAAGCACAAAGCTCGCTGACTCGTCGTCTCACGATGCCGGAAAGCTCGGCGTTACTCTTTCGCCGTGTCTCCATTTCTCTCTTTCTCGCACTTTCTCTCTCTCTCTTTCTTTCGCAGTTGCTATTCTCATACTATTCTCTCATTTGCACGTGACGACCGCATCATATGCTTTGATTTACGTCGCCACTCCTTACTTGCTGTTTTTTTCGAACGTACACTACATCTTGCATTTTACACAAAGAAGGCGTCATGTATATTTAGCGAAATTTGCCGAGCGGTTATAATTTGAATCTTAAGAAAGATGCGGTATAAAAAATACTTGTGTAACAGGCAAATTTATAATAAAATTGTAATCCTCTTCAGATGTTAAGGTATATAATGTCGATGGAAAAAAATTCCTCAACTGCAATAATTTCAATTTTTCTTTGATAATAGAAATTATTACATTTATAATTGATTTCGATTTAATATAAAATTTCGCGAATGCACCATTATTATGCCACGATATTGCTTCACCACCACGATTTATCATTGCTACTTTGCGATTACATTTTACGTAATTTATCGCATGACTCGTCGCGTAACTCGTAATGATAGTACACGTCAAAAGTTCTTTTTATCGCGCGAGATGTTTCGAGATTAATTATTCAACCTCGCGCGTTCGCGATGTGAATCGCGCCTCCCGATTGATGACCGGTCGCGAAAAAGAGCCGGGTTCGGTATCGGAATTGCGAAACTATTTGCCCCATATCGGCGAGAACGCGCGCAAGCATCGTAATTTATCTCGCCTTGTATCTCTCTTTCTCTCCATCTCCCGGCGTTGCGAAAGATCGCGCGTATCTGTTTCTCGAGTTACACGGATTATACCGGAACGTATCTACCTCGCCAGAAGAAAATGCGCGTTCTGTCCTCGCAGAAATTAGCATACCGGTTTATTAATTACAACACGGACTCCCTTTTCCTCCCGCATGTGCCTGTTTCTTCTCTTTGCACGCGAGCCGCGAGTCGGACACTCGTACTCGGAGATTCGTTCTCGATTCCCAACGCGTCTCGTTGATGCTGCTGCAGGAACGAGCCATGGATCCTTTTTCTCCTTTCTTCTTGCCAACATAAATCTCTCTTCGTCCTTCGCGCGCGACAGTTTTTTCAGCATGCCGACCATGCACGCAACTGGGTGGGTTGTTATCAAGCGAGAGTTTCGTCGCGCATCATTATCATGCTCAACGAGAGGGAAGTAACAGGAAACGTATCTTCGTTGCGCATTCGTCGCGGACAAGAGGAAAGGAAGAGTCGAGAGCCATGCGATTCGTTATGTTAAAATAGTGTTCGCGTTGATTATGAAAAAATTCTTCTAGCAATTTGTCTCAACGTGCAACACATCGAACCATCTTCTAAAGTAAAGGAGTATCGCACAATTTCTCGATTTATCGTACATCGTTACAGCATTGGCTTTACGTTAAAATGCTCATCAATATTCAGCACCGAGCAATTTTCGAATAATTTGTTTTCCTTTCTGTTTCAGGTAAGTACGGAGCGTTCAATTCCCGACTGAATTGCCCGCGGGGGGTACGTAGGTATCGAATTTCGCATCGGGAACGTAAGTAAGTATGCATGTACACGAGAGAGAGAGAGCGCAATGGCCGTAGTTCGGTCCGGAGAATACGGCGGATCGCCGATGCGAAAAGTAATCGGGACGCCCTCGCAAATCCCAGCTCGATCTCTCGCGCAAGGATTGCTGCGTGGCGCCGTTTTCTTCCTTCAACCCGGAGCCCGGTTCTCTCCGTCTCCCGTCGTGAATCTCCCTATATCCGAATGCAATCTAGAACGCATTTTGCGGGCGTCCTGCAGGACGTATACATCTCCCGGCGTATTATGGAATAGAATGGAAGGAAAACGGGATGTAGAAACTGGGTGGAAAGAGTAGGCCTCGGAGGCCCATAACCCCATCAGGGCTCGTCCCAAGGGCGGCATAACCCGCCACCCTCTCCCGCCCCCTCGGCTCGGCCACGGATTCGTAACCTCTCGATCCTGCGGTCCTGCGGTCTCGACCGAGAGCCCACAGGAGTCTTTCACCGCTGCTGCTTCTTCGACTTTTTCGTCTCGTCTCACGAAAACCCACGACACCCTCTTCGCTCGCGGGGATTGAAAACAGGCCGTAGTTACCCACCAGAGACCGGCGGATACGAGGAAGCACGGTGAACGGAATGAATTTTCGTCCTTTCGGGCTCAGTTCTTTCCGGGAAGTCGTTATATTGATTCGCCATTTTCTACCGTGTATAGAAAAATTTATTTTTTTCCGCGAGAGTTGATCCTTCGTGAATAATACGATGCGAGTCGTTTCAAGTATAGACGTACGTACGTCATAATTTCGACGACTTAATGCGTCATCGCGTGAATTTTTAAGGAGCTTTTACTGCGCGAGAATAAATCGAGTTTTCGATGTTGGAAAACAGCGAGATAATGCTATCGATATCCTAGGGTTCAGCCATCTCCTAAAGTATTCACGAGTCACGAAGTGAAACAAAAGACGGTCCACCGCCACCGCGGATAAAGACACGGAGACCGCCGTTAACTTACTTACCCTTCTCGCTTCTTCTCTCTCGCTTTCTCGCTCCTTACGACCTTCGCGGCTCCTCGGTAAAACGAAAGACATATAGACGACCGCCTCAGGGCCGCCAAACCCCGATAATGGAGGCCGCTAATAAATTCACCCGTTAATATAAAATAATCGTTAAATGCACTTAGGACATACTTACGGTGCCGCTGGCAACAGACAACGCTATCTTTTTTTATTGAAACCACTTCGTCGCGGTATCATCGGCTTTTCACAGACTCGGATGTGTCTTGTATGCCAACTTGGTGGGAGGAAGAAACATTATTATTAAAATGCTATTTGACACGTTGATTGAAATTCAGATTTTTCACTTTGAAAATTTCATAACTTATTTTAAAGAATTAAGAGTTTGTATTTTTACTTTTACAAGTGTGGCAAAGGATTCTTTCACGTTGAATACTTATTAATAATCTTTTTATTAAAATTTAAGTGAATTTGATAAATTTAATATTACACCGCGATTTGTTGATTTCTCGGTTAATGAGCAAGTACTTGACGTCACGGGAGAGAATACATTTCCTCGACATTTCCTGTACGTATCGACTGACGTTATCCTCGGTACGATATATACTGCTCCAGCGTTATCCTGACGTTACTGTTCCGGCGTCCACATAATCCTACGGATACTACGGTAACCGGAAAATATGAATATCGTTCACGACATGGACAGGTGTCGTAGATGCATACAAGATGGATAAAAGTTTATGCATGTACTCGTTACCGAAAGTAAAATTTTGTATTTACTTTTGAAAAGAATTAAAGATTAAATTTTTTATATTAATTATTAATTATTAATACTATATATATAACATATTCTCGAATTTCTCTCTTTCTCTCTATGCGTAGTAAAATAATTAAAAATAGATTCAATATGTGAATATAATTTTTCGCAAATGATAAAAACAATTTATTTATGATAATATTTTCATATTATTTCTTAATAAATTTTTTAAAAATTTATTCCTTGAACGCGCGTCAACATTGGGAACACTGCCGAGATTTTCACATTAATTTCCTGTGGATAATTTCATGCCAAAGTTGCGTTCTCGCAGGTGATAGCGCCTCTCGCAGGATACAAGTACGACGTTCGAAAGGAAGCGTCGCCTCCCCGTCAAAGTTAATCCCTCCCATGTCTCAGATCGATCGACGATGCCGCGAATGCCGAGAGCGTAATTCAGGAATTCGTAACTTTATCCCTTTCACGTGTTCCCCGTTGTCGGGAAACTCCGCGTGCTAAGTAATTTCCGGATGACGATGATATATACAGGATGACGCCGCCGAGAAAAGTTTACGCGCGAACAAAGTCCGCGAGAAAAAACATGCGCCATGTAATTATTATGTGGCGTAAACAAAACGAATGGCTGCAAGCACGTAATGGAGAAGCATTTTCCGCCTAAGCGCAGTTTTATTAAGTCGCTAGGGCACAAACGAGAGAGAGAAAGAGAGAGGGAGAGAGACAGGGAAAATAAGATTATAAGTTGCTCGACGTATTATGATTGACGACAAAAAACATTCACGCGTATTACTCCGCGCTTCGCGTTTACGCATTTATTCATACCACTGCACAGAGACTACAAAGAAAAAAAAAGATATTTATGCCCGTTTCCGCAATTACGCATATCAAGACGTTCTCGCACGCTTGTATTGTGCTCAGGTAATCAAACGGAACAAACGTGATGATAATACCGCGAGTTCATGGGACCGTAAAGAGGCGTAAAGATGGGTCGAAAGAGAGAGAGAGAGAGAGAGAGAGAGAGAGAGAGAGAGAGAGAGAGAGAGAGAGAGAGAGAGAGAGAGAGAGAGAAAGGAATGAAGACGCTGGAATAACGAGAGAAAACGCGAGAGAGAGAGAGAGGGGGATGAAGAAAGGATCTCGATTCGCGCCTCATTGCCGTCTAAGCGAGAGCTATATCTCTTTGTGGAAACACGAACCATGCATCTCCCATCTTCACCCCGTTCATCTCCCGCGATCTCCTGGAAGGGCCTCTCTAACGAACTCGACGTCCACTTAGGGGCCCTGAAAGGATGCTCCGTAACGAGCCGCGTATCCCACCCCCGCGAAATTCGAACTCGGCGACTCACGCCCGCGGGCCGACGACGTACAACGCCTACGTACGTCGCTCTCTCGTGCGCGATGTACAATATATTATATACATATATATACGCACAGGGGTGACCCAATATTTTAATAAAGTGCGCGCGGCCACCAGATCCGTAACTAACCGACTAAACCGTAACGAGAGAGAAACTCGCGAGAGTCAGCGGGAGGGAGACGCGAAACGCGAGAGAGAGCGAGAGGGGAAAAACTCTCTCCGCAGGCACCGTCGCGTCGTGATGTACGGGCAATCAGCCGCATTAATGCACCGCATGCGTGTGTACCGCGTGCTCCTATAAACCGTATTTATAACACATCGTATCGTAATATATTCCCGAGTGTTGCGCGGGGTGCGCTTCGCGCGTATCGAAACCGGACTCCGTGAAAAAGATGACGGGGAGGAAGGGGATTCTGAAAACTAACCGATCACACCGTGGTGCGTCGATTATGTAAAACGTTCTCCGAGATTGCTGCGAGATAAGATTCTCTCCCGTTTAAAGCGGACTTCGTTTACGAGCGCATGATGTCTCGCAGTTACTCTTCTCGAATTATTATATGTTATCGCTGCGCGTCGCCTCTCTTTCTACTCGGTTAAAAATAAAATATCTGCTACACATTGTTATATACACCGCACACTGACGCAACCTTGTAAAGTATTCGCACGAGCCGCTTATTGGCTTTATGAATCACGAGCGCGAAAAAAAATCTCAGCTTCCAATTTATCGCGTACAACATGGTTGCACGCGAAGCGCACTTGTAACGATTAAAAATCAGCGTTATTTATCGTATAACTTTGTTGTCGCTAATACGCATATGCAATTCTCGCGTGATTCATACGTAGCGCTCTCAGGTTATTCCCAAAGTAACAAAAAGTAACAAAAATTACGCAATCAAAAATATATCAAAAAACTTATAAAGAGTGAAATCTTTCGGAAATCTAAGGAGCATAAGATCGATCATATAACGAAAAAAAAAATAAAAATTAATAATTAGAAATATCGCGCGAGTCGAAGGTATTTTTAGAAATCCGCAAAGGTATTTTGAAAAAGCAAAACCGATGTATATGTTACATAATATAGCACGACTACACGCAGCCACGTGGCTGCTATCGTCATGTGTAACGCTAATCAGAGCGAATCACGTCGTATCGCGCTCTCGCGCCGTATCATGGCGGTGCAGTAAAGAGATATAGCGCAGACGGGGATAGTGATGACGATGAGTGAAAGCAATGTATCCGTGCGATACAGAGGGAGAGAGCCGAGCCATTATTATTCATATATTCCGTATCATGTTTGTTCGTACAAATCTACAGCGCGTGCCCGCGAGCCGTAACAGCTTGACATGCATCCCTGTAAAATAGTTGCAGGTAACCATTTTGGTTGCTAGTCGGGTCGACGTATTGTATTTTCGCGCGCGATCTCTCACGTTGGAAACGCTATTCTTTAATAAACTAGTAGTTGGTTTAATGAATTTACTGCAGAGAAAGTACTTCAAAAGCGACAGACACGCTATGTCACGCGAATTGTATTAATACTAACAACGTTTTCATTCAGCTTTTCAGAAAGAGCTCTTCTTCAGTGTCTCACTTGTGCACTTTGTGCACTTGTGAACTATCACAAATTTTTAACTGCAATTTACTCAAGTATACTTTGTCATATCGAGTATAATTATTATCGTATCGTTTCATCCATGTGTATAATTTTCCAAATTGCAAGAGCTTGCTGCATCCTTGCTTTTTATCGCTAATTGTTGCTACGCGAGAAGTCGCATTGCCATACGATAGATAAGTGCATCCGCGCAATGCAGTTTCGCTGCGAGATCAGGTATGGCATGCACGAGGAGGTCGTGCCCAGCGGTAATTGCCGTAGAAAATCTGGACCATAGGGCGGATCGCTCGCACGATTCTCTCATTCCCTTCTCTCCCTTTTCTCTGTACATATATACTTTACTGGCCTTTATTTCGCGTTTGATTCCCGGCAACGAAGTTAGCGATTACGACTGATCGACCCTGGGGGGTCAAGTATCAAAATTGCACTGTGCAATCTTTACGGGAATAATAAGTGTATACATTGATCATCCTCCTCCATTTTGTTTATCACAACTACCTATTATGTAAAATTACGTTATACGTGTATTACGAATTTAGGTTTTTGTCGAAAGTAAAAATGTATAGATGTCGATTCGTTTCGGTCACGTGAAGGCAAATAAACGCGAGTCGACATTAACGAGAACACCTGCTTCCTACATAATTCTTTATCCAGGTGCGACTCTAATAAATTGAGGTAGATGCGGGAACTGAGTATCTTAGATCATCAATGTACAGGCTCGCACTACTCGTGTCTCCGTAGACTTTCAACACGCGGCTGAATTACTGCGCGCTTAGCATGGCACAGAGTGACCTATATACGCTTGGTGGCGCAAATATACGCTGTGTTCTGTCTTTCTTCGATACCTCATAAATGTATGACGAGGGATCTTATTTTTGGTACGAGATAAAACGTAGAGATGACAATATTACATCGTAAGATTTTCGAGAAAATAACGTTAAAAATTTAACGCTTTATCTTTTTTTTAGAGATACATAAATCATGATAAATTAATTCTCTCGAGACGTTAAAATTTATAATATCTGATACAAAATATAATTCTGTCAACGTTATTTCTTTTTATTCTATTTTCGCGTGTCATTTTCCCACATTTAAAAGCAAATGTGGATCGGAACGCGCGCTCGTTTGCAAGCCACTAACCGAGAGATGCTAATCTAGAGTCGGGCACGTTACTCCGGACGTTCCGAGGTTTCCGAGGCGACACTTTCCGTGGTTTCCGTGTCTGGCGAGATTCTCACGCGCGCGAGCGTCTCTTAAGTCTTAAGTCACGCGTCTTGACTCTGATCTTCATCAACCGACACGTCGCGTCGGTTCGTCGCCGTCCAACAGTGCGGCGTGGCGTTTTACGCGTACGTGTATGCGTATAAGTGCGTGCCATGCAAATTTCTGCGTGGGGGTCTTTGTTGGGTCGAAGGATACGCGTTACGTTGTACACCGGTCTTCCGGTCTCGCCGGCAGATAAATAATGGTAACGCGACTCGACGCGATTCCGTCTACCGCGATTCTCTTCGTCTTGTTTGCATAACCAGCCATATTGGTGAACCGCTTCATTCTCCGTGGTTAATGTATTCCGACCACGACTGCGCGTTTAACAAAATCGAGATTGGCCTTCGCTTCTTCTTCGAAGCATTTTTTTTATTTAAACGCGATGGAAGGATAATAAATTTGCACGATAAATGATATATATATTTTTTTCTATCAATTTATATTCTTCTCGGGGGATCATATACTTAATTTTCATAGATCGCACTTTCAAAAATTGCCAACCTACAGTAGCGATAATATATGACCCGAATACAACGGAGAGAGAATTTATCGCTACATCTGCTAATGGTTTTGCAATGACCATTTTTCATTATACACTCATTATCTCTGTTACCTATTAATGTTCCAGTTGCGACATACGCTGAATCATTCGCTCGAATGTACGTTGCACCTCGATCGGTTCGGGAATTTTGGAATTTTTAATTTAGCTCATTCGTTACATCGTTTTCCCCGCGGCTTTAATTAACCCACTTTATATTGCTCGTATCGAAATTACGTACGTATTCATGCATTATGCACCTGGTGGTCCTTGAAATCGTCCGTACTCGGTAGTTTATTGCTGCTGCGATAAACTACCAACGAGAATTCGAAATAAATCTATTACGCACAACGTATATGTGATATAAAAATTTGTCTTTAATAAACATTCAACATTCGAACGCGTAATATTTATTTGCAAGAACGTTACTGTGTGAAAATACAGCATATTACTCGACGGTAAAATCGCTGAAAATTACGCGAAACTTATTATCCGATCGTGACTTGAACCAGTCGCATTTTCCACCATCTCTCTCTCCTTTACTCGGTGCAGCACGTCTCGCTTGTTCCATTCATTTTTCCCTGGTCAACGACGTCCATCTCGATTCTACTTTGTAGCACGATGGAGACCGCGCGCTCATACCGTCCGCTTTTTTCTCAAATCCTTTGTAGGAGCGGCGCCGCGGATTCTTACGTGTACGATCACTTCTTTTCGCGCTAACGTTTTATCCGAGGAATGTGCGGTAATACCGGTATACCACGGTAATCGATACATAACTTCTCCGAGCGAGAAGCTCCGCGACAATCCGACATTCGAATGAAGTCACGATACAGTAATTAACCCGTTGTGCTTTCGACAATCTCTCGTGTTGTCTATTAATTCGCGCACAAGTGCATGGTGTGTGTACTCGGAGAAAGATTTCAAAGCGTGTTCCCCTGCCAGCGTCATTGCAAAAACGCGTAGGAACAATCTCAGGCTCGACGCGGCGAACTCTGAGAGAGAGAACCCAGAATGAGTACATAAACAACACTCTCGAGTGGCACGGCGGGACGCGCTAATGACCGGGATATTAAATAACGATAATGATGCCGTCAACGGGTCTCCTTTTTGCCCCCCGAATCGCCCACGACGATGACGACGACGACGACGACGACGATGCTCTTCGCGAGAGGAAGACGAGGCGCGGTGGACGACGCTCGATGGCGCCGGTGAAATTTTACCAACTTAATTGACCGCGACGGACGGATCCGCGAAATGATCGACTTCCTTTTGCGATGCGCGCCCGTGATTCCTTCTTACCTTTTCGCGGCCTTTGTTTCTTAACGGATGGAACGACGCTCCCGCGCCATTGTCGAGCCGCGATCGATCGCGTGCGAACCAACGCAGGTCGAAAACTAACACTGTCGAATTTATAATTTATGCCATCGGGCGAGATGAGGGGAACGACCTGTAAATTACGCACACTTATACATTTCCTTGTCTTACGAAATGAAGAATTTCTGACAACGTGAGGAAACAGTGTCTTAACGGGTCTCTTAATCGGCCTCGTCGTAATCCGATTCGAGATCAAGCAACGAAATTTAATTCTCCATTATTCGTTAGATTATGTCTGGAAATTTAATTCTGTGAAAATCTACTGGCGCGGTGCTATGAAATAATTGGCGAATGTTATTCCGAAATTCTGTAATTTTCAATTACTACAATCTACAATTCTTACATGTCCTTAAGTTTCAATATAATTGATCGATTTTAAAATATTTGGATCGCATTAAAATATTCGAACATTTAACCGCGATTCAAATGGATATATCGCATTTGCGAAAATCCCGCGATATCACGATATATTCGACGTGGTGTATAAATTTCAATACTTACCGGCCAGCGATCCGCCGCAATAACCATTTGAAATATGTTCTTCGTACTGGAAAATATGCTTGATTGAGTAAAGTTAATTTATTCCGTACTAAAAAAAAAGTATTTTTGGCGCGTTAACGATAAAAGGGCGTGGACATGGCTCCATGGTTATTCGGCGGGAATAGGTTTCATTCGGAGTGATCGACTGGGCGCACGGGAATGCCGATAAACGCATTATTACGGCGATGAAAATCACCGGCGCAACGGGCTGTTTGTATCGCGCCGATACGCCGCCGGTGCGATGCGGCCGTGGGGCCGGTTCGTAAAATCCAATGAGCTGTCATTTTTATGCCACGCGCGATGCGCACCACCCGGAAACGTTTGACGTTGCACGTAGTAAAATCTGGCCGGAGCCATCAAAAGTGTACAAGGTAAACACGCGCGCATCACCATTGCGGAATTTTGTAATTCCAATTCGCTATCGGGAGTCCTGATTACCTTTATTGTCGGCGCATCTACTTCATATTAATTCGCTTAAAAACGTAACGCGTAATTAACCGATATCGACGCGAATTGATATTACATCATCTTTGAAAAACGCATTTTATTTACGTCACGAAAGTATCTCGTAAATAATGATAAGTTTGAATGTTTTTGCGAAATTAATATATCTTCTTTTTGTTACCCCTCTTCTTTTCCAGAGGCATAATGCCATCGAGATTTCAATCTCGGTTATATATTACCGTTCTATATTCAGGTTCGCGTTTTTGATGACCTCGCGCGGGCGATCGTCTATGAAGATCTCGAGGCGCCGCCTGAAGCACTGACAATCACCTGTCCGAACAGACTCGCGTTGCATCCACCATTGGCCACGCTGCACCGTACACCGTGATGTACAGGTGCAACGTTACGGCTTACGCTCAGCCTGATGGATCAATTGTCCGGCATAGAATGCGTACGACTTCGTTTATCGCGTTTCGACCGGAAGTTGCCATTTGTCACGGACGAAGGCGACGTCGGGCATGCCAAGCGGTGCCCCCGAGATTCTCGATAAGATGATGCGCGTCGATTAAGAATTGTAACGAGCTACATTTGGAAATGTGTTCAACAAGATTGGTTGATCGTGAGATTCGTTAAAGTGAGAGAATATTCGAATCAGAATCATTTTATCTTATTGGGAAACACATTGTACATCTTATTAATTCCCGAAGAATTTAGATGAATTTTGGATACGGAAAGAATTTTACGATATAGTCACAAGTTTGTAATGATTGTAATCTCGTTCATCGAGTGCCGCGCGAATTGTCGATGAGTCAACGCAGAAAAATATTTGCCGCTCGAGAGAGCGGCGAAAAAGTTTATTATCGATATTATGCCATAATGGGTACACGCGTTCGCGTTGTTGCTGGCTATCGCGCGTTTAGTGCTTTCATTCTGTTACGACGTGGAAAAGCGTCGGGCGTGTATTTTTTCCTATTTTTCGTTCCTCCCTTTATTTATTTATTTATTTTTTTTTTTGAAAAAAAATTCCGCGTTGCGCAAATATCGCGTCAGATGCCAACGTATCGCGGAAAAAAGTTCTGCACATTCGGAAATGGACGCCTGGCGAAATGCGCAGCGACGAAATACGTCGGACTTACCTGTGATGGCAAAATACCTCCAATAGGCGTTGTGTCTACGTGTATATATGAAAAACAAAAAAAGCAGGATTTTAAAAATACATAGATTTTATTTATAGCCTAGGGGATACTCGTTTGTTGATATTTATTGCCGTACACCGGTAAGCTTTAAAAATGCATTTTGATACGTACGTGAAACAGAGAAAGAGAGAGAGAAAAAGAGAAAGAGAGAGAGAGAGGGGAATTTGTTCCTATTTGTTTGAAAGCGTTATGCACCTGTCAATGGGTCGGCTGCCATACGTATGTTCGCCCGGAACGAGCGGTCAACACTTTTCTCCGCGTGCATCACGATCTGTTCCATCCGATCGCGTCAATCACTCAAACTCTTCGACGCGCGGGTTATCGATGCACCACCGCCACCATCACCGCCGCCACCAGCACCACCATCTCGCCACCGCCGTCGACACCGCTACCC
Organism: Camponotus vicinus; assembly: GCF_025532165.1. NCBI lineage: Eukaryota > Metazoa > Arthropoda > Insecta > Hymenoptera > Formicidae > Camponotus > Camponotus vicinus. The sequence continues at coordinate 17,789,457 of NW_028141981.1, forward strand.
CCGTCGCGCTGCAATCGGCCATTCGTCCGTGCAGCAACCTCCGTCAATTCGTCCGCACCTCTCTGACTGACGTCCTCATTATGAATATTGTATTTTATGATTGCGAATGTCGACCGCGCGGTGCTTTATGCTCGGCGGGAAAAGTGATTTACCTCGCGGGATATAAAGAAAATCTCGTTAAATCAATGCGTGCCCCGAACAGCTGTTAATTACATTTTTGGACGCGATTCTCGACGGTATCGACAAACACTTTTGACGTGCCGCTATAAAATCGCGGCCAATATCGATTGTGTGTCTAAAAAATTATTTCGCGAATAATTCCGCGTGCGAATATTTAGAAATTTATTTTAGCCGCGTTTGAAAAATTCGACACGCAAAATTATCCCTGTATCGAATGTCATCTCTTACGATGACGTTCCATACACGGAGAAGTACAGCGTTATCGCTTTCGATCGCGTTCACGATGGATCGTGTTACACTGTAATATTTTTATGGGGACTGATGGGCGCTACTTTCCACCGGTGTTGTGCCGGTGATACCGATCATCGAGGACGTGCGTGCAATTTGCATAATTCCGTTCGCCGTTCGTTAGGGCACACGCGTCTCTTATCACGAACATTTTACGATTCACGCGATAACAAGAATAGGCTAAATTAGGTTCGTGCGATATTTTCACAGTATATTACTTATCGTTAATTAAACACATTCAAACGAAATCATTTGTTGGAATTAGTCGCAAATCAGATTTTATCCGGAATACATTTTTGCAAAAATATTAAGACCTAACGGAATTTTGTGCGACTCGACGGTATGCACCTAAGTATTTAAATTAATGTGGCACGTTGAGGCGATACGACCGATAACACGCCAGTCTACTTTGGCGATTTGCCTTATCGAACTTGGCCGTTCCTCGCGTACTGGATACGAATGTCGCGTGCTTATTCATGAAACGAGCAGCGATAACGGCTGCCCCCTGCCTTTCTTTATCGCTGAGGCAACGCTATTGCCTCGCATTCAATAATTCCGACCGGTGTCTCGGCCAATCACACTTACATCGTCGTGTAGGTGTCTCCTCAAGTACGTTCTGTTTCTGTTACACTACGTTGCAATCATAGGTTAATGTCCTTGGAGCACGATACATAATACTAATCAACGATCGAATTAATGAAAATTTCCCTATCGAGAAGATTGAATTTATTTGCGTCATTGTACGATTTGTAATACATTATATATGAAAAGCATTTTTCCTTACAAGCATATCTTTAGGTAACTGCGATTATGTAAACGAAAAACTCAAGTATGCAATTTGAACGCGCGACAAGAAAGAATGTTGCGAAATAGCAGAGAGCGAGCGGGAAAAGATGCGATGGAAGGTATCGGAGAGAAGGGCAGCATCGTGGATTTTCTTGTAACTCGTATAGCCCATTTCAGATTCGCGTATATGACGCCATTCGTGCGAAAGCTGGGAACTAAACGAAGTTCTTCTCCTACCGTGCCATTCGCGCGTGTACAAGACGCGGGACTTGTAGGCGAGAGGGAGGCAAAAAAAAGGGAAGATGGGAGGAAAAAAGAGGACGACGCAGGCGATGCGGGACGCGTGTACGAGGTTACAAGACGAAATAAATACAATATTATGCAAACGGGCGAGGCTGATCGCGCGCGGCAAAGCCTCGGGAATCTCGGGAATCCCGAATAAATTGACACTAAACGCGGAAGGGTCGCCTCTTCCACCCTTCCATCTACGAGAACCGAGAGCGAGCAGTGGAGCCAGCCACCTACGCTTCTGAATGGGTGAGAGAACAACGAGGAGAAATATATATCGATGCCCCCGCAACACACGCCGTATCCCAATATCACCTAACAGCTATTTCGTTTATACGCCCCTATGTCGGCTGGGTATAGAAGACGATCTGGGAGCGTGTTCTTCGGAAGCTATGCATAGCTCTGCTCAAATGACAAAGGGACGACCTCGCGACGTTTCACGCATTGCGTTACTTTTTCGAGCAGAAGACAAGTTTCATCTTTGCTTTTATACCAGAAAATATAATTTGAAGTTTGATTTCTTGCGAGACATCGTCGAATGAACGCAAAACATTAATAAAGAATTTTTATATTAATAATTATTTTTTTTCGAATAAAAAACTAGAAAGTCCATAGGCGATTCCAAATTGATGGCTTCGATTGCAGAAAGAGTTTCATTCGTGGTCTTTCTCTAATCCTCGTCTTATGCCAACTTTACTCCGCACCGAACCTGCATGACAGTAAACCTTCGAATGAAATGGCCCTCCGTACGAAGCGTATCCTTGTTACCGATACCGGTAACGATGAGGATGGCCATTCGCGTCACGACAGAGCCGATATATATATATATATATATATAGCATCCCACGCTTTTCTGCAGCAGTCTAAATTCAACTTTCTCCGTTGTGGTTCACGATCTCTTCTTATCGGGCGAACGTACAAAACATTTCTTGTTATGTCAAATGTAATATATGATGATTTCACTAGCTGTCGTCAACTGATTATCTTGCTATCATTTGTCATTGACTATTCATATTAAAAGTTTCATCATCTTTATTGGTTGTTAACAGATAATAATACACTTTTCTCTTGAATGATAATGAATACTACTTTTGATATTAATATTTGTAGAAATAATGGCAAAGGAAAATTAATAACCGTACACATATTCAGGTTGTATTTTACATATTCAGAATTTAAATAATGATTCTTTCTACGCTCTTTTACATTTATATCGCGTATCACCACGCGGTTCAAAGTTGCGCTTTCTCGAGACCTTTGTGCTCGAGCACGACGTCATCATCGTTCTCGTTGTCTCTCGTCGAGAGATGACCGGCACGAGTGAATCGGTGCCGCGTAGAAGAAGATTACACGCTTTAAATGGATAATTAAATAGCAACGGAGCTGACTGAAAGACTGACTGGGGATGATTGCCGGGTAGCGGCGCGAGCGTGAGCGTAGAATTGCCGCCTGAGGGGCCCCTAGAAAGAGGAGGAGGTTCCACCATTACGCCCGTTCCTCCCTCCCCGTATCTAAACTCGGCGGAAACGTTATAATTATCCCGATTCCCACAAGTCACGAGGCGCGCTTGGTACCGATTGACGTGCGGCACGTCGGATGGAAGGGAGGGTGAGATTCGAGAGAGCGAGCTGGATTCTTGTCAATAATTCCGCCCGCCTCTCATTAACGGCGAGAATTCGATACGGTCTTCAAACATTGACTGCGAAGCGACGGGGATGGTAATAATAGCGATCGACGATGTTGGGAATATTGTTCGCATTTGGGCCAGAAGGAGAAAGAGAGAAAGAACTGCTGCTCATGATCTTGCTAATTTTGTAATGCGATGCGGATGTCTGAAGCTAATTTGGTGTCTTCAAATTCAATGATTCTTGCTTTAATAGTGAATCTTCATCATGATTAAATGAATACAATATATTGAAAAAATGTTAAAAATTATTTTATATACATATCTAATACAATATGCATTTATTTACAATTTAATTACAATATGAATGAATTTATTTTGTGGAGAGATTTTTGTGCTAAAAATAGCTTAAACGTACTCGATTGCAAGCTGTTATCTCACACGTGAGATTAGGCTAGGGTTACAAGCAGCCGTTTCATTAGTACGGTCCAATCAGTTGAGTTTGTGGGGTCGCGGGTAGCGCATGACGCTTTCAGCGGACGAGAGCGAGGCCTAATCAATGAAATTGGGAGACAAAGTTGGGTCACTAGCCGAGGTCAACGGTCATCGGACGATTGAACCTTCCTGCGAAGGAAGGAATCGTCTCCTCCTCCTCTTCCTCGGGCGTCGCGCTACCTCGAAGGACACAATGACGGGGGTGTGTCCGTGTGTACTGCGACAAGGAGGTGATCAACGAGTCTGCAACCCCTCAGCCCCGACGCCCTTGACGTGTGTTCCTTGTGATCCGCTGGATCACGCGGTTTGATAGTGCGCGGAACCTGGCACACGTTCACGTACACGCGCACGACGCGTCCGCCTGTGTGCGTGCGCGTATGCGTAGATCCCATGGTAGACAGGGTCGCGTGATAATGACAGGTTTGGGCGTCGCACGGTGATTGAGGTGGCCGTGTCACAGAGACCCGGCTCGACCACGCCCCGCAGGTCGCCGTACCAATTCGCTCGTCAGCATCGATTTCCAGCGGAATCGTCCAGCCATGGACTCCCGAGGACTCGATGTTGGCAAGCGCGTTGCCTTCGGGCTTGTCCTTGAGCCTTGTATCGGCGATCGCCATGAAAAATGCCACGCGTCGCTCGACGATATCGGCTTTCCGCTTGTTGTCGATATTTTTGGCACTTTGTGTATACGTTCAACATTTAAAGTACACGGTATTTATCGCACGCGATTGAATCCATTTTATTTACTTTACGCTGCGAGTTGTAAGGAGAGCGATGCAAATTCTTGTAGGATTAATTTTTAAAATATTCAGAGTGCTATATATTTACAGCTTATCAATTTATTTATATTCTATGCTTAATCTTGTCTTGGCTACTCGAATATAAATATAGTGCGTATAATATTTTATATCTTATCAGATACCTTTCTATACTTGAACCGAATCGACGCGGAAGTAAATGTTACGGTCGTTAATAAACGAATCTGAGGGACATAAGCTGAGACTGCATATCGAACGCGAGAGACTCTGCCGCAATGACGAAGCAAGTCGAGAAACGATGTCTATCTGGCAGATGGAACTCCGCGTTTGTCGAGTCCTCATTGCCGTGTGGCTGGCGTTCCATTACGAGTCGGCATCAGTCGGCAGCATACCATCTTTGGGCACGGCTTATCTGGTATCGTTCTCAAGCGTAGCACGTAGGTATAGCTGCAGGCGCGTCTCCGCACGCATACCTTTATACATTCCATTGTGTTTCGTTTGTAATTATGTACAAAGAACGCGAAGCGTCTGCCTCCAGAATAGTCCATCACATGAGAAATCTCGGATACGAGTCGATCTTAATCTGAAATTTTATAGACGCTCGAATATAGATCCTTCAATTTCATCCATTAAAACGTGACACTTTAAATTCTCCTCTCTGCATTTTACCTTATAAACTCGCAGATAAATATTTTAGAGAAAATTTCTATTTGATCTATGTGTATGTAATATGAAAAGCAAATTTTTTTTATGTCAAAGTAGAAACAAAATTTAATACGATAATAAGTTGTATATTAATATCGCACAATGTTGCGTTACAAAAATATTGCAACACGGATCTTAAGTAAAATAGAGTGATATGGAAATATTGTTTCAACATATATCTATTTTAATACGAAGCGTGTCACATTTTCGGACAATAAAAGTCAGTTTTTCACTAATTAATTGCAGAATATTTTTGTTAGCCTTCTCAGTCGACCGCAATGTCAAGCTACTTTCTCGTCTTAAAGAGAATCCGATTGAAGTTGTTTCGACGTGCGGCAAGCCATTACTGCTCCATCGTGTCCCCTCGGAGCAATAACGGCACATTAGAGAATTTTAACGCCAAAATTGAATAATCTCCGAGGCGATAACGAAATTATGCCCCCTCTCGTTCAGAGAAATATCTTTTTTATGTATATATATGTAAACGCACACATACACAACCATCGTCTACCAACTCAATGGAGGAAGACAAACGGAATGAAGGTATTATGGATGACTGACGTGCTGACGTCGTCTATTTTATATCCGGTCCCCTCTTTCTCGTTTATCCGCCATTTCCTCCTCCTCATTTTCACATCGCCAAAGAGCCCGCTTTCCTTCCCATCAATTCGACCGGCCGGGGCAATCCCGACGTGAAATTCACTCGTGACAATTGGTTGACTCCCACTTCTCCGTTGTAATTAGACGTGAAGTCACCGCGGGGACGAAGACGTTTCCACTTTACTTCGACCTTGGGAATCAGCACTTCTGCGAGCGCGTGGCTCCCATCTAGGTAGCTTTAAATCCCCCGCAATTCTGACAAAGACGAATCCGCATTGCGACCACCGTCATTTATTTCACCGCGTTTACCCTTCGTTTAACAGCTCGCCAGTCACGAAGGATCCCACGTCGATCGATTCTCCTTCTCTTTCTTTCTCCCTTTAATCGCCCGATCCGCACAATCGGTCGATGATCGGATGACGTGGAGTCGACGTAGCCACCCGTAGTGACCTCCTCGTACTCCGCGACCTCATCCTCTCGACATGAATTCTCCGGCCGAGAGGCGGAAGAGGGGATCCCCAGGCGCGTGATGACGAGGCGCGATCTCTGCTGGCTCCCACGCCCCCAACGCCCCGCTCGTTAGTCGGAGTCAGCAGCGCGGTCGTCATCGACGTGTCATTCGGCACCGAGAGAGCCCCGATTACCGCGGGATAACATCCCGGAACGATGAAGGACACGAAGAGACATGGGGCCAGGAAGAGCTCCAGCGTGCATCTATCCACCCGTTCCAGCATCGACGATCTGACGCAGCACGCGCGCGGTTCCCGTCGTCGTCGTCGAATCGATGCGCCAGCAAATTGTCACGTTTGCGGGGAACATCGCGAGCAGAGATTACCGATCGATGCCCGGATAGAGACGAGAAGATAACTGGTCCTCGTGACTTCTCATGACAAGCGGTAACGCCCGTAACGTTTCGTCCACGAAATGTTTATAAAGTTGAATCGATGGCATGCATGAAATTTTGCGTCACGAAATGTTTATAAAGTTGAATCGTGGCATGCATGAAATTTTGCGTCACGAGATGTAGGAGTGACGCTTGTATCTTGATTATATTGGAAGAAATGTACATGGTTCGCGTTATGTTCATTTTATATTTCATATATAGAGAAATGGATATTGCAAATTTCGGCGATCTATTTCGTAAATTACTGCGAATAGAGGTCAGGATGCATTCTACGTTATATTGATGCATTATTCAATCTAGTAGCGTAATTGAATAATTCCGAAGATGGCCCCGGGAGCATCAGGACGGCCATCAATTCGGGAAATGGTCCCGCATCTAATACAGACATTTAATCCATCGTCTATTTGTACTGATTTGAATTCGGGCTACGAACGATCTCATTGTCTCGAGAATTGTCTTAGGGAGCAGTTTGCTCCTCAGGAAGACTACGGTTATTTCAGCTACGCCGGTGTTACTATCAGGGTAGCGGGCCGTGGATGAGGTTAGCGCACCGCGGAAAGGGGTCGTCTAGAGGCAATCGGGCTAAACTACGGACTCATTTACACACTTAGCCCCGCTTCCGCCTGGCTCGTTCCTACCCCAGTCCTCGGGAGAACCTAAATGGTTTTCATATTGTCTTTTTACCGCTCATTTTCATTTTATCGCTTGTTTGGCCACCGAGTCGTGCCGTCGGTCCTTGCAGCACGGCGCGTTTACATTCTCTCATCGCTTCTGCCTTCCTTTGTCGTCTCGTTCGTGTCTCGTGGACTTGTACACGGTGAAGGGATGAAATCGAGCAGATTGTTTCTATCGTCGATGCTATTGATGATATATCTGTAATTTTATATATAAATATAAATATCTAGAATATTAAAAATAATAAAGCGATATAGAGGAGGAGGGAGGGTTCGCATTTGAAAATTATAGCACGGTTTAATAGAAAGCGTCTCGGAGAAATGGCGGAAAGTATGTTATCTTATGCAGTATTCCGCAGGCAATATCTTTCTGAAGTCAAACGTGTGCGTCGTCACGAGCATAACGCAGCCTGGGAGGGAACGGGAAACCCTCGGTGGAAAAGCATCGGTGGCACAGGGTCGGGGGTGGCCCGGAACGGACCGCCACGAGCACTTAAGACTATTGTTTTCAATGTAATTGGATAGCTCCTGCTTTCCATCTCTCTTCCTCACAGACGCTACTTCCTCCTTCGCTTCCAGCAACTATCTCGAATCGCGCGGAGGGTGGAAAGCAGTCAGCCAGCCAGCCAGGCAGTCCCCACGTAGCTTCGACAATTATCTTGATTGTTTTATGCATACACCAACGAACCCATGAGCAACTTATCTCCGAAGCAGGCGAGTCGTAAAGGGAAACTGCGGTATCGCTTCACCGAATATTGCATATTTCCATAATTCATATATCATCGATCGACGTTTCGATGAGTGAAAGACAGGCGATCGTTATTACGTTACATTTATTGCGCAAACTTAATAACTTTTACTTGATAAATTTATGTTATTAAAATCATATCTTTTTTAGCAGTAAAAATAAAGCGTGTACCGTTTATATCGTTTAGACACGTGAGATACACGTTGATAGAAATCCTCATGGAATACCAGCAACTTTCCATCAGTCATCTCGTTATATGTAAAGGGAAATTAACCGATAGACGATTCGAATCTCGATAATCGAATGAAGCCCGTATACCTTGCCAGTCGGCCTGTCGCCGATATTCACTCGAGGCTCGTCGCACGTACGCGTACGTACGTCGATCGCGTCGTCGAATCTGCAATTTAACGCGTATCGATCGTACTCTCGTGGGGCCCCGCGTCGCGCGCGATCGTCTCAATCCTCCTCCTCTCGACGCGGCTTTATACGCGGCGTTAGATATCCGCGGAGATCCGATGGAAACTCTACGCCCAGACAATGCGCTCGGCCGATTTAATTAGGATAAGAATCGCTCGGATCGGATATACACCGGCACACAATGGAGTTTACCGAGCGGGGGTGAGGGGGAGGAAAGGAGAGCCGGGAGTGGGGGACGGAGCCACGCTTCTGATGTATGTATACCGTGGCTCGCCTCCAAGAAACATGATACAGCGTCGGTCGAGGAGCGAGCAGGGGAACGCGGGTTCAGGGAATAGATCTGCGGTTTCCAAAAATACCACAGGCTTCGACAAAAAGTAACGATCGGGGACGCAAAAAAGAGGGAGGGAGGGAGGGTGGAAGGAGGAGACATAATACCGCGGAGGCCACGTGCTAATTATGTAAAAATATGATGCGGCCCGTTTGCGGTGCAGCCGCAGGCTTTTATGCGCAGCCGGATTCTTTCGTGCCGATCGATATTTTGGCACGGATATCGAGCACGGTTAATTTTATATCGAAGGTAACGTGCGTGCGTACGTGTCACGGGATTCGTAATTGATGCGCTTATGAGGTGTCTCTTAAATGCGTATTTTAAAAGCCGAATATAGAACACGGAAACAACATGTGCTGAAATGATTCTTTCATGCAAATCGAACAATTTGATGTGGTTTTTTTTATACATCGAGGAAATTAAGCGACATAGCCATCGCGTGTCGTGGATAGTCAGCGGATAGACGGAGGGAATGTCCCCGCTGGGAACGTAACTGTCGGCGGACTATTTACTTGTGACGATTACGTGCGTCTAATTTCATAATTGCGGTTAATGCGAGATTAAAATTGAGATGTGGCTGCGCCGGCTAAATTAATACGTCTCGCTAGGTGTAATGTAATTGAGCGCCGGTAACGATGTTCCGTGCATCGCGTGTATAATTTTTTCAATGCTATTCCGCAAACGTGTATCGTTCAATCGCGAAAAAGATTGCATCCATTCAAGTAGAAAAAGAGCATCTAATTTATCAATTCTTTATTTTTCTACAATATTTGTCGCAATAATAATTGAAAATATCCTTTCGATTAGTCGCATCGATCGTTAATAATTATTTGAATTATAATCCGCGAATTAATCGCCACAAATTTTGATAAAAGTTAGTTGGTGCGCTTGATATTATGCTACGCATTATTCAAAAGAGAGCACTTGAACTTTGCGAAGGTTAATGTTATACGCATATAAAGATATACCGGGCTTGACGTAGCATGCAGGTGCGCAACGCGTCGCACGCGTGTCATACATCTCTTAGAAACTTGGCGCACGTTTGACTGCATAATAACATCAGAAAGATTCGGCTCTTGTTGGGAGCGCGATATTAATGCGCGCAGTAACTTCTCCGGATGAGCGGCTAGAATGCTGCATGAATTTATACGCCTGCGTGGCAAGATCGATGGAATATATATCCGAGCGTATAATTTATCTATCCGAATTTCATTTAGGACAGGAGAAGATAATTAACTTGAAATATTTTTTATTATATATATAAATAAGAAATATATATAAAAATAAAAATTATTTTATTCATTTACATAAATAAAAAATTTATTTTTATATACTTATCATTGATTTTTATTAATATTTTGCTAAAATTTTTCTCTAAATAAGCGTTTAGTTTTTAAAAAATTAATTAAAAATTGGCAAGTAAGAGCCAATTTTTAATTAACTTTTTAATTGTTATTATTTGAGCAAATTTTTTATTTTTTTCCTATTATAGTAATTTACTTTTCAATAATGAAACGTAATTCTTTATTTTTCTAAAAGAAATTCAATAAAATTTTGTTGGCAAAAATGGTCAAGATGTCAACGTATTATTTGAAATTGAGCGAAAGTCGAACGATTTTTCCTGCTTATCGATTTTTTTTGATTATATCAGTATTATTCTCACATTTTTTCGCTTTATACAGTAAAGTCTCCCCGTTTCACCAGAGGAAATATATATAAAAATATACGAACAGAGTCCTGGCGCATTGTCGTTTCGGGTAGCACGAGCGCATCTGCGCCGATGTAACCGCGCGATAAAATGCGGTTGTCCAAGCGCGCGATACATAGCGGGAACTTTTTGCCGCGCCGCTGTCTCTTCCACCAATCTCCTCTTCCTTCTCATTCTGTGTCTTTGCTTTTTTATTGTTGTTGTTGACCAGCAATAAATAATATTTCGCAGGTGCATCCAGACGACGTGATGCCCGTAATACGGGGATCGTCGCGCAGATAAAAGTCCGCGCGCGGCGCACTATGTGTTATTCTATGTACTTACCTTGGTACGCGATAAATCATTCGATAAATTGTTTGAAAGCCCGCGTTCGTCGACGAGACGCGAAGCTGATGGTGGTGGAGTGAGACAGAGAGGAGGAATTTTTTTTTCTATCCGCGCATTTTACGTCCGCTAATTGTTGCGCTCGACTTAACTGCTCTGTCAGGGTTAGTATTTAATAATTGCGATGTCTCGTCGGCATGCAGTTTCGCGCTAATTGACGCCTGAGTTCTTGGCTCGCATCGTTACTTAAGTACGCGAGATAGTTCATGCTCAATTTCATCGTTAATGGACCGGATTTACTTTTTTTGCTTGCAGCATCCATATCCCTCGGAAGACCAGAAAAAACAGTTGGCACAGGACACGGGGTTGACGATTCTTCAGGTCAACAACTGGTGAGTAAATCATTTCTTATGTAACATTTTATATGCATTTTATCGTGCAATTATCTGCGCGAATAAAATATAAAAATGTAATATTGTATTTTCCAACATTTCTGTCAAAATATCAATCTGTGATAATTTTACAAAAAGATCGCATCAAAAAATCTTTCAATTTTTAATTCAAATGGAAAACGAGCATTTGATTTATCAATTCTTTATTTTTCGGTTATACGATGCGAAAATATTTTTTAAATTAATCTCGCATTGATCGTTTGAATTATGTCGGCAAATTAATCATCACAAATTTCGATAAAAGTCAGTTGATACGTTCATCGATATTATGCTGCACATTCAAAAGGAAGCATTTGACTTTTACGAATAATGTTCTACGCGCATAAAAAGATACCGGGTTTGACGTAGCATGCATCTTGCTGTTAGCTTGCTTTATCTCCAATATTATCTCCGACTGAAAAGATTCGATAAATCTGAAATACACCGCGGGATAAAACAAATTGTGTTGAAAGCTATAAAGCACGTATATTTCATTCTAAACATTTGTCATCGCGGGAACGGCGATAATCGAGAATTTTATAGGGCGTGCTCAGACTTTTTCGCGTGCTCGTGAGTGTAAACAAATTTATCTCCCGGTCGTGATCGAGTCTTCCCGAACGATAACGATTGAAAGCTCGCTGCGTGCGTGCCAAGCGAGAGAAACTTTTTCTAGACCGGCGGGCATGAGAGCGCGGCGGACGGGTGTCGAATCATATGGCACGTCGCACGTGTCATATGCGAATTCCAGACACCCTGAAATTACGCCCGTACATCAAACCGAACGAGGCGTGCACGACCGGAACCCCGGTACCGGCGATCGCACGTTGACGTTGCAACGAGCTGATTATTTCAGCGCGCCAATCACGCGAATACAAACGTCGTAGTAAGCATACGTGTGTCAGCGAGTCCGAGCGAGAGACGAGCCGAGCGAACGTGCTGAATTTCGAAATTTATCGTATAATTTGTGTTTTTTTTTTATCCTCTCTTTCTATCTGGCAAAGAAGCATAAATTGCAACGACAGCGGTTTTCTGGCTTCGATTCTAATTCGTTCTGATATCGTGCGTCATCGACACTCGCAGTTTTGCTCGTTGCATCGCAGCGATTGCGTAATGTCGATGAACGAGTTTTGTATTTGTGAAATTTGCCGTTTCTCGATTTAGAAAGGAAGAATTCTACAGACAATCATGAGAACCGAATGGTACTAGTTATTTCTGTTTCCCATCTTATTAAAAGAGCGATATAACTAATGATGACCGCTTTTCATAAGTAAAAGATAGAACGATTTTCTTATTTTCCGTCGTATTTGTTGCGAAAATGATTAGAAAAGAATCGGTAATACTGGTCATTAGAGAAATGCAGGAAACTAAAAAGTAGAGATTGAATCATCTGAGCGAGCAACAGTTTCATAACGTAAGATTGAGAAATAGACGAGCAAAACGTATCTATAAAAAGAGATGTAAATCGCCATTTGCTCTTAGATTCAAGTGAGTTATAAAATACCGTCATTAAAGAGCGGGATCTGTGTTAAATTCCGCCTTACATTACAAGCCACTGTAACATCACCGCGAAGAGATCATTTCGTTCTCCGATAAAGCGAAATTTATTCCGGATCGTTACGACTAATCGGAAACATTTCGCATCGGCTACATCATCATCGATCGGAAATATCGGGTTACGTAATTTTACATAATGCATCGCTGTAATCCGTGTACTTTCCCATGCAATTCACTCGCTCGCATCCAAGAACTCCGTCTGTCTCTCTCTTTCTCTCCGGCGTGCTTTATCGCGCTAAATACACCGACACGCTAAAGAATTTCTTTACGGTCCATGAAAATTTTAATAGATTGCCGTTGCTTCGTGTAAAAACTCGGCTAATATATCGGGTATGGCGTATGGTTTCGTTACTTTCTTTCGTTGCGTTCACGTGGCTCGTGTCCAAGCGTCGTCCATGCGAGTGCAATAATTTCCGCGAGGCCGAGTAGAGCAAGCGAAACCGAGTGTAAAGATCCGTTTACATATGTAAGCACCAATATACGTTCATTTACTCGCTTGTACTCGTTTACGTTGTCCCCGACAAATTCCTTTATTAGAACAATGAATATCCCGCACATTATTCGTAATATATTTCGATGTAATTTCGTGTTACCACCACTACATCAGAGTCCAATAAAGATTTGTAATTTTGTCGAAGAAAATATTGTAATGAAAATTACAATATAGTTTTTGTATAATAATCAAAATATCTTAATCGTTATATTCCAGTTTTACAATAAATATCATATAAGAGAATATACTTTTCAGGTAATTTGTGTAAAATTTTCTTCGTGTACTTTTACTTTATAAATTTGAAAAAATAAGCTGGGAAAAATAAATTTCAATGATCAGGAATTTTGTATTCTTCAATCGAATGGCTAACACATTTGTTTGCTCCATTTTAGACATAAAAATAAATAAAAAAACTACTAAATATAATTATATAATGTAATAGCATTATATTTAGTAATAGTAATAATACAAAATAAAGAAAATATCGAAATGTCAAAATTTGCTTTCGAAAAACTATGCGACTTACATCCTGATTTGTATAAGTTTGCATTGCAAAAGAGATGCTTTTGCTCGGAAGAATGAATTCATTCAATGCATGTACTCTGTACTCGCATAATACATGCATCTTAATAATGTCGAACGATGTACGAATCGTACGTAACGTAGTCACATCACGCTCTAACGTAACGTAACGTAACGTTTAAAATAATTTCGCTCACGTTGCGCGCATCGTAGCTTTCGCGACTATAGAGGTGAAGAGCTTGTAAAACGTTTATGCGCCGTTCGCTTTATGCACCTTTAATCTTGGCGCGAAGTGCCTTGTGCTGGATATTATACTAGCCGCTATTATGTAGCGACTTTACGATTTTCGTATCTGGACCGTCAATCGCAACTGCACTCTTGACAATCTTCTCGCGTTTTCCCATTTTCTCGAGAAGTCCCGTTTCTATCTCTCCTCCCTCCTAGTGTATGATTATCATACCACCAATACTCGAATCGCCCGCAGTTGACCTCGGATATTGATCGCGATTCTTTCTTCTGATATTTTATCGCTATTTTTATTTTAATCCTTGCGGAGAAACATTTTGTTACGGTCTCGAGATTGTTAGTTCAGGCAATCCGCTAAGTAGGTATGCGTTCGAGGATATTTCGCGAAGATATCCCGTCGCAGGTGTGACTGATAAGTGCAGCGCGATTACGTTAATGACTGGGGTGCATATTTACGGCCGTTAACGTAATCGCTTGGTACAGTCACGTCGCGAATCGCTCGTCATTAGCGTAGGTAGTTCGCGGATATCTCGGTGAATACCGAACGAGACACGGAGCATGGGTTACGAAACGCGTCCGCATGTCGAATCCGACTGCGATTAAAAGCGACGACGAATCGAGAGAAACGAGACAAGCGCGAGAGAGAAAAAGAGAGATCGTCGCGAGAGATAACCGATACTTTACGGTCCTCTTTGATACGCTCGCAGTTTACGGATTCAGGAATGTAGTCCGCGGGATCTCACGTATATATCTGTAATGACGATAATTAATAAATCGCCGCTCGCGGCCATTACGCGTCGTAATAATAAATTTAAGTATGCGTTTCCACTTATAAGGAATTTCGCCGACATTGTCGCAGTCTTGTCTCGTTTTACATCGTGTCGCTTACGCAACGACGTTCGAGTTAATTATTCCGAAGGCAGAAATCTCGTTGATTCGCTCACCGTCTGTGATGAGATTTTTATTTTCTTTTCTGAATCGTTACTAGATTGCTCAACAATGATCGCTTCTCGATAGTTTCCAAGCAGTACCGTGATATTTCCGACGTTTATTATAAAAGTGTATTTCAATTTTTTGCGATTTTTTATTTAACAGATAGGAAGAAATGAAACTAGTATAGTCTCTTGCACGCGACATAGTATATTTCTGGCTTTAATAATTTTTTTATTTTTATTCTTTTCCATAATCCATTTTTCAAATAAACTTGCAGAGTAATCGCGTGTTACGTATAATATAAACATCATGTCTGCTAAATTTATAATTCACTAATAGTTGCAAAAATTGAATCGTTTTGTATGCACATCGTAGCAGACGAAATATATCACAAAGTTACATTTTATATTTCCAGAATTTATCGAATTTCTAGAATACTTTTTGCGATGACAATCGTTTTTCGATAAAGTTCCAAGACAAGCGCGCGATATTTTTAGAGCTCGTAAATTATTAGACAGCCAACCGCACTTACTTCGCGGAGAGGTATTCTCGAAGACACGATCGTCGTCGCGGCCGTTAATTCCCTACGATCCGGTATTAGCTGGAAAGGGTTAAGACGACGTAGAGAGCCGTCCCGTGAAAGCTTAGTCCTTCTCCGTCCCGTGGAAATCCCCCGTTTCTTCGAGTTGATCCATCCAGCCCTGTCTCCTTCCGCCCTTTCCATCTACGGGGAACGGGCTGTGTCTCACGCCCCCAATCTCGCTATCTTGATAGATGTTTCCGCGTGGCACCTGCGCCGGCATCCGAATTACATCGGGCCCTGTTTACCGTGATATTTAAGCGACGTAGTCGCGTCGCAATCCGGTCCCTGCAACCCCCGCTCCGACCAGCCCCTCCTCCTCTCGTCGTGGATGAAATCGTGTCGCGCCGCGGTAATCTCTTCGGCTAACTTTAGCGGGAGCGAAGATCGAAATAATCCAGGTTACCCGTCGTTTTCCACGGGGATGAATCGGACGTGCCTGCATACGCGGCACGCCGGGGAGACCAAAGCAACGCGCGAAAAAAGGTGGGACAGAATCGCGCCGGATATAAAACGCGAAACGAATCGCGCATCGGGGATGCATCGTCAACGGAGTATATATGTCCTCCTCGCTTTCTCCGTTTCCTTCTCTCGCTTTCTTTTCCGCTTATTTTTTCTCCCTTACGCCGCGACGTCGCGGCCGGTTTGCGGCGCGTATAAATAAAATTGTCGCGACGTTCGCGAACGTCTCTCGCATTTGGCTCTCGCTGAGCGGGCGCGAGGAGAGGACGCGAGGGCGGGAGGATCGCGGTAATTGAGCACAAATCAAGTTTAAGGAGGGCCACCATCGCTAGCGATCCACGAAGTTGACGCCGCGTTACTTCGCTCAGCCAGCCGTGCCGTGCGCGCGTTTATATTTATTTCCATCGCGTTCCCGGACGCCCACGTAACGCCGCGCTAATTACGGACCCGCGGCGCTTCGTCGTCGCGCGAACGGCCCTAATTGCGTCGTCGCGATTGGAAAAGCGACGGGATATTTTGCAAGAGCGGGTGTTGTTTACATTCGGTACTTTTTCAACCAGTCGACGTTCCTCGAATGTTGTTTGTCTGGTGAAATGTTTATTTCGCGAAACGGACCAGTCTGTAAGTTTTACACGAGGCACGTTTAATTTATTTTCGAGTTAACAATGTAAGAGTGTACGGTTATATTTTTTAGCATCTCGAATTTTGGAAGTTAATTAAATTCATATCATTTTGTGCAATTTAGCGACGCATAGGTCTAGAAAAAGATGCCTTTATTTATGTATCGAGATTTCAAGAAAGACAGCGAGAGAGAAAGATAGAGCCACGCATCGTTCACTCGCAGTGCTGTTCGCTTCTCAGATTCCAACTAGTTGTACGGTGAAACTTGAAACCTCCGTTCGATCTTCATCTTCCTCCGCGTATTGGCATACGAACTTCTTTTACGAGAAGTCGCGTCGAGGAGCGGAAAGGTGCGAGGGAAGGAAAGAGGACAGGCAAACCACCCGCGTTTTTGCATACCGAGACGAAAGTGCGCGTCGTGATGTACGATTCGCGTGGGTGGGCAGGTATATAAGGGGGCGCGCGTAGGCGGACTCTGGAGCTTACGAGGCTTGCACTTGCGCCGAAGTGCATGCGAGCCCGCGGCAATTTCTTCGCGGCGCGATAAGTTTCGTGATATATTTCGCCGGGGGAAACTCATGTTTCCGTAATGCAATTAGAGCATGGCCGTGCGCCTCGCAGGAAAAAGGCGGGAAGGGACCGCTTACATCGTTGACGACGACAACGATGAGAATAAGTGGCTTAGAAATAGGTGCTCTAATTAGAATGCGCTGGACAAATGAAGTAATTCGTAAATAAAATAAAATCGAGAAAAATATACATGCGCATGCATCGAAGATGAGTCCGACGACCATCTCTCTGGCTGCTTTCTCCCTCTCCCTCCCTCTCTCTCTCTCTCATTCTCTTCGTCCACAATTTTCCGTCACATATATCAACCTGGACAGTAGTTAGAACCGTTGCCAGCTTGTTACTGTGTAACCCTCCGCGATTCGCGCACACAAACGTGTGCATACCTCTGCCTAACTTACGCCTGAAAATCGCGTACACCAGGACCAGTGCGGGGAAGAAACTACTCGCGAGAATGTACAAGAGATTGTACGAAAGAAACCAACGATTGAAAATGACATCTCTGTAAATTTCGAATGTTACACACACACCTAAATAAATATCCTAATAATTCAAATTTATTATATCACGATTAGATATTAAAGCATGCTGAAATCAGTAATTTCAAGTCCAGGATGGGCCATCTTCTTGCTTGAAAACTCCGCCTTCTTGTTTGAGAGTAATCATCCGCAGAGCCCTCGCAAACTAATGTTCGCGCGCGTCATTCCGGCAGCGTACGAATGTGTGCTAATATTCTCGCTAATTTAACCGCTCCCCCCGCCCTTCCTCGCGACGCATTTCGCTAATAAACCAGAAGTTATTTATCGGCTCTTGCCCACCTCCGGTTGCGCTGCCTCCCTCGACCGCGGTGGCTTCGCCTGGCACTCGGGCCGTTTATTTCGCGGCCGCTACTCGCGGAATCTCGACGACATTTTTCTTCCGCGCGTACACCACTTTATGCCGCAAACGGTAACGCCTGCGATATTCGCCCCGTTTAATCCGCAGTCGAAATAATTTTATCCACCGGGCCGTTTGTCTCGTCGTCGCTTCCTCCGCCGACGTCGTTGGCCGCGCGCGTTTTTCTCCGCACGCACATTGCGTATATCGCACGCCGTAATTTAGGTTACTTAAGCCGCGGACTAAATAATTTTATCACTATGCTCATTTATTTTCCCGATGTTTCTCGCGCGTTGTATCAACGCGACGCGCAGCGAGAGATATGTTTTCCCGCGCACAAGAGACGGAATCGCTTTTATTTCCCGCGACGAATATTGTGCTGACGTCCGTTGAAAACCGTATTTCTTCGTGCTGTTTCGTACGAATTAATTATAATCCCCGATGAACCTGTATCTGTCCATTCTGATAAGCGGTTTCCTGTGCGCGCGTGGAAATAATTCTACGTTTTAAGCGGTCTCGTTTCATTTTTACTTTTTCTCGACGTGGCTCTTCGTCGCGTATGTCTCGCGATGTGATTTACTCTATTTAAGAGCCGGAGGTTGAAATAATTTTATCACTTACAGCTGCACCGTCGTCGCGACGCAGTGTCTTGAGAGGGTTTCGATGTTAACGGAGACGAAGAGCGATTTCGCTTAAGCCTTCGAGATGCTTAATCACTGGACAAAATTTACCGCTTCGCGGCTACCTAAGAGAGAAAAAAAAGTATTTGGCAAGCTTAGCATGAAACAATAAAATCCATTTCTGCGTCGCCGGAAATTTGCACCGAAATTATCATCTCGATTTACAATTTACGTTATATATAATTTTTTATGATGCTATGCCTTATTGCATCGAACAATACATGACATACATCATATTTTTTCGTAAGGAAAGAAGCGATATCTATTAATATCCCTTCATTAGATAATTTCAATCGGTTTTGACTCAATATACTTGACATAATCTTTCTTTATTTTATTATTATCGCTGAATAAAATGTATAACGTGAAACGCATAGTGTTAAAATCTTTATATCTGTTATATCATGTTAAAGGGATGATGGCCGAGCAAGGCTTTTTTTTTACACAGGTTCTACTCAATAGTGCCCTCGCGATCCTTCTCCTTCTCACCATCGAATCGTTAACATCATAACTGTACGTCGTGGGGGTAATTTAGACCGCTGTAAAACCACGAGCAGTCCACGACGTCCCCTTTGCATGTCGTATGCGTGTATATATGCGTTTGGCTGTTAAGCGACTTGCTAACGAGACATTTCGTTTTACAAAATCGCGTTCGAGACCCGGGAGCCACGCGAATGGGGCCGTAAATCCCCGCAACCGGATGTTAATATCTCCCTCCCTCCATGTATCCCGAGACACGGCTATCCTACCTTCGGTTCGTGTTCCGCAAATATTGTTGCACGGCGTGGATGTCGCAGTTTTAAAGGCAATGGCCGTTAAACGTCACTCCCGTTGCTCCAGACCGGACCTAATCTCGCGCGCGTATTCCGCGAAAACGTCGTGACTCGTTTTGCAAACGGTCCAGCGCAACTGAACGATGGGTGATAAATCATGGGCACGCGTAAAGGTGGTAACCGTGCGTTCCGTCATAGCGGTAAATATTCTGCATAGATTGTCGTTCGAGGATACTACACGAGACAATAATATGCAAGTGTAAAATGATACAAAATTGATTGATCATTAACGAATTTACAAGTTGTTTCAAATTGTCATTGAATTTCAAGTGATAGAGAATCGATTATATTAAATTATTAGTATTATTTCGTATAGTTGAGAAAAATACACGTGATTTTTTCCTATTTTTGATTTTACACGATCGTTGAGAATATCCGGGAACGAGAGCAAGCTATATAGTTTGCATTTCAAGTAAGCAACTTCGCGTTTGAAGTCAGCTAAATCCGGATTCGTTGCAGATCATTCGATTACCCATAAGATAGAGAATAGAATCGACTTCCCGCAAATGAGGTCGTCGAGGAAGAAAGCACGCTATTATAGGAAACGAGGATAGACTCACCGTCTTACTCTATTCAGTTTAGCGATTATTCTACAGATTCTAGATTTTCGAGAATCGCCTGCGACGATTTCATTTCTGTTCGGTTGTGAGAATAATCAAACGGTAATGGAAAATTTGCATATGTATATATCTCAATTAATTAAGGAGAAGTGCGACATATTTTTTCAACCAGAAGACCTCTGAAGACATGCTTGAATTAAAAAAATGATTCTTATCTTTATTATCAATCTTTCTTTTATTTAAAATTATCTCGAAAATAAAATTGCTTTATAAATCATTATACTTTTCTCTTCTGAGAAAATGAATCACTTCGTATAATCCACTCGCAATCAAGATTTGACATCGAGTCAATGTATCGCTCGAGCTAATTGGAAAATCGTTATCATTCGATCTGGCAAATGATCGAAAGGCGCGTTTCTCGGAGAATTTCAGGAATGTTTCTGCATTCCGATCGGACTCGCGATGAGAGTCAAAATCCACGCAGAACAGGACTCGTTTGCGCGCTGCGAGGACAGGTGACACCGAGGATAGTAAGTCAGCCGGGTGTCACCGGCGCTGTATTCGTATCGCATCGCTCCATCACTTCTCGCGGTATTTTTTTACGGCGGTATGCCTTATACGGGCGTCTCAGGATTTTCGACTCGATCGATCATACGATCTCATTAATCTTCACAATTTTATGGCTGCGATCTACCGGTTGCTGACTGTATACTATCGATATATAATAAAAAAAGGATCATTATTTAGATTGATTATTCTTATTCTGCATCATTTCGTTATATTGTCGAAAATTCAACGGCAAATCCTTTAATTCATTTGAAATGATGCGTTACGTATGATGCGATTTTAAATGCGATAATTTAATCCGCTACATATAATAAAACTCGGCATGTGTACATTTCGCACTCGCTGGCTGACTTCGTCAAACGATCTCATTTAGTCATTCTCGTGCCGCCCCCTCAACGTCTCCCATCAACCCCACCGAAGGCTCGGGGAGTCCCCTCGATGCGGTGATACTACCACCATCGCCTCCTGTAGCTAGCAGGAAACCCTCTGGGGGCCTCGGGGTGGGCAGGAGTCGGATATCTAATTAGCGGGGGCTGATCGGTAATTACTACGATTAATCAATCCGTTTTCCATTTGTGCGCGCCGCGCGCGCTGAGAAGTAGCGGGGTAGAAGAGCGAATAGAAGAGCAGGGTAGGCACGTCGTAATAGTCGAAGAAGGGAGAAATAGGTCCTGGTTAGAACCACCGGAAAGGGATGCTGAAAACGTGAGAGAGAGAAAAGGGGCGCGATTGCGGCGGAGCAAACTTGTTCCGCGATTCCATAGCTGTGGTAGTTTCGAGATTGGGATTGTCGACCTTCCGGTCAATTACATCTTCACAATAAAGTCGCATTTATAGACCTTGGATATTACGTTAACATTTCTTCATTATTCTTGAAATGTCAGCCTGTGAAAATAGAACTTCTCTTAATGTCCGATATTTCAGAGAAAATTGTTTTATAAATAACAAATCTTTTTTTTTAAATATGTTCATTCTTTCTTTTTCTCCTATCAATTCATGTTTGCGTGCGATAGATGATTTTATTATGACTTTATGAACGATACGATTAAATTATGTCTTCCTCGCTTACGTCTCCTTGAAATATCCGTTGACGAGCAGACGAGACGAGGATGTGCGATATGATTTGTATTAAATTGATCTCGCAATCGACATGAATTGCACTTATGCGCTTGTAAAGTAGAAAAAGATAGGTGGACAGAAGGGAAGTGGAAGGAGAGGATCAGTAGCGTTACGAGATTGACCGGGTCAAATGCATACATTTCGACCCACTCGACAAACTTTTATTGCATTAGGCTTCGCACGTGCATTCACTTTGTCCGCCCCTCCTCCCTCTTCTCTGTCCTGTTCGCTTTACACTCATTGAGAACTGGCATTATCACCGGCGTAGGCACAGGAAGGACACTTTTGACTGTGTGACATGTGTAAATGCAAACGAGGTCGACGGACTTAACGCGAAATAAGCATATATGAAGAGAATTATCTCTAAAAAAATGTTAAAAAATGGATAAAGAGAAGGAGAATTTTTCAATTCATAAAGTTATAATCCAAGATAATAAATAATAGAAAAATTACTTAATTTGTGAAAAAAATTTGTTTTAACAAATAAAATAAGAAAGAGAATTTTATATAAATTTTTATAAGATTTTAGAAGAGAGAATACAGCGTATTAAAAAATGATTTTTGACAGTTCATAAAAAAGTATAACAATTTTTACAAGAAAAAGATATCCTTTTAATACCGAAGGGGTCGTAAGATCTAATAAGAAGGATATATCGCATTATGATGTTACGGCACTGTAGAAATAGAATCCTATTAGGAACAGCGCGCTAATGTTGCATAGGGGCGTCGAGGCATATGGAACGAAATCGCTTGATGCCATTAGCCTCGACTTTGTAAATAGTTTTCGCTCGAAGAATAACAACGCCGGCCCGACGCGGAACTGAGGGGTTGTAACCCTAAACCCTCGTGCTCGCCATTCTCCGCGAGCATCAACGTAACGAAGAATGCCTTCGTATGGAAGGAGTCGATTGTGATCGATCACCGGGGATTGTTCTCTTCAGACCCTTTCACGAAAGGGTTAGAGCATGCTGCATCCAGGGCAGCGGAAGGGGGGAGGACGGCTGCCTCGTTATTTGTTTTGCGCGAGAAGATTATCGCGTTATTACGCCCAGCGAGTCAAGGGTCCCAAAGATCACCCTAAGCTCGAAGACACGCAAACACTTGGCTTCTCGAATTACATTCTAGAATTGGCAGACGACATTGCCCTTTCCTATTGTAATCTTCCGATATTTACAAAATCAAGATATTTTCTTGATAATTCTAAATAAAGTAAAATAATGAAATTTGAGAGTTGCAAAAATATATTCAAGTATATTATCAAAATAAATGTCTGCAAAGAACTGATCGAAATGTACTTGTTTCGCAAATAAATTTCGACAATAATCGAATATTGATAAAATTTTTGTGAAAAATTTCGTTTGAAGATGCATGACTTCGCGCAACTTTCGCGTTAACATTCACAGACGATCAGATTTCATCGTTGTTTTGGCAAGAGATAGCCGAAGGTGAGCTTGTAGTTTGAACGCATAGTTTGAGCACATGGAGACAGAGGTAAAACTGTGGTTATGGAAGAGATGATGGAGCTGGAGGAGATAGAGACCGGCCGCCGCACAGAAGAGCCGTTGAACAGGGACAATGCTTTCATCATTGCCGCTCTTTCTTTCATTCCCCGCACCGGAGGTAGACCTCCTTCTCTTTCTTTCTCTTTCTTTTTTCTTTTCTTTCATGCTTTTTTGGCCGCAAAAGATCCATTGTCGTCGAGTTGTAGGTGGGTACCGTCAACCGGTAGGTATCAATGTCTCTACGCGGCAAGGGTTGGGGGATGAATGGGTTTTGTAAAAGTCCCTTCTTCTTTTCCGCTTCCTCCTGCTCTGTAAGCCTCCTCCCAATTGCGTTGTCTGCATCCTCTCGGCACCGCGTTTCTGAAAGACAGAAACGCTCTTTTCTTTTCGGTCCGACCGCGATTACGTTTGCTTTTTGTCAATAAAATGTCACACTAAATGTCTGTGCGTAGTAAACTTTGGTAAAAAACGAGATTAAATATATGTGCAAAAAGATAAATTTATCTTTAATTCGACTTATTACTAATCGACATTGAAATTTACATCAGTAATCTATGTAAAATTAATTCGCGCGTATGATGGCATTTATGTCTTCTTTATTATATTTTCGATCTGGATATGTACATTTTGATGTTGCGGTGAGAATTTCCATCGCTCGGGCAATTCCTCTATTTTCATCTGATGTCCCCGAGGATGAAGACATCTTTCGGAGTATTACCTCGCGATTGTAGGATGATTGTCGTCTGGGAGCCCCGCGGGAGGCCGCCAGATGTTTCGCGGCGACCCAATCAGACAACCCCCGAAGCAGTGCGCGACAATCAACCATCAAACAATCTGTCACCCTCCGGAACAGTCCGGTTGCTTGGATGATCGTGAACCAAAACACACACGTACCCACAACTCATAGGTTCTTCAGCCTTTTCATGAAGCGCATGCAAGTGAGCATATGTCTTCACGGTCGGTTTAATTATTTTGCTTGTTATGATGCGTGCGGTAAAACGCGGTGGTTTTTCAGTGTGAGTTTGATATTATACTTCTGGCACTTTAGCATATTATTATCTACAATACATCTATAATAGTTAAAGAGAATCACACGTGTTTGTAAAATAGGTTCTACTTCTATACGTATGTTTGTCATTTTCGTATTTTATATAGTTTATAATTTTATTATTTAGAAAATATAGAAAGAAATTAGAACAAATTTAATTATCCAAGAAATAATATTTCTTACATAATGTTTTTAACATATTTATGATTGAAATAATTTTTCTTTTTCTTTCCTTTGAAATAATATTAGTATTATTGTTATTTTCACAAATTCATTAACGTTAACCAGACATGCAACGAGTGTTTCAAGATTCGTAAGACCTCATATTCGGATCATGTGAGAATGGAAGTCGTCTCTCGAAGTTTCAACCGCCATAAAGGACACCTAGCTAGGATATTCTGGCTAAGGACACATCTCGTGATATCTTGCAACGGAAGGAAGCAAAAGGCGTACACGGGGTTACAGCGTACCTGAAATGCCTTGCTACGCCATTCGGAAGCTCGTTTGATGGCTCGTGTAGTCGTTATTGTCTCCGACCGACATCTCATGTCGTTACTAAGAGCTTCTACGGCATCGTTGACCACACATCTGATAACGACAAAACCGAGAAATTGTTAAAATCCACCAGCAATGCCCTTCGGCGCCGTCTATCTTCCTTCGTTATTTACCCTAGCGTAGCTACTCGCTACATTTCGAACTTATTTTCATCCTCCCCTTCTTAGTTCATCCCTTCGTTCGTTTTCTCTCCCTACGTGGGTTAGAAACGAGGAAGGCGCAGGCGAATGCGAGTCGTGGAGGAAAACGGCGGAGGTGGAACATAGTAACTAAGTTTTTATTGGGCAGTATATTACGCGGTCCGGCGATGGCTTCCGTCTCGCCAGCGTCTAAGTTAAGCGGATAACCGTATATTTCCGAAGGAGGATCACACCGGCCAGCACCTGCGTTCCAATACTTAGAGAGGTGTCCCTCCTTCCATCTCATATCTTGCTCTATCCTCTTTTCTTTTTCTCTCTTCCTTCTTCGTCTTTCTTCATAAGAATTCTCTTCGTTTCGCCGATTAACCACGTCTTGAAAATATCTCTTATTAAAAGTTCTGTCATTTCAAAAATTCCAAAGTGTTAAAGCATATATTCAGATGTGATTGTGATTTTTATCTCTAATATTCTTTAACGGGAACAATTGAAGAGAGTATCGTTCATAAAGACGCAATCTCTTGCCTTTTCAAATCACTTATTTCAAATATAAAGGTATCTGAAGTTTCCTCCTTTCGGGGGAACTTTAGTCTCTTTACCTTTAATTAATTACACTTCCCCCTCCCTAAGAACTTAACCGGATTGTATTATATTAAATTTATAATAGTTTTCACTTCCCACGCGGTGTTAAAGCTTGTATCCCTCTTACCAGGAAGCAATTTGCGCTAATTACGAACGCTGCCTAATTATACATCCGACCTATCCTGCTTGCAGCCCCAAATCTCTCCGCGTTCCCTACCTCCGCGTCTTTCATCCTGCCATCCACTGAGTTCGCGAGGAAAAGCCCTCTTCGTTATAGCGAGCGCATAGAGACCCCATTTATAATGTACGAGATACGCGTGTGTTTATACATAAGCGCAATTGGCTACAACGTTTCGCGTAAGAGTCGGGATGAGTGTGCGCATTTATCTGCGCCACAAAGACCGCAAATCTACTCGAGCGTAGCGCGATATTTCTGCTGAGCGATCTAGTATTCTTCTTTAGACTTTCTTAAATCGTTCGCACTATTGAAGAACATCGGAAACAGTATTCTGTATTTCGCAAATTTGGTAGAAATTGTGTTTCAAATTTTTTTATTTTAAAGGATAATTTTATCGATGAAAATTTTAATGATAAATATAAATGATAAATATTCATTCACATGCTGACGGAAATTCATTATACATGTATACGCAACAGATCGTGCGAGTATATGCAAGATTCGATTAGATTGTTATTAATTCAGCTTAAACACGGCAATGCATTACGTAAATCCGTGATTTGTCTGTTGAAATTCGGTCGATTTTTAGCCGCGAATGCAATATTCGAGAATATAGTTGTAAGCACTTCAAACCCACGAAAATAACCAGAGGATCTCTAGTCTCGCGGGACTTTGCATATTCCCGAATCTGAAAATATTCGCATGCAAAGTCTTCTTGGCGTCGGGGGTAAGGGAACGTGGAGTTTTGCGGAGGGCGGCAATGGGGGGGCCTGGCCCGTTTATAATAAAGCGCAATATCCGAGGATTTCCTTAAGTTGCATATTCAATGATTTCCTCGGAGACTTTGGTCGTTCGCCGTACTGGTGCGAGGGGAGAAACAGAGAGAGAGGTAGGGCGAAAGTGGTTGTACGGAGGGAGCAACGTAAAATTGGAATCGTTAAAACGAACCAGGCACATATATACTGATGTTTAAAATAACGCGATCATATTTCTCTCTCTTTTTCTTTTTCTCTATTAATGAAAACAAATTATGAATAGAAACATGATACTTTATCGATATTTAATGCAAAATTTATACGAATGAAAATTTAAGAAAAGAAAAATATGTATATATATATATAAAACTTATATATTGGTATATCGTAAAATGATTTTTAAATGAATTTTAATTTCTATGTTGAAAACTTCCTAGAAATTAAACTGTCTATACATATAAGTACCTTTAGAAAGTTTTATCGCGATGATAAAGAGAGTCACGTCCGTCATAATTCGTCAGTTGAATGACAATTCGGGGAGAGACCGATTTGGTAGACCCTTAGGTACGCAGATTGCCACGCACTGTTTGACGCGGCGTGCGTTGCCGTGGGTGGCACCGGAACTTCAATTCAGCGTGGCAGCGGCCGACTATATGATAAATATTGTTTAGCCTTGTCCGACGTTGAGCCGGTAAGTGAAGCCGGGGTTCGTCGTGGCTGATGGTGTTGGACCGGGTGAGTGATGTCCAGGCGCGCGCCTCCCGTCAACGGGATAGGTCGGCGCGAAGGAGAATGATGATGACATAATGACGTCGCAGTGGGCGAGCAATAGCTGACATCCGCCACCGAATATTCTAAATCACTTGCTCGTTCGCGTCCTCGTTGTCGTCGTCGTCGTCGTCGTCGTCGTCGTCGTCGTCGCCACCGCCGCCGCCGTCGCTGCGTCCGTCGTTCTCCTTGTCACCGGCGTTGTTCGCGTGCTTGTCACCGTCATTCGTGTTTACGAGCCTCCGGCACCCGCTGCCCGTCCATCTCTTTGTTACCGAAATTCAGTCTCCGAAGCGCCGGTGAATGGATAGTTACAGGATGTTCATTATGGAGCCGCGGTACGTAATGACGGAAGCGTAACAATGATTACGTCGCGTTGCACTGCGCGTTCGTGGTCCATCAAGTGATAATTTCATGCGACAATCCGCTTCTATAAACCGCCTTCGAAACAATAAATTAGAGGATATGATTTTTATCATGATTTGTTGTACTAAATTAACGGATATTGTTGTTTAATGCGCGACGTCCAAGAAAAATGTCATTCGATGTGTGTTTTGACAACCTCATGTGGCTCACAATATAGTCGCTTCAATGTACTTAGCTTTAAACATGTAGAAATCCTTCGGTGTATCACTTAGAGCCCGTTAGTGACGATGACGCGGTACTATCGACTAGAGCTGTTTAAAGGCGTCAATACGATGGTGAAGAATAAGGGCATTCCCTGGCGCCCTTCTTACAACACGACTCATTCCTTCTATCCCGGCGACCGGAGGTACAGTTGCCGGTGCAAAACGAGGAAGGGGAATCGTGGAAACCTTCCCTTATTCCAGGAGGGCAGGGTAAGAGAGAAAGAATGCCGGGGTCTATGAAAAATGATGACGCGGCGCTTGTAAAAGAAATGAAATCGGGCCCGTCGAGAAAAAAGAAAGTAGAGTTGCCGGTGGGGTTGAAAATCGAAGGGTGGCGATAGGGTAAGATTCAGGGGCTGCCGGGAGGAAAAAAAAGGGAGCTAATTCCAAGTGTCAGGAATAATAGTGTGCCGTCATCGAGCTGACGAGGATTATCGAAAGATTGTCGCGTGTCGTTTTCAAGTTTGTTCGCTGATTAACTTCTCTCTATCTTTTTCTCCTTTTCTGTGCTACACATTTTTAATAATCAACTGAGGGTGAACGAGTTTTTTATTTTATTCATTTTTTTATTAATCAAAGCTTGACTATTAAAATGGCTTACATATTTAAGATAAGAAAAAAAATAAGATTACGATAAAGCGCTTTTCATTGATTTATACTTCATCGATTAATATTATACTTATTTTTTCCTTCATTTGTTTACAAATGAAAGTTAATCTTTTAAATAAATGAATTTTTTTTTCAAAGGCGGTAACACGTCTTATTTTTTTTGTTTGTGAAATAGTATGTTATATATTTCATAAGCCATTCATTTTCCCTAAAACGGTCATCTAACCATACAAACAGGCAGTAATCGGCCTATGTGGACTCGTAAACACTGCAAGCTACAGCCATAATCCAAACCTTTACAGTTGACCAGGAACCACCACGAAGACGACATCGAAGTAGTACTTTAATGGGTCAGGTAGCTGGCGTTTCGATTCCCATGAGGGTAGTTCAGAAGCCCATCCTCCATGACGTCATCGAACTTTAATAACATACTCTGCAGTCTCTCTCTTTCTCTCTTTTTCTTTCTTTCCCCTTTTCATACAATTTCTCTTCTTCAAACGCGTTTTCTGTCAAATGGAATTGTAACACGATAGGACATCGAAAATATTTTTATATCGCTTTTCATTATTTTCTAAATAAAGTTGGACTGCAGGACTATCCTTGTTTGTTAGTTATGGGAACATTTCGCATGCAAGAAATTTATTCCGATGCGAGTTTCGGATTTTAATCGAATTCATTTCCTTTTGTATCTTTCGCATTGGTTCCACTTTTTCGGCCTCGCCACGCCTTCATTCGCGATGGCACTTAGCATAACAATGGGAACGGGAAAGCATGTGGAATTGCGAGGAGAGACTGGGAACGGTGAGCGCGTGCGGCGATGCGCATTTTGACAAATCGCTCTGTTCCTCGTCTTCGTTGCTGAGGCTCCCTTTTTTGATCTCCTGGCGGGGCTCCACGTCTAATTCTCCGGAATGTTTTCGGCCCGACGTCTCGCTGGGTCTCAGCTTGCCCCCATCCACATCGGGTAGTTTTCTCTCCTCGCGTTTTGGTCGACGCGTTACGCTCTTTCGAATCCCTTTATATCGAATTTATCAGCACCCTGCGGAACATGCATATCTCTATGACATCCTTTGTATCCTTTCCCGTCGAAGAAAATATCGGCATTTTACATGCACGCACATATATTCCACTGATATATTAAATAAAAATTCTTTACTTAAAAGGGAAAAAATTTTTCTGTAGTCAAATAAGGGGGCAAAATATTTTTCTGACGGAATTACTATTGAGTTATATTATTTCATCATAATAATCTAGTGTAGCGAATTATGTCAAAGAAAGTTTTGTTCTTTTATGCGTCAAAGTTTGAAGTAGCAGAAAGCACATTGAAACGACAAAGTAAAACGTAACCCAAAAAGGTCTTGTCGTTTCCCCATTTTCATTTCCCGTAGCAATAGTTCATTAAAAAGGTGTTTCAGGGGCAATTCCATGAGCTATTAGGTAGCTTCTATCACTCCTCCGGGTGCCATTTTCCCTCTCCTTTACCATCATCCTGGCCGCGAGCCCATCCCTGCCTGCGGGAGTACGGATTCAGCACGGACATTACGTCGGTTACAGGATCGGTCGGTCCACAGGAAAAAGGAGACGTCATTCCGGAGATCGTTATGCTTTCCGTAAAAGATTTACGCGTCTCGATAAGTTAGTTAGTCAGTATTTAAAAAATATTAAATTCCAATAATAATGAAACGAAAAAATAGAAGATATGATTGCTTAACGAATGAAGACGATACACAATAAACAATAATTTCCTTTTATTACAATATAAAATAAAATAAATTATTTTGATAAATATATTTATTATCAACAAGGAAATATTGAAAAATGGATAAAATTGTATTTAGTCAAATAGATGAAATTATTAAATCTTTAGTATATAATCGAATAAACTTTAATGGTTATTAAAAAAATTCGAAGCAGCAAAAATTTAAAATAGTATATGAAGCGAACTTTTTAAACGGGAACAAAAGAATCGTTGAGAAGAGTGGCAGAAGGAGCACAGCGTGTCCGAGTTGATAAAACCTTCTCGAAAGACGAAGGCGAGGGTTGAACGGAACAGCACCATTTATCACGCGGTGGAACCAGGTGTAGAGAAAGGAGAGGTCGATATGAACGAAGCGAGTGAAGTAATAAACTCACGAAAGAGCGGTCTGAAGGAATAGAAAAATCGGAGAAAATGAAAAAAATCTTCTCGCAAACTCTTGCAATTGCTCAAATATTTCGTAAAATATTGTATTGGTATAAAAATGTGCACTCTTATGTAAATTAAAATCTATTATAGAGAGATACTTAATTTAATTAAAAGTAGTTGCATTTTTAATTCACTGCAATATGAAAGAAAATGTTTCGGCAAGAAAGTATTTCTTAACATAAATGAAACATGTCAGCTGTGTCGATATTTTAAAATTCTTTTCACCTATTTTCTTCACGTAAGGTTCGAGCTGCTTAAAGAATATCCTAAAACGCGGCGCGCGAATTGGGTCATAATATAACCGAGCGATTACGCGAACTCTAATGCCCCTTGGGTCCTGCTTTAAGGAGGTTCCGTAGGATTTTGCCTGGGCTGCGCGAGGAAGTCGCCCCGGGGTAATAACGCGTCATCTCCGGAAGAGGCGTTTGCGTAATTATACGGTAGCTAGCGGCCACCTTTCTACTCTTAGTTGATTTCTCGTCCGCTCGCCTCCGTAAACTTGTTGGTTCTGTGTAGGCTACCGGTCTTCTCCGTATAATATACCCTATTCCTCACACCCTAACGTAATAATGGTGCGAGGATTCGAGGCGGATCGCCATAATTCTTCCAATTTCTACTAACTTTCCGCGGATTTACAACTTAAATAACTGCTTCGTTGCAGCATGGATTTCTCCACCGATTAATTTACGCGAACCAGTTATTTTTGCGACGATCATTCTTCGCGCACAAGATTACACTGTAACTACAAATTAAACAAAAGGACATTTGAGATATTCATATATTTGTGTGCGCATCGCCGTTATCAAATATAAATTGCAGCGTGACTACATTAGTCGTGCAAATCCGAGAAAGTTTGTAATATAATAATAGCTCTTGTATACTGGAAGTATAGTCTGATTCGCGACAACGAATTCGCATGTTTACGCATACATCAGTGGGATTAAACGGGATGCGAGCGCGAGAGAGACGGCGCGCAAAAAGAAAACGGTCCAGCGCGCAGACTAAACAGATGCATAAATTTCGTCTTCTTCGAAGCCGGCGCTCGACGATGAATCAGGCTAATTCGTCGCCCTTGCGCTTATTCGCGAATATTCGCATACAGAGGATTCGCATTAGCGCTGTCGTGTACGCGCACCTCCAGGAAATATCGAACCAATTCGACTTGGTGTCGAGAGAGAGAGAAAGAGAGAGAGAGAGAAAGGGAGGCTTCGACGCTTTCCGCCAGCCTCAGGCGTCTCATTATCGCGCTTAGCGTAATAGAATAACGTGGCTATTCGTCTTCTTCGCGAAATCGACTTGCGCGGACCCCGGTTCTCCCGACCGAGGGGAATAGACGCCGCTCGGCATCTGGTAATTATTCCCGCACCCATTCACCAAAGATAACTTAGTACGGCCGATCGGTTATCGGTGAGCACGCATACGTGGCTCTCGACATGTTCACCTCGGGCTTTCCCGCGGGTACATTGTTGTACTCCATCAAGACGCATTTAGCTCGCAGTCCGTTCGCCAGAGTATCTAGTTACCATTGCCTAACGGTAGAATCGCGAGTAAGCTCATTATCGCGATAAAATAAGATGGCGATCTATCTTCCTTGTAAAATTTAGCAACGCGTTGCACAGAACGAGGGCGACGGCTCCAAAAAGACCGTCTCATGTCCCTTGACTACGAAATGCTCTGATGACACCGGATGTATGTTTCATCGGCATGATGTAAGATAGAAATCTGAATTTTGAGAAAATAAGTGCGCGATAATTATGAGAATGCGTATCTTCAGATTATTTGATGAGAAATTATTTCTACATATAATATTATATAAGTTACACATTTTATGTAAGAATTAATTTTTTCATTGAGAATGTCATTATTTTTTTAATTCAAAATATTAATTGTTTTAGCTCAGATTTTTTATGTTTTAACGCTGTTATAATTGAAATTGTTAATTATTATAAAAATGTTGAAACAGCGGTGGGACATATATGAGGATGTCTCTAGAGAGAGACACAGATATTCTTAATCAGCCGTTGAATCATGAGTAGCTAGTTACGCGCTCGCCATTCATTTTACTTTAACGAACTGGTGGTGCGTTAGACACCTCCAGTGGAGCGTTTGACACCTCGTTCACAAGCGAGGCGAGCGGACGCGGACGATCAAGCGCGTCTACAAAGTGGCCATTGGACAAGCGCACGCGGTTCGTTAAATCGAGACTCGGTCGGGATGATTGCGGCGTCTTAGCTGCGAGACACCACGAAAATGTAGCGTATTGTTGCCCAACTATTTCGAGAGCTCGTGTGATCTCGCGCGCAACAGCTGCGCTATCTATCACCAACAATGATTCAGTGATCGTACAACACCGCTCTCGCTGCTCCGTTTATAGAGCATAAACCGAGGAGAGACGATTGAGAAAGAGGGAGCGAACGGGAAAGAGAGGAAGAAAGAGACAGAGAACAGTAGAGTCTGGCTCGTGCCAGGCCTGTGATCTTCAAAGTATAGGCAAACCTTTTATCCTTCGCGAGAGCAACCTGCCGTCGTCGTCGTGACGCTACGTTCTCGGCGTCGTTTAAAGGACCGTATCCGGATCCAATTTCATAGCCGACGATATTCTACGTCATCTCCCCTGTCCCCCGCGCGTACCCAACGGGATTTCCCATTTTTCTTCATGCGATTTCCTTTTCGCGGCTCGTGTCTCGGCCTCCTTTTCAGCCTTTTGAATTACGTTTCATTATACGCGTACGCCTTCTGTTTGAACACAACGTTGTAATGTTTCTCGGTCCTGTGAAAAAAAATTGTGCTTTTTTTGCCAGAGTTTCGGTCCCATAGACGATGTGGTTTCATTCGTGAAACGATACGAAGTTGTAAATCGGCGCGAAACATTTCCGTATGAGCGCGAAACGGAAATTAATGTAATGGCGAACGAGTGCCGGTAATGGCAGAATGTTTTTGAACCATATACGGACAACACGTGTGTGTAGATTGAAGCGAGATATTTCGTTGAGAGATTGGATGCAGCGTGCCTATGGGGTAGTTTAATTTATACCGCGCGACCGTTTCGCGAGCCGGTGGCGGATAGTTACAAATTCCGCGAAACGTCACGCGTGTCATTTTGCGCGCTCTCGTTTTACGCACGTTTTATCGTACTTCCTCGGAATTACATTTACGATGTTGTACATACACGATGTTGTGTTTTCTCTCTCGGCAAAAATGTTTCGATAACTTTGATAATCTAAACAAGTAATAATAGATTTATGCGTCACGGATGTAGTAATTTTTGCATAAAACGCATTTCTCGAGAAATGTTTACATTCGATGCACATTTTCTTCCTCGATTTGATGATATTGCCTACCGCGGAAAAATTACGAGTATCAGGAATGTCACGTATAACTAATAAAAATTGTATTTATGATTTTTAGAATTCACGAGCTTGATATTGATCGCTTCCATTTCGATCTGGCCGAATGTAATGGTTGAAACGTGGATGCATTTCTTTATACATAATTCTGTACGAGGCACATGGTCTCATCTCTCGATCAAATGCCACCAGTTAGTCAACTCTTTACGACATTTCTACGATCGTAAACGGATGAACGATGCTTCTCGACGACGATATAACGCGTAAATGCGCGATAAGTAATCTGCAACTCGTGATGGAATGAAAACTAGAGAAATATACTTCGGGAATTTTAATCCTTTGATCCATTCGACTTTTAATAGATTCTCAATGAAACGAGATTGCCGTGAAATACGCGCGAAAGCCGTTTAACTATTGTCAGTCCTAGAGAAAGAGACGCTTCGCATTGTTCGTGATACATTCGTGAAACTTGCAATAACTTATTCGTTATCTCTAATCCGAAGTCAGCGTTATCTGTCTTGGCGAAACAAGTACAACTAAGGAAAATAAAAAGCACGATGATTTTATTTCCTCCGTGGCGGCCATTTCTTTCGTCAGCCCTCCTCTCGAAACCCTCCCTTACTTCGGACCGCGCGATCGAGTCCAGAGTCAGGATCGCGAGCTCGCTACGAGTTTCGAATCTCTTTTTCGCAAGGGTTGAAATACCGTCGGTTCGAGGCGTTTCCTCTTATCGAGTGGAACGGAACCCCGTGTGCCAGGAAAGAAAATGTAAATCAGGCCTTGGGGTTAGGGAAGGACGGGCAAAGCCCCTTCGCGCCCCCGGGAGGAACCAGGAGCTACGGTGGAATGGGGGGATGAAGTCGATCGACGCCCGGGAGAGTCTGTGTATGTGTCTGCCTTTTATATGCGTCCTCGACCGTGTGCGAGCGTCGGTCCGTCGATGCAAATGCAACTCTCGTCGGGGGTTGGTTGTTTCGTCGCCCGGTGATATATCGCCTCTCTTGCGCACAAAACGCTTTCTCTCTCTTTCTCTCCCTTTCTTTCTCTTTTTTTCTCTCTCTCTCTCTCTCTCTCTCTCTCTCTATTCTTCATCCCCGTCTGTACTTCAGAGCGGGAAAACTCGACGTATTTTCGAGCCCTGGGGGCCGACACTGCCGGGTCTCCGCTCCGGAGTCGTCTATTTTTTTTGCCCTTTTTCCCTTTTTATATACGTCCCTCTGCTGGAAGCAGGCTTTAGGCGGAGCCGGACCAACGTCGCTTCTGTATTAGTTTTTACGAGGATAATACACAACGCTTAAAGGCATAAGGGATTAAGCGGGTCGACCAACTGACCACCAACCCTTTCGCGTGTACGCGATATTATACGAGCGACGTGTAACATGTAGATTACTGACGGTGGGTGAATGAATTTCATTGATGTTGAATGAATTCTCTTAGAAGTGACATAAATTTACATCTTATGTCTTAGATAAAATCGATAAAAAATTAAATTGGAATTACAATTATAGCGATTTAAATATTCCTTTCGATCTCCTTATATTCTGTGTGTATATATGTGCTATGTTTATGACGTGGAAAGAAAATCAAATCTGAAACAAGAAAATTTAATTTCAAACCATGAATAATAATCTCGCAATATAATACAATTTCATTAATTATACGATTTTCGCGATAGTTTTTTGTGCATATAATGCATTTGTGCGTAAAATGCATCCTTAAGTTTCCACCTGAATCGTCAATATCGACAGCATCGAAAAATCATTCATATTCATTCATATATATATGTATCATTCATACATTTCATTCATATGAGTGAATGCTGATGAATGAAGTCATTCATACTTTCATTCACATGTATACGTAAGTGAAACTGTGGCGACCTCTGTCGGATAATTTCAAGAGATTTGTCTCTCGTCTCATTGCATGTCATCTTGCGTTGCTTTCTAACCTCTCTAACATTCATTTTCGTCGTTGAATATTTTCGAGCCAGACGCATTGTGTTGAGATATTTATATATCATAACTGTTGGTTTTGAGATAAATTGGTATTTTTCTAAAAGATTAAATATATATTTTTAAAATAACACTCATTGTCAGAAGAAAAAGGAAAAAGAAAAGAATTGAACTAATCAACCGTATATCTTTGGTGTTTCAAGACGAGAGATCCAGGAACGAAAAGTGAATTGAAAAATATTAAATGAAGGATATCTCTTCGTAATTCCTAAGAATTAGGTAACTCATTAAAATGGCAAGATACATATTAGATCCTGTGATGACTGGATTCAGATTCGAGTACGTTAGAAAAAAATTGATCAGTATCATAAACTTACATGGTCCTCATATACAAGGTCATTTTCATATTTATACGGATTATATCATTCTTTTTAGAGATTTGATAGGCAAAGATGGAGTTATCTTTGAGAGGACTATCAGAATAATGACGATGATGAGTTTTCATTTCCCCCATTTGTACAATTCAGTAACGAGGAGATATTAAATATGTTAAACATGAATGATTTTGAAGATGAAGATGATGAGAAAGGATCTCTTTGTCCCTGTACCCCTTTATAGTATGAGCTTTGCAAAGTTAGAAGCGAAGATGGCAAGTTTGACCACAGATCAAAAAGTAAATAATCAAATTTTATAGTATTTATAAATTATAAATTATTTCTTTATAAAAGCGATATAATAGAGATGATATATAATATTTTTGATGCATTGAAATGAAAATACATCAATAAAATTAAGTAAAACTAAATAAAATTTGCAAAAATATTTATACTTTATCGATATGTAAAAATCAAAGTGACTGGTAGCGTAACCTTTTCGCATGTTTTATCTAAAATAATTTTAATTATGAAATTATGTTATATTAGGTTATGAAATTTGTTAAGCAAAAAGAAGAACTTCTTCCTGCTAATTATTATTCATTATATTGGATATTTTGAAGACAGAGTATCTTCTGATTCGAAGCCAAGAACGCTGCATTTAGATCAAGGATGCATTATACCTGAGATCGGCATATGTATTATGCAGAAGCATGAAATAGCAATATTTTTGATACATCTTTTGGCTCCTGATAAAGCTTTTGGCTGTTCACCATGTATCCCATCCAATGAAGAAGTAGTATTTGTTGTTCATTTAATTGACTACTTTGATGACAGTTCTGCAGATACTTATCAAAATCATAAAATAGAAGAGAAGCAGTTATTTAAGCCAGTATATAGTAGAGCCATATTATAGTACATATGTTTGTGGTTGCTAAGGATAGTTGTACAAAATTTAATTTCAAACAGGCAATATCAGAGTAAATAACATTATATTACGAGATTTTATGTGCAAATATAATATGGGCATATCTATATAATATATTTTTTTTGTAGATATAAAAAAATTATTGATTGCTTAGAAAATGTACAATTAAAAGATAGTTTTGAAGAAAAGGAAACTAAATGAATTATTTTCAAAGGATTATACAATCTTGGAATGTTATAACAAAATAGAGTTACCACATCATATCTATATAGTCTGTAAACAAGTACCGATACCAATAGCTAAAAGTCATTACAGGTATGCGAATATGTTAATTGATGCAATATTTATAAATTAATCATACATTAAACTAATATCATGATTTAAATCATTTTTTCTTCTAATATTATCAATTTTGTTTATTGTTCATGACATTTTAATTAATTTACGATAATTTAAAATGTGTGTATATCGCTAAATGCATTTGAATCAAAATAATTTGAGTATAAATAAAACATTGCATACATTTTGAGTTAAGCATCGCATCAACATGTGTCGCGAGTCTCAAAATCGCTCGAATGCCGCTGCCGTTTCAAGCATCACGAGAAGATACGATATGTAACGTAGCATTCGACGGGGGAACGATACCCTCGGAAGAAATAAGCGCGACATAAGGTACCGGAAGGGCGATCGTACTCTGGCAAAAGCCGCGGTCGCTTAGCGCGGCCGCTTTGGGAGAAAGCATCATAAATAACGCCCGAACTTCGGATCTACTCTCGTTCTCGCCGCCCTCGCCACCCCGTCCCCCATCCCGCAGTTCTTCTCTTCGTTTTTCTCTTTTTCTCGTCTCGCCTGTGTTTCAGTTCACGGATATCACCGCGGCTCCTCATCCCGCGGTGTTTCGGATGCGCGCGCGCGCTCGCATTTCGATCTCTCCCGGCAGGGCTTCGCGAAATATGAGTAAAAACTACGAATAAGAGGGTTGCCGCTATGTTACATCCATAAATAACGGGACACGTGACAACCGAGCCGAGTGGCTGTCGCCGAGATACTCGTGTATTACTGTATTTTCTGGATTCGCGCGGCGTGGTGTTTTCACACGCACCGGCAGAATAAAAGGCGGCCTCGCGTTGAGCCTTGTCGCGGTTTTCCACACACACACACACACACACACACACACGGTAGATACCGCCAAAAATATCAGTCTTATATTTTTTCGCAACTTGCGACCGCGCGAATATATATCGTTATTTACGAACCAGTCATGTATCGCGCGAATATTAATAAACAAATGATCCGCATACGATTTATTCGCGATACTTTCAGCAGGATAGAAAGCGAAAAACCGTAATAATTGGCAGTAACGATAAAATATTATTACAGATCGTATAATGTAACCCAGCGTGTAATTCTTTTTACGATATTCATAGGGCACATAACGGTACCGAAACGAGTAATGGGAAGTAACAACTGCAAATGTCATCAACTTATGTATTTTTATCGATATCACGATTTGTAATGGCCACGGATGATAACGCTGATGCGCGCGTTTTAATACGTATAAACGGCGAATTTCTCTCGACTCCCTATAGAATCTCATTTGCAAAACGATACCCGCACGTACTATGCGTTTCGGCGTCAAACGAGAACGGGGGCACGAATCTCGCGGAAGTCGCGAGTTTCGGATACGCGCAACATGCAACATGCCAGACTCTCCCGCTATGCAGCGAAATAATATATGCGGTCGCTAATACATAGACGTGCCTTTGCCTTTGCCTTCGCCTTCATGTCGAGGGGTAGGTTGCTGCTGACTCGCGGAGAAAAGGGGGAGGAGGGTGCAACGCGCGCCAGTATGCATCCTGTCTCTGCGCCTGAGTGCATACTGCAATATTTACCCTCCACAGTGCGGCAGCGCGGCTCTCCTTACTTCCAAAGTGAAACATAACCAGTATCGCGAACGGTGAAATACTGGCGAGACTCCTTCGACCGTCCAACGTCACTCTGGATATATCCGAGTATAATGTCCAACGCAAAAATATAAAATTGCAAAAGAAAGAAATGGATATTGCATGTATCTTGAATATTACTATTAATAATCTTGATCAAGAAACGCCAAGACAAATGTTGATAGCTAATTATATAAACAGCAAAGTCGTATTGTTATTAATATAATTAATATCACTTTTCTTTAGCGATTTCAAGTATCGATCGAATCATAAGGTTCGCATTTTTTTTGCAGTTATACTCTAAATATCGATCTATCCAACTGGTTGCGTTATTGCTCGACTGCGACCGCGATGCTGCGACCAGAAAATGAACAAAGAGAAAGGAGATTGGTAGAAAGAACTTTGCGGTGGACGGGTGATTAGTCTCGTCAGTTCGCTCGCGGTAGATCGTCGCTGGATAAAGCGCCTTCGAGTAGAGTACGAGCCGACCGATGGCGAATGCCTTGCATGTGTTGTATCGCATGGTGGATAATACTAGCGTCGATGTAAGACAATGCCGTGATTATCTATCGCGCACGCCATGTACGGGGCGAGTATACACCGTAACCACCGTCGGAGAGTATCTGCGGCTTGTCGACACGGCTTTGGCCGCCTAAGACATTATATGAACGTGACTCGAGGCTCTTAAATGTGCCCGTGACATGGCCCCGCGGATGTTGCTTCACCTGGATGTCGTTACGAGTCCCGTCGCCGCGATCTAGAAAGAAGCGAGCGGAATGACGCGTACTTATTCGTAGCTTATTTAACGATGGAATGATTATGCTGATGCAAGTACGCCGCATTTTAAACGGCTGAATCTACGCTGAAACTAACTAAACTCATTTATGAAGGATGAGATTTCTTTTTTTTTTATTTTTGATTAGATTGAAAATTTGTTTCGGGTCTGTAGATGAAGAAATGAATTCTTAGAATTCTACGAGTTCTACGTAGCTTATTTATTTCTAATCTTGCATCGCTTTACGCTTGCCCGCAATGAGATACCGCAACGTTAGGTGAGAGATACAGAGTGATGAAATGCACGTCAGCAACTGAATATTTGCACTTTTATTTAATACTTGACTTTATGACATTAAGATTAGATACGATTGCAAATTTGCAGATAATCTTTTATGCTTTGAGTTATTTCGTATATTTTTGCACGAGGAGAATTGTTTTCTCTTTCGAGACAACTGCAACGGAAGAAGTACAGTTTGCGAATTAAACAACTCCAATACATGAAGAAAGGAGCACTCTATCCTTCCATTTTCCCGGCTTTCTTTGTCGGTCTTTTGTTAGACCGTGAATTAGATTACGTAATCCCGTTTGTATACGAAATGACACCGCCGTCTCGTATAGCTGATGTTTAAGCAGCAAGTCTGCGCGGCCATTGTCAGCCTGTAATTGACTACGATTGGAAGATTGGATTTGGATCGTCGCAATTCCTGCAGAGTGAATAAGCGCGCTCGCGCGGATCGTTTCGGCGACGGATTCGCTCTTCCAGAATACCAGGCACTTCGTTAAGCTCAATTATCCGAAGAGAGCGGGGGTTATCGATATGAGTACCATTGAGAATCAGGAGGCGGAGATAGCAACCCCGCTGTCGAACTCGAACTTCCGCTTTGCAGTCCCTTCGAAACTTCGCTATCGAACTCGAAAACTCGGAACTTCCTCCAGCGCAACGACAGACTTCAACTTTTAATTAGTTCCGCGTTAATTAAAAATCTCTTTATCTTGAATTTTCTGTCACGAATACAAGGAATGGATATAGATTTCGTTGCGCATCTTTTATTACAATTTTTTTATTATACCATTTC
This sequence comes from Camponotus vicinus, assembly GCF_025532165.1. NCBI lineage: Eukaryota > Metazoa > Arthropoda > Insecta > Hymenoptera > Formicidae > Camponotus > Camponotus vicinus. Next base: position 17,830,676 of record NW_028141981.1, read on the forward strand.
TACTTATTTACTTTTACTATACCATTCGTGATGTATAATTTTGCGCATATTGAGAAATCTAGTTTGGCGATAATCGTGCGATCGTACACGTGAGACTAAATTATCGAAGGCGCAAGTTGACGATTTCGAGAAATATCAAGACCTACCGCAATTGTGTTTCATAAGGCCGTAAAACGCTGTCATTAGGCGCGAGTGTGGTTGTCGGTGCTGTTTGCGGTTAGCCCTCCTTTTCTCATGTGTGTACCTCGTGTGTACTCCTTGAAGCGCCGCCACGAAGCGCGCTTGCACGTCGCCGAGTTTTTTTTTATTTTGCGTGTATGCGGTTTATTCCAGCAACGAGGATACGTTTATGTTTCCCTCCCGAACGCCTTGCGGCTTGGCCGCAAAACGTCGCCTATTTTAACGACTCTTCCACGCTCTTGTGTGTACGTCACGAGATATGTACGAGGCTGTCTGCGATTATTACAGCATATTCCGCATGAAAGGATGCGAATTAACAGAGTAACGATATATTTGCGGTTTGATTATTGTCGAGAATCTCGAGCGATAATCCGTGAACATGCCGGACATTGCTCTCGTTGAATACCGCAACCTTGAGATTTTAAAATGTTCGCGTTGGGACGCAATTTGAAATTTTTTTCGCATTTTTCGTGATATAAAAATTCTTAAAATTAATATCTTGTATAAATTTAAACAACGTTAGCTCGATGAGCCGCTGTCGCTTCCTTTGTAATGACGTTAATGCGAGAGCTTAGCCGTGCTTTTGTATGCGATCTGCCGGCTTGAGCGTGGAATTTTGTCGTGTCATGCTCTGATGACGCTGGTACATCGTTTCTGTCGCGTCACAAGGAGGCTGAAGAACCGTGCACTGCATTCGTCATGAAACTAATGCGTGACCCAGTGACGACGAACGAAAATATAATGCGATCGTTAATTGAATCGTTGCAGCTCGCGAGAAATGAAGCAAATTGTCAAACTAAAAAGTGTTACTGTCAGAAATTTTATCTAATCATACACATGAAGAGTTAAAAATAAAGATTGCTTTTCTCTATTATAAATAAGAGTAGAACAAAATAATATTGAAATTTATATTTTCTAAAGTTTCTTGTAAAACTTTTTAATAAGATTGTAACAGAATGTTGAATAATCAATAAGCTGGAATAAATATAATCCTTTTCTCTCGCGAAGGGTCTCGCAATCGTCGCTAACGATCTTATGTCTGATGGAACGCGGGAGAGGATGAGTCCCGCAGGTTCGTTCGGCTCGTTCGAGTGTCGATTCCTTTTTCTGATAGGCGCCTCTTTCGGCTTCTTACGCGCGACTCGGCGCATTTCCATCCGACGTTGAACGCCTGCGAAAGATCGCAGGGAGCAAAAAAAAGGAAGCGCTCCGCTCGCCACGATCGTCCCACCGTGGTGAATCAAGTTGTGTGTGTCGGTCATGCGGCAGGGGGTCGGTGCCCGACAGTATCGCTCCTAAAGCATCGCTTCCATAACGCCGGCACGCTACAACCCGATATCTTAAAGGAGAACCCGGTTCATCCACTCGCGGTAGAGAAAGAAAGGACGGTACGGCCCGGGTAGGTGCGACGAGGGAGAAACGCGGGTGCCATCAATAACCATTAGGTTCGCGTGCAATTATATTCACATTTGTTAGGCGTGGCGGCAAAAATAGTCGTCGCCGACGCGAAGACTGCCCTGCGACGAAATTGTCGCTCGAGAAGGAGCAACGGACGATCGTCGTCCGAAATTATCGGCCGCGACATATTAATACAAATCGGATATCGGATGCGGACATCGCGTTTAGCTATCTTATCGTTTCGCGGATACGCGCGACGAGAATATCTCGAAATGAAAATTGATGGAATTCGGATAGTCGCGAACGGAAGTAAAAGTTGTCGCTGTCATTCCGGATAATTTGCATCGCTTGATGAAGAGTCGCCTTCTTGGCTGGAAAATCGTGGTCGCGCATTTTAAATTATTATTATATCGATTTCTTTCACACGTCGCGTTTCGCGATATTTATATAAACTAACCCCGACGACACCGAGGAATATCTTAAAGCTTGTTTTATCGTTTATCGCCGTCTTTCTTCCATCTAATAAACGCTCGAGCCATTCCTTTCCGTCTGCCTTTCGCGGGGCTGTTCGCCGAGTTATGCGTCATCCGATAACGAACGTTCGTCCCACGAATATCAAACATCTTCTTTTGGCTCTCTCTCGTCCTCCTCTCACTGTCTCGCGTTTGATCTCGAATCTACCTGCGACTCGATCCTCTCTCGATCTCGACCCCTGCCCGTCCAGCGGCAGCCAACTCGAACGGACTCTTGGCCCGGCATCGAGTGGATTTTTTGGTACACGGACGATCCTGGGAATAATGGCGGTGCATCGTTAATAAAGAATACGCCGTGGGCACGCATGCCATTGGCGCTCGCGAGGTACGGTCAGTGCGCGGCATCTCGTTATTTGATATTAATAACGAGCGGGACTCGGCGGAGCGGAGAAGCGCGCGCGCTTCTCTATCTCCTTCTTCCCCGGTAGATTCGAATCGTTATAATGATCTCGCTCGCTACCGGTTAAAACATTCCTCGTCCTCGGTGCGTGACGAGGAGCGAGGAAGGGTATGCCGGTCCGTAAGAGTCGGTACCTCATCGCTGAGACTCTGCCGCTGATGCTGTTGCTGCCGCCGTTGTTGGCGCGCGGTCATTTGGTACTTCTAATCACGTGCCACTCCACCCGAGTTATAAATGACTTTGCGCTTTCATCTCGTGCTCCGTCTTACCTCGTCCCGCGTCATTTGCCTCTGCTTTTTTGCCATTGTTATTATTTCGCGGCCGATCCCTTTCTCTCTTTCTCTCTCGCCCGTAAAATTGTACAGTCGATGACAAGGAAGATGAATATCCGCCGCGGGAATGAAAAAAAATTCGTTCCTGCGGCGGCAAAAAGCAACGTCTCGAGTTTTCGATTCGCGCACGAGGAAGCACGTATTTATTTTAGTTTCAACAATGATGACTGCATCGATAAGGATTATAGCAGATTTACCGGAAAGATAGCTAAGAGAAAAGTGTAAATCGTACCCGCATCGCGAGTTTGCCCGACTTTAAAGCCACATGTCGGTTCAACTCCCCATGTTTCGCATTTCTGTCGTGAAGGTCTTGACGGTCCTTATCACACTCGGCCGTCTAATTATCAAGCCTGTTCTTAATTCGCGAGATAACGACCGGTACATGGCGTGACGTCTAATTGGCTCGCTGACGCGCCTCGATACGCCAGCATAGTCGTTTGCATACGCATGTGTGTGAAATATTACCGACGCGACGACGTGACAGAGAGCGTTCTTCCTCGTCCATAAAGAGCCACGCTCTCTCTCTTTCTCGCGGTCACGGTACGCAGATGATTGTTGAGCGGACTACAGGCGACGCCGAGGATCGAGCGAACGAGCGAGCGTTGATCCACGGACGCGTGGATCCTGGTGCGCGCGAGAGGTGCACGGGTCACATTCCACGGAGCATTATTTCCTCGCTCGCATCGAAGCGACCAACAAAAGGAGGCAGCTCCTCTCAAAAGGCACCCCCGCTGTCCCCTCCCGCTCGTACCACCGTCTTTTCTCTGCCTTCCACGCTTCTTCTACTCCTCGGACCCGCGGCGGCCCTCATTAATAGTATTCACCGGAGAAAAGATTCCTGGCTTGATCGCGTCGGAGCGCGCGTGTTATGCTCGTTCCTAGGATACATCCACCGCACTTTCACCACTCTGTCGGATTCTCTAGGTAGCATATTTAAAATTTCTAACGAACTTTGGATGATGCATGGACTTGCGGGATTAGAGTTTATCCGCCGACTGGAGATCTAATCAAGGAAATGTGTAAAGATTTCGATTCCTCGTCCGTTCATCTATGAAAATTCAAGAATTTCGGATCATCTCTTTCGTTTTATACGAGAGTCTTTTTTCGTACATTGTACGTAATGCTGCCTCTTTGAAATATTCAGTCTCGTTATTGGCTCTATTCGAGAATAATGATTAGGTTCTGTAGGTGATTTACGAAGCGCAGGTTATACGATATATATATGTTTGACATATATAGCTGTATCGAAAGGTTTAACTCTCGCGTGCAATTGATTTCCGTTTGAAGACTCAAAATGGGCTCGTCTCTGAGTGAATCCACCTCTCTCGCGATCGGCTCTTGAATCGTTACCCATGGATGCTTCCGGGAAAGGTGCACACTGCGTGCAAAGCGGGCATAAGGGTACAACACCCACACCGTGTGGTGGATAGCAGCGGGGGTCCGCGTGATTTGTGGCCGCACCGCGAAGTCGCACAGCGGCTCTGATATATTTTACGGCCGGCCGTTCTCTCTTCGTTTCTCCTCTCCTTTCCTTTCCCGAGCGACGCGCTCTTCCTCTCGAACGTGTCGCTTTGACCCGCGAAGGGCCCAGCAGCCGACATTGTACCGCATACACGAGCGGTCAGTCGTCTTTACACGCGACTACATCGTATTTACATGAAAAAGGAGTCGCCTCCTTTCCGCTCCGCGCCGCATCCTTTCCACCATCTCTTCCAGAGGAGGCCTCCCGCCCCCGCCTGTGGAGCTTGACGAGGCGCCTCACCCTCGCCCCCGCGCCTCGCCAAAGATGCCTCCCAGTGTAAACACGGTTCATCATTATATCGCCGGGGGAGCCTATATTTCAAAAACTACAGCGCTGAGACTCTTTATGCTCGTCCCGGGTCGCTTTGAACGTCGATGCCGTGCCGGGGAACGCTTCCTCCATTTACTGCTTTACAAGCGCTTACATTGAGGCGGACGATACCAATCTCGCGTCTGTCAATGTTGCAGGAATAATATCGCAAGGGAGCGGCGATACGGATCACGCGATCGTCCTCGTAATGAGCGGAGACTCTGAAAATTTGCGAAGGGCGATTAATCGGACTCTTTCGTGAAAGAAGTCAACAAAACATAATTAGAGGACTCGCTGCATGCCAACGTAAATGAAATTCCGTACCGAACAGTCGCATTTCTTCGAGTATCGTAATCGCGGTGGTTCTCTTCCTTATCTCCCCCTCCTCTTCTCCAACTGAAACATGTACGAAAGAATTTAGACGCTCCCCGAGTATTATCGGGATATCCGGCGAGATAGCCGAAGGAACGGTGTTGGAAAGACAGGTTGGTCGCTGCGGGGGTCTACCGCGAAGAAGGCATGCGAGCGAAGTAAACGGCGAGGAGAGGAGTAGAAGAAGAAGAATAAGACGATTCCGCGAGGGAGAAAGAGAGAGCGCACAGTGATGGTGGTACACCTATATAGTCGCACCAACATCAGGTCGGACCACGCACATACGTACACGTGCGTGCACGAGTACGTGTGCACTTGCGCGTTTTTGCCCCGGCTGTTTTTTAATGCTTTTATGCCCACCGCGAAGGAGCTATCGGGGATCTCGCGTCGTAAGTCTGGAACTTTATGTTTGCGTCGGTTAACCTTCTCTCTCTCTCTCTCTTTCTCTCTTCTCTTTTACCACCCTGCCTTAACTTACGATTCTCCGGGATGCTCTCTCTCGCCTGGTCGCCTTGCTTGAGACGTCTTACGTCGTCGTTTTCGTTGTCCTCCTCCTTCTCCTCGTCGCCGTCTTCGTCGTCGTCCTTCCCATCTTTGTCGTCTTCGTTCTTGTTGTTGTTGTCGTTGTCGTTGCCGTAGTCGGTGGCAGCTATATCTACTTACTTATGTGTACGATATTCTTATCCGCCACTCTTTTGCAGCGCGCGCGAAATTTTCTTTGGTGCATAAATTATTCACTCTCTCGCAGCCATCTCGCTACCGCCGTTTTGAAGCTTTTTTACCTCTTTCTCTCTCGCTGGAGATGCGCTTTAAAATCTTCACGATTGACGAGTATCTTTTGATGCCGAGTTAATTTCGAAATATCTTTTGATTAAAATTACCTTGGAATTTACATAAAAGCTTGATTTAAAAAAACATTTCTACGTTTTAAATAATAAAATGTTATTTCGTGCAAATTTTTCAATAATATAACAATTAATTTAATGCGCATAAAAGAATAATTTTATTAATAATCAGTTTTATTAATAATGCAGGAAAGAGTTTGTAGTCGTAGAAGGTAATTTAACCGCTTCATAATCGAGTTTGTATGTACAACGCGAGAGGATGGGCAGTTAAAATCCAGTTTGTATTCGCGCTTCGCTGGCGATGCTACCCGTAGATATCGATATCTCGAATCCAGAAGAGCAGAGTAAGGCAGATACGCAGAGAGAGGAAGAGAGAGAGAGAGAGAGAGAGAGAGAGAGAGAGAGAGAGAGGGATGAAAGAGGCAGGCTTACAGACACCCTCAGCCATCCTCGAAGCCACTAATGTATGTAATTGATCTATTGTGCGATGCATTAGCCCTACGGGTACCAGATAGGTTATAGCAGCGTCGAAGGTGGAGGTACGGATGGTGGAGGATGAGAGGTGGAAGGAACTTGATGGAAAAGGGAGGAGAACGAGAGAGGGAGAAATCCGTGAATGGGAAACAGATTTCAGCAGCTTCTCTTATTAGTTCTTTGCGTCATTAGATTAGGCTAATGCACTCTAGTCTCTTCATCATCCCTACCATCCCTTTCCGTTTGCAACACCTATTCTTCTCCCTTCCCGCTGAACAGCATTGTCAACGGTTCCTTCCGTCTAATTTCCTAGAACGGCACTCGCGTAACCGACGCGGTGCATGGAATGAATTTTGTCGCATCACTTTCATCTTGTAACAAATCGCATCCGTGACTATGATATGTATGTTGAGAAGTAGGATGTTTTATCAAAATGTGTGTGACGGTAAAAAGTATCGGCGACCGACAAACACTGCCACACTTGTTAGAGTCTCGCTTCGTTGACGCCCTTAATTCGCATGGTGCATCGGTGCGTCGCGATTCGAGGTTTCACGACTTTCGGCCTCGTCAACGAGCTACCTTACATGTGCATTTATCCAACGCATCGACGCCACGCGTTGGCGTATTCAGTTGAAGAAAGAAAACACGCTATCCGCTTATTAATTCTTCGCAAACGATGCGGTCAGCGCAACAATACCGCGTACTCAGTTAGGCTTGTCGACACGTCATCTCGCATGACTCAAAGTAACCCTCGACTCTTCGGGGTTAGAAATCGACGTAATAGTTTATTGCGGTCTACCGCAACCGGGCTATTGACATATTTTGACTTTGTCGCTCGTCTTTAGATGCACGCCCGCACCATTTCTCTTCCCCTTTTCGCAGCAGCGGTATTCGTTCGTTACCTTGCGGTTACATTGTTCCGTGGCACGACGCGGCCGCAATTATTCAGGTGGATTTCGTGCGCGTGGGGTCCTCAGGGCGAGTCTCGAACGGTGAAGAAACGGTAGAGACGGAGCTGGCAACAATAAGAAACGAATAAAAGAACGTGCGGGCGAGGGTAACAGATGGGTGTAATTGGAGGAGGATGCCGGGAATTACGCGATTGCCGCAAGACGGACGAGCGATCCCGAGATATCGCGATGACTCCGCCGAACATTCCTCGAAGCCCGCTGAAACTCTTCTCTTCCGTGCCGAGCCCCTTCCACTTCCCTTCTTCGATGTATACTTGTCGTTAGCCGGAGGATCCCGAGCGCACGAAGCGCTGCGCATCACCCGTCGTGTGACTAATCGCTCCCGCGCAACCAACCGGATTGTCTAATTATCCAGTCGAGACGATCTCGATCTCGATTCCCCCTCGAGAATCGACCCTTTCGCGATACGGCGCGCTCGTATTGTGAAACGTAAATTGCGTATCGGTCTGAATTGAACACGGCAATACCGTCATCATCGGAACGAAAGTTACAGAAAGTTCGTAGATTACATCGACAAACTTTCGAGTCACGTTTGGAGAAGCGAACGCATTTAAAAAGTTTGCGACGTTGGAAAGCTGGTAACCGGGTAAAGGCTGCTAGATCGGTGGTGGGCGCGAAACGCGCCGTGCTAAGGTTCATTCGCCATTCGTAGAGAAAGTCGGTACGCCCGGCCGAGAAAACTATTATCTCGAGTTGATTATGATTGCATGACTATGAAATTGCTCGCTGCGAGGTGGACGGACCGACGCGCGCGAGGGTGGAGGCGGATAGCGGGCGCTTGCATGACTCCGAGTTTCTCGACAACAATCGTAACTAGCTTTCGGTAGTGGCGGAGCTTCTGGGGTGGAACCAGGCGGCGTCTTCCCACGTCAGCGTGACGGACAGACAGCAGCCCCGGGCGGACTGACAGACAGCGCGACCGGTAGCTCGTATTTTATTCAGTGGCCCTGGCGACCGAACAATTACGAGCGTTCCGCGGACTCGTACCGAGCTGTGCACGCACCGACGATACCGACTCTGTAGGCGAGCCAACAGGATGCGAGTCGACCGCGCGCCGGCCAGGATACTTCGATTGTGTGCGACGGATAATTATCGTCCAACGATTCGCCGGTCTCTTCTGCGAGCGAGAGAGGCACGAATCCACCGATGCGCGTCCGCCGCTTGCGGCATTTCCGCGATCTTATTGGCCATGTATACGTAAGCACCGTGTCTAATTTGATAGATAATCTTCTGGGCTCCCACGTCGAGAGCCTCCCGAGGCGGACGTCGCTTCCGTGATCGGCTCGACAGGGTCCTCGAATTTTCTACCGCCCCTCAAAGTTTCATGCGATAGACTCTTTGCCGTGAAGAATGTAAAATGAGAGATAAAAAATTATTCCTTTAATCGAACTGTTCGACTCGTCGGCGACGGGCGAGGAATAATAACGAATCTCCCCTGTCTCTCTAGTTTCGCGCACGACGACAAAAATGTCATCTCGTGCGGGCGCGCGAGCACGGACTGCTCTTTTGTTCTCCAAATTAGGATACAGAAGTGGATTCAGAGCTCGCCCGCGTACTTTCCGGCCACCGAGCGAATCCGCGGGGCTCCCGCGTCAGCCGACTCTGTCTTTTTCCGCGAGACACGTCACGGCGGGACAATGGATCCTTTCCGTTTCTCGACGACGGTGAAACCACTGTCGTGAATGGAAATCCGTTCGGCGACGTTAACGCGAAATTTCCCCATTCAGCCGCGGCCCCGTGCCTTAATAATAAAGAGCCGGGTGTAGCTGCTGCAATTACTGCAACTGCCGCGACGAGTAAGTGCGCGAGCGGTGAGTCACGCCGCGTGTTCGTTCACGCGAAGGCACATCTCTTCCCTCTTTTTTTCCAAGCCTCTTCAGGGCTCTCTCTTTGTCGCATCGCATTCTTCTATTTCATTGTCGAGAAAACCAATTTCCTGGTACCTAAATTACGCGCGCTTCCGCGCTCGGAACTGGCGGGGCGAGAGAGATGAGGAGAGAGAACGGTGAGCAGCGCAGGAATAAGGGATAGACGAGGAGAGAAGGAGTAGGGGATGAGAGAGGGGTGGAAAAACCCTGCCGTAATATCACAAGTTTCTACCTTGGGTCTAGCGCGAGCCTCAAGCTGAAACGCCGGAGGCAGAGCGAGAAGGAACGAGCAACAGAGACAAGAAGATCGTGAAAGAGAGAGCGAGAGAGGGAGAGAGAGAGAGAGAGAGAAGGCGAGCGTGAGGGCGAGGCAAAAACGTTAATTTGAAAACGTCACAGTTTAATTTAAAATTACGTAAGTAGGGGCTGTTCTCTTCTTTCTCTCTCTCTCTCTTCCTTTTTCCCTCGTTTCCCCTCATCCGTCCTCTCGTTCCTCGCGTTCCCGCTTCTTTCCTCGTCTCTGGACTGGCGGCTCATGGCGGACCTGCCGTTCCTTCACCACCTCTATACGGCATTCTTGCGATCGTGGTAATAATAGACGCAAAGTTTCGCCCGCGATTTCACCTTCTCTCCTACCTTCCGTCGTACTGCCGCCTGCAATTATTCAGAGAACGAGCGGAATTCCCTTTCTCGCGGGCGCGTGATCAGCGAAAACCCGAGGGGCGAGAGAAAATCTTGCTGAATTCAAACTTCGTTTGTATTCGCTAGCGAGAGATTATGGAAAATTCTCTTCCCTTTGGTCTTAGCTGAAGGAACGATGTCTGTTTAATCATAGGATAACCGATGAGAGAGTCGACTGCGAATATTTTAATCCACACGATTATGGAAAATACTTTTCTCTATACTTTATTATGTCTAATTTATTTTATCTCTGCTTTTTGAAGCACATTTTTAGTCTAAATTTATATTAAAATTAAAATAAAATAAAATAAAATAAATTAAAATAAAAACGTGTAATATATAATATATAAGATCATGTTTAAATTTGCAAGCGAGAAATGTTCTTAATTCTATACTTAAATCTCAAGGGACTTATAATGCAAAATCGAACCATGAAAATTATAATAAAATTAAAATGGCAACTAATTTATTGATATTTTCAATATTACTATTATAAATTCCAAGAAACGATTATTCTATCTCCATCATTCAAAAATTTTTAAATACTCTTGGAGGAGATCGAAATGGATCGAATTTGCTTTGCAAACGTGCTCGATGGCAGCTGAGCTTATTAGCAAACCGCCGGTTAATTTTCGAGTGAGCAGACGTTGTCGCTTGCGCGATACTTACAAACTGATACACATGTACTAATATAATGTATGAGCAGGTGAGAGTGCCACCTTTTTATCTTCACTATGATTCCATCAAGAAATTCAAATGGTGGAGAGACGCTTGTAGGATCGTTCACATTGTGCAGCTGTTCTTTAATACCGATTCGAGAACTGTAGTTTAGACGAGATAAAAAATTGCCTATTGAGTCAGTGGTAATGTTACGGTAAATATAGAAATGGCGCGTCTTCGAATTATCTGTTTCACTTATATCGGACATTCGCGCGCGCGATAGTTTCATTAAAAAGAAAACGAGCAAAGTATTATTGTTTCCGTCACATACAAAATTCAACATCTATCTGAGCAAATATAGAAGGCGAATTAAATATCGTGCGGTCGATATGAGACACTCTTATTAAAATTAAATATTAAAAAAGTGTCACGTGTCACATCAAGAAACTTTGCTTCGATCGTATTTTGAAGCAAACAATCTGTTAAAATAAGAACAGGTTTGCAATGTTTAAGCGTCTTCGACTACTTCGTGGAAGACGACGAACACTTTGGCCAGGTAGATGGAATGTCGAAGATCACGATAGAGTAGTACCTACCGCGCCGTGGAACCTGATACGAGAGACCGAACGAGTCGGTCTGGCTGACATCTCGCGAATTTGCCGAAGTACGAGATTCTCGTCTTTATATTTTTTTTTCTTCTCGTCTTCTCTCGCTCGTTTCAGTCGCCCGCATCCCGCGGCTCCGCTCAAGAAAGCACTCGTAAAACTTCTTCTCGGACACCAAGATATCGTGTGCTTCGCGTGTGGACTTTCTGTACAGGATCGACGAGGAGATGCGAGTCGAGAGGTGTATCAATGTCCTTGACCTCCGTATATTCGCGTTGTATCGTGGTGGACGACGAAGATGCCATCTATTTTTTTCTATATCTTGCGCGATCTTTCCTCTTTTACCTTGACATTCCGATGATTGTCGCAAAAACGTGTTTCGATATTTATAGTCTCATCATGCGTGCGCATGTTTTGCGAGGAGGTGCGAAAAGGGGAGATCTTCATGCGAAAATGATGGGGATATTTCCCGTCTTCTTGATGGATGTTACATTAATATGGTATTACAATATCTCGATGCGAGTCGTATTCGCGTCTTATTAAACAGCATAGATGAAAGATTAATAGCATATGTATTATTCTGTGAATAATAGTACTTATCTGAGATAAGTATCAGATTTATGTATTATTGTGATGAAGGAACGATGCGGAAGTATATTAAGATACATTAACATGTACATACGCATATTAAATGTCATTTTGGTTCAATTGTTATACGTATATCAAAATTTAAATTTTTTTTCTTTTTTTTCTATTCACGCGATTACTTTGTAAACGAGCTTAAAAAGTTAATAATCACTGTACGAATTATTTTTAATTTATAATTTCTCATATTTCTTTCGCCAATTCTTATTTATAGACATGATCTGATGATAATGTTCAATTTTCTTTTTGTTTCAGGTGAGTACTTTGCCTTTGATAAGGAATAAGCGCCGTACATGTAAGTAAGAATTTCAGCTTGTCAATTCGCTTGTTCGTCAATTCGCGATCGAATACCGACAATGCATTCTCCGAATCAGTCTATTCGCCCGCTTATCCAACGTAAGCCAGCCGGAAGTGAATTTCTGGTCAGTCAGAAATCAACCTCACCGACGCAACGAGCGCTTCCTGTCGGCTCGCGGCCGACCACGAGCAAGCTGACCGGAAGTTCTTCCGGAGCGCAAATAACGCGATCGATCGTCCGCGCTTTCTTCGCTCCTTTTACGTTTCTCCTTTGATGGACGCGCCAACGATGTCATGGTTTACTCGTCACTGCTCTAATAGGACCGATCGGAGGGGAAACCCTAGAGGCATGGGGTTGCGCGTACAACACGTCGTTTTATGTTGTTTCCACGGGGGTGAGAATAAACACACTCGTACCGAATAATACAAAGATGGCGCGGGGAGGAGCACGAGCGGTATGGTTTTCCGTCGGAAGTGACGTTCCTCTCTCGTCGTCACGGTGGGGAGACTCCGGGCGCCGATTATGCCTTGTCCTTCCTTCGCAAAGTGTAGGAACACGATACGCAACCGAGCCACCCTTCGCGATCATCCCCTTCCGCTTTTGGAATGCGACGATCGTTCTAAGCATTCATCGCGTGGCACGGGCTGTAATTTGCCGCATAGAATCCGGATTTTCATCCAGATTTATTCGGAATTATCCGTTTACACATGGATGTTTCATGTGTGTGAAACGTGGATTCGATTGTAATATTCCCTTCACGGAAATTTGAACCCATACATTTATGATTTTAAATATCGCGATGACTAATTAATCGTCATTATATTTTTTTTGATATCAGAAGGATACACAATTGAAATTTAAATCGTAAACCTCTCGGAAAGATCGCGTGACATTCATCTTGAACATGCGAACGGACGGTTATTCAGAGTAGCTGGTCGAAAATCACGAATTTCGTCCGCATGCACCGGAAAACACGATCGGCGCAGATAACATCGCTTCGGCCGCAGTGAACCGCCGCGCGGTGATTCTCGCGCGTGGAAACGCAATATTCCGCGTTGGTTGCCGCCGTTCGTCGCGAAATCGTACAATGATCGTTTAATCGGGCGTGCGCCGAACAATCGGTGCGTCGGGACAAACCGCGGCCCAACAACTCCGCATCGCTTTCGGCGTCCGCTCGTCTTCCGCAGAGACAAATAACGCGAAACGGTCCGGCGAGCATTTGATTGCCCGTGCTGCTTTGCGTGCGTGCACATGATGCGTATCCGCAATACGCACTCTGCTCTGCGCGCGTATCGTCAGGAAATGCGAAATCGGGAAATCGCGCGTCCTACGCGCCGTTACGTTTCCGCATGTTGCAACTTACGGCTGGTTCGCAAGATCGATCTTTCGTACGCGAAATGGAGAACGAAATATAGGGCTTGGCCTATGAGGGAAAATATCTGATCGATTCGATGAGAGTGTCACAGTTTATTTAGAGTCATTGGCGCTCGTATAATTCTTATTCGAACGATTGTATCGAAAAAATATGATAAGTTATTTATCGTTTTATTCCAGCTTGAATGTTTCTGGAATATTTTCCCTTTATTGTTTCATGAATACAACTTCAATATATGTCAGATACTAATATTGTTAGCCATTTCGACACGTCTATGAGCAATTTCCCTGAATGTTGAGGAAATTTTCTTGCAATTCCGTTAAGCAGCAAAGATACAAACGCAATCTTATCGTGTTCGGATACCTCGGAAACCATGATCGAGACAACGACGACGATTTAGAGATATTTATGGGGTGCGGAGAGTCGCAGCGCGAGAAGAGGGAAGAGGAGAGAGCGGTCGCGAATCGCGTATGGTCGAGTAGAATTACACGATGTCGACGATGATATAATGCGCGTATTTCTCGCGAATGTGTTTCTTTCCATCCCGTGAAATCTCTCGTCGGCATCGAACGGACCGAGGATCGAGGATCGCGAAGATTCGATACCACCTCGCGTCTCGCTTCTCCGTGGCTTGAAACGCCACGCTACGCCAGCGGGAATCGGAAAAATTCCCGTCGGGCTTCGCGCTCTTTTCTTTTCGGCGCTTGCCTATCCGCTCGCTCGAATAAATCTCTTCGGGTTACGGTTCAACGTCCGCAGGTATCCGCCAACACCAAGCCCCTACCCGTGGAATGCCTCTCTCGTACGTTAGAACGACTACGTTCCACGGAGGAACTCCAATAACTTCGGACTAAATTCCTGTCGACCTCTCCGCCACGTTCGCCGGAGACGGGTTTTCATCGCAGCAGATCCGATCTAGGAATCGATCCGCTCTCTCGCATGACGTAACGCCGAATCGCGCCGCGGAGCAGATTAATTTCCGCGATAACAATCGACGCAACATCTTTGGCAAGGAGCTGGCGTATCTAACAATAAGCGCGGCTTCCCTATCTTCGACATCGAGCTTCTCGCTGTACAAGTTGACTGTTGTGCCGGGAATAAATTACGCTAATGATAATTCTAGTTATGCGAGGGAGACGAATAAAGTGCGATTATATAATTTTATCTCATTGTGGGACGTCGGGAGCGGGACAACTAAATTGCGATTACGCAATTATCATTGCGTTATTGTCTGCGCGTGCGGATGCAGCGTACGCCTGTCATGGATATCAGACTCGGTCAGAGAGTCCGTCGTTCGTGATATCGAATAATTTTACATCCGCCGCTAGGTGCTTCGGGACATGAGCGCGTAAAAGAAGTTCCCAACAAAGTCGCGGGGATCATGTCATCCATCCTGGCATGAAACCCGACGATTAGGCGACGGATCGTAATCCGTGGAATGTATATACCGTCGTTGTTGTTAGGTACCAAGAAAGAGAGAGAGAGAGAGAGAGAGAGAGAGGCCACTGACTTCCTTTATCGACATTTTGATACAAAATGGCTGCGCTCTACGGGGCGCCTCCGCGTAATCTCTCTCGATTCAAATTAACACACGCAGAGCTCGCCGGGGGGCCCAGGACCGGGCCACGGGGAGCTTGCGCCGCGGTATAGAGGAGATAATATCACCGTACATCCAGATCTTCTTTGTCTTCCTTTTGGAGAACGATCGCCCCTCCTCTTTCTTTTTTTCGTTAACGATCGCGCTGTAAAGAGCCGAGTGACAGGCGCCACGCCGGCTTTGACAAATCGCTGCCGCGATCCGCTGTCGCTCGATACATGCATAATACGGTACCACGGAAACTCGACCTCTTTTCTTCTTCTCGCGTGTAACAAGTAAAGGGATTATTTTGCCGCCAATGGAAATTATAACGAGATAAAACAAAATTTATTCCTACTTTTGATATTTCTTTCGCTAGTTTGTATTAAAATATACGGAAGAAGAAAAGACGTTGAAAAACAGCATGTAAATCATTGTTAGCTGCTGTAAAAATTTTTCAAATATTGGATTTTTTAGTGTAATGATAAATTTTTTATGCTGTACATATATGCGATCTTCTATTTACTATGCATACATACGTACGAGTGATATATCGTTAACGGGAAGAAGCGTTCGGGACAAAATACCTCGTCACAGTGACTCGTCTGGTTTCTATAAGCAAGTTTCTCCCGTCCGATTTCGATCTGATTCACTCGATAAAGAAGTCCAGATGAATTGATTGCGACTGGACCGAACACCCGATAACTTGCCATCGATTAATTTCGCATGCCGATTACCACCAGAATTATTCGTTTCTTGTCGCATGTTACAATTTGTTTAAGGCCCGGTTGCACCAACGTATTTTGGCTTTAAGCGAAACTTAAATATATATCTGTCTTTATTTATTTAGAAAGAAAGATAAAAGATAGACATATATTTAAATCTCGCTTAAATCCAAAATAATGTTGGAGCAACCCGGTCGAACTGATTGATACTGCATCTTCCAAGATACGTTAAAGACGTTTACACGTATCTGGCAATATTATTTACGAAGCTATCCACGATTTCCGAGGAGCTAAAAGTTTTGCTTAAACGAATGCCATTGCGAGCGATAAAGAAATGCGTGGGACCTGACGCAGGGGCTATTTTACATTTAGCGCATAAGATAACGGCCGCCTGATATCTGTTTAATTATCTAAATTGTATTGTCTCTTATCCGCGGTGCGATAACTCGTTGCTGCTGTGTAAGTCTGTTGTTTCCGAAGGTACGGAGCGTGTACTTCCCACACATCTTTGCGTAAAAAGAGACGAAGGGGATGAGAATGGGTCTTTCTACGAGCAGAAAGTAACCAGACGACATCGTTGCGCTTCTTCTTCTTGTCCGTTGGGTTTTCTCAGTATTTTCTTCGTTTCTCGAATTTCTTTTCGGTCGCAGTTTTATCTCCATTATTTTTCGTCGTTTCCACCATTTGCACACAGGCCCGTCATTTATTTGATTACCAAGATTAGCTTCCATTACTTAATTTTCTTTTAACCTCTTGCAATTCGATTTTCTTGTTCGTCGTACATGGAATTTATTTCTTTTCTCGATCGCGGACATTTTCAAAATATATGTATGTATTTCTTACAAGTGAGAAATGTCTTCGAGTAAAAGATTTTTTAGAGTACTATATGAATCAATTAAAACATAGGACATTTTGTTTGAACAAGATTTATTTTATAGAACGAGAGAAGTAAAGTTTATTTAATTCTTATACTCTAATATTTTTTCTAATATGCTCCCTTAATATAGATTACTTTGTTTCGTCGATGAAATCTCTGTTTCGAAAATAAAATTTCGTTGGTCCAACGTAGCGTTGATAAAAGATTTCCCTCTACCGATTCACTGCTGCAGCTACTTCACAGTGGAATGAGCGGATTTGCAATAAGAATGTCGGCGTATAAAACTGTCAATAAGCGCGCTGACCCCAAACGTAATTTCGCAGCGTCTCTTGCTTGCAGCGGTTACACGAGAGGTCGAAAGAGAGAAGGGCGAGGAAAATAGAAGCGGGTTTTGGGAGAAGCAGGAGAAACAGAATCATGTACGAGAAGGAGAGGTACGGGAAAAGGGTGGAAAGAATCGGAAAATGGAGGAAACGAGAGGAACCGAAGAGAGAAAATAAGAGCTGGCCGCCGCCAGAGCGAGTCGAGGGAGGAGGCAAGGGACGATGGAGGAAAAGGGAGGAAATGGAAGAGAGACAAGAGAGAAGGAGAAGAATATGGGAGAGTAAGAGAGCGGCGTGATACGCGAGAGCGCCTCTGCCGGGGTTATATGGAAATGTTGGTCAAATATATCATTCCGGCTTGACAGTGCAATTCTCTTATCTGCCTCGCGCCGCCTGCCGCTCTACCCCAAACCATCCGCGCGCGCTCCAGGGGCGGATGGAGGCGGAGGCGGTGGAGGCGGCGGCGGCGGCGGCGGTGAGCGCGGGAGAGCTGCCGGTGAACGGGAGGGAAACGGCGGATCGGGGGCTGAAGCGCCCGATAGAGGATCTGCAAACACGCTGCTGCCACCCCCTTTCTCCTACCTCACTTCACCTCATCTCTCTCCGCAACCTGCTCTTCCCATCGAATCTTCCTCAACCCCGTCCTCCGACGTCCTGGCTCGTCCTTCTCCTTCCTCGACCTCCGCCAATGTCCCTCGACTGGCCCACGCCCGACTGCGGATCCAGCAAGATGACGAACTGCCTGGCAAAACAGAGCGGAATGCGAAACTCCAAAAATACGGATTAAAGTGTTGGCTCGCCGCGACTAGTACTTTTCTTCGCTCTTCTTCAAAGTTCACTTTTCGTTTCGGGAATCATTTTCGTTGTGCGGAAAAAAAATTTCATCTCTCGAACAAATATCTTGAAGCTATTACTTGTTCGAGTTGCTTGGTTTTCGGAAGTCGGCAATGTTTTGCAATAAATTGACTCGGTCGGATATCTCGAACATAACTAGACAGCAGTGAGAGGAACAAGGGCAGCGACGTATTATTAGTCATCCCTTGCGGGCCAACATCATTACTCTTGCATTCGCCGCGTGCTGTCATCCGTGATCGATTCCTCGCGTGCGTGCACGTGATCATCTTACCCTCCCTTGCAATTCCGCAACGGGACGAGACGCGCGTATCGGGAAGCTGCGCGTATCGAGTTCATACAGCCGAGAGTGGAAACATTGCGTGTATAATCTATACACACTCTCGCGCGCGCATGCGATTTACGCATGTCTAAGGGTTCGTACGCGACCTGCGAGAAGGAGGGACGCGCGGACATTTCGTTTCTGATGTATTGCCGACACTTCATCTCCTCGCGGGTAAACACGAAAAATCGTCGACTCGGCCGGCGTCGATAAGGCCCCATAGCGGAAGGATCTTGCGAAGGGATGAAGCAAGAGGGCGGATCCAAAGTATTCATCGCGACGGGGTTGTAAATTTGACTTTCTGGATTTTCGGAAACCGGCAGCAATAGGGGGCTCAACCTCATCTACGATTCTGATTCTCTTTTGCATTTGGAGGTGCGGAGATCTATGTACGTGCTAACGCGAGAAACTCCGGAATAAGTCGAGCGCCGAGGGAAACGAGCGTGATCGATCATCCGCTCGCGAAAATTAGCTCCAAAGTAGCGACAGAGTTTCTAAATCTACAAACGCCATTTATCGTTTTTTTGGAGAGAAAAATAACATGTCGATGTTTATTGAGCGATAACTTGATTTTTCACTAATGGACTAATAATTCGACGGATTCGTCCGTAAAAGATTTGCAATCATTTTAATCCATCTCAAATTAAACGTTTATATATTATCTCAAATAATATATTGTTTATATATTAGATATTCTTTTATATATTATATATATATATTAGGTATTTTTTTTAGTAATATAAGGATTTCTCATATTTCCAACAATGCGATAAATTTCGCGTCTAACGAACAGTGCTTAGATTAACGCGGCAAGCAATTGCGGTGTAGTAATTTTTCACGACGCGGCGGGCACGGTAAATGGTAGAAATTAGCTTTGCGCGTAAACGCGTTTCACGAAGACGTCACTTTCGATTTCCTAGGCAATTACCTTCAAGAAATACTCTACGACAGTCCTGTTACCTCGGACTTGATAGATAGCGCAAATAAACATCTCACGGCTAAACCAGAAGCCACCGCATGTACCTGAGATGGCTAACGGCAGCCTCGGCTAAGAATAGAAGTGCTTATTATTGCGTACCCAGGATACAAAGACCGAGAATGAATACGAGATACCTTTCGCCCTTCGTCACTCGTCATGGTTACGACTTGATAGTGAGCGACAGTTATTCGAAGATTTTATTACTTGAATAGTTCAATGTGTCTCTGATAATGTAAAATATAAATTGAGTATTTTACACAGTAATTATATATTTTATGCAAAAGATTACAAGTCTTATTAAGACTTATTTTATTTCCTAAAATAAGAGGAGACAAAAATGTTGTATTTACAAAAGAAATTACTCTCTGTTGCGACAAAATGAAAAAAGAGAAAGACAACGGAACTAAAAGAAACCGATTTGAACGAGCATCGCAGATTTAGGAAACGTTTTTCGGGGGAGGGAGAAAGAAAGCGATCACTTTTCCTTATCGGTTGTCTCGGATCTTCTTGCTTGTAGTCAGTTCACTCTATAATTGCTTCTTTTAACTAAGATTCCAGGATTTAACTTTGGATGCTTTTGTCTCTCTTTTGAACTGAAAGCGGGGTGGTGAATTTCCCATCGCGCGACAGGATGGAGGCGGCGGCCCGGATGGCCGGATTTTTAAATTGGTTCTTATAACTTTAAATACAGCGAACCAGCTGCGACTCCGAGATGGAGAATCAAATCAAAATCGTTTTAAAAGTTTCCTGGCTACGTTATTCCATTCGGCTGGCTGTTGCTCCTTATCTCCTCAGTGGCATTTTTGCGATCCATGCTTGCTCGTTTTATATCGTAATTCGCCTCAGCAGAGTTTTCTTTCTCCTAATTTCAGCCAAAATAAATCATTCTTTATTCTTATTGCACTTGGAAAATATTTTTCTTGCATTTCTTTTTTCCTGCTAAAAAAATACCAGGATACATTTCTAATTTAAAATCGCTTTTTTGTG
Source organism: Camponotus vicinus (assembly GCF_025532165.1). NCBI lineage: Eukaryota > Metazoa > Arthropoda > Insecta > Hymenoptera > Formicidae > Camponotus > Camponotus vicinus. Next base: position 17,850,785 of record NW_028141981.1, read on the forward strand.
TTTCTTAAAAACTGTATAATTGCGAGATTTCGCATTCGCAAAAATCGATTCCCCGAAATAATCCTCGCACAGTTAACCCGCCAACCTGTTTCGAGAATCCCTTAATACGCGTCTTGCTATCTTCCACCAGGATGAATTACCTTCCTACCAATTTCCTCTCGCCAGTCGAAGCCGATCGAGGTGGAGATGCAATTAGAGGGATGCACTCTTGGTGCATGGTAATTCGGTCGAAAGGACCCGAAGGCATGAACGCGAGGAGCATGAGGGGAAGAGGTACGACGTCGGACCGAAAAACGGAGGACGATGTAAGAAAAAGGGAAGGGGGAGGAATGAAGCGCGACGAGCAAACGAAGCGCCGGAGGAAAGTATATATATCGGGCCATTATTTTCTGCAGTATTTTAACGTAAAATCCTCCGGATTCTTGGAGCCATGGTATCGATTCCTGCAGGAGAAACCAAGCGGTCGCTCGGGGAGAGGGTGTTCCGGGACAAGGGGGTTCACCCGGAGGAAAGGGGAGGGGGAGAAGACGGTAGCTCCGCACGGAGCTTTTCCTGCGATGCAATCTTTGAAAGGAGAGCCGCGTCATTACGCCGTGGCGGTGGTTCACGGACCATTGCCCCACCACCCCTTCGATTCTCCCCCTTTCCCCGTTGCTTTTTTCTTTCTCCTTTCGCGCTCCTTATCGTATCCTCTCGCTCTCTCTCTTTCTCTCTTTCCTACGCCCAACCAGCGGCGCGCGCTTTTGCCTTCCTTATTTCATAAGGGAGAAAGCTTCGCCAACGTATATACCTACCCCAACGGCATACGGCACTCTCTCGATTCGAAGCCGATCCAATGACACATGACTCAACGTGCGACAACCCCATGCATCACTAGCGGGCGCCGCGTATCGCCCACTACTCACTCTACTAAACTTCGTCGATGAAACCGACCCAAGTTCCATCTCGCAAGACTCTGCTCAGAACGAAGTGGCTGTAGAGTGCTTTTTGATGAAACGAATTTTGAAATTTGCAATCTTTTTACGTGATTTTTACGAAACGAATATTGCGCTTGGAACAAATTTACCGGTTATCATTGAACTCGATGAACTCGACGCACGACGGTCAATAACGCGCGAGAAAAAAACAAGACTATCTGCTTGTTAAATCGCGACAAAATTTTAAGAAAGTCGAGAGCGTGACTATCCAGGAAATATTTGTTTCCGAGACCCAATTCGTTCCACCTAGTCGGTAGAGCGTGATACCACTCTTTATTTCGATAATGAAGCCACAAAAGGCGTTTCTATTTATCTTTCCCGCACACCCACTCTGCCCGCGGTTGCCTGCACCGCGCTTCTTTCCCCTCTCGTTATTCTACGCGCTTCGGTATACACTCCTCCGGTTTCTGGGTGGTGCATCTCCCGGGATATCCGCGCTAACAAGGTCCACTTGGGTGGCGCGGCTATGGCTTACCTGGTCGTTTGCTTCGGGTAATATTACCGCGAGACGTTTTGCAGACCGGCGGAGAAGTTTAGTCGCGGCGACGGTGGGTGGGACGCACTGCCAACGCACGTTCAACAAAAAGAGGGAGAGAGAGAGAGAGAGAGAGAGAGATAAGCGGAGCCTCCAAGGTTCTGCACAAAGTTGGCTCCTCTCGTCTTTGGAGAGCTCTTCTTTTCTGTTTGCCACGGTCTCTGCATACCGCGACAAAGATATTGCCGGTATTAGTAGGTATGCGATGATGGTTTAAGCTCGCGCTTGCTAGCCCTATCGTCGTGGTTTTCTTTTTCTCCTTCTCTTTCCACGATACACAGAGACACGCAGCCGGTTCGCGCGAATATCCGGACCGAGTAACGAGCGCATGCAAATCGTTCGCTGTACCCTATCAGTTATTTTTAATACCAGTTTGATGGCCGACGACCATGTCGGATTTATCCTTGCTTTATGATCGGCCGGATCTCCTTGGAGTAACGTTGTAAAAATTTCTGATACATTATAATGGATACTACCTCATCGCCGCTATCGCGAAGTATTTATGTGAACGTGATTATTCTCGCTCGCGTTTGCGTGAAAATACAACATTCTGATACCGTAAATTCGCTCGTTCCCTTAAACTAACCGGCATTCAATGTACATATTAAGTATACGATTAAGTATTTGCATCAAATATTGCTAATACCGCCGATTACACATTCAGGTATCTCAAACTTATCCATTCACGATTAAAAAGTCATTAAATTACCGATAATTAAATGCACCTCATTTTTAATTAAATCCTCCGCGCGAATATGTACTTCGCCTTATTACCGGAAAATACTGTTCGAGATGTTCTCGCGTTGCTCTTCTTATCCCCTTTCCACAAACAGTTACTAATTAAAAGAGACTCGATGCCTCTTCTCGCCGATGCACCACGATAAGCAATTCGCCGCGACAAACTCTCCGATTAAGCGTTCCAGGAACGCGCCACGTTCGAACGCAATGTTACGCTCGTAAAGGTTGAGACATCCTTCGAATGGCGGCCGTAAAAGACCGTAACGAGATCCTCGTATGCGATTAGGAATGAAATGTCCTCTCGAAACCGTTTGCTCGCGGATTTACGTGTGCCATCTATCGATTCCTCGAAAACGGCACGTTCGTCGACGTGCAAGTTTCGCGGTTACCCCAGTGACGTCTACCGGAATCAAGGTCAGAGCTGTAAAAGAGAACGACAAGGGTAAACCGGTGGCCGATCGATGCGACCGTCTGCGAAGACGGCAATCCCGCGGAACTCTCGCAGGTCATAAACGCAGTAGTGTGGGCTCCGGGTGCAAGCTCCGGGGTTTATTATCGGGCCGGGCTCCCAATTAAGCGGCAGCAGCTGTGAAAATTAATGGAGCACAGCTTTTAAGATGTAATTGGGCACATTCATAATTCAGGATGAAAAGAGAGGAGCCTGGGCCGACCCCGGGAGCCGAAGAGAGACGGTCGATCTCTTCTCTCGCGTTCTTTCCGGACACGCCTTTTGTAATTGATACACCTATATACATTCTGAATAAAATCCATAAATAAAATCCAATTGTGAGGCCGAACGTACTTTGTTAACGAACGGCGATTAATTTCGTATCTTTCACCGAGAGAGATTTCCATAAATAAAGAACGACACATCGCGTCGCCAGAAGATCGATAATCTCGGCGGGCGCGATATTTTGTTATCAACATTATAAGAGCAGATGCCCTCGGCTTGTTCGGAAGATTACAAAAAAGTGAAACGCGAATTTGAGCGCGATATAGAAAGGGTGGATGAGTCGAGCGAAGAATGAACGGGTAGATGAAGAGAGGGTGGACCTCGTTGCTCCTCCGCGAGGCGGTGATAGCAACGACGTAATAATAGCGAATGACGCGGCATTGTACGCTCGAAGGGCGCAACGTTCGGGGATGGTAGAGGCCGGGGTTGAACGCCCCTTTAGACGGTCGTAAACATTTCGTAAATTTGCTCCACAGGTGTGCCATCGCGGCAACTAAGCCATCCATGGACGGCCGAACTCGCCTATTTACTCGCGCGATCTAAACTGTACGCACGTAAACTATCCGTGCTTGCAGAGTTCGAGCAAATCCTCTCGTGACGCTGACTGATGAAGAAATTTATGTAAGATTATAACAAGTCTTTAATTCTTTTGTTAAAAATATTATTCGCACTTGATCCCAACATTGGCATTATTTTGTACAAGGCGATTCAATTTTTCTCGAAAATAGAATTCTATTGCGAAGCTGATACGCGACGTCCCAGACTCGTTTTAGACATCAATATCTTGAAAATATAATAATCAACTTTATTCCAGCAATAATCTTTGCAATATCACATATTCAGTTATAGAAAACCTAGGACATCAGAATATTGATTATTTCGAAATATTGATATCATAGCCAAGAGACGATCATATTTATAATTATTATTTAATATAGAATAGAATAGAATAGAATCGCTATCGCTAAAACAGAATCTTTTCAAAACTTCTCCATCGATTTTCCTGAGATTCAGTTGCAGGATATATCACATATATCGCGATTTTTAACGACATCTTTCGAAACATGTCCTCTCCTTCCTCTAATCGCGGACACTCAGATCGCTCTCGGAGAAATTCGAGTAACGACTTCCCGCTATCTCATTCAACAACGTAATTGCCGAGGCAATCATTAATCGGGATTATCTCCTGGTCCTGGAACGTAGAAGCCCCTTCTGCCCTACGGACGTGTGTTTCGTGTTGGATTCGGTTATAGGCGGCAAGGAGAAGGAGTTACGTGATGGCGAACGCGGTAGAATCGGAGAAACGGAGGAGTAACGGGCGGCGCAGAGGGCAAGCCGGCGTTCCGGAAACTGCGCGCGGATGTTTGTAACGTCGTACGAGCAATGGCGGCGGCAACGTTAACCCGCGAAGTGATGGAGGAGGCTCCGTGCCTGGGATATCGGTTTCCGGTTTTGGTTCCTTGCCGATAATCCCGATCCCGAAACTCGCCGCACCTGCATCCCGCCCCCTTTCCACGCTACTGCGCGAAAGAGTCGGGCTTCTTACGAAAGAAATATGTAAAATCCGCATGAACGGCGGGTGCGGCACGTGTGGCTGCGCCGATGCTCGGTTTTTCAAAAGGAAATCGCCGACAGAAACGGCCGGGGCCCGATAGCTATGGGATAATTCCATCGAAATTTGATCCGAGAAAGGTTTCAGGAATATCGCGGATTGCGGTTGTAAATTCCGGTTGTAAGCACGCGAGAGCGCACGCGGTCCGAATGTGGATTCTATCAACGCGCGACTGCTTTTCGAAGCGGGTTTCTACAAGTTTTACATTTTGCGGAAGGAAATTATCATATCGTAAATTCATCTTTTCGCGATACATTGCCGTAAATCTCCAAAGTCTGCGTAGTAATGGTTACTACACATTTTTATCCCGAAATAATTTTATTTACTTAACTTTTCAACCCATCTATTCGCGTGTTTTCATAGTAAACCTCGCCGTGCGCGCGTAGAATAATACAGAAATATAACGTCAAAGTCGATGTACGACATAACGGTCGCGCGCGAAGAGCCATTCGCCTCGTGTGTTCCCTCATGGGCTCTATTAGGAAAGTGTGATGGAGTTTTGCGAGCGCGATTACACCCAAATGAGAATTACCCCTTCGCCATGCGCTTAACATGGCCGCGCGGAATGGAGGGATGAGTGAGTTCGACCCTTTCACAGTCATCCCACCGTTATGTGCCCGCCTATGTGTCCGTCCGGTGCGTGTTACGTGTGAGTAATTTTACGTCCTCGGCAGAGGATGCACGGTAAAGAGGGACGATGGACAGAAAATTGCTTTATGCTCTGCTCCTAATGTGTTGGAGTGGCGCAGTTGCGTCGTGATGGCGGATCAAACACGCGTCGCGGTTCTTTGTCCCTATATATTTTCAATCATTCGGATAGTAATTTTTGCACAAACTGATTTCTGCACGGACCGAGGACCGATAAAAAATGATTAGAGCACTAAACTCGAATTTATTTGTGATTTGTCAATCGTGTAAAAATTTAAAAATTTTGGAAAATATATTTCATTATTAGATACTATTAACTTTCAAGTATGTTTATCAGTGTTTCAAAAAAACGTATGAAATTTTATCTTCAAAGAATAATAATACGGGAATTGTTATCTTAACGATCAAACTGTTTAGAAATTATTTCTACTAATAATATCTATATTTTCTATGAACGTTGCTTACAGTATTACAATTCATAGCATTACATGCGATATCTTTTGTGGTTTTCCTAATTATCGTATTATTATCCTTTCATGCCCTTCCTTCCTTCCTTCCTTCCTTTATCGCGGAATTTCTGCTGGACAACGGTGCAATCTTCCTTCCCCGAATCTGAAAGGCTTTTGCCCGCATATTGGCCGAGGTCCGTTTCGCCGTATCTCATGCAGCAGCTTTTGTCGCACACAAACGGCTACATCAACGACTAAACCTGCAAGCGTATGGAGAATATGGGGAAGAAAGAGAGAGAGAGAGAGGGAGAGAGAAGCAATGGAGAAATCTTGGAGGGTTGGAGGGTGCACGAGAGGTGGCGGAGGGTGAATCGGCTCTCGCGCGTTATTTAGCGACAATGTGTCGCGCATAGAAATGGCCTTAAAGCAGCCAATAAACGCCGTTACACGGCCGTCCCATGTTTCCCCATTCCACTGGCCTTGGGGGCCAATTTCGTCAGATTTTGGGAAATTGTTGTTGCGTCCGAGAACGACGTCTAGCGTTGCGCTCGGAATCAACAAACGGGAGTAGCCGGCCATCGAGGATCACGCAGAGCTATCTCGAATGACCACCGTCGCGGATTTCGACTACGAATTCTTAGCAGATGCTTCTAGTTTGTTGTAGGATAATAACAAATTCTCGAATCCTATCGCGAGAGAGCGAATTTTCTTCTAGTAACCATGTTTCTCTGATGTATATTTTGCTATCGCTAATAGTTATAATTTACATATATATTTAATCTCTTTATATGCATATTAACTGCTCCTAATTTTTTTAAATAAAAATTATTTCAAACATTGAAGGAGAAAACTATTCTATAGAGATGTTCCTGTCTCCGCTGCATATGATAATTATTCGCAGGAGAGCGAGACCGTGAGAGAGAAAGACAATGCGTATCAACCCCCCAAAAACGAACGGCCTGCGCTCCCACCCCCCAAAGGACCGGTTTCCCTATTAACTCCCTACGTGCCGCGACACCTAAATGTTCCCCTTTACGCCGAGATAATGAAAATTACAAATAGCCTCGTGCCGAACGTGCGTGCACGCGCGCCGTGCACGTCGAAATTTCTGCCCTCACGCATGCTCGTTCTGGACTTATAGGAAATTACTGTGCGTTATGTCAGCGGAGGGATACCGGCGGAGAGCGGAAAGCGAGCGGTCATGTGGAATACATTCTCAGTGGCGATAAGTAAATTGCTCGTACATTCTCCGAAATAAATTACTTTTGCCGAGGAGCATTCTGTAAAAAGTCAAGAATCTTTTTTTTTTAAACGCGGTTAAGAAAAACAAAATTAACAATATTATTGAAACAATTAATATTTCGAATTAATTACCTTATTAATCTCAGAGAAAAGTATATCTTTATCAGTATTCTCCAACAGTAATCTTTTACTAATAAAGAAATAATAATAAATACAAAGTAATTGGAGAGTGCGTGAGGTATTGCAAAAGCGTCAAATTAGCATCTTAATTGACTTAGTAAATTAGTAATTTTCTAGATAGGGCGAATAGGGGGAGAGATGAAGGGCCGAGGGCGAAAGGACCGCTGGCAACAACTAATCATCTCTTTCTCGGCTTTGATTGCAACAATGCCCGCTCTCGTCTCGCTGTCCGCCACCTTCAGCTGCGCCATGCAGACCTAAGCTGCGATGCAGCAGCGAGGGGGCCGAAGGGCAATGTACGGGCGGCGGAGGGTGGCAGCGGGCAGCAACACGCGCGTCGGCGAAATTAGTTTTCCAGATAATCATCTCACGGTATTGTGTGTTGCGTCCGTAGAGTTTCCGTGGCGGTAAAGGAGGCGGAGGCGGAGGCGGAGGAGGCGACGTCGCTGCAGCTGCTTCGAGTACGTGGCCGGTGCACGGCGGCTTAAAATATAAATGCGGATTAATCTGAAGTTACGAGCGCACGCTCGATAAGGAGTGTAATTTTCGCGAGCCAGCGGGAACCCATTCTCTACGAATCACTAATTACGTTCTCCACGTGCGCGAGAACGTAATTGGGATGTTTCGATCGATCCGCGCGAGATGCGTACGATTACGATGTACGCTTCGATTCGTCATCGCGCGCGACAAGCTCGCAAAATCCGTCTCCTTAGATCTAGTTGTTTCGATTACCTATGCGAAATTTCATCTCTTTCATCTGTTCCTCTGTCTCTCTCTTTCGCATATACACGAAGCGCGGCGAAATGCTCGCAAAGAATAGCGGAGATCGCGATAGTCAGCGGCACTTTCCGACGACGGTCCCTTTCTACTCGTTCCCCGCGATGCGTTCCCGGTGATTAATGTTGCCGAACAAATTGTCTAGAAAAACATGTCGTAGCCAGGGCGCCCTCCGCCCGCTTGGTGCACCCTTTATCTCTCTGGGTCGCGCCACCCTTATTTCCCTCGAGCGGAGAAGCGCACCCTATCGCCGACGCTGCTGTTGCTGCTGCTGCTACTGCTGTCGCTGCCACCACCCCTCCCTCTCTTTTCTATCCCGCCACCCTGTATATACAGCCGTCGTGTATACATGCCTGCATACATACATTACGCAGATGATATCCGAGTAATCCGATTTACTTCGACTTCGCTATCAACGTTTGCGCCCCCACCCATTCCGGGTAATTATACGCCATCCTGGATGCTGCGTTGCACTGCCTGTCCTACATCACGCGCGACGTGAATTCGTGCCAGTTAATGAGAGATTACGCTATCCGAGGCTGGACACAATTTTTGAGCATCGAAAGGTTTCATTTGATTAGTATAACATATGTGTTGAATTTTAATCAGTTTAATAAAATTATAATATCGAGCGTTGTGAAACGTATACACATTCGTGATATCTAAATGTCTTCGCTAACAACGCGACGGATTTAATTGCACGGTACGTCGTATATTTTCTGCGAGAAAACAATCCGATTATTAATTGGAAGGAAATTCGATTCCATACACTTTTGACGGGGACATTCCGTAAGATGCGGAGAAAAACACGAGCCTACATCTTTATTAAACGGCCATGCGAACGACGTCGGATGACGCAAAGAATTGCATCACGCGGTTCTAAATTTCCTCTCGTTAAAGTCACGCATGACATCGGTACATCGCTCGCAAAAACCACGGACAAGCGACGCCATGTCCACTCTCCGGCCGTGCTTCTCTCCACTAAATCTTCCTGGTATCTTGCATCTCTTCGCTTCTCACCTGCGAATTACAAATTACCAGAGAACTTGCAGGACTCTGTTGATCTCCGTCGTTTCTGTCCCTTTCTTCTCTACCTCCTCCTTCTTCTCTTTATCTTCTTCTGTCTCTTCGTCTTATAAACAGCCTCGTACAAACGTGACAGACGTGCCGCGACCAAAAGTGAGCAAGTATTCGCCATCAAGTCATAAAGAACCGATGTTTCGCTTGAGCTCGTTCGTTTTTATCGCATGTTGATCCTACGCCGGAAATTCACGTCATATCCATTTTAAAATATATTCTCTATCTTTATTAATCGCGATCTTGTAAAAAAATGCATCAAGATACGAAGAGAATAAAGACGATATAAATTCAATAATCGCGATGTGAATCATATAATTGTAATAAAAAATTAGAAAATATATTATCACTTTTAATGATGCTCTAATTACGAGATTATGCCATATCTACTCGCATAATTTTCATCGAACGTAAAAAATGAGAATTTGTTATCTCGTATTTATTGCACCGTTTTTCTTACATTTACAAGACTGCACGTCGATGCACTCGACGTCCTACAATCTGCGCGTGAAGAACGGGGCGTGATCGGACGAAAAAGCGCAAAAGGAGGAAAAAAAGGTCATCTGGTAGCGATTTCGTGGTATTATTTACATCTGCCGGGCGAGATGCGGTGGCCCGGGTGCATCGGGCGACGCTTATATCCCGAGCGAACGGGGACAGGTATCCCTTTCCCCTCCCATCCTCTTCCCCGGATACACGTAACCTACCGTTTCACTTTTTTGTGGGTAAATGTGCGCGAGCCGTACGCGGACGCGCGCAGGATATCGTGTAGGCCGTCGCATAAAACTCGGATTTTATTACAAGAGGATTCAAATTCCGCGCACACACGAGCCCCCGTCGCGCGGGGGACGGCGGAAAGGAGAGAGAAAGACCGGGATAAGGATATAAAAAACTGTCCGCGAGAACCCCGTGAATCCTCCCGCGGTATAAACTCATATAAACCACTCGTGAGCGCGCGCGCATGAGCGTATTCTATTTCGCGCGCGGATAAAAATTTCGATTCGTTCCTCTCTTTCCTTCTCTCTAATGCCGAATAGTTCCTCCGAGGGGAGGAAACGCGGGCGCATATTTTATTCCACCTCTATATCGCACCGGCCCCTAAATCTCCGGAGTCGAAAACCGTACACCTTCATCGCGGATGGCCCGTAGGGGCACGCGCTTGTAAGGTGAACGCCGTAACGGTAACGGTAACGACTGGAATGGAGACGGGGAGATTGTGCGAGGGGGAGGAAGTCGTAACCTGAAATGAGAAACGCGACAGCACCTCCGACGGAGGATGTATATCCGCTCTCGTACGTCGGTGGCGTCGCTGATGGCGGAGAGAGATGTAGGGAAAAGATTTCACGACCGTGAGATGGTAAACGGGACGCTTTAGGGCCATCCTGAGGACGAGCGGTCAATCTAAACGACTCCTTATCTTCTCCGCGGCGAGGCATACGTCTACCTGACGCTCTGTATTTTCGTGAAATCTAAATAAAATGTTTTTATAAACGCGCCGGGATAAACTACGCGCGCAGAGACTGAGATCGGTCAGAGGGATTGCTCCGATATGAGTAATGAGACGGCCGTACTATTACCCGCCTAAACAACGACCGCATTTGCGTCAGGAGAGACGTGGTAAGTGCCTTACGAGGTTTCACGTGGGTCTCGGGCCGACTCTCCGTAAACGAGCAGCTATCTGATGAATAGTACATATTTAAAGCGCAGATTAGGAAAGCGAATATATTGACTCGTCAAACATTCATGGCTTAAGTAAAAAAATATACACGATTCTAAAACACGATTCTATTACACCTTTTTGAGAGATGGAATAGATTTGAATTTTTCTAAAACTTCCTATTGCAAATAATGTAACTCTCAAAAGTGCAAAAATTTTGTTTAAAAAATAAATAAGAAGAAAGAGATGATTCTAACCAGACTTTTCAAAGGATTTAGAAAGATACTGTCGACTATTGCCAGGTTGGATAAATGTAGAGAAACGTACGATGTATCTACATCAGCCGGCGTTAACACGGAGAAAACGAGACATCGCCATTTCCGCGACGCGGGTGTTGCGTATGATTGCGGAGGGTAGGAGGGGGGGGGGAAGGAGGAAGCGAGATGGAAAGTGCGACCGGCAGTTTATAACAGCGTCAGCAGTTGGTACATATAGTGGCTCCGTAGCCGGAGTTTAAGAGACTGTTACAAGCTGACGCCTCTCCGGCCTTGCGCGGGTGCTACTTGGAGGGATGGGGTGAGAATCAGGTTGTGGGGCAATAGCCAAGGGGACGTAACGCGTGAAGGAGAATAGAGACGGCGAGGGTGTTAGAGGTATGGCGCGCACAATCGAATGGTATCAACCCTCGGCGTGACGATGACGACGACGACGACGACGACGACGAGATGAGTCTGACCCCGTCGACGAGGTGGCCGGTGACAATCGACTAGAGTACTCCGCTACCCCACAATCGGTGAGGGTTGCGACAGCTGCGGACCCAATAACTTGACGAAGCGAGCAGTTGGATCTCGTGTACCAATGATGGGCTCTAGCATGAAACGACTGTAAGGTGGTTCCGATCTACTTTGTTACGTAACGTTTTAAGACGCCGATCGTTAAATCGCGTCGAGACTAATTGACGATACTTAATCGATCGCCAGCAACGTGCTGATTTACCCGTAAAAATTGATCGGACGCGAAGCGGGGGCGGGATTTTTCTCGAGAGAAGAAAAAAACGCGCCCCATCGCTCTTGCCTCGAATTTGTCAAAATTACTTCGCACTCGCAAATTTAACGACCGTTGCGCCCGCGCCGGAAAAACAATCACTATAAAGCAGGATTTCGCGTGCAAAAATCGAAGGGATTTCACGCGTGCGGTCGGACAGGAGAGAAAGCAGCGTGACGCCACTCGGATCGCGATAGATACGCAGATATCGAACGCTACGGACGTTACACCTCGATCTTTTTATTGGCGAGATCACCAGTGCGCGGCCATCAACATCAACGCGAAACGACGCGCCGGCGCTATCGCGCCCCGCGACACGATTTAGTGGCGACCCCGGCAAAACAATTATATAAATTCCGAGGGGACGAAAGAGAGAGAGGGGTTTGCAGGGGGGTAGAGGGGGGGGAGCGGCAACGGGCGCGGGACGGGGAAAACGTGGAGAGGTAGGCAGGGGGCAAACGGGACGGGGAAAAGGGTGCGCAGGCGGGGGGAGGGGGAGGCGAGGGAGGAGGAATTTTCCGAAAAAGCGTTGCAGTAGAGCCATAGATTAAACGCAGCCGAGGCGCATACGTCCAGCCGAGCACGTCGATGCGACGCAGGCAGCCATGCGGCCGCTGCGGCGGCGGGAGCTATCAGTGACACGTCGCGTGTTAAATCGCTTTGTTGACACACATAACCTGTCTACGCGTATCCGATACGCGCGATCGCCGGTCCGCGGCGTTTATATCGCTACACCCCTGCGGCCACCGGGAATTCGGCGGTAGTTTGCTCGCGTTGCGATGCGGATCTCGTCTGTCGCATAGTTCTCTCTCTCTCTCTTTTCTACCTCTGCCCCTTCATTTCTCTCTATTCTTTGAGTTTTTGAGCTCTCTTTTGTGTTGAATTAAAAAAAGATAAATTAAATTAGATTAGTAGTAAGAGGATTAATTTTTTGATATATATGTGCTAATGATTCTTATTAGAATAAAATTCAAGATAATAGTCACAGTCATCTGATAATAATATTAAAGAAGAAAGATGTAACGGATAAAAATTTGCAGGAATCTGAATATTTATCTAATTCACATTACGATGTGCAATGTGATCGGATGCAAATTTTCAGTCTGGATGGCTGACAGCAACCCTCGAATTCCAGAGTTGCGGGGACGAGCACGTCCCGCGATTTTGCCGGCTACATCTGCAGGAAACTCGATTACACGGTGGAAGGATGCTCACGGTCCACAATGCTCATTGAATTTGTCGAACGGGAATTATATATTGCGCGGGGGTTCGACTCGTTTGTTCGTGGGCGCTCGCGCTTTCGGAGGAGATCCGGTCGCGCGCGGGTGAGACGCGAATGCATTATAATAAAATCGCGATCACGATCGGCCGCGCGAAAACGAACGGAATGGCGAGCGAAAAAGGAGGAACTCGTCGGGAGCGGCGCGTGAATCGACCGGCGCATTATATTCGGATAAAATGATTTTATCGATCGTAAATGCACCGGCGCGACGCCAAGCTTATGAACGCTCAGATTTATGTACATCCGCTCCCACGATCGCGCGAGCTCGAGCTTTTTCTGCTGGTGCAACGAAATTGTTTTGAAAAAAGGTGGACGTAACGAAGGTTCGGAGAGAAAGAGAGAGAGAGAGGTCAATGCCCCGTAAAATTTTATAACTCTATCACCGAGAGGAAAGGAGAAAGGGTAATGTCCCAGAACAAGACGTTGATTGGCTTTTTTATGCTCGGTTAGACATGTCAGATAATTTCAAACAGATCGAGTTGAAGGTAATATAAGTCTTATAAATCACAAAAAGGATGAACTTTAGGAAGAGAAGCGAAAAAGAATTGGAAAAAGATTCCATAATTTAGGTATAACACTGAGTTGTATTAACTCGTTGGTCGCGAAACTTTTCGTACAAACAATTGTTATGTTGCTTATACGACGACAGATTTTAGATGTGGAACGATGCATGTTACTTATATTTTATCTGTATCATCGCTCCCTAATAGGCGTGCATTTTGTGGAATGCCTATAACGGCTGTTTTCTCTGATACAACGGCAACGATTCGCATTAGTGGGACTAGTCCGTGGTAATTCGCTGCAGAGGCAAAAATTGATTACCGATTGGATTGCGAGGTCAGATCCTCATTAACTGCGTTCCCGGCGCAGGAAGGGATAATTACGCAAATAACCTAACGCTGTAGGTCTCACGTAGCGGTTCGATCCGATAAAAATAATTACACCGTGATTACTCCACTCGATATATTGATTGAAATTCTCATTAGATACACGTGTTAAGCAACGGATCTCCAGCAACTTAGTAATAACAATAAATTTCGATAACGTAACGATTAGTAATAATGCAACGCCATTCTCTTAAGCATCTCATATATTTCAATCTCTCTCCTGCCTCCCTCGTCGACGGAAATTATACTTCACCTCTCGCGCACTCTCGTTCGATTTCTAATTAAAACGGACCTTTTACGGCAACTCACCTGCCCCTCACTCCCCCGCGATACGTTTTCTAACGCGTAATCATTACGAGGCTACCTTTTCGATTTCCCGTAATGCGACGCGAACGCCGAGGCCTCGCATTAGCGTGTCGGCTCTCTAGTACGGTATAGTACGGCGGCGAAATTGATTACCAATACTACTGCGAGTACGACGGCGGCTCTCGCGCTCCCGTGTCCGGGCAGTAATGATGTTTTGATGCGAGGACCCCGGTGCACTGCGTATCGACTGCAGTTAACTAATGGAAGCTCCCCGATAATTGCGAATGCCGTCGGAGAGTAAATGCCGCTAGCGCGACAGTAATCATCGTTATTCCGTCCACGCACTCGCGCAACGATGAGGTAGGTTCTGTTCACTCGCGCTTTTTGCTTCCCGCCATGTCATTCCGGAAAGATTCTCCAGATAATCTATCGAGATATATATCTTTCTCTGCAGGAAAATTGTTTTTCTGTTTTTTTTTTTGGGCCGAAGATGCTTGATGGTTAATGAGATTCACCGCGTTGGTTGAAAAAGGATTGCAAAGAAAGAAGCAATGCAGGAACAAGGTATAACTTTTTTAGAAACGAGAGAAAGGTATCGCAAAATTATTATCGCGGCGTAAATTTATTGTCCGGATATTTACACATCTTGAGCAAAAATTTTATGATTTTTCGAAGAAAAATTTGTAGAAAAAGTTTTATGACGAGCGTAAGTCAAGTCCGGAGCCTCTCGCTATCATCCTTAAAACGTCTCTTCCGAAACGCCATGCGAGGTCGAGTCGATATATGCTGTTTGTATCGCGCGTATAAGCAAATACAAGCACATTATTCATGTATGCGCCCGAAGTGCACTAAATTTAGTCACGGCACGGGAGGTCATGTGGGAGACACACGCGCCCCAGCCCGGCGCTGCGTTTTATGCCTTTTTCTCGCAGAAATGTGTCATATGTCGTTGGTTCCCCCTTTCCTCGTAAAAAGTAACGGCGATACCGAGGTAAGCCCGGAACGTCAGCGATTTGTCAATAATTCTCGCGCGTCGCTCTTCGAAATTCCGTTTGGAACTCACCCGGTGATTTCCGAGACGCTTATTCAATTCGTTCACTCGGCGCTCGATTTACTTTGCCAGTTATTAATGGTTTTTCATTTCGAAATGACGATTAAAAAAAATTATCCGTTTTAGAAAACGGGAAGAATGGAAAGAAAATATTTTATCTTTTTCAATCAAGAGTAAAAGCAAAAGTTTGTATAGTTTCTGTTTCAAAATAATCGATTTAATAATATCTCGTTTTACGCAAAATTAAAATATGCGAATGGCGATGATGAAGCAACCCTGCTTGTTCTCCGACCCTTCTATACATCGAAACGCATTCAAGCTTTCCCAGCCACAGGTCCGTTTCACAATGTGCTGCGAAAATGCCCCTCCCTCCTTCGGAGATTCATAATCAAAACTGCATTAAAATCCTGAAAGCCCTGACGACGGCGCGACGAAAAGTGTTTTGTCATCTGGGGTGACTCGGCAACCACCTCGATAACAATATGCTCACCTCGTTTGCGATCCCTCTCGTTGCTACGAGAAGCGTACTCTTCCCCTCGCCTACTCGCCCACGATTCGCGATCGATTAAGTGACGATTATTTCATCGACGTTTATGTTCTCGTGTTTCATGCTGATCAATATCTTAGATTCTCTAACAATTTTCTAACATTAAAATTTTTATCGCTCTTCCACTAGATTCATTAATGGAAAACAAAGTTATTATAATTTTATCATAATAAGATGATTTAAATTTTGAATCTTTTTGTTATATAACATTTTTATTAAATGTAAGAAAGAAATATACGTAAAATTATACGTAAAAAAAAATTTTATCGCATCTCCGCAACGTGGCTGCCTTAAGTTTTCGACGGTGAAGATATTTTCGTTTATTTTCGCCAGGGTCGAACTCTTCGAGAGAGAGTTTGGGCAGTCGCTCACCGTTTCCGTCCCTCTCTGCACATCTCTCTTTCTCTCTCTTTCTCTCGGTTCGGTTAGGGGATGGCGCGCCATTGTTCGGGCGATATTTCAGCGGCGGCGGTGAAAGAGCGGGGGTGGTCGGCAGTAGTCAGCTGGCTGTGACACGCTGCCTACCTCGCCAAAGAGGCGCTTAGGAGTATCCGGGAGCTAGAGAGGGAGTCCCTCGGCTTCATAGTCGCGCGGTGATACTCTTTCATCTAACGATAGTCGAGGCCTTGACTTTGAACTATCGTCGCATTGTATATCTTGTATTGCAAAGCTTTATTCTGCATATATTATTACTGTATATTTTGTACTTTATTATGTTGGTTGCTCTTGTCTGATCATTTTGCGTGACTTTTGCCTGAATAAATGTTCTCTTCTTTATACTTTCTGAAAGGGAAGTTTTAAATAGAGTTGAAAGAATTTATAATTTTTCCTTTTTTAAAGAACGCTGTTTTATTATAATTCGATAATCATTATCGAATACAAAATCTAGAGTCATTTACCGCATCATTTATCTGAAATATCCATTCGATCCGTGTTATCAAAATTCATGACTATTTCTACGCCTTCGTGCGCGCGTACACTAATCGCTTCCGAAGAGTCCTTTGCCATCCAGTCAGTCGGACAAAGTTCCTTTGACTTACGGCGACTTGCCGAACGACTTTGCGGGCACCATCTACGCCTTGACTGCGACAATAGTGCCGCATGAGCATCCGAGCGGCGAGAGCGAGACGCGATGAGAGTTTAATAATTATTATTCATAAGACTCTCCGGTGGGAGTCGGCCAGGCGTGAGACTAAGCAAGAAAGATGTGCTGCAAAACAAGAGAGGGTGCCATCGCTTCCTCGGGGGCTTGCTTATGTCCTCCTTATCCCTGGCGGAGAACCGGAGTATTCCACGATGGGAAGGGGGTGTGCTCGAGTCAGTCGAGCAGAAACCCAATCACTTCCGGCGTCTGCGCCCATTAGGGCGCCGCGACGCTGACGTCGGCTGACGTACGCCCTTCCTCTTCGCGTCCCACTCGCTCGTCGTCCTACACTCTCTCTCGCTCTTCCTATACCACTGTTTCTCCCTGCCTGTTCCTATCTCATACTGTATTGAACCCACCCTCTTGGACCTCGACCAACATCGAAACAGACCGCAGATCTATTGTTTGGAAAGCGCTCACATGGAAGCTTCTTCAACGCGACTAATGACGTATCAAGGATGCCGCTTCCTTCTTACCGGATTTTTCCGGTTTTGCTCGTTCATCTCCCGAACTAGTTGCCGTTCACTTTTTTTTTATTGTTACAAAGATAGCGGATCGTGTCAAGTAAAGCTCTCTTGATATAAGAGTATAAAGGGTTATATAACGTGTAAAATACGGGAAAAATCTTCAAGATTCTCTTAAAAGGGCAATAAAATGACTTAATAAAAGATATCTTTTTATATATACGGAATTTATATTAATATGTAAGAGAATCGAACGAAATAAGACTGTATTGTGTGTGTGTGTCTTGCATAAATATATCAAATAAATCGATTATTTTATTAATGTAATTCTTTTCATTTGTGTTTCAGGTTTATTAATGCGAGGCGTAGAATCGTTCAACCTATGATTGACCAGAGTAATCGAGCTGGTAAGACGATTCCAATTCTACCAACAGATATTTACACAGATGTATACACACAGTTATAATACTACAAACACATGTGACGACAAGATTTTATGAATATACTTTTGTTTCGAGTTTGTCACTTGAATTTTATGAAATTTTATGAATTAATGTAGAAATTGCTATATACACAATGATAAGACTTCTTGTTACTAATAAGTAAGGTCAAAATTCTGTGTGACTTTAAAAATAGTTTCATGTTAAAATGTTTTGAATAAAATAAAATTTCAACTTTTAACTACGAAAATTTATTGTTATATTCAATATAACTTTAGAGTGGAAATTTCGATTAGAAAATTTGATTTTTAAGCGTTATAAATTCTACAACAAATAATAGAAAAATCTGATACATTAATATATATATATATATATATATATATATATATATATATATATATATATATATATATATATATATATATATATATATATATATATATATATATATACATTAATGCAATTTTGTATAAATCTAAAATCATGCTCAAAAATAATTTATTTAAGAGTAATTTATCTAAATATATGTCCGTGTTTCAACTTAATTCAATTTAGTTTATTTTTTGCAACAGCAAAGATGATATGTAATATTGTATGTTTAGATAAGGATATAAAGTCTATAATTTTCTAATTATGTAGATATCAAAGCTGGCATGGAAATTTAATCAACAGTTGACGTTTCACGGATAGCGCATTTATTTGACGATTTAGTGCAATCCTGTGCATCCGTGTTGTCTTTAATTTCTGATATAACGGATACTTAATCTTCGCGCAATTTCAAATTCTTGAAATCATTCTTCAATAAACGAGACATTTCATTCGAATGAAATCTGTGGCGTCGTGTATATTTGTACATTCGCAATATCCGTCGTTTCAAATCAAGTTACTTCGCGATTCGATTATCGGTAATTCCACGCTCATGTTGAAAATTTGAAATTCACTTCTCTCTTGCGTGTCCGATAAATATGTTCGCTCACGACGATCATTCTGTTTCGTGATTTAAAAAGTATTATTACAAAGTTCATTTTCATTTTGTGTGAATGGACGACAGCTTGCACAACTGCCAATGATTTTTTTTTCAACAGAATCTTTTTATATCATTCTAATAGGAAATAAATCCCCTACTGAAATCTTTTGTATATAAAGAGTATATAATATAAAATAATCATTTATCTTCAAAATATACACATAAAATACTTTTGCTAAAAATATTTTTGAAATATTTATCTATAAACTAAATGCATTAATTTAATACATATGTTTCTCATGCGCGAAAATAAAAACTTTTGCCTACTTTCGTGAGAATAGATCAATACGATAAAACTGAAAATTCGATATCAAGGTAAGGTATTCCTTTGTCGAGTAATCTGTAAAGACGACGCGTTTACGAGGAGGGAATCACTTCGTTTGCAGTAAAAGGCGACAACAACGGACCTTCGTGTTTAGGGTGGAATCATTTTCTCTCTTCCCGTCTCTTTCTCTCCTTCTATATCCTTTTCTCTTTCTCTTGCTTTCTCTTGGGTAGGGTTCAAGGGTTCCGTAGTGATTCGGATGATGGCGAGAGGGTTCTTTCGTGGAGTACAGGGTGGGCAGAGGTGGATAACGTCCCGGATAACGTTCGGATAACACTCGGATAACGGCGGGATAATTGGTAGCGGTGATCAGACCGAGTTTTACGATCAGGGAACATGCTCCCGCCGCCACAGTGGAAACTCCTCTCATCCTCCTGGCCGTGCCCTGGCTTGTCTTTTTCTTACGTCCTTATCCGTGGTCGGCCGCGTCTTTGTCCCGCGTCGAGCGCCGCGGAAAAGATCGCCCGAGGAAAAGTTCGAGGGTGGGCTGACTAAACGGTCGAAACATAGAGAGAAAGAGAAAAAGAAAAGAAAGAGAGAGAGATTCACCTCGTATTTTTACGACTGGCCCCCTCATAAACACTCACTGAGTTACGGGTTGTTTGCTCTGCCGAAACTGGGCTTTAGGGGCGCTTTATCCGCCATTCACCATCTGAATGTATCCACGGAAACTCGCTCTCTGGGATGGCAAGGAATTGCTCTCTTTTTCCCCGTACTTTTCTTCTCTTCTCTCGCTCTCTTTCTCGACGCACGCACTTTTCACGGACTTCTGCAAATGATGGCCCGCAGTTCGTTCTCGAGCTTTTGTACGCGGATAGAAGATGTATCGTGCACCAAAGTGCACTAAACGTTCGAGTGCTTTGTGAGAACCTTTCCTGCGAGCGCCATAAATGTCTCCGCGCGCTAGGCTTTATTCAAACTCGCGAGCGTGTTATCGATGTTGTAAGTCGGTCTATAACGCAAGTCGATGGACCACGATAGTGTCGATTGTCGCATAAAATCTTTGCGGAAAACAAAAAATTCTTTTCTGACTAGATTTTAGAAGCTTTACTTCAATTCTTTCTGCACATATTAAATAATAAACCGACATTTATATTTTTTTATTTTCGTTAGTCAACGATGTTTTCTTTGCAACAAAGTCGGCGACATTGATAATCGCGATGCATGTGTGTGCCTCAACGAATTCGAGTAGTGGCTAAAGAGATATTCGCGAGGCTGATGACGGGTAGGAAAGAGTAGGTGGACGGGGGGGGATCTCGTGAGTATCAAGGGACAAGGATAACAAGAGAGAGAGAGAGAGAGAGAGAGGGAGAGGGGCTACCCAAACGTCGTCGTCCGCATCGGGTAAAGTGGAAACCCGTGTACGCCAGATTATCATCCCGAGTCAATCCTGATCACAGCTCCATCGTGCCACAAACAGGCGACCCACGACCTTTCCAGCCCTTCCGCTCGCCGATACCGTCGTCTCCGTTTTCTCGCACGCTCCCTCCACGACCAGGGAAACCAGTTTCGCCTAACCAGAAAGAGCACACCTTTCGCGCGCGATTGAAATCGATGGCATTTCGCGAGAGCGTCCTGCCACGTCGCGTCCTCTCGTTCCGCTCGATTATCGCGGTCAAAGAATGACACGCAAGATATTTTCGCATGGGCGGAAATGGACACGAAAAAAGAAGATGACAGAGAGAGAGACAGAGAGAGAGAGGAAAAAGAAAGAAAAGAATAGCTATATTGTGAAGGTTCGAGTTCGTATACCTCGCGACTTCGACCATTTTTCCAATTCCTCGGAGACCGGGACAGTGTCCCTTCCCCACCTGCTCCTTTCCTGCTCTCCATCGACGATCAGCAGTCCATTAAAGCTTAATAGCCGAAGCATTAGGCCCCAGGGCAGATTTTGTTCCAGCGGAAACGAGATAAATGTATTTTTCAAACGCTCCCGGTCCCCCGTGATCGGTGACCGTACACGATAAAACCGTTACTCCTCCTTTGAACGATCGCATTTTACACTATCGATCAAAATCAGTTTCAGACATTTTAATTTCATCGATCGTTAAATATAAATTTCAATTTTCTCAAATTTCTTGATTCTTAATATTGAATCAAGTTCCATAATCAACTTGCAGTCTAAATGATTATTAAAATATTCTGCCGTTTATTTAAAAAACAAGGAGATATTAATAGGTACATATCTCTTACGAGATGCTATAACATTTTATTTCTCTTCCTTATCGTATTCCTCATTTCTCCTAAGCGAATTCGTCCATTAATTACGCAGTAGTCCCACGAGCACACCACCGTCTGTCCGCACGTAGTCTCGAATTGCATCGTGACTTTTCTCACGCGAGTCCCGCGAGAAATCGTATTAGGACGGAGTCACGTTAATTCAGAATGCGTCTCAAGACGACGCCGACGACAACAAGGTGCACGACTCGCAGGCATGCATATCCTGGCTCGATGCGCTCCTCCGTGTCGAGTTAATGATGTGCGTCGGTCGGATCATCAATCATACTTTCATTACGCGGATCGCAGCTGCTCCATATTGACTCCACGGC
Source organism: Camponotus vicinus (assembly GCF_025532165.1). NCBI lineage: Eukaryota > Metazoa > Arthropoda > Insecta > Hymenoptera > Formicidae > Camponotus > Camponotus vicinus. Next base: position 17,872,476 of record NW_028141981.1, read on the forward strand.
CCGCGGGGCATTATTATTATTCCGAGACGAAAGAGGCTCTCTGCAGCAAGAGTTTCTCGCGCGCGAGTAACGCGCTCCGCGCAGGAATTTTTGCTTATCGTCGATAACGGTTGCAAAAGCCATCGCAATCAATGAATTTATGTGATTCACCTCGCTCTCTCCTTAACGATCCGTATCTGCGATTTGCGAAGAATGCAGCCGCGCGAATCTCTCCTCCTCGACGTGCGTGGGTCGCGCGTGGCTGCTTGGTATTTCAATTTAATGCTCGAGCTTGTCCCACATTTCGCAAACACATAAAGTATGCGAACGCCTGCGATTTTCGCTCTAACTCCCATTCCGATATTCCGACATCGATGAAAAATATATCGCTGACACCTTGAATTGTTGATAATAACTTTTACGATAATCAGTACTCGCGTAGAAGCTACAAGTAACCAAATCCTTGGTTTATATATTTTATCTCATGATGCAGCGTGCAATTTTTCTACGATGCATCAGAGCGAGAAACCGGTTTATACTAAAGATTAATGTTGTTTGTCTCCTCTTGATCTGCGTGCGAAATAGAATATATATTTGAGAGTAAATCTGTGTCTAGAATACATCGAAATTATATCGCGTCATCCAACTTAGTATTCTAATCAGTCTCGATTCTTTCCAACAAGTCACATTTAAAGTTCTTTTAATGGCGGATATCTAAATGGAGTTAGACGATTATCTTTTATAGTAACGAGATTCGCTGAAATTAGTATAAAATTAGTTTTGTGCGCATGTACACGGGCAGTAAACCTTCGCAGACTACGTTTTAACGTCGTCGTCGTTCTTCCTAATGCGACTCATAAAAGCGCGATCCCTTTTAAATCCTCCCTCTCCCCATTCAATCATACACGGTCTTGTGTCGCGTAGGCACTCGAACTATAAACTACAAATCCGCGGCGCATCGTTTTACGACGTACAAGCTGTCCCTCTCGCGCGAGATTCTATTAGGTTTATATCGCGCGGAGAGAACTTGTATCACGAGGTTGTGCTCCAAGAAGGAAAGATACACTCGGGTAATACACTTCCGAGAGCGTAGAAAGGATATAGTGCAGGATAATGTATTATCACTGGCATCTCGTAATGAAAATAATTTAATTGAAGAAGTACCGGGTGTGTATAACTTGCCTTATGCATACATTATACGAGATCACGTCAGGCGATAATCGTTTTTTGTTTCCGGTTTACTAATACGTATGCTTCATTAATCACATTGAAGCGTGAATTACTATGAAATGTAGGATGAAATATCGATTAAGAGATAAAGATCACGAGCAGAAATTATAATTTTCAAATTAAGATATAACGAAAACTTGGCGAAAGAAAATCAACTATTAATAAGAGGTAGCTTCATACATTAAGAGAACATATTTGCCTGGTGTTCGTATGTAAAAAAAAATCCAATTGCAATATTTCGAAGCAGCGTATTACTCTCTTAAATTAATTCTGCATTCTCGCGATAATAACTTTAATCCGCAGACATTTACTGAAGGAAAAAAGTGTACCGTTGGTGTTCTTCTGATACGCTGCGCTACATATATACACGACGCTGTCTAACATCAAGACTGTATATAGTTACAGCGTCGGTAGAATCGTCGTCCCCTCACGTGCTACTAGAACGACGTAGTAAAAACGTAACAGCGGCACCGAAGTACTATAAAGCTGCGACCGTACGGTGCATTTCGTGACGATACCGCGATAAAAGGCGTCGTGCCCACCTCCACAATACGGTAGCCGAGATATATTTGTCGAGCTTCTTTCGAGGATTCGTCCTGATCTTGAAGATAATCAGTATCGAGTCACTGTCAAATTAAATAATAAATAATAATATAATTTTTATATTATTTGTTAAAATAAATGTCTATCATTATCTTCTGCTCGTGCATTGAATTAAAATTTATTTCAGTGATGTTACAAACATAATTATGGAATAAGTATTTTAATCTGTACGCTCTCTCTAGATGCAGTTTAATATAGCGAGATATTTGACATGACAATAATTAAGAAGCGAAACCACCAATGAAGCGGTTTCCCTTTGCAGTCGACATAAAGTATCCAATTACTACGCGGACAGTTAATCTCTCGGTGGGAGGATACGTTTAGCCTCTACTGACGAAAGACTGGTGGCCGCAACGATGACCGATCTATTCACTGATTTCTGTCGCGGCTCATTTCTGCGCGGCGCGAATAATTACTCTTTCCAAGTAACCGAGGCTCGCTATCGTCGTCTTCCTCCTCCTCGTCGGCAATAAACGACTTCCCACGAATTGCCTCTTGCCATAATCTCAATAAACATCGCTCATCTACGTGCGCGTACCTCCTCCGTTCTTTCGGCTTTACGAGTTGGCGTTTGTGTTAAACGCATGAGAGGATTTTCGAAGAAGACAGTCGCGACGTGTCCATCGGCGATGTCTTAATTGTCGGTTTTTCGCTTATTATTCGCCGCATTCCGTCTGCAATCGAGCCCGAGGATCAAGATGAGACGCGCGAAAGTCGTTGATCATCGCGTTTGTGTCGTTTGTCTTTTTCGTTCTTTGGCAAATCACTTTTGCATCATCTCATCTTTCTCGTTACATTCGCCTCTTCTTTCGCTTTCGCGGAAGCTTGATTGTCATTTATGACAGTCGTTTCGTCTTTCTATCTATCGGTGGATAATTATACTTACGATCGGTTATTTCGATATATTCCAGCTGGTTTACTGGATAAATTTTTTCTTCATGTATTTTCTTTTTTTTTTAAATATAAATAAAATACAAATAATGTATCGATAAATTATAATTAAGAATAAAAAATTCTAATCACGTTTTTAAAATACTTTTATCGTACAAAATAACTCGAAAAGCATCAAATATTGTGTCTAGTAATATAACACAGAAACGGACCCTACTTTCCTACAGATCTAGTCGCGGATCATTCGTCACGCATTCGCCGAAAGGCTCGGTCTCGATAACGTCGCTCGGTTCTTTCGTCTCTCTCTTTCTGTTTTCTCCCCTTCCCCTCTCCGATGGATATAACCACGTTGATTTGCGGAACGCGCTATCTAGCTGGCGAAGGTCCCTTGGAGCAGAATCTCCGGAATGAGCTAAACCAAACCAACATATAGCACATCCACTCCATCTCACTTGGCCGCTGTCCTTACCCTCCCCCCCTCCTCGCGTCGATGCTACTCCAACCCCCTTAGCCCGGTCTTTTTCAACCCCTCGTTCCCCTTAACGCTCCCTTTTTCGCCGTTCGTCGTGATCCTTCCTCTTCTGCTCAGCCACCGGATCGGCCAGCGTCGTCCCTTCCGCGAGGACCATCAATCAAGGTTGTCAATTTGTAATGGCGATTCTCTGTGTCCATCTCGGGGTGGGTCCAGACAGTCCACCCTCCACCTTTCTTCGTCTATCCTCGTACATCGGCAATCTCTCTGTCTCCTTCGTTTTCGCCCCCTTCTTCCCTCGCCATTCAGTATACGGCTAACTCGGCTTAAAGGAATGAAAGAAAGAGAGAGAGAGAGAGAAGGATTGTGGATTCTAGCTGGACACCGGCCTGCTGTAAACGTTCCGGCTGGCAGTGATGGGATATCGGTCGACGGAGAAAAAGAGAAAGCTCCACCGTCGAATTTAACGTCCCCCGTGGACCTTGGCGCGCTAAATAAAATGGATGTTCTGGGGTCGGGAATCGGGAGAAATTGCACGGTGGATCCCCTAAAATGTCACCGGAGGCGCCGACATGGACTGCTCGATGGTTGCTCCGACGCTGATGCGTCGAAACGCGTTCGATTTCGACCGATACCATTTGATTCCGCTTAAATGGACGGCCGCCCATTTGATCGCATCACTTATTTGTGCGAATTTTTCTTACTGAATTTTCTACCGCTTTTAAAATCTTTCAGTCCCCGTTTTCTCTCTTCAAATATGCATATTTAAAGCTATTTTTAAACCGATAAGAGTGCGTGATTATATTATTTATCCTGGAAATTTCTACTTCCGGTACATTATAAGCGAACAAACCGCGCGACTGATTTATCTGACAGCTTTCCAACTGCGCGTAATTCGTTTAAACGCAAACTCGACCGTGCTGTTGGAAGCCGGAACGACCGAAGGAAAGTCTGAGCTGAAAGGAAGAGCAGGATGAACGAGCTCGTTCGAGCGGCCCAAGTAGAGACGATTTCTTCCCTCGTCGTGTCCCCATCGACCGTCGCCAAGGTCTTTTTTCTCTACGTTTCGCGTCACGTAGACGTGATATAGAGTTACTTAGAGAGCCGATCCCCCGCGCATTACGGCCCTAACGTTTGAAAGGTGCCGGAACGGGTCCTCATACGACATAGATCATACGTTAATTGAAATGGGGTGCATGCGCGCCAGTCGTCGAATACAAACGACCGACTTATAGAAATGTTATTATTTGCTGCCGTACAGCACCATGGGGAGAGCATAACCAGGACACGGCCGGGCTTAACGGAGGAAATTGCGTTCCGTTCGTTCGTATCAACGTTTCGTTGAGCTCGGCGCGTAAAGGCGCTCGATGGAAGTCTTATCAAATTGGTCCTTTTCGCTGCAAATGAAGAAACATTGCCAATAGGAAACAGTAAACATTTATAGTATTATTATATATTTTACGTGGCAAAATAACGGTTGGTAGCATTATATAATTACATAAATATGCGCGATAAATTGTAAATATCATTCACAATACATCGTTTATATTTTTCATTCGTTTATTTTCTTCACTTATATAATTCATTGTACAGAGTCCTAATATTATATAGTATGTTATAATCAAGAGATTAATATATGACGAATATTACGAACTGGCAATAACGACCTTTAGTACAGCCCATTGCTCTCGCGTAATTACGAAGCGCCAGAAACTGCCGGCGGTATCGCGAGTCGCTAATACTCGGCTGAATGTAACAATAACTCGCGGTCGCCTCCCCTAACTGCCGAACTTTGATCCATTTCATGTAAACGAACCTAGGGTCCACACATTTCTCGTTACGCATAGCTAGGTATGTGCATGTATATACAAATATATATGTATATATATAAATTGGCACGAGGGCGGGAGTCGCTTGGACACGGAAATGAAGTCTTGGACGGTCACGATCGGTATGAAAAGATAAGGTCCGAGTTCTCGAGGGCGCTGGACAACGCCCTTTCTCCCTCGCTCTTCGAACCTCTTTTTCTCTCTCTCGCTCTTGTTCTCTCTCGTATACGCTTTCCACTCCACCAGCGAGATTTTTCATGGCGTGGATCGCGTCCGGTGTATCAAGCCATACCCAGAAGGCCTGGAGCTTCCACGTAGCACGAAGGGTAGCCCTATCTTATCGGCGTAGCCATAATAGCCTGTTCTATCTCATCTCCAGTCTCGTTGACCGTTTGCCCCTAGACCACTTTCGCCATCAAGGCTTTACCACGGTAATGGCGACCAGGAAGAAACCTGGCTGGCATCGCCGAACGCCGTGAAAGAAGAAAAAGATCGGTATCGTGAAAACGCATCAACCATATTCGCTGGACTGTTAAGTGGCTTTAGCGAGCATCGGATTCAAGATGCGCGGATCGTGCACCACGTTCCTTCGAAATTAAGTCGTTTGTAAATTATATTTCATTTCAGATATTGTCATCTCTGGGAATAAATAATGGATCAAAAAATTACGTTTGTAAAATTCATAAGTAACGCATTAAATTAAATTGCGAATTCATCGAATGATTTCGCTTTTCGTTAATTTGACGTGCATTATAGACATGCGTGAAATACGTGAGAATCTGCGTAGTAATCAATCGCGCGTTGCGGTAAAAGTCGAGTCGCAGAGCGCCACGCATTAACGAGGCTGATGGACTATTCAATCGAACGTAGCAACATCGGTTGCCGCTGCAACGAGCTTGATAAAGGACTTTTATGTAAAATGTGCATCGTGTCGATGATGTGCGAGACTTGTGCGAGACTACTCTTGGTTTCAGAGAGACGTGCTTAAGAAAAGATAGCAAGTTCAGGAGGAACATATTGAAGTTGACTAGCTATTAAGTATTTTTATCGCCCATCGGCCGGAGGTTCCGCGCGCCGTGAAATAAAGTTGTCTGTAAAGTGCATTTCATCTCTAGTTGGGGCCGAGTTGGCCAGGGTTCTATTAAGGAATGGCACGCTAAGTAATTACACCGTGTGATATCGGTTCTGGGATCGATTCTACCCGGAAAAAGTCGAGGAAAATCGTTATCCACGACGAATTATATTGCGCGTTTATTGGAGACGAAACGGAGGTTCCCATCGCGCGACATTTAAACGACTAGCCAGCCACCGCCGTCGAGGCTTATTTATGTCTATCGTAAGGAGAGACACTTCCGAGACATTTGTGGTTCTCATAACCTCTGTTTATTGACACTGTTAGGAATGGTTCCTATAATCCGCGCGGATCACACTTACGACTGGACGTGTCGTGTTAAAATGAAGAGCAGGTGCGAGTTTAATAGGTTCGTATTAAATTTTAATAATGACACGTATTGTATGCGTGTGTTTTATCTGTTGTTACTGTTACTCTTATACATTGTTGCATTTATAATTTCTAGATTTTATCGACTTGGAAATTTAAATATTTGCATATACATAAAGTCTCAAGAAAGTCTTCTTATCGTCTAGCGTTCGCACAAGTTGTAAAAATTAGCAGAGATAGATGTAACATTCTAAATATAATTAATGTGTCTTATATTTTAATAATAATAGCTCGTAATCGTCGTTTTATTTCATTAGCATTGATAAAAAAATGAATTTGATCACAGGTCGATCGTCATTATTGGTTTTTTATGCTCGAAGCAAAATGCAAAACGACGCAGACAGCAATATCGTAGATTCGCTTACATTGCCCGATTATCATAATTTATAGCCTATGGATTAATTAAAATATCTAAATATGTCGTACATATATAAGACGCGATAATATATACTCCTATAAAGAGAATCTTCTTAATTCCTTATGCTTCGTATCTTATAAATATTAAGTGGTTTATGGACAGTGCGAGCAATATTCTTCTTCTCTCATCATTCGGTCATTAATTATTTATCGCGTCAACTAAGGAGGCAGTCAGTCGCGAGCGCTCATCAGGTTTTATCGGGAAGACTAGGCGGGTTTAGCGAATCGCGGTACAACGCGCGTCGCGCTGACAGAAATTTATGTCAATTCACGAGGGCACCGGCGCACCATGGAAGGGAGGAGGGGGAAAATCGAGGCTGAAGAACTGGGTTAAAATATGCCAACGCCGCCGCGAGTCCGAAGAGTGGGGCAAATTAATTTCGGCTTGTCACAAGGACGATCATCCATAAATGCAGTAGCTTCTTTGTCCTCGCCGCTTCGTATGTCCCGCCCCTCCTCCCTTTGTTCCCGATCCGTCGACCAGCGTCTAACGCGAGAAAAAAGCTACCTCGCAATAATCGTGATTTATGTATTCATTACCGACCGGTACTTCGACGCGACTCGTTTGCGCTGTTTTCAATTGTCGGCGCGCAATATTTTCCCTCCTCGATACCGGCGCTTTGTTTCCAATTTTGGAGCATTTTTCGACAGTGCGCATTATTGCGCGACATTCCGGTCGTCGGTCATTCCCCGAATAGCTATTGCGATTCACAATTAGTACGAAATCATTCTTCGTTTGAGTACGATTTTTTTGCATTTCATCTTTCCCAACCACCGCGAACCATAGCGATTCTCTTGAATCTCGTGAAGCTCGCGTGAATTTTATGGCAGCGATTAAGATAGCTTACGTAAATCATTATTATTCAAAGAAGAGAAGAAAAGGTCGTAGAGTAGATTTTACGCACGAATGAATTTCGCTATTCAATGTGTCACGGGGCGAGCATTCGCGCGAGCGGCTTTTTGCCCGCGATCTCTACCCCCCGATGATTTTCGTTGCCAACGTTTCCTGGACGTTTCGCGGATGAGATATGCCCGTGCCTCGTAGCGGCAGCTGGACCGATCGATGTCCGCGCACGGTTAGTGGATATCCGAGTAGAGCGAGCAGAGAACGTCGGAAAGAACCGAAACGACCGGGCGAGCGGGGTGGACGTTAGGAAAGGGAAGTTGCTTGCTGGAGACAGCGGAAGAAAAATAGCGGAAGTCATCGACCTCCGAGGGGCTATATATCAGAGAGGGTCGCGGGAGGATGGTAGAGGGGCGCGGGTGAACGTTGTGTGCGAGCACTCTCGTGTACACGCACAAGTATCGCTTCTGTGTGCGGATAAGTGGAAAGGGTAAAAGGGGGCGAGTTTTCGTGCGATTCGCGAAGTGTACCACAGCGAGAGGAATGGGAACGAAGACGATGAAGAGCTAGGAGAACGAGAAGGATAGAAGGCGCGTGGGAGGTAGTCGAGAAGATGGTACGAAATCTAGGATAGTAGTCCTACCGTTTTATCATCTAACGGGAGGCCAGGACAATGTCAGTGGTAGTGATTTTGCTCCTTTCCACTCTTGTTCGCTCCTTCGCGCTGATTAGGTTTATCTTAAATGAGACTCCCTAGAAGACTTAACTCGGCTTGCCGAGTTACTTCGAGGTGCCTTTTACTCGCGCGTCCGGATGTGTCTCTGATTGATTAAATTCCTACAATTACATCGCGTCGTATATCACGGCACCGATTCATTCAGACGTTGTACAAAACCGAGATTCGAACAACGAGACGCGTCAAGATTGTCCTATGCTGGTGACTTTGCGTTAGCGATGCATTTCAGATTTCATTGTGATAAATGATCTACTGACAGCGGTAATTCAACATTGAAGTGACAAGGTTAATTTTGCGATAATATATGCTATCATTATGATTGTCGAACCCTGAAAAGAATCATAAATTTATTACATGTACGATATGATGTTAATACAATACCCATAGAGTAAGATTAATTATACTTTATATCACAGTCGTATTTAGATTTGTATACACGCGCAGTCTCTGTCTTTCTCTTCCTCTCTGTTTCTCTCCGCAATATTTTATCATACATTATAAACATATCGCATTAATATCAAATTATAAAATCTCCGCGCAAATCCAGATTTTAAGCGATATTGTTTCAAATATTAATATGAGCTCGTATGCATTATATTTCTATTATTATTGCCGTCATTATTATTATATTTGACATTGGCGCATGGATATAACGTCAGAAATATACAATGTAAATTACGGCACGCGCGCTTTGACAATGCAACGTAAATCCAAATAAGCGATGCGCAACAATGCCAAACGATTTCCGCAATTGTTGCCATTACCGTTTTAATCATAGCATTTACGATCACACCGATCTCAACAATGGTAACGCAGCCGAATCGGCGGAGATACATTGTTACTACGTCACAATACAACGACGCAACGACACCGATATTATTTTCCGGCTCGACGACATTATCTGCAATCACCGTCGAAATGAACAATGCGTGGAAGCGAGGAGAAGCGCTCGCGAATAAAAAGAGAGAGCCCGTAAAGAGCTCGTACAGAGAAAAAAAAGACAAAGACGAAGCGTGGATAGCAAATAAGAGTCATACGGAGTAAACAAGAGAAAGAGAGAGAGAGAAAGAAATAGAGAAACGGGGGGAAATATCGGGAGTAGGAGATCAGGCAGCAGCAGCCGGGCGGATGAGTTATTAGATCCGGCGTATCCGGTATTGCGTCGCGGATGACCAATAGTTTCATCGAGGGATTGTTGAAGGTTCCGGAGCACATTTCCGACTTCCGCCTAGCGAATCGTTCTTCCGCCTGTCCCTCCCACTTTTTCGTCTTCTTCTCGTCGTCGTCGTCGTCGTCGTTGTGGTCCCGTCGCCAGCTCCCGGAATCCGTTGTTGCGAGATATAAGAGCTAGTCGCGGAAAAACGAGAGAGAAAGAAAGGCAGGACTTGGATTCTTTCGACGTTGCCACTAACCATGACGATCCCTCGCGTTTCCTTTCTCTCTCGCTCCATCTCGTTTCGCCGTCTGCTCGCGCGTCCAGAGGGTAGTTTGGCTCTCGAAGGATATTGCCGCCCTCGTAGAAGCGTCTTCGCAACGATACCAACCGTCGTACGTTCTCGTTCCGCACTTCACGAGGAACGTTCGGGGCTTCCGGACACGTCGCTACTGTTTCGAGAAATGCCATTAGAGTAATAGGATGGACGTAAGACCGTGTATTTCGCTCTCTTGGTGCCGGCTGCATGGAGAGGTTTTACGCGGATGTATTGATCGATACTTAGGCGACGATATTTTCGTCCATTTACTTCCTAGTGTACCGGATGTGTCTAACATTCTTGCTTTTTTCTCCTTTATTTTTCCTCTCTTCTCTCTTTCTCTCTCATATTGTGTGCAAACATAATTATTTTATAAATTAAAAATGAGTATTAACAGAGTATGTATTTATATACATATAAATTTGTAAAAATGCAAAACGTTTTCCACATTTCTCATATTTTTCCTCTCACTATCTATTTTTATCATATTGCTGTAGATAAATATTATTTTACTTATTTTCCACATTCTTAACTAATTTCTTCACTTTTATATTTTTACTTGCGACATATACGATTTCTTCTCGATTTACTTGAAGTAATCTCTTTAGCTTACATGATATCATATTACTAGTTTATAAATTGCACAGGAGAGAGGTTCGTATATTCGATTATTGCTTGCTGTGAGAAAATACACAAGGCTTGGAATGTGCAGGAATAAAGTCTCCTCAAAGCTGTTTCAACGGTATTATCATACTGTACTTATTTTACCGGTAAGATATTTGCATTTCGCATATATATTCAAGCTGGGTTCTTGGGACCGATGTAATGGAACCCGATAACGCGCACAGCATGACACATTCGAAGAACATTTAATCGAGAATATCTGATCAAAAGGTGGGAACGCTACGCTGATCGGTATAATTGAATTAATAAGCGTCACGGAATAAATATCCGCAAAGTGTTACGAGTTGTCGGATTCATGAAAGTGAAACCCGACAATTTGCTCGACCCGGTTTAACCGGCTAATCCTTCGCGCTCTCCGAGCTATGCCGCAGCTTCCAAGTATTTCTTCGTGGACCTTTTCGTCGAGCACTTTAGTACTCTGTGCCTGGTCGCTAATTAAGTCGTCAATTCCGGGTGGCTCGTTGGGAGGACGAGGTGGAACTTAGGTGCTTCCTTTAAATCTTGAGTGGAAGTTGGTACTATACTCGGCCACGGTGAACTCCGGAAACTGATGGTTGTTACTTAGACTGCTCATATCTATCATGGTTTCCCTCGCTCCCTCCCTAGGCGTCCTCGCTACTTCGTCTCTCTCTTTCTCTCTCTCTCTCTCTCTCTCCTCTTCACCCCTCTCGGCGCGCCCATTCGCGGTTTTAGCACCCTCCTCCGCGAAAGCTCCTGGAAACTCTGTCAGTAACGTTAGGTCAGGTTATACCGAGCCCGCCGGTGAGGAGGAGAACTCGGCTTGAACTCCGACGGAACTCTGGACGGAAACTCGGCGTGAACACTCGGCGTGTCGTCGCCAACTAAGTTGGGGAGCGCCACCCACTAACCTCGGTAAGGATTCCTCGCTCGTCTAGGAGGCACCGGTGGCAGCCAGAAAGTCTCGACCACCTTACACGCCTCCGGTACCTTTGGCCCCTCCGCCTACCGCTATGACCGCTATGAACTAGGCATTCAGCCACCGGCCGCAACCATAAGTTACTACTAATGTTGTTCCCGTGTTCCCTGGCCGAATTCATCGGAAGGAACGGCTGCCTAATCTTGTAAAACTCCCGCACAATTTCTTTCATTAAATCCTTTGATTATCAAGTATAAAAATAATTTTTATGTAAAGTCGACTATTTTATATTCGCCACTTTTTTTTAGATAGATTTTAAATTATGAAATTCTGATGTCATATTTGACGTATAAGCGATGGATAAAAAAAAATATTAAAAACATCTTAGGCTTCGTATAAATTTCAATATAACGATGCTGGAATATCGCGTGCAAACATATCTTCTTGCGAGATACTTCTTTCTTGAGCTTTTACTTATTTTCTTCTCCTACTTCGAAGGAAGTAGCGTAGCGTCTCGCAACCAAACTTCGACGTTCCACCACCTCGAATGAGTCTGTCGCGAAAGTTTAATTAGATCCACCTTGAGGCAATTCCAAGCCCTTCTGCCATCGGTCGCCGCAGTAGCAAGTTAATGAGTCGGTAGCAAATTTCATTCAGTTACGAAGATAGTGCTTTTAATGAGTCTGAGGAAAAGCTCAAACTATCATTTCGTTCAGTTATTACAAAATTCGATCAATTTTATTACGTAGATAATTAAAACAATAAAATATTCCGTATAAATCCTTTCTGGAAATATATTTCCTTCGGTATATATTCTATGTAATTTCAACTGTAATTACATATACGGCTATAAAATTTGCGCCAACAAAATGAAATATACTCAAACGCATTTCATTTTATATTCAACCGTTACTGGAGCGACAAAGATTCTAAAAAGCTATTTTCACCATGAACGGAATATCTTCTTTTTTCAAGACTTAACCGGATGACGATTAACGGTCTCATTTTCCACCATATCCCGCGGCGAATTCGCTTAAGTAAATTACCAGTGTCATAGGGTAGATACTGCCGGCTTTCTAGCTATCCCGCATGACGACAAGCGGGGACGGATGCCAGGGGGGGATGGGTAGCTTTGTGGATTTACACGATACAAGCGAAATACAAGCGGCGAACCGACCTCGACCGGGGAACTTTATTGCATTACGCCATGCGGCGTTTTTCCTGTCGTCGTGCGGTCTCGTTGCACCATGGGCTCTAACCTCATCGAATTGACCCTCTACTTTGGCTTAGTCCGGGGACAGAAATAACGTACTTCGTCCTGCGGCATCCGGCCCGCGTCGGAGAATCAACGAATTCCCCGGATGGCTCTTGAAGAGCGGCGCGAGGATTCCCGACGCCGTAAGAACGGCCATTAAGGCGGTGATAATAGCCGGCGATAATTCGCCTTTGTTAATTAAAGCGTAACGAGGCGATAGCTCAAAGGTTTCATATAGTGGATCCGGCTACGCGATCTTCATCTTTGATCCTCTGCAATGCGACTCATGATTTATTCACAGGAAATTCCCAGGACGCTTTTATAGATCCCGATATTATCTTGGGGCAAACTCGACGGGGATTTCTTCTATTACTGTACGAGATCAATCAGTTAATCGCGGAACCTCTCTCCTTCTTTTCCTTTTTTCTCCGTTTTATTTTTTTAACATTTAAATATCGCACATTCAAATTCCGCAAGACTTTTATTTATACCGTAAAAGTATTTAAAATTTCGTATAAAATTAAACTTACATATCTAATCCGATTTTTCGATATAATTCGATAGAATTCAATTATATAATAATATTAATGGTCGTTGTGTAACTCATATTGCCAGGCGAAACAGCCTTTTATCGCATACAAATAATTAACCCGATCTAATCGAACTCAGTCGCATTCTATTTGAAAAGACTTCGCAATTTGCCGGCGAATAGAAAGCGACTTCGCGAGAAGGATCCTCGCAGATAATAGCGATTACCTTCCCTCCCCCTTGGCCGCTACCCGATCAAGTCTCTCGCTTCTCCGGTCGACGTTGCAGCGCTGCAAAGAGAAGAGCGATTCCTTAATTTCCCATATTGTGGCTCGTCCCGGCTATCCCAGGGCGCCCCGCTGCGTTATAGCGCGGTTTAATCACCCTACAAGCGCGCATCCCTCGTTAGCGGGATATCGTACCCGCGGTGGCTATAATATGAGGCTACATTCCAGCGAAAGATACAGCATGCCAGTGCAAGACATTTTCACCGTTCGCGAGCAACGTCTGGGGCCTGCCATTGCGGAATCGGCAATAACCTTTTGACTTCTCTTTGCTGAGAAACGGGGAACGAATCGGCGCCGTCGCGCTTTACGCGGATTACATATCGGATAGCTGGCATTTCTCAGCGAGATATTACGCAACGTCTGCTTCGAGTAAGCCATTTTATTCCGAGGCGATTTTCTAAGATTTTCGAGCATGATAATTCGATCCTTTCATCAAAAATTGAAGTATTATCGTTTGATTTTTTACATTAAAATTGTTGTATCCTTTGTTTCATATCTATAATTTATTTATTTACTTTTAAACGGGAGAAGGAAATCGCTTTAATATAAATAATTATGATTACAAATTTCTTACATTAATAAAGGTTCAAAGAAAACTAACGGAAACAATGAGATAATAAACTAAGAGACATATGAAATAAACAAATTTTAACAAATATCCGATTTAGGGGGTTGAACGATAGAAGAATAATTTTTATTAAAAAAATATAGGAAATTTGAGATGATAAAATATAGACTTTTCGACATGCGCGAGAGTAAAGAGAATAGAATCATACTTTTAATGCAAAGAGAGTTCGACTTTTTTAAAAATAAAGAATTATATATTTTGATAAGTAGGATGATATAGCTATTCTTTGTATTCAAACCTATTATCTTCACGTTTTTCGAAGGACAGCGATTTGGGAGACACCGTTGAAAATATTCATGGATGTGTCGCGATGTCGCTGGATCTATAATGATCCTTCATGCTTGCCGAGTAGGAAGGAGGAATGGAGGAAGAACAACTACATCGAAAAGCATCGCGGTTGAAAAACACTTCCAAGGAAACCGAAGAAAGAGACAGAGAGCTCGAAGGAAGGGGGACGCTCGCAATAATTGTGATTTACGATTCGGTCGTTGGCAAAGTAAAGCGCGGCGAGTTCGTTTGAAACGGTAGCGACGTATTTCGCGAGGCAGAAGAACTCGTCGGCAGGATCGGGATGGAGAAAAAGGTGACGGGGTACGGCGAGCGCGAGAAGGGGAGAGAGGAAGCGAGATCCGCGGGCTTCCTGCTTTTTGACAAATCGCTGATGGAAAATCCAGCGAACCGTGGGAAACCGCGATATACGATGCCGCCAACACGTCGGCTGGCCCCGCGAATCTGTGAGAATAGTCCCAACAGTAGCGAGTCTTAATTGGCACTCTTTACCGCCCGGAACCGACGACTTAATTAGCAAAGCTTGTAATTCCGCTGTGCGCAAGAACACAGAGAGACCGGCTGTTTATTAATGTTAAATATATCCACGATATGTTACGCTGACCGATATAATGGTCGTACTCGATGAAATTCGCTAAATTTTAAAACGAATTGTTACGTAATCTTTCGTTTTTTTTCAATCTACAGAAATATTCCCGGCGGTTTGTAATTTAAGGATTACGTGCATTTGATTACGTGAAGTTTGATAAGTTTTTAGACTAAAAGTGTACGCAATATCGAGGGACGCAGGTTGGATTTTAGCATAAGAAAGGCTTAGCGAAGTATCTCACAATGGGCACCATTGAGCTCTCACGCATTGGATCTCGCCAACACTCGTTTATCCGTCTCGTTCTCTCCATCCTTATCTCACTCGTATCTAGTTGCGCGTGTATTGGCGTAGAGGGTAGGACGCAATCAGTGCCCTTGATTTATCGTAGCAATATACATTAAGATACCGACATTAAAACTAGGGGAGTCTCCCGTGGATTCCGGGGCTCCATTACCGCTTAGAATAGAGAGAGGCGAGCTGTCGTCACGTTGCATCGAAATGCTTGGGCGAGAGATTGAATTCTCAGCTGCGCTTGATCCGTTCGACATTTCTGAAATTAATGGCGATCGGTTACTTGTGGGCGGAGGAACGTATCCCTTCTTGCTCATTAGCAATCGCGAAAACTGCGACAGTTTATTGGCCAACCGGATGCACATCAATGTTATCGATAATGAAAAGAAGATTGTTAAACTGCATGAATATTCCAGCTAGCATTTGTAATAAATAATTCGAAATTTTAATAAAAGGGCACACTATATACACTACATCACTTATTCACATCGATATCGTCAATGTCACGAAAAACCTCTTGTAAATATCAATCCATTATAAACAGCATCATTCTTAAGCTTTGTACATCATGCTGCAAAGTTATTTGCGTATTACTTAATAAATTATTTTAATATTTCTTTCGAGAAATTTATTTCTTCATCACGCTGGGCGAAAAGGCGAGCTGGGACGGCTTGCCAAGAGCAATCTGAGCTTACGATACACATAAGTCTTCGGAGTTATCAGAGACGTGATCGTGACTTTGGCGAATCGTATCACACGGCTCCGTCGCGCCCTTCGATGCGCGCTCCTCTCGATCTTCCTCATCCTACCTCTTTGCGAGGGGGACCGAGTATCGAGTGGTCATCCAGTTCTCGAGTTCCTCGAGAACTTTGGAAAGGGTCGCGGCGAGCTTGTCCAGTACCCGCCTGCCAATTACGGAACAGAGATCTAACCGTAGTAACGTGTAGTGTTTCCACCATTGTCTGCAGGTCCGAGCGGGGCATACAGTCCGGACGCGACGATGGGCTACATGATGGACGGACAGGCCGCCAGCATGATGCACCGGCCGCCCGGTGATCCTACCTTCCATAATCAGTACCATTACCCGGAGTACTATGGACATCACATATAAAGGTTCGTATTGTACAGATGCTGCGACTGTAATCATCATTTGATCGGTCTCGCATTAGAATATAGTATTCGTTTTAAATGGATCAGCTTGTAGTCTAACAGAGTTACAAAGATAAATGGAGATATCGTCGATTAATTTATTATATAATTATTGATATATTTATACAATTATTTATACAATTATTTATATTTGTATTGAGATATTCATCTTGCATAAAAAGATATTAATATATCAGAGTTACAAAAGCCAAGTAGATTGTTAACTTTCTTAAATAATGTATATTTATATCTCTTTAATATTATCAAATAATCGAACCGTTAGATTGAAAATCGCCAACGTTACGTGTTACAGAAGTACTTGCAAAACGGAACGGACGGTGGAATGACAGCTCTAGCAACATGAGAAGCATGACGGGCCTACCGTGTCCCAGGCTGGCACAGACCAGAATCGGAGGACAATGACGATCCATTGATCGCCAGAACGATTTCTTGCCATGCCGCACGTCGAAATCCGTGACGCTCGGGTGCTCGGGGATGAGAGGAGAAGACACGAGGAAAAGAGAAAGGGGCAAAAGGAGCGAGGTTCCTGGTTCAAGGAGAAAAGACGTGGCGGGTGAAACGCCGCGGGAGGCCAACGAGAAGAAGATCGTAGAACCGTCGAAGGAAGAGAGATGGTTATACGAAATGGAGTGAAGTAGCTGCAGAAGCGGCAACGCGGAAGGACACGGGGAGAATGAAGCCGCGGCTTGGTCTGGAGAATGACGCGGTGAAATTCATGTGATTGTTCTTTGTACAAATATCGCGGTGTAATATTGTAGTGATTGAAGAATTTAAATGTTAAATTTTAATACGGTCGCGATCGAGATATATTAATAAAATATAAGTGATATATAGGCAATTTAGCGGGCATGTACATTAAATAAAAAGAGGTAAACCCCCCCCCCCCCCCCCGGTGCTCGCACGGAATAGAGAGTATGTTCAAGTGCACAGACGATGCAAGAGAAGTATAAAAAGAAAGAAAGAGATATACCAAGCAAAAAATGGAGGTATACATATATATATTTACATGTATGTATGTATATACATATACATATATATAATGCATACACATACATATATATGTGTATATATATATTATAAATAAATATAAATAGCGAGACACAAAAGATAAGTAGAGAAAGGAAACAAGATTATTAAATGACACGGTGCAGATGTTTAAAGATATATAAAAAGAAAATGGACGCGCAAATGGAAGAAAATTAGACCGAATGACATCGACGCGTGTGCCGGACTCGAGCGTCGAACTGCATATATATATACATATATATATATATATATATATATAGGAGACATTAAAATTTGTACAGTTATTAATTATAAATGAATTTACTAATTAAAGGAAAATATATTATATAAATATATATTTTATATATACATATATATAAATATATAAATATATATTTATATATATTATATATATGTATATATTATATATATGTATATATATACAACAGAATAAAGAAAAAAACGTGTGGCCCCCGGTTGTAATATAAATCGAGCATTGTAGTTGGACTGGGACGATTATCACGATATATTGCCGACGCGTACTAGGCGGGAGAAAATTTCCGCGCAAATCGAGAGAGGAGAGCGGGAGACGCGAGTGGCGCGAGTGAGAGAATATACGCGAGATAAACGTACAGAGGGATTCTAGATATAAATAAAAAACGAAGATATAGATAACAGTGAGAAAGAGAGAAAGGAAAAAGAGAGGATTGACGCTCTTCGTCGTGCACTCGATGACGCAGCGATATCCCTCCGAGAGTCCCACCCTCTAAAATCCCAACCCAATCCAACCCCCGCACAAGTGACATACACTTATACACACACTAAGACACTCAAGTTCTCTCAGCTTCACAGAAATATACATGCGTATATGCAGTCCCATCGTATACAACACACAACTACACAGAACATAACTCCCCCCACGACCATAAGAATAATTAAATGGAAGTACACGCGCGTTTACAGTTTATTATAATATATTCTGTATAAAAAAAATAGTTAATTCAACTGTGAAAATAAGATTGAGAGAGAGAGAGAGGAAAAGCAGGATTCGATTGAGAGGACCTGTCTTGCGGACCCACGCTCGTTTTTCCGATACGCCGATTTTTCTTCTACGACGGAAAAAAAGTAGAAAAACAAAGAATCTTGGACAGATCGAGAAAAACGATTCGTTTTTGTGGTTTTATTTCTCTTTGTTTATTTTCACGAAAATCTATGATCAGAAAATATGTCAGAGATGCAAAGAAAAAGAAAGTGCATGGGCGAAATGGCGAAAAAAAAAATATATATATTTACTATGCTTATATATGCATACAAATATATATATATATATATATATATATATATATTTATCATGCATACATACTAATAACGTTATTTACATTCTAATGGCTTCGAAATGCATATTTCATATATTTTATCAAAGATTCGCACCAGTTGTCTATTATTTTTCTTTGTTTCTACTCGAAATACGACATAATTTTCGACAACATTTCGACAATCGTGAAAGAACCAACACACAAATTCAATTAATATATTCAATTAAAATTTGATCACGGAGAGATTCGCTGAATTTTCAATAGAAATCGAGACGCGAGTATATCGATTCATAATATATCGAATCTATGACTATAGTTTACATCGATCCCTTTAATATGTATATTAATTATAAATATTATATATTTGTATTAAATTAATCCGACAATTTAAATATCAATTAATAGGAATTCATATTAAATTCATATTAATTGATTGAATCTAATCAATTGTGAAACATGGAATAATATAAATTTGATAGGAATATAATATACATATATAGTACTTATCAAGATGATCGATGTAAACTAAATCCATATCAAGTTCTAAAGTTCCGTCGAATTCTTAAAATGATTCGCGATTCAGAGAAAGAATGTAATCGACGAAATTTCACATTTTTTATAAGGTCGTATTATCGATCGACATATTTCTATCAATCTATCAGACAAGGTAAAATGTCAATTGAGATTTCAACGAATCGCATATAAAATGAACGAAAAAGAAAGGAAACGATTGTTGAGTTGTTGTTATTATATACGTTTCCGTGATCACATGGGTATTCGTCGACGATTTAACCCTCTCTTGGAACCAATTAGCAACGAATCCGCAGCAATGGGGAGCCCCTTCGAATTTGACACTTTCCTTATCCTTTTCTCGTTGACAAGAACGAATCGGTATTATATCGCCGCGATATTATCGTCTCCTTCCTTCGTTCCTATATGTGCGCGTCATTTGCACATACATACATACACAAAAAAACACACACACACACATTTATTCTTATCATTATGGCCGATCGCAAAATGCAAATTTTCGTCTTTTTATTTTTGATGCTTTTTTTCTTCCCCGCTTTACGCGTCCCTTTTCCATCATCGGTATTTCCCATATTCTCTGTAATCTTCATATTCGTTTTGATGATTATCGTTTTTTTTTTCGGACATGTTAGTCACGAAGGCGCAATCGAACGAAGGAAGAAGTAGAATGCAATCAATCTCCAATCTGTATTTATCTCCTCCAATCGCTTGTCCCTCGTTCCCTGTTACGATATTTTGGAGGAATCTCTATATTTCTATACGAATCTTATCGCGCGCGCGTCCTTGATATACGTAAACATGTTAGCGAGCAAATGATAGAGAGATTAAGAAAAAGAAAAATGAACACGCGAATGTTAGGGAACTGGAGCGAGGGGAAGAAGCGTTTTTTCCGATGAAGGGGAATGAATTTTCGAGAGACCTTTATAACGCGATAGGCCAGACACAGAGCATGTTTATTAAGAGAAAAAAAATTTTAATGAAATTAAAACGTCGATTATATATACGTGAGTGCAGATTCACGACGAATAAAGGGTACGAAATAATAAAAACGTCCCTCGTTAACGTCACACGCGTCATCCGAGGACGCGTGTCTCGTTGATCTCTCGACGATCGAGACACGACGGTTCGTTCGGAAGGATGGATCGTCGGCACCATCCTCTCTGATCGGACGGGGGGCGCGAAACGAGAGGATGACACGAATAGAGGGAGCGAGAAGAGAAAGAGCATAAGACAAAAATTTTATCGATATTTTCAATACGCCCGCATACACGCAAATCTTGTATAAAAATTTTAATGTAACACAACTGCTCTTGTCGAGAGCCGAGTGACAACGCGTCGGTGTTCCTCTCACAACATATCTTATATTCGAGATCCAGGACAATTCCAGGACAACAACAAGGATAGGATGATCCTGAGGCCATTCGATATCTCTCGCGGCTAAAGAGGAACGCCGGCATTGCACGTTGTGTCTCGCGCGATCGGCGTTCTAGTATACTAAACAAAAAAAAAAGAAGATAACCCACGTATACCGAAAGACTCAGGTGTGAGAGAAGTCAGTATAGCTACGGTCCTGATTAAATCGGAACAATTACAAGAATTCGTAAGTCATGTCGCGCCGAGCGAACGCACGCGCGTGGCTCCTCTGCATGAGATGCGCGCCGATCGATCATGCGAGATCCTCGATCGCCTCCTCTTCCACCTCCTTCCGAAGTAGGCAGGTAGGTAGGTAGGTAGGAAATGGTACCAAGAGAAGGATTCCTCGATCGTAGTAAATTCGAGTCGAGTCCTTCGACGCGCCAGCTCTGTCGTCGGGGAAATTAATCGCGGATCTCACCGCGACCAGGATGAAAACGGTATACGATAAGGCAGACGGGAAATTGTATACGTTATGCGCGAGATCGCGCCGCCGAGATTAGATCCCACGCGAGAGAAGAAGATGTCTCAACTTTCTCTCTCTCGATGATTTTGATGAATTTAAATTTCGTCTTGCTCGACATCGATCCTCCTCCGCACGCGCGAGAACCGATTTACGATGCATGGATAATTTCGGCGCGCACGATCCTTGATCAAGAACTAAAAGAGATTAATTATATCTATATCATAGTTATCGAGAACGAGACAATCACAAGAAATATACTAATCGATGATGATCGTCGACGCGTTTTACCTGTCGTCGCGCGCAGCGTCGAGGACGACGGCGCATTTTTACGAATTATATTTGTTGAACGATATATTGTTTAATTTTGTTGAAGCTCCCGTTCTTTGGCCGTGCACGACGACACGTTAAATCATATGCGGTCGTACAAGAGCGATCGATTTCCCTAACGAAGGACGGCGCTTAAAGGACGCTTGCAGCGTTCGCAAAATTCAATTGCAAAATAATCTGGAGTGCAGCAATATGTAGATTTACGTTTTCACTTCGTATTATATATTGCAATTTATTTATTTATTTATTTCTTTTTAATATTATTTGCAATATCAACACAAGTGCAAACTTAATTTAAAGGAATTAATATAAGTCGATGCGATATTTAGCAATCTACCGAAATTAATTCAATTAATTAATTGCAGCTTAATGGAGATAAAGGGAAATTCGAGAAAAACAAGATTCATTTTAAAAAGAAATAAAAAATAAAATACGAACACAAAGAGGAGATCGCACGATCGAGTACGGGCGCGAATATCGGCAGACTTGAGCGAAGACCGGAGCGACCGGACGTCGTATTGGCTGTTCGTTTTATAAATGAGTTCACTCGATTGAATCATCGCCTTAAAAATGTATACGAAGTAACAGTGTAAGGTCTATCTAAGTAATAATCATGTTAGAGGGTAAATCATAACAAAGATTTTATGAGCGACGACACGAGCGAGGCACGAGAACGATGAGAGAGGACAACAGTAAATGCGTAAATGCATGCGTGTGCGCGTGTAAGTGTGTGCGTGAGCATACGTGTATGTTTATGTGTGTATGAAAATGAACGAGTGGGATAATGCGAAAGAGGGAAACGATCGAAAGGAAAAACGTGGAAAATGCGTGCACGAACAGTAACGAGCCAGAGTGATGGAACAATGTATAATTATTGTGTAATTACGAACGATAAACGAGATAACGGCTACGACGTCGACGATTGCGACGATGATCATAATGATGATGATGATGATGTTGAGGACGACGAATCGCGTTGTCGCGGCAAAGATCACAGCGATCATCTTTATGATCATAAAAGCGATCATGATAACGCGGTCTGAGAATCCGATAGACGAATGATAGCGATGAGAGAGAGAGAGATGTGTATAGTAAGCTAAAATTTTATTATATCGATATGGAATCAGATTTTTGCGTATTGACGACCTATCGACGCCCTTAAGTAAGAAAACGAAGAAACTTCAAATAAATTAAAACAAAAATGAAATGAAATGAAAATTGTGTTCTGCTTTGTAAATCGTATCGCTCTTCGATATTAACTTACGATTGTGATAGTGAGGAAAGTGTGTGTGAGAGAGATGAGTGAAAGAAAGGAGGGAGAAAACGTACGAGAACATGTGGGCGCGCAGGAAAGCGAGAAAAAAAATGTGATTACGATGTAGTTATGTATGGCAGCCGAAAATCCTTTCTACGTGCTTATCGCGAACCGAGGAGACGTGCTCGTTGCCCGGATTGTACACTCTCGCGTATACGAAAAAGATAAGGGTAATGTGAAGAATAAAACGTGGCGATCTGCGAGACATCGCTGGTCAAGAGTTAAAACGGAGGATCGAAGAGTGGGACACCGCACGTTGATGTAAAGTATTAAGTATTATGGGACTACGTGCATACATATAGTTGTACTAAAGGGCGCAAACGTCTCGAGCCATCGCGTACCGAGATACACGTACACCACACTAGAAACATGCACACAGTCACAGACACTTACACGAATGTAAGGATACAGAGACGAAAAGGATCACACTCGATCATTTGTGTACTTGAACTGATCGGTTCTGTTTCATTAAACTTACGGATGGAACACGTAATGACGATGAAAAGAAAAACGATGTCAAAGAGGTGGTCTATGTTAGAGAGTGTCCATTGTATAGTGTTTTTTGAAACGTGAGCATTAAATGCTACATCTTGTGTACACTCGCTGTGTTGCGCTTCATTATGCACGCCCGTGAGAAAACGTCGCGACGCTGATGCTGAACATGGATTAATCTCGCTTATAATTTGAGAGAAGCGGTTCGGTCACAAATATGATTACTTTTTAACGCGTAAGTCACTTTATTTATTTAATTTCTACGTCTGGTCACACTCGACATTCTCATTTCCGTGGCATAAAGTAACACGATAAACGTAGATATTGAAATAATTATGATTTTTTATTCGAGCATCACACGCGTCTCGCATTTTGTCACGAGTGTTGACCATGTTCCAGTACCTAAAGCTCCTTTTTCGAGTCTCTCAATATTTTAATATTTAACTCGATTTTCAAAAAAAAGAAACTAGAAACATATATACACTGCATTTTGTTAAAATGACGGATGACGTATGGGTAAATATCGAAGGCTGTGCAACAGATCTCGTTGAAGAATCGTATGACAGCGAGGAGATACTTCATCGTCGCTTAAACGGAAGAGTAATCTGTAGAAGAACATAAAATCTTGTCAAGACCGTCGAAAGCGGCGACATCGTCGTATCAAAATCGACGAGCCATTCGTTTGTATGACCGACGTTTTATAGCTCGGAGATCTTGGCGGGATAGGTGGGCGGAGGGTTGTTAGTGAGCTGTCGATGGCTTTGCTTTGTTATCCGTTACCACCATCCCCGGAGTCGCTCCTACGAGCTCGAACTGGAGCTCGAGCGAAAGGGTGCCGTATAAAACATACATTTGCGATCCGCACACATCCCCTGGACCGAGTCTCCTCCCCGCATCTCTTTCTGTCTCTCGGTGTACTGCCTGTTCTGAAATATGATAGGGCGGCTGGAGGGCTAGAAAGCACATCGCGGTGTTGCTGTAGGTGCCAATTACCGCTGATGGTTATTCCATGGAAATGGACCTTGTTACGCGGCCAACGTCGACAATCGGGGAAGGTACCAATTATTTTTGCTGCCATCGATGCTTCCTGCCAGGCGTCATCTGACAAAAGCGCCGAGTCGGCGGTTCGCCCGGCGTCGGTGCCAGAAGCTCTAACGAGACACCGCGTGATGTCGAGGAATGCGCGACGATCGAAATTTTCCGTCCCCTTTCCTCTCCTCCATTTTGTCGCTGAACAATCGTCCTATTTGATCTTTTTATTTGATTTAACTATCTTCCATTGGCTGTCATTTTCTGAAATAGTTGAAACAAACATTAATAATTTTGGAGCACAATGGTGGTGGTGTTGCAGAAGATAATCTGCATATCTAAATCTTCATGTTATTAAAAGGACATAATGGCAATTTCCTTCCATTTACCTTTATTTATTAGTATTAAACTTTACTTTAAATTTAATTATGTATATCAAGACTTATGGATTATATATAACTATAAAAATGTCTGTAACTAATCTTTGTTTTAATTTATTTCGACGCATCTTGATTTAAAAATACAAAACATCTCCTTAAAAATATATTTCAATCAACATCCATTACAAAACCAACGCATTCAAAAATAATAAAGAAACATTATTCAATCTTGAATTTTGCTCTACTTTCCTTGCTTCATGATTAATCGAACGCGACCAGTACTGACGTTTAAATTATCTTTATATTTCGTCGTAGAGCATTGTTAAAAGGAGCCGATGGAAGGGACGAAAGTTCCGCGAAGCTTTTGGATTCGGCTGCTCATTCGCGAGGCGGGAGCAATTTCTACATTAACCGGTAATCGCGCGCCGGTAACTTTAATCAGCCGTCGAAGCAGGCGATCCGTGAAGCCGTTAGAAAGTTCGTCGAACTAACTCGGTCGTCGTCTAACGCGGTGGTGCGCGTTAGAAAGCCGGTAATATATTAGACGCGGGAAGGCCCCGCGAGCAAACAATCTCGTAATGGCAGGACGGCACGGCTGACTGGTGGCGCGGTAATGAGATATTAGAGCTGAGCTTGGCCTGCTAGAAGGGAGCGGCCACTTCGGGGTAGTAATGCGCGATAGGCGCCCGTTTATGTCTCACGGAGCCGGGGGGTTGTTATTACGTAGCATTGCCGGGACGAGGGCTAGTATCGTTTGCTCTCTCTCGGGACACGATTACGACGCCGTGCTACCTCGATCCTCACTCAATGCGCACAGCTCCGATCGGGAAATTGACACCGTCAGAAATGAATTTTCAAGCCTCGGTGTTCAGTGTGCTATTCACTTTTTACGTGTCTTTTCTCGTTATTTTTTTTTATTTTTAGCGTAATGATTTTGCATAATTTTAATACATTTAATGATTAGCATTATCAGTTGTACATACACGAATAAAACATTATACAAAGTATTTTTATAGAAAAATGTGTTATATAAACTTCTTATTATATTATTATTATTTATGATACAATTTGTATATTCCTATTATATCTTTAGAGAGATTACATGGTTTAATTACAAATTTAATTATATATTTAATTTTCTTATCTCGTTTTCAGGATAAATAACAATTACAAATGTAACATAAGTGTAAACTCCATGTTTTGATTACAGAGACTCATTCACTTGTGCACAAATTATATAACTAAACCGTCGTGATAATACGTCATCAAAGTAATTGGCGACAGCGCTGCACATATCAAGTGTCAACGACGCATAAATAGGTCGCATTCGGTGAATAGACAGGTCGAATGTGGTGTGTTTCGTACAGGTGCAACATGTTAACGAAAAGCTCGTACTGACAGTCATTGATTGGCAATGATCAAAGCCCTAGTCTGCCACTCAACGTACTCGTAAATCGCGTATGTGAAATGCATATTAAAAGTTATGATGTAAAACGCTTCATCGCATACACGAGTAATTCAATATCCATTGATTTATCGATTTCTTGCAGTTAATTCACTGATTTTAAATTTGGTCACTTTTTATCGACTTTGTCATATTGTAAAATTTATTCAATGAATAAACTTGCGAACGCTTACGAAATACCCATAAAAAATTGCAACTGTACTAAAAGAAAATTATTCTCAAATTAATGAGGACAATGAAAAAGTACTTCAAGATAATAAATTATATCAACAGATCAAGATTTAATACACAACAATCCTGCTATCGTATAAAAACTTTCCAAATTCAAATAAAATATTGTCAGATAATCCCAAAACCTTGTCCTTTAGGAGGGAACCGTTTCTTTCAAGCGAAAGTAATCGCGGTGGCGGTCGCGGGAATCGCTCGCGCCATTCATCAGCGGCGCATAAACAGGCCGCGCGAGATCCATTCCCCAATAAATAGCTCGAGTGTGGCATGATTCCGTCAGAGTAGCACAGTAGCCCAGAAGCGAAGTGGCGAAACGGTAGCGGACGACCGGCTGCGTCGACGGTCGCCGGCGGTCGTCTCTTCCTCTCGTTTCATCCCCTCTGCCGCAGTCGCCGCCGCCGCCGCCACCGCCGTCGCCGTCCTCTCTCTTTCCCTCGCGCCCACGTACGGACAAATGGGTGTCCCTGCATATGTAAAAGCGGCGCTGTGTTCGGCTCACCCTCGGCCAGCCATTTGTCAATGTCAAGGCGCGAGCGCCGTATCCATAGCAACACCCCCGGCCAGCCGGGGGTGCGAGTGCGAGCGAGTACGAGCGAGCGGCGCGGGCAACCCTCGGTTTCGCGCGACTTCCATCCCCGCCGGCGGAACGCAACCCCCGGGCTTGTGCTTCCACCACCATCGCCGCTGCCGTTGCCGCCGCTGCCTCCGCCACCCGTTACTACGGGCTCACTGTAGCCGCTGGCTGCCACCCTCCGCTGCTACCCCTCGGCGACCCACCGCCATCCACCGACATCCACCTCCGACCGACTCGGTCCCCGATGCTTGCGCCGCGCACGCACGCGCTCTCACGCCCTTCGTAACTCCTGATGACGCTACCCTTATTCTTGAGGGCGCCTCAGGACGAGCAGCCGCCAGCTGTTCTCGACGTTGATGATATTTCCACGTAAATGCTACAATTGTTTCCGGTAACGAAGATCTTTGTCGAATCAACGCTCGACGGTTTTAATTTTGCAGGACTTGTAAATGAAACTGTTAGATGCTAGACTCGACTTTATTAATTTGTACCCCTGCATCCAATTAAGAAATAATTCTAAACGGATCTTGATATATTATAAGCTGAGTTTCTATTTATATGATCATAATAAAAATTTTCATCTTCTGGATTATACATTATCTTATTTGTTATTATAATTCCAATTTTATTCCTTAGTTTTTTCAAATTTATACTTAATCCGTATTTCAATTAAATTCGCAAAGGAAATAAAATATTTGCATTCATATATTTTGTTACAAGACTATTATTATTATCTCTAGAAATTGTATTATTTTATGCTTGTATAAAAATATCAATTCTATGATATCTTTCACACGGGACTTTTTCTCAAAAGGAGAATATGCCGATTGACAAATAGCGTTCAAGATATTTCGAAAATAGCGTGAATAACAGACGATAGTTATTCGGTGACACCTTATAAGATTCTCCCGTCACACAGTCGGACGACGTGGCGTAAAAATGCTCAAAGACATGTACGTATCCCCCAGAGAAATTCTTTATCGCGTCGTAATGTACATAAAACAAAGAGCGGCTCGCAGGCGTGGAAACGATAGGAATAGCGCAAGCCACGAAGGAGAAAGATACCGATGAAAACGTAGGGAAGAAAAGAAAGAGAGAAAGAGAAACTGAGTATGTCCTGTACATTCTAAGAAAGGAGAGAAAGTGAGAGGAACGAGCGAGAGTTGCAGAGAGGGAGACGGAGGTCGGCGATGGTGGAGAACGGTCGTCGAGCGGTCGGTCTAGGTGGTGCGGGCGGTAACGACTGCATAGCAAGACAGCTCGCTTAAATATGCAGGATGGGCGGCGGCGGGCAGCATTGTAGCGTGCTTGTAGCACGGAGCAACGGGGTGAACTCGGTACTGAGGGAAATGAAGGGAACGAACGTGCAGGAGAGGGAACGAGAGATAAACGGGGAAGGAAAGGGGACAGATAGAAAGCGAGTGAGAGACAGAACAGGGTGAGAGGAAGGAGGAAGGAAAGAGAAGAGGCGAGCGGGGTTTGGAGAAAGAGAGAGAAAACGCAGAATGTGGGGTAGTTGGAGAGAGAAAGAGAAAGAGAGAGAGAGAAAGAGAATGAGAGGAGAGAGCGAAGGTGGTCGCAGGCGCTTGCGCGGCCCGTAATGATTGACTGGCTCGCTGGCAGCCAACAGACAGACGTTCGCCCACCAGACCAACCAGCTCACCCCCGTGCTAACCTATCTCATCCCCTTCTTCCTGATCCTGCCGTCCACCGTGTATCCTCTCGCTCTCTCATTCTCTCTGTCTCTCTCTTTCTCTTCTCTCTTCAATTCTCCCTTTCGCTCTTTCGCTTGGAACAACCTCTACCGCCAGAACCATCGGCCCTGGAGCACAAACTCGCTCAAAAAGCTCGCAATACAATGCACGGTGCTCTCTCCTCTCTCTCTCTCTCTCTATCTCTCTCTCTCTCTCTCTTTCCATTTCTTCCTTCTCCTCTTATCCTCTATTCCTCACTACCATGTCTCTCTTTTCTTCCGCGGCTCACTGAACACTCTCCCGGCTATCCTCCCTTATCGCTATCCTTTCAACCCTTTCTCCATCGGAGCGCGGTCCTGCTCGTCGCGGATTCCCATACGTAGCTACGTACAAAAAGCAGTTATCGCCAGATAACCCTGGCCATTGAATCTTTAAAAGTTGGCTTATATAATGCTTGTATAATGTTATATCGATTCCCTCGGAAATAATCTGGGCGCGCGAAAGGGTGGAGCACGCATTTTCGAAAATGCGACCGTGGGACTTTTGGATTAAGCCGACCGCTAAATAATCCCAGATAACATGAAAATAATTAAATGCGCTTTGATACGATGACGGCGAGTTTTCGGCCGCCGGCGTATAGAGACTAGGAGAGAAAGAGAAAGAGAGTCTTGCGATGCTATTAAATTATTATTAAATTAAAATGTCGAAATATACGCGCAGATACGCGAGTGCTCCAAAATTTAATTTACATTACAAAGAATATCCAATTAATTATATAATAACGGCGGATAATAAATTGGGCGTTTTTGCGCGCTAAAATCGGACGGCCGTAATTCGCTTTAATATAAACTTTTCGCATACCATTGCATCGCAAGAGGAAGACAAAACTGTAAAAGCGAGCGGCCAGAGCTTGTCTCTTTTCGCACGAATCTTATCCCTCGAAAGTCCTCGCTCGGCGAGGAGAGAAAAAGCGACGGCGTTGCTCTCTCCGCGGCGCACGTTGTTATTTTCCTTCCTCTTTTTTCGAGGCGTTTAATCCAATACCGGCCATGCGTCCATCAACTACGGTCGCAAAGGTTTTGTCCCGGTTTTGCGCCGAGCACGCCGTCGGCCATCCCCGTAAATTCGCGCGTGGCCGCGCGCAATGTTCTGCGTGTCGCATAAAGCGTAAAACCAACGTGAATTACGGTAGGATCGCGTTACACCGCCCGTGGCAGTCGGCGGCGTTCGACAATTCCCGCTGTCCTTCGCCCTTTTAGAAATTCATGTAATTTTTTGCCCGCCGGCGCCAGACGCGCCAATTTTCCCACGGAAAAGCGCGCCGTTTCGGCGCACCCGAAATTTAGGATTCCGGATTTTCGACGTCTCTTTCTCTCGCGATCCCCTAAAATATCCTTGCGCTTAAATCCGACATCACGTTCACGTGTAACGTCTGAATTAACCGACTCTCTCGTGCCTTGCAAGTATTAATAACTTTCTCGGTGTAACATACGAAATACGTTGATTACATTGTTGAGTACATCGAGTATACGATATGACGCAAATTTTATCTAGACGGCAGTATTAAAGTAAAATAGTTTTGCGTGATAACATAAATTGTTTGAATATGTGATTATAGAGATACCATTTCGTTTTCCATTGATTTTTTGAAAGTTTTTATGTGTGTATATGTGTGTACTGTAAAGATATTGTCGGATCGATTGAAAAATTTAAAATCCAATTCGATTTTATTGGAGAATTCGAAAGCTATACCTTAATTCTCTTAATCTATTTCGTTTATACGTGCCGCGTAGTTTCTTCCATCTCGAGACATAAAGTCAGGTAATGCTCTTAGAGCAAATACGGCTTAAATGCTGACTCTCCTCAGCAGCCACTGTATCGATACTCTTCATCTCGTAAAAAAATCAGAAAGTCATTATGTATGCTCTTTCAAACTCTTTTTCATTATGTGAATCTTTCAAAAAATTGATGCAAAAAGCAATAATGGAAAAAATTTCTACGTAAAAAATAACCATAAGAAAATGCAAATTTTATAATCTCGTTTTTGTATATACTACGTGTCTTTCCCCACATTTGCGTCATACATTTCTTGTCATGCATATTTATTATACATAAATAAAATGCATTTTGCAGATTACAAGCTCGTGTAGCAGCAGATTACACCTGAATCAGCCGCGATCGTGTCGCGATCCAAGACTAGCTTGCAAGAGAGACCATAAATTCGCTCGAAGCGGAATTCAAGTGCGAACGAATTTGTAGGCTCTCGCTTACACGGCCGTGGGCCTCGGCTGTAAATGGCCTTACAACCTCTCGGCAAGTAGCGACCGACAATTAATCGCACGGCATTAAGCGCAAATGAACTTTCGCCCCTAGCAGCGAACTCGTCCGCTCCACGCGTTCAAATTCGACGTGAGGATCGGCGTTGTTCTTGACTGATGTTCGTTAATAATTTAGTAGGAGTGTATTAGCTTAATACCTATATGTACACTGTGTATACATGTGCAAAATTCTTTTTAAAAAGTCCAACTATCCAAATGTAATACATTTAATCAAAATATTTTTGCAAAATCAGAATTTATTATATTATTGAGTAAATTATTATAGGCACCCTGTTCACGCGCGACTGTGAAAGATGCGTGAAAACGCCAGTAGAAAGAGCGAAAGATGCGAATGGAAATAGAGACCAAGAAAGAGACAAACCAAGCTCGAGAAAATCCAAGCGAGAAGGAGATCGATAGTGTACTTGGGAGCGTAAACAGTTGAGGACGCGAACGATATAAGGACAAAAAGAGACAGACAGATATGTAATGATTGGACGGAGAAGCCGTCAGAGATTTAAATTAACTGACCGAATCTTGAAAATAATAATTTATTTCACTGTGCACTTTTCCCAAAAGTCAAGGCGCAGTTCACTGCACTCGATAGACTGAGACGAGATATGGTCATCGGTGTTTGTTAAACAGATACACGGAATCTGCGCGAGTCTTGCATCGAATAGATTCGTAACACTCGAATTAATATTCGTTATTCGTTCTCTAGCATTACAAGATTCCGATGCCGAATCACTCGTCACTCGCGAGGCTGCAACGATCTTCTTTTAAACAATCACTTTCGAGACGACAATTCCACCGTTCGAACGATCCCTTTTACTCGCAAGTTTCCGATATATCGAAAGAATACGTTAGAACGTTCTTGATCGTTGATCAAGAGAATTTTTTTAAAAAGAATAGTTCGGAAAGTGAGAGCGGCTCGAGTTGCGCGGAACAAAATTTTAAAGGCACTTTAAGGACAAAAACTCACTCGAATATAATTTAAATAGAGATAGAGAAATACACAAATATAAATGCAAAGATAAATACAAATAGATAATTGCGAATTAAAACATAATAAGATAAATACAAATAAATAATTGCAAATTAAAACATAATAAATTAAATGTGAATTATATACAAAATGATTATGGTTCTAAACTCTAACACAAACATTAGTGGAACAGCTGATCGATAGATACTTTTTTTTCTCAATTGATTTTCGCGTAAACAGAATACAAATAATTCAGAAAGACAAGATAAGCCGTTAATGTCGCAATGTTCGTGTTCAATGTGATAATTAACGATACGATGTCATCGAGGGCCTTTAATCTCCGGTAACGTTTCCCGCGATTGTAATGTTCCTTGAAAATTAGCATAATAATATATCGTCGACTACCTCAACCAATTAAACGGCCATAAAGCGAGCTGAGGTTTGGCGACGATTCTGCAGTATCGTGCTGGGCTAACTCAAAGAGGGGATATTAATGAATGATTCCTTCACGAGAGTGTTAGAAGATCGTAAACTTGTCCTTTCATGTAGTAGATAACCTTCCCTCGAGATTTAGTTTTCGGTTGATAATATCGATTGTCGAAGGATGGAGGGTGTGCAACGACATAAATGCACTTGACTTATACTCACGAATATCTAATAATTATTTCATGAAGCGATCAAGTTGTCTCAAAATTTTTTAATTTTCTTGCACTTTGTTTAATATCAGAATATGTCTTTTTTTATTTATATTGGTAAATACAATTTACGTAAATATCATACGACTAATTATCAGATTAATACCTTCATACAATCTATATCTCAAAGATTTTAATCAATTGATAGCGATCAATCTCACGCTATTCGATCTCTCGAGACATTACAACTTCCTCACTTGCTGACGATAAATCGTCCGAATCTTTAGCACACCGCATCATTAAAGGATCGTTAACGGATCCTCTTCAAAGCCAACACGAGACAGATAGAACGATTTGTCAGGATTCGTGATGGGAGTCCTATGAGGATTGTTGAAAGGGTAAGGAAAGTATAATATTATGAAGGCAAAACACTATATCAGATATAGTTGGCAGAATGAAGTTACTTTTACTGACAATACCAAGTACGAATTTTGGATCTTGAAATGTGTTTAAAATATAAATATGTAATTATATATTCTATGTATTTATATTATTATCATTTCTTGGAAATTTTTACAAATAAATTATGCTTAAATGATATTTATATGTCAAGATTTAATAATAATTATTGTAATAATGATTGTAATTCTCTATAAACTTGTATAAGAATATTGTCTGATTTATCAAAGATTATTACTACTTTATATACTTTGATCAATATTTCTATGCTGTCCGTATAAGAATCAAAACATTTTATTTTGCTATATTTCTTAATTAATTAGTCGCTATAATTAGTCGAGATAGACAACGATGTATTATTACATCCACATTTAGAACTGTTAATTTTATACATAATGCATATATCAAAAAGTTTCGCTTCTCGCAAATTTTTTAATAAACATTACATCACATATTCGCACGCGAGAATTAATAATAATTTTTTAAAAAGCCACTTTCCTCGCTTCTCCTTCTTTATTTCCTTAATCATAAAATGTGGCATAAGTTATAATAGAAGATAGCTTGCGCGACCATTACTGGTTTATCTTCGATGACCTATTTGCACGATAAGCCTTAGCAATGAACGACTGTCACAAGATCAATGATATTTTTTTTCCCTTAAGGTTCCGCTTTCCGGAAAAAATCTTAAGACGATCAAGACATTTTTCGATACGAGGCGGCAGCCTCTTTTCTGCTCACAGCTCGCGGTATTGGAGTTGGTATTATTTCTACGGTATCACGGTATTCCCGGTGGGATGGAAGCGAAAAACTCCAGCTAACTCGCATCTGTATCAATTTATGCGGCCGACACGGTTGCTCGGCACAAAGCGGAAATGCCTGGCTACCAACTAGAAAAGAGGATAAAGTGGAGCCCAGAAAAGGTTTGAAGCATCACACACATTTCGATTAATGTTCACGTTTCATTTTCATGCAAAATGTCGAAAATCTAATAAGCTCATCTATATTAATCGAAATGTCATTATATATAAATTATTGTCTCAAAATAAACAAAAGTTCAATGCAACGTGGAATTATATTTTGCTGAAACCTAATTAAATTATCATGATATATAATATCTTTTCCATTGTAATAATACCCCAATAATGCTATTATTAACTTTGATTCATGTTAAATAAATATTTGATTTGCTCGCGGATATCTATCGTTTCATATATATCATATATGTGTATGACAATATATTAATAGATTTTATATTATTATACGCGAAATATATTATACTTTCCTCCAGCATGTTAATTTGCTTTTTTTAAATTAATTTCATCAGCCGATTTTCGAGCAGAAATATTTTCTAAAGTTCTAAAATAGAGTTTTTCTTATCTTCCGAAAAAGTAAGTTAAGTAACAATTAAGATGTTATTTGGCATAATTTGACGTGTAACGTTCGGGCATTTGTATTCGAACGATAAATTCCGCGATTTCGTCGTCACTTCCGAGCGACTTGTTCGCGCGACCGCGAGATCGTCTGTCCCAAAACAAATTGTTTGCACGCGCTAGGGTGGCGTACCCGCGGCTGCCACGGAATGAGTAATGGTGGGGCACCGACCGACCGACCGACCGACTGAATTCCCGACTCTAAAACCCTGCAGAACGAGCATGAAGCTGCCAACTGGAAACTGGCTGAAGGGTTTTAACGTACGAAGCAACCGCGATCGGCGCAGATGGCGACGGATACACACGCGAGTGTGTGCCCTTCTGGGACTTTAAATGACGAACACACTTCCCTATGTAACCGGGGCCATTTATCCGTACTCTTTCCTGATCGAAAAACGACGACATGGTAGCAGGTGCTCGTGAAAATCCGGGAATGTCTTTCAGACTGAGACAATCGATAGACGACAGACTTCTAACTAAACAGAAATTAGGATTTACAAAATTTAGATGTGAAAGATATGTGTCACTATTTAATCGACATATAATTCGCGTTGTGTGTTACATACCTTATAAAAATTAATGTATTCGATGTAATAATCAGATTAGAAGAGGAGAAAACCAAAGCTAAGTAACGCGCATTTTAAAGATATTAACCACAATTTACAATTATATTGCAAAATGAATACGAATGGCCACTTTTATAATTACACTTCTACAAAGTACTAGACGTTTTTTAACGTTACTGAGTTTTTTAATGCTGCTATTCGACCTATTAAAATATAGATATAATGAAAGAAGAAACAGGCAATAGATGCACAAATTAATGGACGAGTATCACGCGTAATCCTGTATAGGATAGTAAACAGTGGCGCGCGGGGACCCTTCCGCATTCTTATACAACCATAAATTATAGTCTAAGCCCGCGGGGATCGCGCATCCCCTGGGATTAACCGTAGGCCCAACAAACATGCACTCGCAGCAGGTATTTGCCTTTGATTATTTTTTAATTGCTCAGCACTATGTAAAGTCCGTTTGTCTTGCTTAAGATTCGTATGATTTCACCATATTTCTCATTCATGCCAATCGTAGGTCCAAATCAATTCTCTCGATACCACGAGTCTATAAATATCTGTGTTTTTTTCGCGAAGAAGTATTAATAAATAAAATGAATTCTTTTCTGCAGATATATCAAGACTCAATATTTTTTATAAATGTAAAATAATAATCGATTAATGTGATCTTGATGTATCATTCAAAGTTTTAACATCTTTTCTTCCACGCTGTGTATTCGCGAATAAAACGATATAGCATAATCTAATGGCGAATAATCATCCTTCGAATATGCATCACACTATAATTCTAGATTGATGAGTATTTCGCGAGTGAACGGAAGGCTGATAAAAAATAATGAGTGCAGATTGTTAAACATGAGTGAGTACGTCAACGCGACGTTAGATTTCGTCCTACACGCACATCTCGAACGAACGATTATGTCACTTTGGTAACGAGGATAGAAAGTAGCCGCTCGGTCATTTGTAACGTGACTCTGCAGAAATCACGGGAACGAGGAGAGGATGGGGGCGCGGATCTCGGAGCGTTTCCTCCCGTTTCTCTCGACCACCCCCGCGTCTAGCCCCCATGCTGCGTCAGTTCTCACTAATGGTATTAGTGTCATTGATAGTTGATTCCTTGTGTGCCGAGCAAATATGTATTTATTGATTCCGCGGAGAGCAACGAAAAGGAGTGAAGGGGGGGAAGAGGTGAGAGGCGATGACGGCAGATGGGGAGGAGGACGGGAACGGTAAGAGCGGGCGCAATTTCACCCTTTCACGGTCCCTCGGACCCGAGAGGAAAGGGTTGCCTGTCTTCCAGCCGAGTCAGAAACCAAGTTCCGACCGGAGTGCCTTTCACGTTCGCCGATATTAATGGCTTCCAACCGATTCGAGCCAAATGGAATGGCTAACGTGTAAATCGAGAATGTTTGCGCTGTCCTGTCGTGAGAGAGCATTCTCCGCGCGTACTCTCGCAGTCGCAAGTTGTCGTTTCTACGCATCGGAGATGCACGTCGCGACGTAGCCTTGTTAAGGTCAATTAATTATTTCTTCACTATTAAATATAGCGCCGAGATAACACCATGTATGTATCTCAATTTCGAAATGTACAGTTTTCATGAATTGAACTA
Organism: Camponotus vicinus; assembly: GCF_025532165.1. Taxonomy (NCBI): domain Eukaryota; kingdom Metazoa; phylum Arthropoda; class Insecta; order Hymenoptera; family Formicidae; genus Camponotus; species Camponotus vicinus. The sequence continues at coordinate 17,909,291 of NW_028141981.1, forward strand.
GGTAATATATTATTGTCAAATAAATAGTACGTTTAAATTATTTACGTATTTCAAAGTAAAAAACATGATTTTTGTAAAGAGCTTTTTACCCTGCAGCTTCTTACATCACCATGATATATGTAAATGCTAAATTCGACAAGCCATTTCGAGAACGGAGGCTTGTGTCATCGTGTCTAAATCTGCCGAGTGAAAGCGACGGCTCGTTATCGTTCTGATGACTTACGACGGTATTTGTAAATTAGTTGTCAAAGCGGCGTTAGAGAATCCGCGAGACAAGAGCATCTTTCGAGGACTTACGAGGCATAAGCTTCGCGTCTGCCAGAATGCGAGAGGATTCCCGAACCAGAAGAGGAGGCAAACGAAGGAGAGACAGGAAAAGGATGATAGTTTGAGAGAAAGAAAGAGAGAGAGAGAGAGAAAGAGAGAAGAGAGTGTGGGTAAAGGAGTACTTTGTTATTCCGGTTGCAGCGAGAGAGTATCAGAATGGTAAGCGACTCGCGTCCATTAATCACGTTTATAGCGGCCCAATGTCGCAAGTCACTGTTGTACACTATGTAAACGCACGCGCGCACCCTCTCTCTCTCTCTTTCTCGCTCACTCTTATTCTTTTTCGCACTGTCGCTTCCGTTGCACCGTACGGCGCTTCAATCGGCAGTTAATGGGGGGTATCGCTTCTTAGGTTCATTCAGAATGTTGCTACGGTCGCACCCTGGCGCGATGACGCAGCTCCAAACGCACCCTCGTAGACACATACATATGCACGCATAGCCTCGTCTGGATGAATTCTTACGCGACGCCTTTTGTTCCTCGCGCGTGCGTGTCCTGAATTCAATTCCGTCCCTTTCCGCGACGTTCTCGCGCCTCATCGATTATCCCGAGAATCTCGCTACCGGAGTTCGACACCGTGATATCATTCCATCATCAACTCGAGCGATTCCCCAGTTATTAATTCGCCACGCGTATCATCCGTCAGCGATAAAACACCGCACCTTTGCGTGCGACGGGTAAACCTTTTTAAATTTCCAGGACGGCGTTATCGGCGCGAATAGACCGAGCAGAACGCGCGCTTCTCGCGCAACAATAGAGTTCTTGAAATCCGAGAACACAAAGGTATTTCCATCACACCTTCGCACGTCCCGCTTTAGAAAAGCCGACGGTTGATACTTCCCTTAGCAGCGTATAAAGAGGGAGAGAGGAAGAGAGAAGGAGAAAGAGAAGGAGAAAGAGCGACAGGGAAACCTGGGACGTTCAAATTCTCCACGCTCGTCGGTCTCGCGGAGATACATATAAGAGTAGCTGCACCGGCCTGTCAGTTCGTGCTTTGTCGGAGCGCGTTAGCGCCGCGCACATCTCCGTCGATGTTGTTTTATTAATAAAATTCATAGGAACCCTGCGCGCGCGGCGACGGCGGTGGCTGGTTTCACCCTCCCTGACCCACGGTTGGCAACCGTGAAACGCGGGATAGAGGGATGTCGGACGCAAGGAACCGGCCGTAGGAGAGAAGGGTGCATGCGGAAAGGGAGACGCGGCGCGAAGCCAACAATAACAGTGACAACTCTCTGATTCAATAAAGCATAATATCTGGACCCGGGGCCGAGGAGCGTGGGACGTTGCAGCGTCCTTTTAGTCGCCGCGACGCGGGGTGAGAGCGAAAGACGACGGGACAACCCCGAGGGTTGCCATTGATATCAACATAAATCACAATAGGAATTTGTATTACAGTTACAGAGCCTCTGGTGGATAGGAAATAAGGAATGTAATAAAGAAAATTGGTAGCGAAGGAGAAGGAAAGAGGGAGAGAAAGAGAGAGAGAGAGAGAGAGGGAGGGAGATGAGATGGAAAGAGAAGGAGATCTTTTCGCCAACGCAGAGACGAAAAGCTCTTACGAGAAATACGAGTATTCCGTTCCGCAACGAAACGTCTCGTTCCGCGAAACGGTTACGTTAAAAGCAAAGCTAACGACAACACGCGAAATAACACGCGCGGATAAATGCGCGCCGGGATAATGGCCTTCACGAGAACCGCTTCGAGTGTCATCTCGCTGAATGAAAAACCAGAGTTCGCGAGCGCAGCCGCGAGCGCGCCGAATAATCCCGATTACCGCAGCGCGTCGTAATTTCAGCTTGATTGTCATTCGATTCGCTGTCACGCGCCCTCGAAATTGCGAGGCTCCAAAACATTCAATAGCATTACGGGGGAGGCAAATTAAAAACAAATATATCATCGATTTACCCGCGACACCGATATACATTTATTTGTTCTACGTTGAATATTCCCTCCCTTCCTCCCTCTTCCCGTTGCGCGACCTGTTTTCAACTATTTGCTTAATTTGCATGCGTTTCGGCGGCGAAACGTTCCGCAAATAACGCTCGCGCTCGTCGCAATTTTAGTTCGCCATTTCGCGAAAATAAAAATATCATCGCGTGAAATATATCGCTGTAGTTATTACGCGCATTAAAGAGCGATTCGTCGTTTTTAATCATTAACAGAGCACCGAATTTTTCGCGCTCGAGCTTCGTTTTCGGCGTAAATTAATATTCATCGTCGGATAACGTAGACCGTTTTAAAACTCGTCTCTATCGAGCTGCGCTCAATGAAATATTATTTCGATAACGCGATAAGAGGGGAAGCGAGAGCCAGTAGCGTTCTTGGCGCGAAAGGAAAACAATTAAAGTCGCAATTAAAAATGAATGTTTTTATTAGCCTTGCCCCTTTCCCTGCGAAACGCGAGGGCAAAATGTGTTGCGTATGCGCGCGCACGAGCGATGAGAGAAACGAAGGGGAAGAGACGCGGAAAGAGACAGAGGGAAAGAGAGCGAGGGCACAAACGCCGGGACCCTCCGTTGCAGAAACGAGACAGACGAGAGGGTTAGTGGAACGAGAGGGCCGCGGAGGGTACGAGGGGGAGGAGGGATAGCTCGGAGGCGAGGAATGGGGAATTGTAATGAGCAGCTCGACAGTTACAAATGACAGGACGGAATTCGCGAACTGCGATAGAACCCAGCTTCTGCCTAAAGGCCGCTTTACACACCCGAACGGAAATGTTTCGTCCGTCGTAGGGCAATTTCACCTTATCCAAGGTCGTAACACCGTTCTCTTCAGTCTGCCTGATCGCCAATAATTTCGAAATAATGGTATTTTAAGAGAAAGAAGTTTTGCGCGCACGCGAAACACAATAAGTGAGTTTATCGAGAAATTTTGCGCTACGAACGTTGTTATTTCGACGATCGACGATTTTTATCTTCATTTTCAGAAGATCTCATATTCGATTAAAAATTTATATTCTTGCTCTCCCTTTCTATTTTTTCAAAAAATATTATGTATTCAAACTCCTTGCGGCTAAGCTATAAAAATCTTGCGTCTCGATACTTTGCAGCTTTCGTATTTTCTAATGTGAAGCGAACCTAAAGTCCTTTCTCTTCGCCCTGATGATACGGTAAGACTGCGCCACACTTGAAGTAACATTGTTGCTTACATGTACGCATTCCGAACGTAGGGCTCGACATGTATGGGACGATAAGGTATGCTGCTAACGATGCCAACGATGTCGGTTAATGCGTCGACGACCGACACCGGACTGAGAAGGGATAGTGGTCGAGCGGACGATATGCTGTCCATGGCCCGTACTTACGAGGAATTTGCGATTTCGTTGGTGGTGTCGAGTCTTGCGCTTCATTTTGAGATTCTCATAATGTAGAACATTTTAAAACTAGTCGGAATGTTTAAAATGAGATAGAGAGAGAGAGACAGAGAAAACAATTAAAATAAAGTTTAATTTAATTAGTTTAATTATTTTAGTTGAGAATTAAAGCCATCTCTTTTTGCCATAATTTTAGTCCAAGACATTCCTTTTATCTTGATCAAAGATCGATACAGCTTCGCTGCTTCGTCCTTTGTACATTTTTAGCCACGAAAAATTCCTTATAACGTACAGCGAGATCCTATTTTTCCACGATACGAGGAATCCGCGATTAAGGCATCAGAGAGAGAAGACCTTCCATCGGGAAAAGTGCGGATAAAAGTGCGAGATACCACGAAGGCGGATGGCGAAACCGCGAGAGGATTCGAAAAGGAGGCGGAACAGGTCTCTGATCCCCCGAGGAACGGAAGCGACGTCATACCATCGTATCCGGGATCTGATTCGGAATAAACGGCGGAGAAGATATTCCGTCGGACGGTTCCGAGAGAAAAAGAGCAAGGCTAGACACGCATATCTCGGAGCTCCTCGTATGTACGATTCGAGGATATCCTGTATGAGAGAGGCCACGCCGCTTTTCTGATCTGTAAGAGGTTTTATCGACTTGTATTTGCGGTGACCTCCTATTACGCCCTCCTCGCGGTTCCCAAATAACTGTTCTCTCAAATTGGATCGGAGCCGCTATCCGGATCTCTGTAATCGCGCGCAATCGTCGCGCGAATAACAATGTCGACCTTCTCGCTCGAATACTCAACTTGTCTCTAAAAACTCGATGTGATTTCGAATAGCATATTTTATTTTATCGAAATTTTAATTGTATTTTTATAAAGGAAAATGTAAAGAGACAAAAATTGAACAAGTCTAATATACGTAATTGCAGCTGTTTTCTAACAATAGTGTGAGAATAGATATTTTAGTTAATTTAATATTCTCTATGCACTTTTTTGGATTATTTTAATTTGATAATTTTTGAAAGAACATCGATTTTTCTTTACATTGAAAAAGATGACTTTTTCATTATCCATTTTACGATAATACGAGGCCAAGATTATATTGGAAGAAAAACGGGCACGAATTTTCGCTCGCCGGCACTCTCAGTGCGCTTTACCATTAAATCGCATCGGAAGGATTACCATCCGTCACGGACCGTGGAAAGGCTTCAGCTCATCTACCTCGCACGAAAGGAGCCTGATGAGGTTCACGAGGAGGTCAGCCGGAACTGCACCGTTACTCTTCTCCGCGGAGTTGTTAATAACCGGTAAGCCTGTTCGTGGTTGCAGATCGAGCTAATTGGATGCAAATAGTAAATACGAGAGCGGAGACGATATAAAATTGTCGGAGTGCGAAAAAAGGAAAGCGAGGAAGAGAGGTCCTGTGCACGAAGACGGTCGAGGGACGCTCGAAGGAAGAGCAGAGGGAGTTAGGTCGTCCTTAGCGGAGGAAGATGCGGGAGGACGAAGGAAAGGTTCGGTACGTAGCAATATACGGGAGACTTAGCCGTGATAAATCCTTATATATGAGGCCGCACCGCGGCGGCCCTCTATATGAAACTCCCTCCGGAGCACCCCACGGGATTACCCTTATACCTCTCTGGTCGACCTATAGCGTCGGAGAAAAGTCACTACGTTGCTACGTAGGGTAACGCCGCACGTCCCCGTGTAGAAATAGAAAACAAATGAAGAGTCGAAGGAATCGGATTTCCTCGCAATCGATTTATGGAAATGGCCAATCTTTGATATTTCATGATTCGTCAATTGATCTCTTTGATCCACCATTACCTATATTAGTGATATTAATAGCTTGCAATCAAAAGCGTATATTTTATTATGAAACTATTTCGAAAATGCGCAACGTATACAACTTTTGTGATGAAAGGCTCTCTGTTTCTTCCTTCCCTTTTCCTGCTACATCTGAATTTAGGAAATGACGCGCGACGAGGAATGACGTGCAATTTGGGAAGTCTCTCGGCAAGAGGCGATTGCGTGTCGCTGGGCCTGGCTCGCTACCCGGGTTTCCGCTACGTTTGGCGTTATAAAGATCCGTATCGGCGGCGATAGTGATTATCCGCGATGGCGACATAATCGTTACGTCGTTAACTCTTAACGGCGGTGCGGCGTAATCCGGAGCGGGGGTGGCACGGGGTGTTTTGTTTTATCGCGTCGTACGGAAGCAGTTGCATCGTCATTCCGGAAAAAATTCCCAGCCCTCCCACTTCTCTCTTCCCCGCGTCGACATGCGTGCACACATGTGTGTCATACGTGATTTCCGCGCGTTCAGAAATAAATCTCGCGCAATTCCGTGTTTTTAACCACTCGTTTCTGATCGCTCTAAGCACTCGCGCGATTACTGGCCGTGATGGCCGATCAAAAAATCATTCGAAAATCCGGTATCGCCCATTACGTCGTTCGACCGTGCAATAGCTTTTATTTGATTTATAGTGCCGCGAGCAAAAAAGATCGCATCGCCATTCGAAATGGCGGCGGGGGTGGGGAATCATATATTTTTTATGCGCCCTCGATAAATATCTCCGCGGATGCAAAAATTGCAGAAACGGGTTAGTTGAGGGAAATCAATATCTTATTGTCTACTATTCTTTTATAAATAACTCTTCCTCGCACTTGACATTTTCCCTAAATATTATCAATATATTAATATACATAATTAACATAATTAATATTTCATATATTAATCTTACAAATCGTTTCCGATTCGCAGTATTAAAGTGATATATACACATATACATATTATATACATATATGTGTATAATAACTGATATATTCATATATGTGCATAAGTATTACGTCATCTGTGTTACAAAGAGAGAAAGCTCGAAATAAAGTCATTATACCGGTCAATGCGAGGGGAGGGGGAGGGAGAGATTGTTTTTATTTGACGTTTTAACGGCCAAGTGCCTGTTTTGAATTATAGAGGATATGTTCGACGCGCTCGCCTGTGTATTCGACGTTTTTATTTGAAAGTTGATTCGTTTTCCCCGTGCCGCTGAAATTTCCGGGGCCGCTGATGCGTATGACGTATGTAGAATATAAAATGCACAACGTATTATTGAACAATAGCCAGCCGATAATAGGTCCGAACGCGCGTCGGTGCGTGTCATTAATGGATTTATGCTTTCTGCGAACAGGTCGAGATCCGAGGCCGTATCTCGCGAGCGCGAATTTCGCCTCCGCGAGCGCCCGCGATAATGGCCATCGATCGACGCGACGCGAAAGCGAAATTATTAAGACGAATGAGACAGTCCGCGATGACGAACGCGTCGCTTTCGCGGATGATCCCGATCTATTATCGCGCGTTCTCGCGCAAAAATTGCCAAACTATAAAATCCACTCGGTCAATCGACGCGTCGAGCGCGGTCGGCACCCTTTTGGACGCGCGTAAAAACATTGCGTGTCGCAGAGAAAAATATGAAACTCCCCCACGCTATTATATATAAAACAAGGAGAGTTTCGGATACAGAACATCCGCGGGCATAAAATGTTTGTCGTTTGCGATGGACGAACGGTTATCGCTGCGATTTTTGGCGCGGCTAATAAGCGAAAGAGAGAAAGGGAATGAGAATGAGCGGAAAGAGGCGATAGCTCTCGTTGGAGAGAAATAAAAGCAGAGAATATGAAAGAGAAAACGAGAGATAGAGAGAAATCGAACGACAATTATTATCGTGAAAACGGAATATCTCTCGCTGGGCAAACGACAGCGGCTGTGCGCGGAGAGGAGGTGGTGGTCCATGCTGGGGTAATGGGTGAGAGAGGAGGGGGATGATCCAGCCGGATGCCATTCCCGGTTGCACCGGCCGTTTACGGAGAAAGAGAGGCTCGACAGGACAGAGGGGTGGCGAGGGATGAAGGAGGGCGAGGGCGGCAAAATCGGACGCGAGAGGGGCGGTTGGTGCCGGCTGCCATTGTGTTCGTTATAATTAAAAACGCGATTCGCAATTGCAAATTGGAAAATGGGAGAGAGCGTGCCGGTCGGCATTGTTTATGGGCTGTTCATTGATTTTTATGCGCCAAAATTAATGACCGACCCGCGATTTCGGGGCGTCGCCGTATAATCGTCGACGTGTATGTACCTACGGGTGTCGTTATGCGCTCGTCCTATCGCGCATCGAATCCACCAACAAAAAAAGAGAGAGAGAGAGAGAGAGGGGAGTACCGGAAGAGTACCGGACAAATGCGGAATTTGCAACGGACCGGGTAACGAAGTGTGCGCTGCAGTAAATCTGCAAATACTGATATCTTGCTGATACAAACTGCGCTGCAGCGAGCGGCAAATAATTAAATAATTATCGCGATAATATTTCGCGTGGAGCATCGATAATATCTCGTAATAGTTAAAAACTGTTGGATTTGTCGCTAAATTAAAAAAAAATTCAAATTAAACGAACGTTTGACTTTCGTAAATGATAATAAGAAATAAGGGTGATTTTCAGATTATCGATGTTAAACAAACGAGTAAATTTAACGTTTTTTATGTAGATTCGTGCCTTTCGCGATATACGATTCGCAGATACACGAAAAGAACATCGCACTCTTCATTTTTCCCCTGCGCTTTTCTCGCGGCAAAATATCCGGACGATTTATCACGCTCGCGTTCTTAAGTCGGAAGTTGAAAATTCTCGGCGCTGCTGCTCGACAGACACGACGGTACGGTACCGCTATAATGCTATAATTAGCGTTATCGTCGTAACGGAGACGAGACGAGGTATCGGGAAAATTGAGGAAAAGAGGACGGAGGAAAAGTACCGCGCGGAGCCGGGAGACCCGGACCATTAGCCAATCTGGCGGTAATGCGATCGGAGCTAATGGCCGCACGGCATCCGATAGCTCTTAAATAACTCGCGAGTTGTGCGGCATTGCACGTACAAACACATGCGTCCAAGTCCCACGCACACAAGCCAACACCCGCGTTCCCGGGATTTATCAATTCGGCGGAACTTCCTCCTATCTGGACTCACCGCGAAAGCTCTCGGCATCGGCCGATGAATGTTTACTGCGCGCGGATTGCATCTGGCAAGCTCGAAAATATTACAGGTGAATAATACAGCCGTGGATCAAATAACAATTAACTCTAAACATATTTCCTAAATTAGGTTCTCCGGCGAAAATCAATCGCTCGCGACGTTTGCAGCGCATCGCAAAATGTGGGGATTAGCGATATAAAATATTTTTTATAACCGCTGCGCAACAACGTCATTCCATATATGAGATAACTCGAATAAATGAGAACAGCCTATGTATGTGTGCCTTTTCAGTCATGTAAAATATCAAACATTTTTCATCAAATTATCATTTTTCAACAAATATATTTTTCATTATTTTCGAATCAACTTTGTTGCACGTGAAACTATATATTACCTTTAGTTCCGCAAGCACAACTTTTTTATTTCATGATGAACATTTATGTCTACAATATCGATCATTAAATCAATAAAAACTGGCTGCATTTTACTATATACATGATATATATAAATGTATGTTGTTTTAATGTCATATTCTGTTTATCGATTTCTTTTTAATCTTCGAATCGATTCACACTTGCGACATGTAAAGATCAATTTCTTATTCTATATTATTCTTATTGTATATTATTCTAAAACAATTAGAGATAATATCGAGTTGAGTCTTGGATTTTTTTTCCGCACGCAGTCGCCATAATAAAGATCGCGATCGAAGAAGCATCAAAGGGGTAGTAGTGATTTCTTAAGTAAGTATAAATCCAAATGACGCGCTCGTAAAAGACCGGCGATGTTTCCGCGCAACATGAGCGAAGGAGAGCGAGGGTGGCCGTCCTCGCGCGCCGAAAAGTCCCAGGCCGGATCGGGATCTTTGACCAGGACGTCCTCGTCCCGCTCGTGTTTCCGTTTTACGTGTCGCATTACACCGCCGACTTATGTCGCCCAGGGATGGCCGAGTTTTACGACATTCTGCGTCGTTTCCTCGAGCGAAGCGGAGTCGCGAGTCGGGTACGCGCGCGGAAAAGAGTCGCGTCGTCCGGAGGAGAGGACGATGGTTCATTTTATTATATCGTAACCCGCAGCGCGGCCTTACGGCTTTCTGATTGATAAGACTGCCATTGGAACGAGCTGTTTCACGGCCGTACGGGCTCTAACGCGCGGGCCATGTTGTTACGTGTCCAACTTTTTAGGCCCGACCGTCCGGCCTTCCGAGAGCGAAGCTTGCCGGTCCACTAATCTTTGGGGATCTCCGAAGCGACCGGAGTGAATGATGCGCGTTCCGGCTCTTCCCTTCTCTCTTTCTGTCGCATATATCGCTTCTTTATTTACTGCGTTGCACGATAACTGTGATTCATCGTCAGACATGATGGTTTATGAAAAAAAAGAATTATTTTTAAACGTGTCGCGAATGGGGTGTTTAATTATGAGTGTTTAACTTTCAATTTTTTCCTTCAACGTTCGTTCAACGTAAAAATAGCGCGAGATAATTGGACGGACATGACGCTAGCGTGCGACGCGAGATCGTGAAAAATTGCTCCAGCCGGGTTATGCCGCTAATCTGCGCGCGTTTTCAGCACGCAATGAATGTAAAGCAGTTATGAAGCCCGTACAAAATATTTGTGTGATTAATGCTCGCGACAGTCTAACAAATCGTCAACGCTGTCTCGCGATAGCGCGGAGAGTCGTCGATACAAGTGGAAAAGAGAGAGAGAACGACGAATATTTTCTCGCATTTTCATTCTATTCGGTCTCCAAAATTCGGAATAGCCGAAGGAAAGAGGAAGTCGAAGACGCGTGACCACGGCGAAAGCATTTTTCGCGGCAAATGTTCCGTGACGGTGAACAGTCGCCGCCACTCGTGCTTTTAGATGTCCACCCCTAAACAAATTTACGTTCGGCCGGCAAATAAATGTTCGGCAATAACCGCGCCCTTACGTACTCCGTCGAAATTCCGAAAACCGTTTGCGTCGTACCTGGCTACGCCTCGGAAACATTACGGCTCGTAAGCGCCAAATTTACACTTCTGCGTTCGTTCCGCGCGCTTAAATCGTCCTTTTGGTTATCGTGGAAAATACAGACACCCTTAGAGACGTATACAAGAATAAAATGAAGGGATAGTGATTTAAAATGATGACATAATAATATTCTATCCGTGAAGGCACATTAGGGAATAGATCCTGATGATAGGACGGTAATTTTCTATGAGTATAAATGCAGCTCGATAGATTACAAGAGACATTCCGACGGGACGCAGAGATACTTTGAAAGACATCGATTCGATTCTGAGGATATCGTTCTGTGGGACGCATAAATTTCATGGCCCGGTCCACAGGTAACCATATCCTCGTGAGACACCATCCTTTCGGTCGAAGGTGATTCATCTAATCTAAAATCTTGTCGCTGCCACATATAAGATTTCCCCAACGGTGTATCGAATTATTTTGACCTGTCCATAGAAGAATACAACGTATCTCTCGCATCATAGTGATCTACACAAAATCTTTTCTACTTTTATTAAAGTTATTTTGTTATTTAAATGTTATTTTTTTCGGATTCAAAATACGTGGTATGGAAAAAAATAAATTATATTCAACATTCCCTCCTTTTACCAAGTGTCATTTCTTATTTAACTATATACTTTATTATACTTTATTTCGTTAAATTTTTTAATAAATTTTCGATGCGCGTCTAAGATTTTATTTAAATTACATCTATTTTTGTCTAAAGACAATAACATATTATAATATTAATGTGTACGATTTATTTATTTCGCTAAATTTTCTTATAGAGAAAGTTCGTCCAAGATTTCATTTAAGTTACATTTATCTCTACCTATTTACCATATTTTTAATAACGGTGCAATAATAAAAAAATGCCGAAATTAAAAAAAACTTTGCCGAAGAAAAAATAGAGAATAATTGTAAATTTAGAAAACATGTCCGACGTTTTAGGACATACATAAGGATACATTTCAGGATTAACGAATTCCTCCCGAGGCGAAGAGTGATCGCTCGTCACCGCCTTCGACTCGGTGACTATCTTTTTGTACATGTCAACTTATTTGTCAAAAGTCACCGCGATCGACGCATCAGCCTCCTTCTAAGCTGTTTAAAATATGCGGTTAATAATATTCTCACATTTGAACGGATTGCCGTGTCAGCGCCATGCTCGACAGAGACGCGTTAATAAAAGGGCTTCGCGGTCAGATAGGTATCGACAATTAATATACGACGGTCCAGGGGGTTCGGATGGTTCATGGCGCCGGAAAGCGACGCGAGGGAAGAGGGTTTCAAAGAAAGAGATATGTCCCAGGATAACCACCTAGAGAGATAAAAAGAGAGAGAGGGAGAGAAAGGAGGATAAAAAAAAGAGAAGATGGACAGGTGGATCTTGTGTCTTACTAGAGTTGAAAGATCTGTTCGACCAACATAATGCCGATATTCACTAATAAAATTCAATAATAAAATTTAAAATGACGCTCCGAATTACAAATGTGTCAATTATATCGTCTGACGTCTCAGACGCATTGATTAAAATTTCAAATTAAATTAATTCGTCCGAAAATGGATTCACCGTGTCTCGAAAGGAATGAAAGCTTAATGACTCAGGCCGGCGAAACATAGTGTCTCGTAAAGTCAATTTTATCGACTGTACGCTGTCACGCTGTACGCGAATTATGTACGGAGCGCCAATCATACTCCTCCATTATATTAACTGCTTTATTGCGCAAAATTTCTTGCGTCTTACAAATTGACGAGAATCATACGAGAAGAATGCCATGACGAATATTTCATCGGGCACGGCGTCTCGTTATCGGTATCTCTCTAGACATTTCAAAGCAATTAAACTCGTTAAAAAGACACGACTGCAGAGCAGTTATACGTCGGCTGTTTCGTGCATCGCCAAAGCAACAAACGTCGTTCGCGTCCGATAAATCCGTTTGAATCGGAAATCCGTACGTTGAGACACAAAGGACGAAGGATGCCACGTATATCGTCGATATACGATGCCGATATATACGAAATATCGTCGACCGTAAGTTTTCGTGTCCAGAAGCGCAATACCGATTTTAATTTAGCTGCCTGCGATCGCCGGCTTGCGCGTCGTCACCGCAAAGAATCGCAGGACGGACGTGATAATTATCGCCGAGTCAAAGAACGATCCTCGATGTCCGCGTTCATCGACACTGCACGCAAATACGGCGACACATGTATAATATCTGTACATATATACATGTGTACACGTTACCCCCGAACGCGCCCCGGGCTCCCTTTTGATGTTACAAACACCGGTGCTGCGCTGTGCCGGGAAACTCATTTTCTGAAGCCTGTCCTCGGCTGTCCGCGGACCGTCGGCAGGCGGGCGGATTACATATTTCCATTTGGCAATCGACTGGCCTCCTCTCCCTGTCTAGCCCCGCGTGCCGCTTGACGTACATACGTAGCTTACTTTATACCGGTGAGCAAAAACGAATCCCAGACACGAGGCGGCCTCTTGTCAGCGGCTAATTAACGGTAGACGTCGACGCTAGAAAGGAACCTGTCACGTGTATTTTTTTTAATACGATTCGATTCTCCGATTCGCGGATTTTCATCGGCGATATCGATTCGCAATCGTCTTTCCCTGGCCTGAGTCAGGGACGATTCTCTTTTAGCGCTTCAAAGTTGAAACAATACGGAGTAGATTGCGATGGCGTCAATGTCGTCGATAAGACTTATATGTATATTCATCTCTCCATTTTGTGAAACACGCATTTTTCCTATTCGTGTCGACATATTTACAATCTTGTATATATTTTGCGATGCGGGTAACCGCGACGCAAACGAGCGAGCGGTTAGCCCGCAACCGTGGCTAAAATCGCGGGGCGATATTCGCGACACCCGCCCAGAGATGCTCTCGCACCCTGCCGCACGCAGAGGACGCACCGCGGGTATTCGGATCGCGTCCGGCCGTTTTTCCCACCGCATCGATTAGCGTCTATTTATAGTAATTTGGCGCGATGCCCTCGGGGTTCCTGGAACAAGAGCCATCCGCAGATAAGGGATCGTCCTTGCCTCGATGCAGGCGGATCGACGATGCATTCGCAATTGCGGGAGGAGGATCTCCGTCCTCTTCTCCATCCTTGCCGTGCATCCTTTCGGTGCCTTTCGTCTCATACAACGAAGAGGGGGAGTGAAAGAGCGAAAGAGAGAGAGTGAGAGAAACGACAAGTAGGATTTGCCGATTCGCGTCATGCGGCTACCGGGAAGCCGGGCAATGTCCTGCATTGCGATGCGACGGACGACGTGTATCGTCCGTCAATCATCCCAGAGACACGTACCCGTCATCGCGTACTCTGCATGTAATATAACCAAACACCATCGTGGCCAAACGTGTAAACAACACGGCGCATTGCCGTTTACGCCGTGCCGTCATCTTTCCGCGCTATCGCGACGAATTGACTGGAGCGCGCGACGTGGATGGACAAATGGATCAAGATTTATTCGAGGCATAGGAAATATTAAGCGGGGACTCGGGAAACGAGAACGAAAACCCATTCGCTGAAAATGCGTCAACTGTCATCAACGCGGGCGAATCTAACTATGAGATAAATTCATGCATTCGATTATGCCTCGTATCTCAAGTCGTGTGTAAAATATTAAAAATAAAGATTTACAAATATATATTTCTGTATGATATTTTTTCGCTGTTAGTAGAGTAACTGAGATAATTTCGTATCGTCATTCCGAAGGGCAGAGCGAAAGAAACGGCGCGAGGACGACAGAAAAGAACGATAGAGGACGAGGCCTCCCTCGTGGTCGCGGGAACGACGCAGGGAGAGAAAGAAAGAGAGAGAAAGCTCGGAGATGGTATCGGGTTGCGGCCGAACGGAACGTTGTTACATTCAAATTAGAGTGGACGACGGTATGCGTACCTGAGAGTCGCGTCGGGTCGTTGTCGTCTTCGGACGCCAGGAGGACCGTCCTCCTGGCGTCCGAGCCGTATATACGGGCGGTTCGCTTATACACATCGCGGCAACACACCGTGGTGGAGGACTTACGGACGAAGGATCGTATTCAAAACAGCGGGTGGCTCCCAAGCCCTCGAGCCGTCATGCGATCTTGTCCTTCCACAACGAGCGGGTCCCATCGCGCTCCGTCTCGAGGCGGAATTTCAATACACTCGTATATTTAACGAACGTCCGACCGTGTCCCCTCTCTCCTCTCCCCTTTTCGCTCCTCTTCCCGCGCGTTTTCGCTCCCGCGTCCTCCTCTTCTTCCTCTGCTTCTTCCATACCTCGTCTTCCTTTTCTTATCCCGCTTCACCCGCTTATTCGCCCGACGCTTTTTCGTCCTTCGCCCCTACGTGTTCCTTTTTCCATTGAGTTTCTTCAGGTTCCCCTCGATATATACCAAGAGGAGAACTCGTTCGCCGATCGCGGAATCGTCTTTTTGTATTTCCCCGCCGCGAAAGAGAGGAATCGGGGAAGACGCGTCGCGGCTGTGAGACTGGAATCGGGAATTTATCGTCAGTTAAACGGGCTCGTTCCCCGGCCATCTTATCCCGGACGAAGGCCTTTTGACGGACCCCTGGTGTCCCGATCGTTCGCTCGTTTCGACTCGCCGCAAGTCTTGAGACGCCAACAACGGAATTAGTGATGTAAATCGCAACGGGCGCTGCAACTCCGACGAGGGAAAGAATTTTTAATATGTCGCGCCATTTATTTGTTTAACGACTTTTGCGATTCTAATTAAAAAAATGTAACGATATTTATACGTTTGGAAATTATAATAATGAGCTGTAACACGAATTGTACACAACATTGCAATAATAGCATTGATGTGAAAGATGTAAGCTATTACTTTCAATGCAACTCTTAAACAACGTGACAGCTAGCTTAAGTTGTATGACATTCTCTTTTAGTAGATATAATAATAACTTATCTAAGCGTAGTGATTGATTAGAGTAGCTTGTTCACGTTAACAAATTACTTCAAATGGCGTTTGAAATATTAAAGTAAATTGCGCTTGACAGCGCGACGTATTTGTGATATAGAAATCTATTGTCACCTGGAAGCAACGTGACTATCATCGCGTTTCCATCCATGTTTTCTTTGTCTGGAATCCATCGTTATTCGTACGTTAACCTCCTGACAATTAACCTGCGTTACTTTGCACACGTCGTATCGCGTGCCAGAAGTTTCCGCGAAAGGAAGAACGCGCGATGCATTTAGCCGACCGGCAAGGTCGTCTTGCGATCGACGGTCTCGTCTTCCCTTCGATTGTTAATGATCTCAACGCGCGACTCTCCTGTCTGCTAAACTTCCGTTGTTAGCATAATTTTCACATTTATAGTTCTGTCATATTTCTCATATCTTTAGCATTGAACGGTATTAAGCAAACTGATTTACTTTAATGTCAGATCTCTTAAGCCTTATGTGTATGTTTAATTAAATTTTATTAAATTTTACTTATTATATCTCTCGGAAAAATTAGACATGGATTATGAAAAAGAAATTTAAATATTACATCACATTCTATTATATGCAATTTCTACTTATGTGCAAGTTATACTACATTTACAATTAAAAAAAAAACATAGAAACATCAATAGAACAATCTAATATAGAATAATTAATAATAAATATTGACAAATATTTAAAACGTATAATGAAGCTAAAATATTCATAAAAAAATTTTTGTTATGTACTTTTAAGCTACTACTACAAAAAAAAACAACCGACAAAGAATCTGGACATCTCGAATCTACCTACAGCCCTCCATAGCAAAAACGATAATAAGACGAACCCTCGCCCTGCCCGTTAATTGGCCCACTTGGGGATTTCTGACGCTACACGTGCAATTTTCTTTTTCCGTAAGTTTCTGCCACGTGCCACTCATGATAAGCTTTCTTACTAATGTCACTCAATGATTCAACGTTTCCATTATGTCAGAGAAAGCATACAAAATATTACAAAAACATCATAACTGTTTGTATTTCAAATAAGTTATAAGTTCATTAAGTATTTTTGACATAATGAAAGGTATGTTACAGTTTTGATCAAAGTATCTATACGATGCATGTAACGAGACCGGAAAAGATAATACTTTAAGCGCGCGATCGGTCCGGTTACCACTTCAACCTCCAGGGTATTTCTGACAGAAAACATTACGAGTTTTACCGCACAAAGAAGCGGAACCACGCTGAAAGAAGAGTGACGCCCCTCGAATAAAGTATGGTTCTGTTTACCCCGAACTAATGGCCGTTGGATCGACCATCGTCCACCATGTAACTCAACTGACTCCGCGCTTCCTTCACATTTTATAGACGTATATATCTACGAGCTAACGATCAACGTAAGAAGCGGCGATTACTGGAGAAAAACTAAGAAAAGTAAACGCGAGAGTAAGTGTTTTTTCTTTAACCAGATAATAGTTTATGCTATGATTTGGAAAGAAAGTCGGGCGATTAATTTAAAATGAAAAATAGATTAATATTATCCGGAAGAAAAAACCAGTAGATATTTCAAAAATTACTTTTTATACTTGAAGAAAGTTTATTAAAAATATATGATTACTTCGAATTTTGTAGAATACATTAAAATTCATATTTGTATGAGTCTTGTAAAAAATTGTAATTACTAAAATATTAATAAAAAAAGTTAAATACGTAATAAAATTAAATTATAAAAGATTCGTACGCACGATACATATGTAATATTTTGATTCAATCACATCCTGTCCATCCCCGCTGATATTTCCTGACATAAATGTCTCGAAAGATAGCGTTATCGTTTTCGCGGATAATAAATTGTGATTGACAATGTGAATGGTACGAGGAAGATGTTAGACCTCCGCGGGATATCTACGTCCGATGCATCTCTGTCCAGAGGTGGCAGGGGCGTACATTGTTTCGCCTTCATCTGCTCACCTCTCGACCCTCTTTTACATACGTAGGATATACTGCCGCGACAACAAGAGGCATGTGCCTTTGAAAAAAAGGGAGGCTACTTTCATATTTAAAATTACTCTTACTAATATTTTATTGTTTTATAATCCTGATTTATTTTTAGAATTATAATCATCTAAGGAAAATTTTTTTCAGCTACCTTAAAAATTTTATTTCGGAAAAATATTATTTTTATCGAAAACAGGAATCGCGTAGAATGCAAAGAATGCAACGTCGTTTGTTTATTACTTTCACTAGCAACATTGGACGAGTCATCGACTAGCAGAGGGCTCTTTGCATAACGCCGGCTGCGACGAGACAAATGGCGATCGTTTGGACGCGTAGCGTCGGAAGTAATGGCTGCCCTTCTGGCCCTCTTTTTCAGCTTTTTCAGGCCAGCATTATTGCGTGGCCCGGCGTGTCCCCCATTTCGCCGTGCTCCAAGTACGAAATAACGAGAGTGCGTACGACCCGTCCGTCCGACGCGCTTTACCCCGGCCGCATATAACCGCCGAAACGAACCATTTGTCATCTGTAATTAAAGAATAACGTTTTCCTCTTTGCGCCGAAGGGGAGAACTCGCCGAGAGCATAATCACGTTCCTCGCCGCTGTATGCTCCGCGTAATCTGAATTCGTGCAAACTTCTTTTTTCCTTTTATTGTCACGATCATTGGAAACACATCCGGATGGTATACACATTCGACAAAAGTTAATCCGGTGATATAATTATTGTTTTATTATATCGTAATTAATTATCGAATTAATGCGACAATTAATCAGGATCCGCGTGTGTGCGCCGACATACTTCATAAATATTAATCTCGCGATAATTACTGAGCCACGGTGCAAACAACGGATAACAATTTGCACGTTTTAACGAGACGCGCTTGGATTTGTTTCAACGACAAAAGAGGAAATGGGGGTTTCCTGATTGCGATATCCAAACTATAATACCGAGACCTATAATTAATCAGTTATGAATATTCGTTATATTTAATAACATAAATATATGATTAAATTCTAGTAAAGGAAAAGAATCGTTCCGATTTTTGACGAATGTCACTATGCATATATGTACTAAATACACGAATAAAAGCGCATATAAAATTCTTTCTGCCAATAACGCCGACCATAAGACGTTCTCGGAAAGACGTTTCTCTTTACAAGCAAAAGCACCGACGTTTCATTTGACAATCCGGTCAGGCCTGCCCCCGACGGCGCGAACAAATTGTTATAATCGGCGCGACGCCTTAAGTACAACGGCTTCGTGACAAGATGTGCAGGATAAGAATGATACGTGTCTCATTGTGCGACAACGACGACGACCTGGTGAGGTGAGGAAAGGGAGGATGAGAGAAGGGGTGGAGAGGGCGAGGAAGATGGACAAGTGATCAGAGGCCCATCAAAATGCATGGCGTCTCTTCGGGCCTGATTCTCGATTGCCGAGGCCTTTGGTCAACTCGCGATGCCTACTTACACCTGCATGCTGTTGCATTTAAATCACCGTCGAAAACAAAATTCGATCGTTTCGCGCGGTGGCCCTCATCTCCATAGACTTTTATCGCGAGAAATGAGAGGCTCGAAGAGAGATTTATCGCGATATCGAAAAGGTCCGCCGTCAAAGAATTGCGATATATTTTTTCGAAATATATCGATTCTACGAATCTCATGTTTGTAAATTAAAACATGTTAAAACGAGATAATTAAAAGCGTATTCCATCGAATTGTTTCCTAATGTTGGCTCTATTGTACTTACAATAGATGCGCGTTAATTAATACCGCCGTCCCATTCAGCTTCGGTAATAATGAGGCGAAGCTGACAACATATGCTAAATAACTGGGAATAGCGAATAATTAGCTAGAGAGAAATATACCGCGAAGTCACGATTAAAAGAAAATTAGTCTTCATCTCTTATGTGATTAAATACTAGTTAATGAAAATGCAATGCTATACTGTTAACTCTTCTATCGGTAAATTATATTAAAAAGTATTTGAAAATGATTAAATAATTAATTAAGCAATTTCAAATCATACAAAATTAAATAAATATTTAATTTTTCTCGAAGCTCTTATTTCAATCATGAAACGTCAAATATTTTCTATTAAAAATCTTATTCTTTTTTTTCATATCAATTCGACTTTTTTACAGAATAAAGATAGTTTTAAAATTTTTATTTCATTGTAATTGTGTCTATTAAATGAGATAGGTCTTGTGTCAAATATTATGCCAATCCTAGCAACGGTGCAGATGCGAGCGAAAAAGATGAAACGAGAAAGACAGGAAAGCGCAGCGGTCGGGTCAGAGGGGCACTTGAGATCCGCGGAGGCTGATGTATTTAGAAGGAAGAAGATTTGCATACGATGCAGCAGATCATCGATAACAAAGTTCTGTGTGCAGGTCGGCGCGTCTCAGAGATTCAAAGAGACTTTGCGCCATTATATCCACGATCTCTCTCCCTCTCTCTTTTTCTCTCTTTCTTTATGTCTTGCTATCCTCTCTTCCTCCCTGGACAGGCGAGTTGCCAACTCCACGAACAAAATACGCGTCTATATATTGCTGCTAATGTTTCATCCTGGTCTTAACTTTTTTACTTTTTTTTTTCCATCGTCGCGATGCCACCGGAACGAAGTGGCATTTCTCTGATTGACGTTGACTTATGAAGCAATCGCTTTTTCAATCTCTTGAACTCATAAATATACATTTCGATTTCAACGCATTCCACAATTTCGAATATCACTATCGTTGACAATAAATGTTTTCTTTAAAATTTTCTTAGTCATTGCTTTCAAGTTTTTACTAGATAATGTATTTTTTCATTTTTAATATAATTATGCTCAAAATACAATAATTATATGTGTATGTAAAATTGCTATAAATTTTGAAACAGAAAATAATTTGTGTCTTAGAAACAATGACTATTTGTTTTAAACTTTGCACAATATAATAAATAAAAATATTTTACAAATGTTGTAATATTTGTAAACTTTGTAAAATCATTGCATTGACGAAGTTCAATCATTTTAATTGTCTTATATATATATATAATATAATGTTTGTATCTCTCTTAGTCTGACTCCTACTCCTCGACCTGTCCGGCATGGGTGACCCTACCAGTAACTACGGCTAATATTCTTATAGTCCGTTTTTTTATACTTAAAATAAATCTTAAAGTTTGAAGATGTTATACGGCCATTTCATTGACTAAATCTTAAGATGCAATCATATTTAATATGATCTTAAATATAAAAACAGACTACATGAATACTAGTCGATGTTACCGCCGGCATAGCTCTCAGAATCATTAAAGTGCACAAACCTCCTCACCCGGCAAAAGCCTTCGGTAAGGTGGAGATACTTGAGGAGGAATTTTTTTTATTTTATTTTTATTTCTTTTTATTTATTACAAAGTATCTATTACAAAGTTTATTACAAATTTTATTACAAAATTTATTACAAATTTTGTTTACAAATATTACAAAATTTACAAAATTTATTACAATGTTACAAAATCCACACAAAATTTATTACAATGATACAAAAGTTAATATAAAATATATAATTTAAAGCTAAAATAATTCATTACATGAGATTACACGAAAATATCGAAAATATCCGTATAATACAGAATTTATTAAAAATTTTCATACAATTTAGACAAGACTAATTAGCGATTATTAATTGATATTTATTGTTAATAATCGATGTAATAATAGAGTTTTATAAGATTTATATAATGTAAACAATCGCGATTCAAAGAGTCATTAATAAATTATCAATCGTCTTTTAAATTGTAGGAGAAAATAGTTGCACAACAAACGCATTTTGTACAATTTATACTATTTGTGCAATTTTGTACTATTAAAGACTATTTAAAGAATATTTAAAACGCGAAAAGAGATAGACAAAGCTTCGATGTAAATCAATGATTAAATTATAAGATAAAACTACTTAAAATTCGCGAGAAAACGCGATAAATAAATAAATCGATAATATTCGGAACATTCAATTGCGGTATGTATAATTTTTATAATATCGAAGCATAGACACGCGCGCGATATATGTAATATGTAACGTTTGCAAATATAAAATTCACTGTTCGATTTATTCGTGATTAACACGCGATTTTATACGAATGTCGCGATTGAGAATAACATATATATTGTATCTCGTACATGATAGCTAAATAATATAAAATGGGGGGGAGGTCATGAGTTTTAAAATATTAAAAAATCGCGTTATCGCCAAAGTTTCGATGTAAATTAACAATTAAATTATAAGATTATAAATCGCGATTTAAAATTCGCAAGAAAACGCGACGAATAAATAAATTAATGATATTCAGAATATTCGATTGCAATACATATAATTTTTATAATATAATAACTGAAGAATACCCTCAATAGACACGCGCGCGAGATGACGTTATTATAACTGTAATTACTATACACAAATGCGAAGATATTTCGAAAATATTTGAAGTTTGTAATGTAATTTGCAAATGTAATATTCACTATCTGATTTATTTATGTACGATTAATACGCGACTTTATATGAATATCGATTGAGAATAAAATACATTTCGCGCATAATTAAAGACTATTAAAGAAAATATTCAAAAACGCGAAAAAATAGAAAAAGCTTCGATATAAACCGACGATTAAATTATAAGATAAATTACTATTTAAAATTCGCGAGAAAACGCGATGAATAAATAAATCGATAATATTTGGAATATTTAATTTCGATATGATAATATATAATTTTTCTAATATAATAATTAATATCCGGTTAATATTCGACAAAAAGAAGAACGATCTTAAAGATGGAGAACAATTAACATCTTGTTTTTATATCAGATTTCGCAAGAACGATCTGCCAAGAAAAGTTAAATGACCCATTGAACGTCAGGGATCCCACTGTAGGAGAGAACGAATCCTGGATCTTCCAGACTACTCCTGATAGCAATGATTTCAGTAATAAATCAACGACAATTACCTTCGTTGTCATTGAATTCACGATTAAAATTTACGTCAGAAAATATGTTCTATCATTATTAAAAAATATATTTCTTTATTGAAAACTAAATGGATATAACGATTTTTATGTAAATATGATTACGAACGATTATATTTATAAATAATGAAATACATGCATCATTGGAACTTGTGTTAAATGTGCGAATACATATAATAATTTTGGGGTACCAACTGTTCGCGCGCGAGACAAATCGAACCCGATAACAGCAAGATTTAAAAAATTTCAATTCGAATAATTTGTAAGATAAAATAAATCAAATAATTTCAAATAGTTAATTCTATGTACTATTTTTTTATTATTTTTATGTAGCATTTAAATTAATTTGCCGATATCTTACTGTTATCAAGGTACCCATTCGATATGTCTCATAATTTTTAAGTACTCGCACATTTTATGTTACATTTCATATATATAATTTCGTACGTAACATATATAATATTAAGAAAAATTATAAAAATTTTTTGGATATGTTAATTTGTGCATGTATTTTATTATACACACATATATAGATATATATAAATTAATGTTCTCTAAAATGGCGGGATGTCCAACACCTGCAAATAGTTTCTTAAAAGAAACTAAAAATTAATTAATATCCTCAGTACCTAGAAATAATTTTTCAAAACAGATAAATTATATTAATTAATAAAATATATTCGTTCGTAATCATTTTTATCAAAAAAGTCAATAAAATCTAATTGCAATTTGAAATTACTTGAAAAATAAAAATTTATATACAATAGTTATATCCATATGTAATCTACTATTAAGACTTTCTGGTATTAAGATAATAATATGAATAATAATAATGATAGCACATTTTCAATGAAGAAAATATGTATTTTTTTCTTTTCTAAATGTATTATTTAAATTAATCCGGATTTAAAGAGGCGTATGGCGTTCGTCGTTGACGTTACTCCGAAATCATTGCTTTCAGGAATTGCCAGGAAAACCTGGGATTAATTACAATCCTACAATGAAAATCCCTAATTTTCAACAGGACATCGAACTAGACGTCGCAAATGGATCTTACAAGAATCGATAATAAATAATTCTCCATGATGAAAATCGTTTCGACTCCTCACCGGTACGAGCCACGCAATTTTTACTAACGGTCACCTTACGAGAGGGACAGCGATAAGACTCCTTTATTAAAACAGCAATCTCGTTTAATAAACGCGCGAATAGAACGCGGGAAGAACAATTTTTTCGCATTCATAATTTATTAATATATTTTACGAATATTTCCGATACACGAATAGTTCCGACGAAATTCGTAAATGCATAAATCTGATTAAAAGCGAATTATTAAATTCAAAATTAATTCGCGATTCTATAATATCGAAGACGATTGTTAAATTTTGTTAAACTAATATTTAATCGTTAACTTAACATCGAATCTTCACACGTTTATTCGATATTTTTTTTATATTTAATTAGGAATATTTAGCAATAATACTGGGAGGTTATAAGACAGTTATAAGACAGTTATAAGACTTTTTAGTTAAAACGGCAATCTCATCTAAGAAATTTATATATAAAACGCGAAAAGAACGCGGAAAAAATATGATGTTTTCGCAATCGTAATTTATTAATTTACTTTACATTTAGTTCTGATATAGAATTCGTACTTAAATACATAAAATGAAGTATATCATTAAATTTATAATAAATGACTCGCGATTCTATAAAATAGAAGGTGTTCGTTAAATTTTAGTTAATACTTAATCATTAATTTAACATCGAATTTTTGCATTTTATATTTTGCTCTTATATTTGATATTTTTTTATATTTAATATCAAAAAAATTAGCAACATTTGTAAAATTTATAATCTAATATTTATAAAATTGAAATATCTAAAATTATATTTAAAATTTATATATAAAATTTCCCGAATTTATTAATGACTCTTTGATATAAAAACACAAGCACAGTTAATTTTATGAATATTTTAAAAATATATACTATAGGAAAAAATATGTTTAATGAATTTCTATTATATTATCATTATACGTATACTTTCGATAATTTTTCGTATAATTTACATAAGAATGCATTTCATATAATTTATAATCATAAATACAATTTAATATAATATAAATTACAGTCATAATTGTATTTCATATACAATTATAATATCAATATTAAATCATAATTAAAATACAATTATAACTATAGTACAATTTTAGTTACAAATTTGTTACAATTAGTTACAAATTTATGATACTATCAATATCAAATAAATATATTCGATTTATTTAAATGTTTAATAATATGAATAATTTGATATTGACAGCATTAACACTTGGATTTAATATTATGTAACTTTTATATATATATATATATATATATATATATATATATATATATATATATATATATATGATATATTTTTAATTTTAAAAATGAAATATAATATGTTAAACTATTTTTTAAATATTTATAATTAGGCAATTTATTTAATTTTTTTGAAAATAATTTTGATAATTTAAATTTCATTTTTAAAATATTTTTAAAAATAAATTCAATTTAATTTTTTTATATAATTTTAATTTATTCCTAGAATTATTGGAATATTAAAAGAATATTTGGAATATTGAAAGAAATTGGAATATTGAAAGAAATAATGGTCTCAACAACCTTATGAGTCCTAACAACCCTAACAACCCTATGATCTTAACAACCTATGATCTCAACAACCCTATGAACAACCCCTAACAACCCTACTTCCTGATTAACAAACTATTCGAGATTTGAGAAGCCTCTCTCTAATATATTTTAATCAATGCCCTAATTACATTCCCTAACCGCGTGCGAGCTTTTCTTCAGGCCAGTTGAACCTACCTTTTGTTGATCCTGGCCATTATCTCGCTCGATCTCTAATCAGAGATCGAAAAAGGAGATAAACACTCCTTCTTTTGCCGGCTGATTACCGGCAAATGAGCGTAAATATTTCACGCTCATCGTAACAATTGTAAAATCGAACGATCGTTCGTTATATATTTGAATATAACTTTATTTTAACTAAAATAAAGCCAAATTACTACAAATTTTTATATATTATATTAGACTGCTAACACGACCATATCTCATATGGTAAAATGTAAAACAAGGGCAATCGTTTATAACTGGGTAGAATTTATGCCGGGTATCACAAAATTTAACATAACTTCAGCTGTTAGCAGTCTAGTATAATATATAGAGAATTCTTATAATATAAAAGTCTCTGTGCAGATTATCAATCAAAATTGATTGATATTATAATAATATATATAATTAGTAAATATTTATAGTAATATATAATTTATAATAAAATATAAAATTAAAGTGTGTATAACATTTATCATATTACAATTTATTTAATTAATTAATCATTTGGCTTTATATTAAGTTAAAGTAAAGTTTAAAAATAATATCTACAAACAAATTTTACGATGGATGAGCTACGATGAATAAGAAATTAGAAGATAAGTACTCATTATAAGAATAAAGTAGCATCAGAAATTAATAAAATTGATAAAATTATTAATGTGTGTTCTTTATTTAATAAATTAGATAAAATTGTGATACATTTTCAACCAATAAATTGCCAGTGTGGTCGATTTAAATTACTTTCATTTAGATAAAATCTTTACAAAAATAATCTTTTCTTGATCTTCTTTTTTTAATTAATATTTAAATACATTTTTGCAATAAATGCAAAGCATTTCGAAAGAATTTATGAAAAGTTATTTAATTCAATCTATCCTAGCTCATCCATTTTAAAGCAACGGATTTACCTACAATCTACAATCTACAATCTACAATCTACATCTACATCTACATCTACATCTACAATCTCTACGAATCCGTTACCTTAAAGTTAAATAAAGTTTTTGTTCACTCACCGGCACTGATGCGCAACAGCGGAGTTGTTGTTATCGAAGCTCGTTGTCTGTAACATACGAATATAAAATTCATTTATAAGAATGCTCAAAATCGATATTTCAAAAAATTATTATTATGCGGAATTTCATATTCGGTGTAAAATAATAAGCAGTTATAAACATGTATGGAAAAATTTTATAAATTTTGAAACTATTTTTTAAATATACATATATAGAAACTTTTATATAATTTTTATAAAAATCTTTCTAATTTTTATTTAATTCATTTAAATAATAAAACCGTATTATTGTGTGTACGATTTTTAACAATAGATATACAAATAATAAATATTCACCATCAGGTTGTTCCGCCGGTGCAGGATGCCTCTCCTAGGCCTGCTCCTCCTCTCAGATCATCAAGGTTGTTGCATCGATCTATAACATACAAAAGAAGATTCCAATGTAGCAGCGTTCAAAATAATTAATATTTCAAAAATTATTGTATACATTGAATTTTATATTCGATGCATATAATAATAGCAGATTAATAAAATAATTCTATAAATTTTAAAAAACATTACTAATAATTCTTTTATAACTTTATAAAAGCTTACACCTTTACAAGATTATAGTTTTAATTTAAAAATCTTTTTCTTTAATTCTCTCTTATTTAAATATAAATAAAAAAATATAAATAAAAACATCAAATTAATTGTTGCGATTAATTGTTTAATTTAAATTATAATAAATATATTTAATATTTAATATATAATTACAAATAAATAAATTGCTTACCAGAAGGTTGCTCTGCCGGAGCCCGATGCCTCTCCTAGGCCTCCTCCTCCTCTCAGTCTTAGACGCGCGATACTTAATGGCACTCCCGCACTCACGAGCGATATTTTTATATCGCTATTTTCGTTATTTTACGCGCGATACTGAACGGCACTCCCGCACTATTTCGGTACGATTAAAAATTTGGTCGCGCGATGTATATATTTAATATATATATACTTTCAACGACACTCCCGGTTTCGGTACGAGCGAAAATCCCATTTCATTTATGAAAATCAACTTCGAGCCAACAGATCGGGAATGCAACGATACAACGAGCAAAGATTAGGCCCGAACCGGAAAGAAGACGAAACGATTGACGGAATAGAGGAAAATAAAGTTCACCAGCTCTTTTTCGCGCATAATTATCCTATCTCGTATCGAACCTGGACCCGCTAAGCACGATTTCAGGTGCTTCGCCCGGAACACGAAGTTTCCCGCGATTGCAGGACATGGCTACACCAGGCTGGTAGACGGCAAAAGAAGAGGATACCCACATTTTTTAAATGCTAACATTCAGCAATTTAGAAAATGGGGAGGCAACCCCTTTTACCGAGCGAAAATCGTGCCTAGGGGAATCCACTCGACTCCTCGACAGGGTTAACACACGCAGTGCGTGTGGCTGTAGACGAGCAAAGAGAAGGGACCCATTGACGACCATTTCGAGCAATCGATCGAGTTCTAACTAATTCGGGCCGAATCACTTGACGAAGCACGAAGCAAGAGTGTACGTTGCATAGCAACGTGTGCAAACTCGAAACATCCCAGTTAGTTGGCATCGGAAGAAGAGACTCGTGACAATAAATGAAATTGGGATTTTATATGAAAAAGTTCAAAAGTTCCGCGAAAACGCGACGACGCGAGAATACTAGAACGCGAAAACGCGGTAACGAAGCGCTTGCCATCCGCGGCACGTTGACAGCACCGACGACGCGAAAGGGTACTTAGCTTCCTATTCAGACACCTTAAGATTTATCATAAATAGAAAAATTTAAAATAAATCTCAAGGCACCATCCAAGTACTAAGCCCTCCCACCGCGACAAGGTGTACCCCATGGGAGGGTTATATTATATATAATTTTATATATAATATAATACATAATTTGAAATTTATTTTGTAATATAGTACATAAATTTAAATTCGCAAATATAAACGATAAATATATATATATATATATATATATATGTGTGTGTGTGCACAAAATATTAAATTAGAGAAGTATTTTATTTTAAATTATTGATTAATTGTATTATACGATTGACTTACTATCAAAAAAATTCGGAGGAATCGTGTATCTGTTTTGAAAATAATATAAATATGATAAATAATTTATATAAATTACTTACCGCATATATATATGCTTTACGTTGCCCAATGCTTTTCCAGATCTCCTTTTTTCTCTCTTATACATCCGTCGCTGTTTCCTAATGGCACATTTACACTTATCCGCGAATATATTTATTACACATGAATATTCGAATACATGGGACACTTTGCATGACACTCCCGATCACGAAATAATCACGTAAAATTGGCACTTTATTATATTGTGAAAGGGTGACACAACATTTGCACAAGATAAAAATCATGCGCCACTCGCTATAATGATGCTTATTATTATTGTTGATATACGTATAGTACACGTATATAAAATACAAATCATAGGATCAAAAAATTAAAATAATAAAAGTCATGATACAGCTGTTGTTTAATTAATAATTAATATATACTTGTACTTTTAAAAAAATTAAGAAGAATCGAACGAAATATATTTTACTTTAGCAAGCATTGTTAGAGAAATGATTATCATTTGATAAATATCGATAACCAAAATGTAACGAAATTTATGTACCTATCTCTTTTATTTCGATTTTTATTTGTAATAACGAATAATTTTGTTTTAATAAAAATTTATCGCCAAAATAGTTCCGTATTTATCAAAAGTTTAATAATCATTAATTAGAATAATTATAATGAATTGTGTATTAATCACGATTACGTTTAGAAAAAGAATTCGATGATATAGAAAGCGTTTCTCACCACTACTTTATTCCTCGAATGTCGCCGTATGAATGATAATAAGGCCGCGTGAGATGTAAACATTAGCGCGCTACTGTTTACGTTGTCAAGGCCGAGCATGATATTAATAATTCGTAGTCGAAATATTTTACGTGCTATGATTGTATTTTATATCGATTGTATATTTTATATCGATTATATATCGATTATATATGAAAGTTAATTACTCATTAATCATATTATTATATTAAATAATTATTTGATAATGATCGCGATCGCGTTTAGGGAAGGAATTTAACAAAACGTCTCGCGCTATTAAATTTTTGTTCGAGTGTCGTCTTGCGAATGATAATAGAATCGAGAGCCGAGATACAGTAGCGCGTTATTGTTTACGTCGCTAAGGATGAACACACTGTATTATTAATAATTCGTAGTCGCGAAATATTTTACGTGCTATGATTGTATTTTATATCGATTGTATATTTTATATCGATTATATATTCATAAAAATTAATTACTCGTTAATCATATTATTATATTAAATAATTATTCGACAATGATCGCGTTTAGAAAATGAATTTAACAAAACGTCTCGCGCTATTATATTTTTGTTCGAGAGTCGTCGTGCGAATGATAATAGAATCGAGAGCCGGGATACAGTAGCGCGTTATTGTTTACGTCGCCAAGGTTGAACACACTGTATTATTAATAATTCGTAGTCGCGAAATATTTTACGTGCTATGATTGTATTTTATATCGATTGTATATTTTATATCGATTATATATTCATAAAAATTAATTACTCGTTAATCATATTATTATATTAAATAATTATTCGATAATGATCGCGATCGCGTTTAGGAAAGGAATTTAACAAAACGTCTCGCGCTATTATATTTCTGTTCGAGAGACGTCGTGCGAATGATAATAGAATCGAGAGCCGGGATACAGTAGCGCGTTATTGTTTACGTCGCTAAGGTTGAACACACTGTATTATTAATAATTCGTAGTCGCGAAATATTTTACGTGCTATGATTGTATTTTATATCGATTGTATATATTATATCGATTATATATTCATAAAAATTAATTACTCGTTAATCATATTATTATATTAAATAATTATTCGACAATGATCGCGTTTAGAAAATGAATTTAACAAAACGTCTCGCGCTATTATATTTCTGTTCGAGAGTCGTCGTGCGAATGATAATAGAATCGAGAGCCGGGATACAGTAGCGCGTTATTGTTTACGTCGCCAAGGTTGAACACACTGTATTATTAATAATTCGTAGTCGCGAAATATTTTACGTGCTATGATTGTATTTTATATCGATTGTATATTTTATATCGATTATATATTCATAAAAATTAATTACTCGTTAATCATATTATTATATTAAATAATTATTCGATAATGATCGCGATCACGTTTAGGAAAGGAATTTAACGAAACGTCGCGCGCTATTATATTTCTGTTCGAGAGTCGTCGTGCGAATGATAATAGAATCGAGAGCCGGGATACAGTAGCGCGTTATTGTTTACGTCGCTAAGGTTGAACACACTGTATTATTAATAATTCGTACTCGCGAAATATTTTACGTGCTATGATTGTATTTTATATCGATTGTATATATTATATCGATTATATATTCATAAAAATTAATTACTCGTTAATCATATTATTATATTAAATAATTATTCGATAATGATCGCGATCACGTTTAGGAAAGGAATTTAACGAAACGTCTCGCGCTATTATATTTCTGTTCGAGAGTCGTCGTGCGAATGATAATAGAATCGAGAGCCGGGATACAGTAGCGCGTTATTGTTTACGTCGCCAAGGTTGAACACACTGTATTATTAATAATTCGTAGTCGCGAAATATTTTACGTGCTATGATTGTATTTTATATCGATTGTATATTTTATATCGATTATATATTCATAAAAATTAATTACTCGTTAATCATATTATTATATGAAATAATTATTCGATAATGATCGCGATCGCGTTTAGGAAAGGAATTTAACGAAACGTCTCGCGCTATTATATTTCTGTTCGAGAGTCGTCGTGCGAATGATAATAGAATCGAGAGCCGGGATACAGTAGCGCGTTATTGTTTACGTCGCTAAGGTTGAACACACTGTATTATTAATAATTCGTAGTCGCGAAATATTTTACGTGCTATGATTGTATTTTATATCGATTGTATATATTATATCGATTATATATTCATAAAAATTAATTACTCGTTAATCATATTATTATATTAAATAATTATTCGACAATGATCGCGTTTAGAAAATGAATTTAACAAAACGTCTCGCGCTATTATATTTCTGTTCGAGAGTCGTCGTGCGAATGATAATAGAATCGAGAGCCGGGATACAGTAACGCGTTATTGTTTACGTCGCCAAGGTTGAACACACTGTATTATTAATAATTCGTAGTCGCGAAATATTTTACGTGCTATGATTGTATTTTATATCGATTGTATATTTTATATCGATTATATATTCATAAAAATTAATTACTCGTTAATCATATTATTATATTAAATAATTATTCGATAATGATCGCGATCGCGTTTAGGAAAGGAATTTAACAAAACGTCTCGCGCTATTATATTTCTGTTCGAGAGTCGTCGTGCGAATGATAATAGAATCGAGAGCCGGGATACAGTAGCGCGTTATTGTTTACGTCGCCAAGGTTGAACACACTGTATTATTAATAATTCGTAGTCGCGAAATATTTTACGTGCTATGATTGTATTTTATATCGATTGTATATTTTATATCGATTATATATTCATAAAAATTAATTACTCGTTAATCATATTATTATATTAAATAATTATTCGATAATGATCGCGATCGCGTTTAGGAAAGGAATTTAACAAAACGTCTCGCGCTATTACATTTCTGTTCGAGAGTCGTCGTGCGAATGATAATAGAATCGAGAGCCGGGATACAGTAGCGCGTTATTGTTTACGTCGCTAAGGTTGAACACACTGTATTATTAATAATTCGTAGTCGCGAAATATTTTACGTGCTATGATTGTATTTTATATCGATTGTATATATTATATCGATTATATATTCATAAAAATTAATTACTCGTTAATCATATTATTATATTAAATAATTATTCGACAATGATCGCGTTTAGAAAATGAATTTAACAAAACGTCTCGCGCTATTATATTTCTGTTCGAGAGTCGTCGTGCGAATGATAATAGAATCGAGAGCCGGGATACAGTAGCGCGTTATTGTTTACGTCGCCAAGGTTGAACACACTGTATTATTAATAATTCGTAGTCGCGAAATATTTTACGTGCTATGATTGTATTTTATATCGATTGTATATTTTATATCGATTATATATTCATAAAAATTAATTACTCGTTAATCATATTATTATATTAAATAATTATTCGACAATGATCGCGTTTAGAAAATGAATTTAACAAAACGTCTCGCGCTATTATATTTCTGTTCGAGAGTCGTCGTGCGAATGATAATAGAATCGAGAGCCGGGATACAGTAGCGCGTTATTGTTTACGTCGCCAAGGTTGAACACACTGTATTATTAATAATTCGTAGTCGCGAAATATTTTACGTGCTATGATTGTATTTTATATCGATTGTATATTTTATATCGATTATATATTCATAAAAATTAATTACTCGTTAATCATATTATTATATTAAATAATTATTCGATAATGATCGCGATCGCGTTTAGGAAAGGAATTTAACACAACGTCTCGCGCTATTATATTTCTGTTCGAGAGTCGTCGTGCGAATGATAATAGAATCGAGAGCCGGGATACAGTAGCGCGTTATTGTTTACGTCGCCAAGGTTGAACACACTGTATTATTAATAATTCGTAGTCGCGAAATATTTTACGTGCTATGATTGTATTTTATATCGATTGTATATTTTATATCGATTATATATTCATATAAATTAATTACTCGTTAATCATATTATTATATTAAATAATTATTCGATAATGATCGCGATCGCGTTTAGGAAAGGAATTTAACAAAACGTCTCGCGCTATTATATTTCTGTTCGAGAGTCGTCGTGCGAATGATAATAGAATCGAGAGCCGGGATACAGTAGCGCGTTATTGTTTACGTCGCCAAGGTTGAACACACTGTATTATTAATAATTCGTAGTCGCGAAATATTTTACGTGCTATGATTGTATTTTATATCGATTGTATATTTTATATCGATTATATATTCATAAAAATTAATTACTCGTTAATCATATTATTATATTAAATAATTATTCGATAATGATCGCGATCGCGTTTAGGAAAGGAATTTAACGAAACGTCTCGCGCTATTATATTTCTGTTCGAGAGTCGTCGTGCGAATGATAATAGAATCGAGAGCCGGGATACAGTAGCGCGTTATTGTTTACGTCGCTAAGGTTGAACACACTGTATTATTAATAATTCGTACTCGCGAAATATTTTACGTGCTATGATTGTATTTTATATCGATTGTATATATTATATCGATTATATATTCATAAAAATTAATTACTCGTTAATCATATTATTATATTAAATAATTATTCGATAATGATCGCGATCACGTTTAGGAAAGGAATTTAACGAAACGTCTCGCGCTATTATATTTCTGTTCGAGAGTCGTCGTGCGAATGATAATAGAATCGAGAGCCGGGATACAGTAGCGCGTTATTGTTTACGTCGCCAAGGTTGAACACACTGTATTATTAATAATTCGTAGTCGCGAAATATTTTACGTGCTATGATTGTATTTTATATCGATTGTATATTTTATATCGATTATATATTCATAAAAATTAATTACTCGTTAATCATATTATTATATTAAATAATTATTCGATAATGATCGCGATCGCGTTTAGGAAAGGAATTTAACAAAACGTCTCGCGCTATTATATTTCTGTTCGAGAGTCGTCGTGCGAATGATAATAGAATCGAGAGCCGGGATACAGTAGCGCGTTATTGTTTACGTCGCCAAGGTTGAACACACTGTATTATTAATAATTCGTACTCGCGAAATATTTTACGTGCTATGATTGTATTTTATATCGATTGTATATATTATATCGATTATATATTCATAAAAATTAATTACTCGTTAATCATATTATTATATTAAATAATTATTCGACAATGATCGCGTTTAGAAAATGAATTTAACAAAACGTCTCGCGCTATTATATTTCTGTTCGAGAGTCGTCGTGCGAACGATAATAGAATCGAGAGCCGGGATACAGTAGCGCGTTATTGTTTACGTCGCCAAGGTTGAACACACTGTATTATTAATAATTCGTAGTCGCGAAATATTTTACGTGCTATGATTGTATTTTATATCGATTGTATATTTTATATCGATTATATATTCATAAAAATTAATTACTCGTTAATCATATTATTATATTAAATAATTATTCGATAATGATCGCGATCGCGTTTAGGAAAGGAATTTAACAAAACGTCTCGCGCTATTATATTTCTGTTCGAGAGTCGTCGTGCGAATGATAATAGAATCGAGAGCCGGGATACAGTAGCGCGTTATTGTTTACGTCGCCAAGGTTGAACACACTGTATTATTAATAATTCGTAGTCGCGAAATATTTTACGTGCTATGATTGTATTTTATATCGATTGTATATTTTATATCGATTATATATTCATAAAAATTAATTACTCGTTAATCATATTATTATATTAAATAATTATTCGACAATGATCGCGTTTAGAAAATGAATTTAACAAAACGTCTCGCGCTATTATATTTTTGTTCGAGAGTCGTCGTGCGAATGATAATAGAATCGAGAGCCGGGATACAGTAGCGCGTTATTGTTTACGTCGCCAAGGTTGAACACACTGTCTTATTAATAATTCGTAGGGTCGAAATATTTTATGTGCTATGATTGTATTTTATATTGTATATTATATTGTATTTAATATCGATTATATTATTAATATAAATTAATTATTCATTAATCACACATTATATAAATTTAATGAAGTTTCGGTACCTGAATGTACTCCTTTTCTGTTGTTCATTCTTTCAGGGCAATGATAAAATACTCACTCGCGAAAACGCTATTTAATTATGTTCGGACATGTACTAATCAACAGAATATGACAATCGCACGATGCTTTGAATGGCACTCTCGACAAATGTGAGACTGATACTTTATTCTATTATAACTTTATTGTAGTAAAAGAATATAAGTTGCACGGGATACTTGGTTAGTGAGAAAAAATATTAATTATTTATAACAATATCTCGTAATAATCATTTATAATAACCGTAAGAAATGATGGAAAGAATGCGATACATGCGAAGCGACTTTTGCCGCATCCCCTCCGAATCGTATCGTGGGAATGACAATAAAAACGTTCCCGTATAAACATTACAAAGAACGAAGGCCAAACCGTGTGTGAAGGCCGAACAGTTAATTTATTCGTTATCGACGAATATTTAATATAAAATAAAGAGTACAGACAAGTGCCCATAAGCTTGTTGCCCAAAATTTTCTCAACTAGAGATTGGACTTTATT
Organism: Camponotus vicinus; assembly: GCF_025532165.1. NCBI lineage: Eukaryota > Metazoa > Arthropoda > Insecta > Hymenoptera > Formicidae > Camponotus > Camponotus vicinus. Next base: position 17,945,227 of record NW_028141981.1, read on the forward strand.
CTTGGCTTAAAGTTTATGGTACTTCGGAGAAAATAGTTGAGAAAATAAGTATTTTTTTAAAAGGATAAAAATTAAAATTAAACGATAATTTAGTCCATCTAGAGACTCGCATATCCGTAATCTATGTGTCATAAACTTTATTTTAAAAATAAGCTGTCTCGAGTTGGCAAAATTTGGCATAACAATTGTTATGTTAAATATTATGTTAAATATTCTATTCTTTAAATTTCTCGAATTATTAATAAACGATATTGATCACGACATTTCAATACTTATAAATTATTTGATTCCACGATTCACATTTCATTTGTGCGGATCGTTTTCATTCGAAAATGTTCGATAAACTTGATTTAAATCGATGATAAATTTAAAGCGCGAGATATAATCGAATTCAAGTGTCGTTAAAAAAATTACCAGCTATAAAGATCGCACAAGGAGAAAATAATTTATAATTCCTATTATTTATCTCTTAAAATCTTATTGAAATATATATTTTTATGTAAAATCACACAAAATACTTCGTTCTTTGCATTTTATTCGAGTCGAAGTAACCGTAAGGAATCGAAAAATAATGGGACATACGGAGCGACTCTGTTTCCCCCACTCGAGTCTCATCGCGTGGACGACAACAAAGGCAACCGTGTAAACATTGCCCTACGTCACAAAGAATGAAGGCCAAACCACGTAATAGTAATTCGTTGTCGACGAAATATTTCATAAAATAAATAACGCAAAATAAATTTTGCTAAATATTCTATTTCTTGAAAAATTCTCAAATTAATTATTAATAAACATTATTAATGTATCGCGATATTTCATTACTTGTGAACTATTTGATTTCGCGCTTCATATTTTATCTGCGGGAATCATTTTCAATCTGAAAATGTTTGAGAAACTGTATTTAAATCAACGACAAATTAAAAATATAAAATATAATAGAATTCAAGTGTCGTTATAGAAACAATTATTGGCTATCACAAAGGAAAATCGCAAGAAAAAGTTTATTTATAATTTTTATCATGTATCTTTTAAAATTTAACTGAAAAAATATATATCCTTGTATAAAATCATGTATCCATATAAAATACTCCGTTCTTTGCAATGTATAGTAGTTATAATAACCGTAAAGAAAAATCGATCGAAAAATAATACGACACATATGGTTCGCGTCGTTGTCCCCCCACTCATTCCAATCTCCGAGCTCATCGCGGGAATAACAATACAGTACTTATTCATATATTATCGGTACAAAGACGTTTCTGTTATCATTTGCGCGATGAGCTCGGAATGGAAAGGTAGCGGCGTATGTTGTCGCATTATCTTTCGATTATTTCTTATTAAGAATGATTATCAAGTGATTAAAATTAGTAAGCATGTCGAAACAATTTATCAAATCAAATATTTCGCGCACAACTTATATTCACTTGCTATAATAAATCGCATAATAGAATAAAGTGTCAATTGCGTACAATTAATATCGGGAGTACTGTTCAAAGTGTGATAATCATATTAGTTGATTAGTACGCACTCGGTAATTAAATAGTGTTTTCGCGAGTGAGTGTTTTATCAGTGCCATGTGAGGAAGCAGCAAAGGATGGAAAAAGACCCAGACACCGGGGAAATCATCAGGCAATAGCGGATTGTGAAAAAGTGAGTAATTTATAATTTATTTAATCTATATAGTATTTGTGAAATTTAATACATTTATTTACTTGTAAAAATTCAAAAAATTTATTCATTTTTTTCAATAATTATCGATATACATTTGAATTTACAATGATAACACAGACATATATAGCAGTAAAATATTTTATATTATTTATCTTTATTTGAATTATTTGTTACATATCTTAAATCATTTTATTTAATTCTATAGATATTACTATATGAAAACAAAATTAAAGTAATTCAAATAGTAATAAAAAAATTATAAAAATATATCTTATACAGTCATATTTTATCTTGAAATGAAATAATTAATTCACAATAATTTTCTCTTAATCATATACATATTAGTATCAAGAAGATTAAATGTCAATATCTGCGAAATTATTTTGAACGTAAATAATTGAAAAAAATGAATCTAGAAAAAAGCTCGATAATATATTGACGTGATCTCTCGTCTTCCACCCACATTATCCACGTAGCCATGATCCCTCCGTGATCGGAGCAGATAATTAAGAGACGGTTGATTAATGAGTAATTAACGGTTAACACTGTAAAAAGGAGATATCTACGAGAAGTAACTCGCCGCGATTGGACGCTTGGTGATTGAACTCCGATTATCCCAGCGAGTTTTCTCGCGGCGATATCTCTAGAATTTACTGCAATCTCTTTGATCAAGATGCATCTCTTGCGTGCCGGTTCTTTCCTCTTCGTCGCTTCGTCACCGCCTGGCCGCATTGTTAATTGTTTGATCGACAAGATAACAGTCGCGTCCTACATGCGCCGCGTATCCTTAACTCTTCCACGCTCTCTTTCGACATGAATCTTCTTCCATTTCCTTCTCTCGTTGGAGTGTACAAATCTACCTTTGCGACTCTCGATCTTATGTATTCTACTGACGGTGAATTAGCGATTCTTTCTGCAATTTTTCTGTGAGCATGTAAAATAAATGGAAAGCGAAAAAATACACTCACGGCACTTCAAAAAGTTTACGTAAATTAATAATTGAATCAGAATTAAATATAATTAATTTTTGCTTGTTTCACTTAAAGCATATTAAAATGAAATGTAAATTAGCATATAACGTGAAAAATACAGTATGTATCCGTTAATTTTAAACTCATTAATAGCCGAAGAAAACAAGAATTCATTATCATAAACAATTTTGAAGGACATAAATCACGATTTGTACAACCGATCCGCTCATTTAGAGGCAGATAGCGAGAGATTAACTTGCAAGACGTGGAGAAGAGAAAGATCGATTGCTCGCGTTAATTGGCAGCAAGTTCGTGTTAATTCGACTCGCGATGTCAACGAGAGATCGATACTCTGGAGTAAGTAGGCTCTGGCGGGTTAATTAAGTACGCAAAACGCATATGCCTAGAGGCAAGACTCTCATTAAGATATTCACCGGTCCGTTTCTTATCTAAGAAGTGACAGCGCTCAATCAAAGAATCAAGATCACCGCTGGCAACCGTGTTGTCAATCACGACAGACACGACGAATCTCTTCTCGTGTCTTCACTTGCGACAAGAATACTCTTTCTGTCTTTATCTCCCTCTTCCTTCTATCTCCTCCATTCCACGAACTGTCTTCTTTGAGACCATGAACTGAAGATTACGTACATTTGTATCTTTATCCATCTAATCGCGATGAAGAATGAAAATATATCTTCCTTTCTTTTTCCCAGAGAGATTTTTTTTGTCGAACGATTCTGCCTTGATAGCTGGATTAGGTAGACCACTAAGTCAACTTGTTTTCGTAAAAGAACATTGTGGAGAATTTCAAGAATATTTGCGAGACCCATCGATGCAGCAGACGCGCGCGAGATAAAAAAACGCAATGATTTTTATAACAATAACTTATCCGCCGTGTACTTGTCGCGTTTTTCATTTACAAGCCGATTTATATGCATCCGAGTTTCCGCTAATTCGAAATTGCTCGATAAACCAACTCGGAACGTGGCCGCGCTCTTTAGGAACTTCGGTGCTAGCGCGCCCCGCGCGTCTAGTCGTTAATTAGACGAAATTTAATTTCGGTCTGAGAGAAGTACACCGCCGTCCCGAAGCCGGACGAAGGACGCGGAATTAGCAGAGTCGAAGTAAGAGCGGGTGGCTTGTTAAACAAATTTAATATTCCGACCCGCGCAACCCTCCCATCCAAAACCCACCCCAAGAAAACTTGCCGAGAACTTGTTACCGCGTTAGCCCGGAAGGCACATCAAATTCGTCTGTTCCGGGACGACCTCGCCGCGTGTTCCAGCCGAGTCTCGCCCAACTCTCGCGACGGATTCCTGGCGCGCCATCTTGTTTCTATAACCCTGTAGGCTGCATTTACCTTCTCGCCTCTGTAGGAAACTGCGTCGAGCGCAAGACGGTGCCGCTTTCGAGCAGCTCAAAGTAGCTCCAAGGCACCGGCTGGGCCCACCAAGAGGAGTCTGCGGGAGAGTCGAAGGATGGTTAGAAACCGGGGGGAGGAGGAGGGTTATTCTAGCCGGAGCTCGGATGCAGGGGTAGTAGTAGATATAAGTAGGTAGGTTAGACGGGTAAGCTGAAGAGCAGACTTAGGAAGTAGCGTCGTCGAGACGCCGTAACTTCTGCCACCCTTGTGCCAACCTGACGCCCGCGCGGCCTCCCTCAGGATATGCATGTAAGTTTCCCCCGCGGCGACACGTACCTTGTTCCATTCCCTCCAACGACGCTAGCTTTATACTGATCTTGTCCTATCCTATCATATCCTCAACCCGCAACGGTATACAACCATCTCTATATAGTATATATGTATATAGCAATGCGCTATGTATGTAGTACATGTTGGTCATATTTTCGATCTTTGCTACTTTGCATTCTCGAAAATATCAAAAAGGTTGAGCAATACAAAGAAATTCCGAGCAGGTACAAAAATATATATGTATTGTATATTTATAAAAATGAGTAGAAATCTTTGCAAAAAATCTTATCAAGTTAATAAGCTTGAAACATCGAAAATAAAAAATTACAATAATTGTATTAAATTATCTTTGGAGTTGCAAAATTACAATAATTAAATTATCTTGGGAATTATAAATTATATTTAAATATTTACTCAATCATAATTAAATTTTAATTATTAATATTTGCTATTTGCGAAATGATTCGGCATAAAAGTTTAATTAAGTACAAGTGCATTATATATATATATATATATATATATATATATATATATATATATATATACATATAAGTAAAAAGACTCCAATGCATCATCGTGATACAGATCGGCCGATAAGATTCCTGCAGAAATCGCGGAACGAGCCACGTTTCATCTAACCCCAGTGAGACCGTATCGTCATGCGATCCAATTCGTAAATAAAGTTGGCAAGGAGCAAACTGCAATCGTGCACGCCCACATAACTTCCATAATGGCGCAACGATTCCGTTGGCATGGCCCACCCGTCGGACGAAGGTATCGCGGGGGTAGCATAATGATTGCGTGCCCGGGAGCAATGAGAAGTGGTTCGAGAGCGATAGCGATTGTAGGTGCGAGCGAGAGAGAGAGAACAAAGGGAGACGAGTGGGCGCTAGGTGGATGGCTGGGTGTTGACGCGGGGGCGGCGCGGGGTGGTACCGACACCAACTCGACCACCTGCACCCCAGGTAATCGTGGCAACCTGTAAGGTCGTTCGTATCACGCTTACGACTTACCCCCGGTATCTTCGTTGCGATATCAACCGCGCTATCCATAAGATATACTGCGGACTTCCTATCTTGTTTCTGTTCATTAACGTTTTCTTTAAATGCTGAGATTGCCTTGAGTTTTTGTTAAAGACATTAGAAATAATTTTAAAAAATATTAGAAATAAATATATATGTAAATAAAAACAAGGCAATTTATTACATTAATTCTTTTATAACAGAACTTAAAAATCTCAAAACAAATCCGACAAATCTTATTACATATCAATCTCTTTGCTGCCATAAAAATTTCGATCTAAAATCATCATTAAACGAGCATAAATTTATGCTTGCAGGATACGTGAAACTAATGACGTTCTCACTATGCAATGGGACGGCTATCCTGCTCAACCATTTCCGCGACAACCGCTCTCGAGGTCAATGAATTTCGTAAGCACTCAGGTACATCTAGTAGAAGCGCACTTAACTATGCCAGACTGCTGGCTACGCTTAGCAATATATATAAGAGGTCGGACTAGGTCTGACTATGCGAGGCACGCGAGGGGGCTGCTTGTAAATTCTCTCCGAAATGAGAGTGTCACCACGCTCACCCGCCACCCCTTTCCATCGTTCCTTCTCCTTCCGTTCCTAACTCTCCTTGTCTTCTCTCTATATGCAAGCACCGCGCGCTTTCCCTCCCTTTCCTCCGTGACCCACCGTAGCTCGATCTTCAGTTCCAGAGTCCTCCCCGTATATACCGCATGAATTCTCAATGAGTTTTCGCCTATATTTCTCTTTCTCTCCCTCTCTCTCTCTCTCTCTTTTTCATTCTCTCTCTATCTGCATCCTTTCTTTAGCTTTTATTTTTTGTCCTCTCTTGCTTTCCATTCACGCTCCCTTAATAAAAATAATTTTTTTCAAGCTTAGAAGTAGAGATACTAATCAATCTATCAATGCTAAACGCAACATGTGCAATATGCAATGCGGATAACGTAATCGCGCTTGAATTATTCGAAGGAAATACTGGGGATGTTCGATAGATCTAGATCTTCGATTTCGAGACGAGCTTAGAGGTTCATAGACGCGTCGGATCCTCCCCCGCTTGTAATTTCAACACATTCTCGCGCGATTCCGTATTCCCGTCGAGGAATCGGTCGTCCGTGAGACGGAGCAAACAAGTTCTCCAAAGCTATTTCCCTAACTTTCTCTCTCTCTCTCTCTCTCTCTTTCTTTCTTATGCTCTCGGAGGAGTCATGGATCACTGCATGGTGGCAAACGTGATGGTGCGCGGTATGGCAAACGTTCGTATGATCTCTCGGTCTCGTAAGGGATGGTGGCTCGCTCGGGTATGCTCGGTATATCCTGCTTGGCGCGTCCTTCGCTCCGCTTTCAACGGCGAGCGAAGAACGACGAGAGTGCGGCGCGCTGCCACGCATAATTGTGTATCAACACGCAATGTGTGCGGCCAACTTGATAACGTGATGAATGTTGACATATTCCCTAATGCCGATATTACATACGACCCGTCGCCCCGGTCTCCGCGTGCTATCGCCCCACCTCCCCCTTTTATCATCACGCCTTGTTGTCCCTTCGCGATGATGTACGACGATACCAGGTCTCCTCTGTGCGTCGGGGATGGCGAAGACGCCCGACGCTATGTTGTTTATGGCTCTACCTGAACAGGATGCGCTCGATAACGATATATATCTCTCTAGAGTTCTAATATAATTTTAATAATTTAAATTTTTTTGCTAAATTTTAAATATATGTATATAACTTAGATAGAAATATGAATGATTAAAATTACATTAAAACTTTGGATTGCTCTCTCTTACAGATTAGCTTGAACTAATTTAACTTTTACTTGCAGTCAGATATTTATGTAAGATAAATTTTTATCAATGAATTGTAAATTAAAATTTGCTACTTTTTCATTATTAGACATTTTTCTTAAAATTGTTGGAACTCTTTTTTTCTCTTCATTCTATAAAATGGGAAATCTATTCAACGATTCGCTTACCTCATTCATCCGAATCGTCAGACTGATTTTGTCGTAGATTCCCACAATAAATCTTTACAAATAAGCTAAACAATTTGGCGTAATATCGGAAGAGCACGTAGCAGTATCGCCATAGGGGTTCCGGAGCGTATACGCATACGTGATAGGTCGAGGGGTTGAATCGAAAAGTGGTGGTTCGGTTTTTCTTTTCGAGGGTGCTCGAGAGATCGGAAAAAAGCCCCGACGACGCTGCCGTAGTCTAGGGCGGGATGGCGTTACCCTCGTAAACCAGAAGGGAGACAGAATCGGAACGGAACGTCGCGACCAAAGACGATGTGCGAGTGAAAGAGACGAGCGAATTCTACGAAAAGTGGAAGAAGGAGAGGAAGAGGGAAACGGGGAATAGGGAGAGAGACGAGGACATTTTCCCTCCGTTGGGTTTTAGCGGGAGAGCCAAAACGTGGCGCGGCATGCGGGCCACGTTTCTCTTATTTATCGTTTCCCGATGCTTATGTTTTACTAGGCCGTGCCATGCCGTGCTGTACCGCGGTACACGATAACGCCGGCAAGGGGTGGAATCACTGAGGGAACCAATAACGTGATGTATTATACATAATGCATGGTCCATCCTCTTCGCCCGGTTGCTACCTTGCTACCTGCGTGTACGTGCACGAGTCTACGTCTCGTCGAACGCTCGAGAAAAAAGAATAGAGAGAAGGTTGTGGTCTCTCGAACGGTGAAGGATGAGAGATGCTCGATAATGGATCGTCGCGAGAAACAAATTAGATTTTGCATCAAGTAAGACGCTTGCAGACACTGTCTACAAAATCAGTTTACATTTTGGGAGACTAATATGTCGGATGATTCAAAGCGATTAAATCGTCACTAGTAATCGAAAAGTGATGTTGTTACGTGCGTTACGGTATGATTTTTTATATTTTTTTGGACAAGTTTGATCGAAATTTTAGTATCATCAACGTCAGCCAAAAAATTTTAACCATGTTCGTTGCGTTTTTCTAAAAATTCTAGTTTATTGACGAAAAATCGCTTCTAAATCCTTTAATTAAGGAAGACAAGCAGTCAGATTTGCACGAATTTGTAATGTAACGCAAAACAAATTGCAAGGGACAAAGGAGAGGATCAAGATTGGTTCAAAATAAACAGAGGTATTGGATATAAAATTAAATTTCCCTTGTTTGGAAAATTAATTTTATATCCAATACCTCTGTTTATTTTGAACCAATCTTATTAATTGAGAATAACTATTTATTTTGTCTACGACTTTGCTTTGCTTCAGTAATGATATTATCAACTCTGTCCTATTTAATTAATCGCGAGGAATTTTTCAATTTTATCTTAGCGCTTAATTTTTTTTTTATAAAATCTTTAGTTTTACAGACTGACCAAGTAATATTTAAAAAATTATTATAATATGCAAGTATAACCTTTTCTTGGCTAAATCTGAGAAAATATCGATAACCATCGCGAGTCGAAAGTTGCTTATTGTGTCCATGAAAACAGACAGAGTCGCAACGGAAACTACATTGTGGCGGGGTAAGCATGCGAAATGGCTTTGCATTCGAAATACTTTAATATAGGAGGGCACATAACTCAAACCGTTCTCTAAATCATGGTTGCTTCGAGGCAGTGGATGTTTCAATTTCCTTGAGGCGCAGTGTGATGGTCCGCATACGGGTTCGCAAGAGAGAGAAAAAGAGAGAAAAAGAAAGAAAGAGAAAGAAGAAAAAAAGACGAGACACATAGATAGATAGAAGAGAAAGAGTCACAGGCGGAATTAATTTCGATACGTTTGCCCGGAGGACGACATCGAAAGGAAAATACTGAAAACTGTGTGTCGCTGCCCTTTCAATTTCGTCAATAACAGGTTCGGGAAACGACGCCACGTTCAAATCTAATATTTAAAAAGCGACGCGGATCAGGGAAAATTGTTCGTGTGAGCAATAAAAGTCAACGAGAAACGAGCGTGCGCGTCGTTTCGCACCGGATGTAGCTGGATATCGGTGAGTGTATCAATAATTGATATCGGTAATCGACCGGTTGACGTATCACCAGCGTAGCCTGAATACACGAGCGGCAGGCACATTTCATATTTAGATAAAAAATACGAATGAGTAGTAATTTAAGAGGTCGTTGAAGAAGCAGGCGACTCAGCGTGGGGTGCGACATTGATTATAAAATCGAAGTGTTAATAGAAAAGAGGGTAGAAGAGAGAGATTCTCAGTAAAATCAGCCATCCTATCGCGATAATTCATGTTAAGAAAAATATACAATACTTGTATCATGATTTTCGTGCATTTTCGACAAATGAATATTTTCCACACAACAAACGAAAAATATATCGCATTTAAATAAATTACTTTTCATCAGAGAAAAATCTAGAAATAATTGGACATTACTTCCGAGTGTTTACCTCGGAGCACGCTTTAAATAAGCGATTCTCGTTAATTAATCACTTTGTTAACGATCCAGCAATTACCACGCTCGCCTAATTGAAGCTTACATTTGCGTTTATGGAACATATCGCATCGAGCAAACGCGGAGGCGCTGTCGTTACCGGTGAGGTAGACAAGTTTCATTTGCGTTATTTATTCGAAGCGAGGCGGCGCACGAGAGCTCGGTCGGTGCGTAATTATAGTGGGCGATGGGACGGAAGGGGCCAGGGGATGAGGATGGTGATGGAGGGGTGGTAGTCGAAAGGGCGAGGCCGGGAGTAACAGAAACAAAAAGAGTTCACCGACAGAAACGAGAAAGAGTCCGGCCTTCCATTAGCGCACCCTTGATTACTTTTTCTCATCTCAGCATCTAAATAAATAAAATATCGGGACCTCGCACCTCGGTCGGCCGTCGTAGCGACGTCGCGACGCTTAGATAAGACATAATGGCAAATGGAAGAAAGAGGCTTTATTTAATTATAACAAGACCTCTCTAGCTAGTTGTAGAAAAGGGTGATATTCTGGCTTATCAATGTCAAAATTGTCGTTTTTCATCGAGATTGTCCATCGCGAGCGAAAGATTTCTCTCTCGTTTCTTTAAAACATTAGTTTTGTCTCTTCATGTACTTTATATATTAATTACATATGCATGTTTTTTATTCCGAATACGTTAGATAGCAACTCGTATAACTCGTATTACTTTCGCAATTTTGTAGCCATATCACGGACGCTCGGATGGTCAAAGTGAGCTCTTATATTCTCGAAGATCGGAAGCGATACGTTACAATCGAGCGGCGTAATAAATACGTCGTAATCGCTCCTGAAATTCGCGCGAAAATTTACGGTACCGAAATAGGTTCCGTGCAGGGGACGATCGAGAGTGGCATTAGTTGCGCGGTTAATTAGGTCGAAATTGGCCGAGCGGCCGTCGTTGCGCAATTTTTCGCCGCCATTTTTCGCACGTAACCGATGAATCACCAGAGGTTCCCGGTGACCATCGCGGTAATAACCGGCCGCGATTTCGCGTCGATCGGTATGCAAAGTGGCGCGAGCCCCCGGCCCCGTAAATCATAGCCGCGGCTACGCGATTTAGCATTCTTTCCCATTGCCCATTCGCCACACCGCCTACGCCATCACCTCGCCCTGCCGGCAACCCCCATTATCACGCCTTGCAAAAATAAGGCGGCGAGAGTCCTACCCTCCGCCCGGTTTTAACGAGGCCCTGGCGATCAGTGTAGACTCTTAAACACCCCGATTAGCTGGCTGTCACGAGCAGCCCACCCTCGGCCCCACCTCATTCTTTTCTTTAATTCGTTTTTTTTATCGAGCCAGAGGTAATTAGGGTGGCATCCCTGCAGTCAGCGGCTCCCTCACCGTCTCTCCCTTTCCCTCCCTTCCCTGCCCTTTCGAATTTCCCCTGTCCCTTCTCACAACCGTAGCACGTCCCCGCCGGCCGACCCCGCGGCGGGTTCCGCGTTTTAATGAGATTTAGGACGCTGTTGCTAGCTAAATTTTCATAAGGTCCTGCGGGATTGCCGCGACTCTTTCTTTTCTCGAATCCTCTGACTTTGCTTCTTTTATAGTCTCTTTTATTCGTTCGCGGTTTCTCATTTCACGTGACACATTCCGTAATATATCCCAGATAATTTTAGACCTATCACAAAAAAAAAAATAAATACATCAAAAGAAACTAATCCTTTTACATATAGATAATTCTCATGAATATGAAACTATTCGATATACATTTTACGCCCAAGAATATTAAATATTATTGTGCTTTCCTAAGCTCGGCCAAATAATTAGCTCGCAGCGAAGAGAATCTTTGTTCAGCGACGCCCGAGATCTTAGCATCTAAGCGTCCCACGCGCGGTCGAGATGGCGGTTAAGGAGAGGTCCTAATGTACGGAAAGAGCTTTTCGCCGTAGCGGCTGCGGAGAGCCGAGCTGTGTAGCCGAAATGGATGAAGGAGAGGCGAAAGGCAGATTAGGTGCGGCGTTAGCGTTAGCAAGAAGCGCGTCCAGGGGAATTCGTCTCGCGGCTTAACAACCGGAGACTTAAGGCAACCACGACGACTATAGGAGTCTCTCTTATTCGCACATGTACATACCTCGGAGAAACTCGTGACCGTATTGTTCACGGATACAGATACGTTTCCTCCGTCTCTTTCGCGTCTTTGCCGAAATCTAGACTCTTTACTTCGCTCGATCGCATCGGCGATGTGTCACGCCGGATTAAGGAACGACATAGCTTTTGCACTGCTTCGAGAAATACAATGTTTTACACACACCTAGAAATATTATAATACATCTCCGTGCAGTAAAAGTATATGGCTTTTGATGGAATAGTCTTTCAGGATATATTAAAGAAACGAGAGATCGATGTATCATACATACAGATAAATTAATAATTGCATTATGATTAATATATTACTGCGATTTTAATATAAACATGTTTCAGAGAATATCTATTTTATAGAACTCATATCTGAGAATTTTTCTGTTAAATATATATATGTATATATACTTGCTGAGGGAGAAAAATTGGAAATTTGGCAATAACGTCGCAAAATCTCGAAATGCTTTCAATTCTCCTGGCGCCGTTCCTAACTTCGCCAAACCTAAATTAAGAACCACGCGGGCGCCCCAGTGTGAAACAATGCTTGCTCTCGATAGCCGATATCGCGCCCGAGACCAGTTACGACGTCGCAGGTGGAACGAAGACGGCTACTCCGAAATATCGAGATTTACCGTGTCGAATTTCACGGTGCACCGCTCGCAAAAATCGTCGGTAGCTTTTCGCGCCACCTTCTCGTTCCGCAAGAGAGTTTCGCGCCACGCAACTTACAATGCAAAGAGAAACTGTGGTGCCTGAACATTAGCATTCCGCGGCTGCGGCGACGTTTTTCACGAGAGGGCTTGACAAAAAGGAACGTAAGCTCGTCCGCGACGATCAGCGCCGTAAAACTGGCACGGGAAACGCAGGGGTGGTAATGGTAAATGACGAGAGGGCCGACGAGAATTTGCAGTTTCTGCAAATGCACGCGTGCTGATTTCTCTGTGTTCTTTTTCACCGAAAGGATTTAGTAACTGGATTTATTAGCTCGCACTTGTGTCGGTCGTTACACAGTTTATGCAGAGTATATAATTTGCAGAGGAATGAAATCCCCGTTGAAGTTGCTTCTTGTCAGATTATGTAAAACATATTTGTAACATGAATCGTACATATTTCTCCTGAAAATTGATAAATTTTGATCAATGATATTTTTTATAATATTGCCCTGATTCAATTATTATTTCTAATCAAGAATTTCTCTCTCTCTCTTACATTACATGTTATTTATGGGTCCATTACACGTGTCTGTTAAAAAATTCGCAGTAAGAAATTAAAAGCAAGATAAACGTACGAAAAGATTCTAATCAAAAAAGCAACTTGGAATTTAAACGCGGTTTTTGACTCGGTTTTCAAGGAAACTGGCGAAACCCAACGTGGGATTTTAACTTGTTCCTACCGGCATCATACATACCGTCGCTCTCAAGAATCGGAATCGCGTACCGCAAACAATACACGTTGTAGGCAAGCCGTGTCCATGCATAATTCAAATAGTCGCACAGCCGTCCGTGGAACCGCGGAACCGAGCGAATTTTCTCTTCCGCTCCTGCCTCCGCTCCTAGTAAATACGTAATCAGACCTCGCTATCATCCCGTCCTATTCCTTCCTCCTTCCATCTCCTCCTCCACGTATCGTTCCGTCTCCTTCCTTTCTCCTCTCTCTGATCCGTCGTACAGCAACCCGTCCCGTTCCAGCCCGTCTCATCCACCCCCGCGCCCCCGCGAACACCGACACCATCGTCGTACACACCTCAGCCTTGTCCCCCGGCGGCTATCCCCCGTCTCTATCCTTCAGCTACCGAGCACACAGTTATTCCGATACGAGTTTACACGCCGGCGCCCATAAAACACGTATGAGATCTTCTGTACCGCATTGCGACACTTTGACGGCGCTGGCTCAAGTCACGTTTATAGACCAGGTGTGCAATTTATTTACTCTCTCAACAATGAGAGTCACGAGTCGATCATACGCTGCGTAGTCGTCTCAAATATATCCCTAAAGAGATCTCAAATATATTCATAAAAATATATTCATAAATATTATTATACATAAATCGTAATTTTTATTATAAACAGTGTAATTTGCGAGTAAATTAAATTGTAAAATATAACGAGTGTCTCAACAATCTCATCAATGTTCATGATCAAAGAGCAAGACACGAAATTTAAAGGCAAGAAGTATGCCGAGTCTTTTTCATCTTTCGCAGAGCCTCAAATGTACACGCATCTCGCACTTATCATTAATGTCATTCGCCAAAACGCCAAGTAAAAGGCCTTTCATGCCGCTCCGGTACGTTTGCCAATAATCCCGAAGAACGTTCACATTTTTATCCTTCTCCATACCGCAAGGAGACCACCTACCGGCACTTTAATATCTCTGCGTCGAAACCGACGGACCGGATAAACGTCTGTACAATCTCGACACGAGCGAGAGAGAAAGAGAGAGAGTTATGGAGCCAGTAGCCATACCGCGCGAGCGAGTCCCTCCTGAGATCGATGAAGGATACAGTATACAAAAAAAAAATAATAAAGATTGCAATTAAAAAAATTTTTAAAAGTCGAATGTTTTGAAAGTAGTTTTAATCGTGTTCAGATAATTGTAAACCTACGCGATTATAAAAGAAAAAGTAGAAGCAGAACATTAGGCTTATCATCTGGGAGGGTTAATGGCACGAGTGGCTCGCGTAATTCACGAGCACCTTCGCCGAGAGGAAGGTGGGTCCTGGAAGGCGGTGGAAGGTTATTCTGGTGTATATATATATATATATATATATGCGCCGCGAGTATCTGGACTTATGACGGAAACAATTTAGAGGCTTTGGGCGCGAGGCGGACGTATACGGAGCCACCAGCAGCCACCGGGGGAATGTGTTCTCAGGGTGTGCGACGGTGGTATCCGTTGGGACGAATACGGCGGCGTGCGCGGAGGGAGCTAAGCCGCAATAAGTCGAGGGATGAGCGCGAGATGTGGCCGAATCGTACCGCGCATACTGATACCGTATCCCGTGGACGGGGAAAGAAAGAGGAGGGTAGCGCCACCGGTAGCCGGATTCTCTCCCTTTCTCCATCTCGGCTCGGGTCGGCTCGGCTCTTATTGCTCGTCCGCCCGCGTTTCACGCCGAGAATTTTCGAGTAACAACGCGGGATCGCGTCAGCAGCGCAAAGACCGACGTTCATCGTCGAAAATGAATCCATTGTGCGGTGATCTCGCGTGAAACGCGACTATAGCCATGGCGTCACGTCTTGAATAATGAGACATATCGCGGGAACCTGAGATTATCTCGTTGTCGATGTGATAAAATTAAAAAAAAGACGTTGAGAAATGCGCGAAGCGAGAATTATCGAATTGACATTCGATCTTAGTCAAGCGCTATAACTCAAGATACATGTTCGTACAACGTCACCTTGTCACATGCTTCTCTCCGGTTGTGTTTGAAAAATAGCTATGAATTGCAAAAGATTTTACGTTATTTCGCATCTCAATTCGAGCTGCTTATTATTTCCGCAGGAGAATATTATGGATTGAAAGAAAATTGAATTAAATGAAGATGGAGGAAAATAAAGTCAAAATAAATATATGTCTCAATATTTTTGGATAGAAACAATTACATAAAAATACGATGTTCGCTATGTTCGCTTTTATTAAAAGTCATAAAGTAATCATAAATAAACGCTATTAATTATTAATATAATAAAACATGGCCATGTGTGTCGTACCTTATCGATGTGATTGTATCGCTACTTTGCATGTCATCGACAAAGAAGCATATAACATTAATTAAACGCCTTAATAAGGCACAGAACGGATATCATAGTGAGATAATGTCTCCGCGAGAAGAGGATACGCACGGTTATTTACATCTCTCAGCGCGATCTCATGTTATCCCTATCCCATGAACGAGGAGAATATGGGCAAGAAGACGCCAACTACGTGGCTTCCCATTGTGCAATGGCGGTGCTCTCGCATCGGACTTTTCGAGTAGTAGGTAGAAGGGCGTCACGGCGAGTGAAGACGGACGTCGCGACGCTACTATAAATCGTGAGCTTACCCGCCGACGAAGAGCGGATCCTCTATCCTTTCGAGCGTTCCTTCTCTTCCTCTTGTCCTTCTATCTGTCTCTCTTCCTCTCGCTCTTCTCGCTCGTCACCGCAGGACGACCTTCTTTCCGAAAGCCACGAGGTCTCCTCTCGTCGTCGCGGGAGACTAACTCTTGGCCGACGCGAGAGACGACTTTGATTATACTACAATCGCCTGGATTTTATGGGACGATCGTCGATCCCTCGCTAACATAATGTCGACGTTATGGCTTAAACGTGAGCAATTAAGCGGCTCGGATCATCCACGCTATATGCGGGGTCGAGGGCAAATATATTTTACTTTTCTTCTCTTCATAGATGGAATATTGATACAGAGAATAACTTTTTGAACATAATAAACAATGTAGAATTATATTTAAATTTGAAACTAAAGATTCTCTTGATTTTAACTATTTGACAAGCTCCTTATTTCTTTGATATATTCCTTATCGCATTTAGTTCTCTTCCTCATGTTGAGATAGTAAAATCACATTATCACGTTTAAGATAAAATTAAATTATGTTAAAAAATTCAGCGAGACAGCGTAGAGATTCTTTGCACCGCTATTACATTGTTATAATCTAGTTTATGAAAAAATGTAAATTAAATTATATGAATATTAATATTAATATAATATTGTAAGATATGATATTAATATTTCGCTCGTTTGCGGCAGATGTTTAATTGGGTCACCATACACATTCTTCTCGTGTCTGAGGAAAGTGAGATGGCGAAAAAAAAAAGATAAGGAGCAACACGCTGCCGTGGAAGAGGCTCAGTTTTAGCCGTAGACTAATTTCCTCCGGCTATTCTCCGGACCGTGCAGAAAGTTCTGGGTGATGTACTCGTCCCTGGAGCCTTAAAACCGGCGACTGTTCACGGTCTGGATATTATTCAGAGTAGGTACGAATATACATATACCATTACGCACGTACTAACTATCCGGCGAAATGAAGTGGCTCGTACTCGCAATAAAAATGCCTCGAATTACGCGGGCACGTCTCGCCGTTCCGAAAGAAATTAAAAAGTAATTAAAACAACCGGAGAGCCCTCATCGGGCTTCCAGCTAATACACGAGGCCCTCTCTCGCAGCGAGGGTGCGAAGAAGAACGTCTAATGGCGGAATCAATATTTGATAGAAAATAAAAACATAAATCACGGGAATTTAATCAGCCGACGCTTATGTAGACCGGAATTAAGATAAATCTGTTAGTCGAAATTTTCATCGAGCGCATCGATATCGAAATAATTCTATTACGCGAACGAAAGCTAAAAAGGATTTAACGATAATTTATTCCGTAAGAATATTTTATAAATGTACGGTGAGCAAAAGTACATATATACAAAAACTCATCCAGCTTAATTTCCCCACTCGCAGGAAAGCTCGTAAGTGACGTAAAGAGATTTTCCCTTTCGCGTACAGTCTCTCTGACTCGCGCGTTTCTCGCGCGGGAAGAGGAGGGAGAGGACGATTTAATAACGACGCGGTAAATTAAAATGATAGACGTCATCCCCCTCCCCTCCTCCCCTCCCTCCCGACTGGCGGCCACTGAGAGCCCATCAATTAATGGAAGCCTCTACTTCATTTGCCTATAAATAAATAATCGTCAAGTGCCTCCGCTCTCGTACGAGAGGTGTCACTCGGCATCGAGCGGAGGTGGAGGAGTAGGATGAGAAGCCAGCAGGAGGATGGCTTTCAAATATTAACGCCGTCTCGTGGACGTCACATACGTTTTACCCTTCCTCCCCCGTTCTACATTCGGGCGGATGCGTGCGGGCTCCGCTACGTACGGCACCGCCATCGAGGTCTCTTCCACATCGTGCTGTTTTCCTCGTCTATCACCGTGCGCAGTGACGTCTCGCAGGATGTACACGTAAAATGTGACTTTGAACCTAGTAACTATCTATCCTAGCGATGTAAAAGGAGAGCGAGCTCCAAAAGAGCACTCGAGAGTGATTTTTATTTATGTTATCCTACTTTTTATCCGAATCATGTTATAAAACACGAGAAGAAGATATAATTATATGTATAATAAAAAGAAAAGAAAGAAACACTTTTAACGAGAAGCTATAACAGATGATCATGTCGACTCTACATCACTTAGAATATTCGAAAAGGTAGATTTAGCTGATGTAGATGCAGAAATCATATCGCAATCGCGAGACCGTGACAATCAAAAGTAATTCGATAGATACGACATCGGGAGCGCAAAAAGGGGGGAGGGGGGGCGGGTGGATGGTGAATGCGAAAGCCATCCAATGACACGCCGGAAATATTTGGCAGCTGATGGCGAGTAGTTGAGGGGAAAGGCAGAGTCGGTACCTCCGGCTGGTAATTAAAAATGTCTCTCGACCCCTTCCGCCCGGTCCCCCTCTTCCCTCTGCCGCCCCTTCCCTCTCTTCCCCCAATTCATTGCCACATTCGCCATCCCTTCGACGTCCCTCGTGCGTCGCGATGTCGCCACGAGGCTGTCTAACAGGAATGCATTGCCAGGGACTAATGAAAAACCTCATCGGCGTGTGTGACGCTAATGAGAAAGACTGCCAGCGAGCTCGACAGTGGCGATTGAAATTCGCGAAGAAATGCCGACGCGGATGTATATCGGTTGGTAGACGGGCTGGTTTTCACGGCGGACAGTTTTTATGGAATGACGGGGCCGTCATGCGCTTCCACTCTCCCTCTCTTCTCTCCCCCTCCTTTTTTTTATTATCTTCTGACAATGACCGCGAGAGATATATCGAGCCTCGCATGCGCCATTTAATAGGGAACAGTAGCCAGGAGTCAGTCGTTAAAAAAAAAAAACGCGTTACGTCGTCAGCGAGTCGGAGCTTCATCGGAGTTTCTTCGCTTTTAGCCTCCGTTAATGCAGTCTATTTCATCCGCGATATTGGCCCGCGTCGTCAATATACATATTTCCTTAACGATCTCGATGACAGTGACGGGGCGAACGCGTCGTGACGCGCCAAGTAATTACATTTGGCCATTATAACGTTCCTCGTCGATGAACGGTCAAAGGTCACGCTGAAACCCTGAAAATCCCGATGAAATTTACGCGTGCTTTTAATCATCAGTCGCGCTGTCGTAGATAAAGAGATTGCATTTTTCAATATCGTTCCCCAAGAGCGATAAACGACGAAACGTACTCGTCTTCGTCAAGTTTCGTCCGATAAATGAAAAGTCTCATTTATATACAAGCGTAAGAGTTTAAAGGCTAAAATCGAAGAATGGAGCGTTACGCGAACGTTGAGCTCTCGGAATGGACGTCGGTCCGGAACATAAATCCCAACGGAGCCGTGTTGGGGAGGCGGGCGCCGGTGAAGGGCCCTAGAGCGGCCGCGTCGAGGGTTAATGCGACAAGAACCCGCAGCTTCCCGATACGCAGCGAAGCGACGCGCTCGCAAGTAACTTGTAACCGGCCATCGGGCTCTGCCGTACGTACGGCAGCGTGAATGATGCGGAGGCGGTAGTGACGTCATTAGCAATTCCGATCTCGTCGGGCGGAAATTATGTCCAGTGCGCCGCGAGTCGCTCTCAATATCCTTCTCCCCCGCCGGCACCGCCGTCCTACCGTGTCAGCGCGAGCGTGCACGCACAACGCGCGCACGCACGCACACACGGACGCGCGACCGAGAGCGCGACCACGTACACACACGGTGCCACGTGAGATTCCTTCGCTTCCGGTTTCCGGTACGGGAACGGCTTTGCCGTGATTGGCTCGGTCGTGCGAGCGAACTCGCGGCACCGAAGCAAGGCAATGCCGGGGCTCCGATATCGATGCCCCGATATAGAACCGACTGTCATTCCGTGCCTGCGAAACACCGAGACGGTGTACCGCGATAATTAGATAGAGAGATACAGCGCACCGATTTCTTCGCTCGGACGAACGAAACTGTGGAAATGTATCTCTGCGCGCATCGATTGCCGCTCGTTACAAACACGTTCCACGGGGAGCGGGCTTTATAAAATGCAAATTATCCGTTATTATAAAATAACAAAGGATTTAATTAAATTAGTGATTTATAATGGGGCATTAATTAAATTTACCTTTTAACTGCTTCAAACAGAGATAGCGTTGAAACATTTGCAAATATCATTAGCGAAATTTCGCAAATATGTTTATTATTTCTGCGTGGCAAAAAATTACAAATTTATAATTCTGTTTTACTTCGCGCAAAGTATCCACGAAATGATGCGTTAACGCGCTTTTCCGCCAACACGCGAGAGATGCGGTTCATACATCAACTTCCGTCGATACGCAAAACGGTAGGACTGTCGAGGAGCTGTCGATCCCTCCTAGGTATCGCGAATATCCACGTTCCCGTGGGAGAGACTCCAAGATTCCGTTTCCTCCCCCCCCTCTCCTGCATCCTACGCACGCCGCGATTTTAGAGTCGCAAGATATATATTATATTCGGCATTCAGTTTTTCGCCTAGAAATATCCTTCCTCTCCCCAGGGTCCAATGCGATAACTCATTTTTCCGCGCCCAAAGTTATGAAGGTGGCTGCGTCTTCCCCGTCGACAATGTGTATCGCCGCGCGATGAATCAAGCGGGGGAGTAATGGCGCAATGAAAATATCGCGCAATGGAAATATCCCCTTCGACGGGGACTCTGAGATTTGCGCGCGTTACTTCCCACGATATATTACGCGCGCTCTCATTAACAGCCAGCATTCACGTGCGCTCAATTAACAACCCGTCGACTGCGGGACTTTTTCTTACCTGGCGACATTTTTGCCAGTTTATGGATCGCGCGTAAACAAAAAGCGAGAAGTAGGTCGACGATAAAAAGGTGTTTCGACGCGTGATCTCGCGGCCGGATAAGAATTCCAAGTTTTAACGAACCGTTCCTTCCTTCTCTCTCTCTTTCTCTCTCTCTCGTTCGTTCGTGTTGACTCGCACAAGCGATTCGGGTTTTCGCACCTTGCACGGCCAGGTTTATTTCCGGTAGTGATGTAAGAACGAGAAACGGGCAGAGCAGGAGACCGTGGGCAAAGGTGGAACGGGGATGTCGAGTTCGCGCAGGCCTCGATGCTAATTTTCGCGCGGCTCGAGCATTAATTCTAATTAAATATGTGCGCGCGAGGGGATAAGCGGTGAGATAAGCGGGACGAAAGGCAATTTGTACGGGGACGCCGGTCGGTTTCCGAGATAAAAATAAAGGAGAGGAGAGGAGGAAAAAAAGTTTGGAGAGAGGAATATCCTCGCAGCCTCTCTCGGCCTCACCCTCGGCCTCTCGCCTTCGGGCCGATATCCAAGTGAGATGTTTAATCATTCGGTAGATTGAATCCGCGGGTCCCTCCACTCGATGCTGAATATCTTAGCATGCGATGTTTCTCAAATTGAACGCCATCCACGATCTCTCTTTTCGCGCAGCGACGATAACAAATCGGCCGCCGTTCCTTCGTATTTATTTATGCGAATACCACGGCGATATCGCCAAACCGCGAAACGCACTTTAAAATATTCCCGACGGGTGGCTTCGTCTCGTCCATCAATTTTCTACTCTCTCGGCGACGACATTGAATCCTCGCAGGCGATCCGGGATAGGAGCAACGGCAGATATACAGGAAATGGTTTCCTGCAGAGTTATGAGACCCTCAAAATTAAAGAAGAATAAAAGAATTCCGTGATTATCCTTCGTAATTTTTAATTGAATATTAATATTAACAAGTAATAAATTAAATGTTTGAAGTGTCTACCTAGCGCAACTATACACGCTTATATTCTTCTGGTCATTGACTATCGTACTCTTTCCAAAATTCGGAGCATATTTATAAAGAGCATTCAATTAAATGTTATGATTTTTATTATTTTTACTATTTTTCTTTAACTTTGAAGGCCCATAACTTTGCAGGAAAGTATATTCCGGATCCATATTCAGGAATATTCCTTTTTTCCAAGGAATTCTTCTATTTCCTGGAGTTCTGGACATCACTTGGAAACATCCTGTAGACATCCGTCGCGCAAATAAACCGGAAACATTCCTCGGTCCATTGATTGCGCACCTGCAAGCTCGGAGAGGTCGACATGTATGGGGTGTCGGTATATTAATACTAATCGCCCGCTGTCGAAAGGATCGGCGAGGATTTCGTTTTCCCGAACCGAATGCGCCGAATGCCGCGGCTGTTTACCGGGCACAAGAACTGAAAATATATATCGGTGGGCGTGGAGTGTGGCAGCAGTTGGTTCACGGTCGGTAGGTCGGGAGAGCATTGAGTTACAACTTAGCTTATACAGCCACCGAAGCCGCCGCCGCAACGAACGGCGGTAACAGCCGCCGCCGTCGTTACGCTGCAAGATTCTATCCGCAGATTGCTGACTGGCCCGCTCTCGTTGGCTTCCGAGTGTGTATTTGTATATTTATATATCTGTGTGTGTATGCACTTTCCATTTGGCTGTGTGCTTCCCCTTTTTCGTTCGTTTGGCGATTTCAGAAAAATCGCGGCCAAAACTAAACGATCGGCTGTTCCGCGCGAGCGAACCCAGCGCGTTATTCCTTCTCTCGCTTATTTACGATGTAATTGTATAGAACGCGGCTCTCTCGTGGTCTGCATTATGGTAATAATTCCGGGTAAATAACGCCGGTATTTTCTCATGATAACACGATGATATTGCGATATTAACTAGGTATTTTTTTCAAACGTCATGCAAATACTCCGATAATCCGCACATTTTGACGTTTCGCGTCGCGATCATCGCCTTCTGCAAATTTCAGATTTTTTTCACCTTTTTTTACTATTCTTTGTACTATTATTTTTTTGAGGACAATGTAAAAGTACAATAGAGAGTTAAATAATTGAAGGTAGAACGCTTTCAATGAATTATTTTAACTTGAATCAGAACCGTTCTCTTTAATAAATAACAAGATATTATCCTCGAATACTTTAATTAAATAGAATCCTAATTTAATATTTAATTAGTAAGATGTGTATCATTCGAAGAAGTAATGATAAAAATGGCATTGAAACTAATTTTTGCCAACACAGATCTTATCGTAATTATATAGCCACGTTAAAGACATGTTTCTAGCATTGCTTCATGATACGCCTCGAATGGAAAATTAGCAAATTTTTCATTTCAACGAGACAGTGATTTTCTAAATATCAATCATGCTGCAATTCACGTTTTACAAGCCCCAGGCGAGAAAGTAGATTGACCCGAGCGAGGAGTTAATTTAGCGAGCTGTCGCGAATCACGGCGTTTCCCTTAGCTTTTACGTTTTATTTTTCTGCTACGTCGAACCGGCTGCGTTTCTCGCGATAAGATCTCGGAACTCTTTCTCTGGAGAGATCGAGTTGCAGGAGATGGTGGAGCCGAATGTACCGACAACGCGCAAATCCCGTCTGTGTCCTGTCGTGTTGCGAGCAATCGACGACAGAACCGTCGCGATTTTCAATGAAGGTTTCTAAGCGATTTCCCAGCTCGCGAACAATTGACTGAGCGTTGATTATGCTCGTAAAATTTTATGTCTGCAATTAGAGAAATCTATCATCTTATTGCTTTAACAAACTTGATGAAATTTATAAGAATTTGAAACTTACGAAATAAATTTCGAAATAATAATTTACGAATTAAATTTCGAATTAATAATATTGCGCTTTTTAATTTATATAATACAGATTTTAAAAAATATATGATACGGAGAACGATTATCAGAATGATATAGATTCTAAAGATTGCATAACATAAATAACACGCTAGCAGAAAAGTCCACTGAACAAACATTCGTGCAAATGCTATATCCTTTCTATATTTCTGTATTTATAGCCGTGTGTATAATATCGTTTTACGCAAATGTAGCATATGTCCTCGTACATGCGTGCTCTCGCATCGCCGATTATCATTTAAATGTATTCACGCTTAGTTGGCCGCAAGGCGTGCCGGTGACTTGGGTACTTGAAAGGAGGAGCGAGGACCTTTGCGGAGGAGTCCCTCTTCTTGGCCTCATGTCGGAGAGAGGATCGTTCCATCTCGTTCCTTCCACGCACGCTGTCTCCGTCTCTTTCTCATTCGGTCGGCATCGTTACGCTGACTTATGAAGACCGTGGAATACGATTCTTATGCGGCCCTTACTGCCTCTTATTTCGCCTCTTTGCCTCGCAAGCGACCTTCGCCGCTCGTTTCTACGATGCGTGCGTTTATTTGGCGATATCGCATACTTGGTGTAATAATATCGTGGATTTGTCAGACGCGAAATATTGTACGTCTCGCGAATGTTTGATGAAAATTTAGAATCGAAAAATATGTTAATGCGATATTTTCTCTCTATTTTATCATCATTCTATATATTTTTTTATAATTGATCTACGGATTCGTTGCAAATATCTTAGCAAGTATTATAGGAGAAATTATAATATCATTATGGGATGTTGGTACCGCATGAACATTATTAAATTCAATTGAAATAATAATTATCTAGAATGGAGATTATATTCTCAACTTGTTATTAATCCAAAGCGTCTTATTCTTTTATATGAAAAGTATGTAATGTTTTATATCAAGATACGGGAGATTATATTGATCAACTTGTAAGAATTTGCTTCGTTGATTCGAAGATCTTTCTATACGAGATGAAAATCGAACTCTTCATTATTTATATTGGATATTTCATGCAAATATGTATCTCTCAGCATGATATAAGCCATGATTTTTACAAAAACGTTTCTCAGATGTATAAATTAATAAACGTAGGATCAATGAAATAACTTTGATTGCTTGACATATAATATAAATTTTTATTTTTACATCGAGAGAGTTATAAACAGAGAGAGCTATAAAGTTGTAGATATATAGAGACAGCTATATATATGTTTCAATATATACGAATTTCCTATAGTAAATGTATCAAGGCTTATCTGTTATAAAACATATCGATATCTAAAGATCTGTATCGTTGATCAAAATATTTTAGTGGAAATTTCATCAAAATACATTTCAATGATCTCATAGTAAATATTTTTGTGTTTAGTAAATGTCACCAGTTATTAGAGAGCAGAATATGTCGGAATATTATGTCGAATAACAATCGGAGTAATCCCGGAATCCTGCGCGATTTATTACGCGTTAAGTACTCTCGACGAACCTGGTGACCTGGCCAAGCGATGTCGCGCGCAAGATTTACGGCGATTAAATTCAGGTATGCAGGTCGGTTTTCCGATGGCGCGTTGATGGCACCTTCAGCCACCCTCACCGAGGCCGTTCCCCGGCATGGGAAGATCGGTGCCAACTTCAATATTTGACCATCCGGAATCTCCGGCGGTCTTATCGCGGCCGGGAGCCGCGTCGTGTCACGACGCGTCCTCTCGCCTCTCTTCCCCTGCTGACTACCGAGATTTACAATGAGTTTCCGGTACAACCTGGAAGGAAGTTTGCTCGCGCCCCGGGCCGGGACCGCGTACATAAACGTTATCGCAGACATATCGCGCATTCCGGATCGCAAACAGCCCTTCCGCGGAGACGTCGCCTCGACACGCGAGGAGGAATGCGCGTGTAATCACGACGGGAGCAACGAGGGAAAAAAATATAGCGCCAACATTATATGATGTATTCTTTACTGTCTTGTCTCGAGAACCGCTTCCGGTTACACCGCGATTTCATTCGTGTGGATAGAGAGACAAATTGTGAGCAGATCCGTAGAGAGAATACGCGATCCTCGCCAGGTTTAGCTTCAACTATTTTGTTGCGATAGTTAATAGTAGCCGTCCCACGTGGATATAGCTAAAGTGTGTTGAACATTTCACGAGACAAGCTTTGCGTGTATGTTTTTACACGATTTTCCACACGACACGCGTAACCCTCATCCCGTGCGATCTCGCGACTGGCTGTTCGCGACTCGAAGAAACTTCGTGAGAGGTCAACTGAAATGTCAGCTGAAAGGTTGTATCGTTACTCTCGTACACACGTAGACCGTTATGTCCGTTACACAAGTATGGATATAACATCGATAAAAAAAAAAAGAGAAAAAAAACGTGCGCCGTTGATGATTCCACAATTTTATTGCGCGACGTTGCGATATTTTAAGCAGTTTCTTTTATTTCTGTCTTGTGCGTCGACGACTTTTTTTCCTTCACGTCTCGCGCGAGACTTTGTTCCCCCATTTACGTAAAGAGACAGAAATATATTCGCGATTATCACCACGTGACATTCAGCTCTATCAATGTCGCGGTTTTAAAATTGTACTCGGCATCGTTTCGGCAGTCTTACGCTAGCGAAAATGAGGTGACGACGTGTTGTCGGATAAGTGAATTATTATCGTGAAAAATAAAGAGTAACGACTCTCCGGGAAACAAATCGATCTATCACTGTCAAAATAGCTCGGATCACAATGTTCGGATATTTCTCTCTCTCTCTTTCTCTTTCTCGAACAAATTTCGTAAATATTTAAAAAATGATCAGCCATCAAGAGATATTGCTGACAAATCTTATTTTTATATAATCACGTGTATTCTAAATATACGTATGACGTATACGTGCGTGAATACGCAATTTTTCGCAAATCACGCGTGTCACTTGTGAGGAATCGGCGACAGGAACTAGTCGGGTGACGAGACACGTCGTAAACTGAAGAAACGACAATCTCGCGCAAGGGGTCGTCGTCTTTCATCCCTCATATGACCGGATCGAGCCGAAACTAAAGATTACTGCCGCGGACATTGGCATTAGACAATGAATCGCGGAAGTCGCGTGTCCGTCCGCTTCGAGAGACGTCGTCTCGAGTATCATTTACGAGTCGTAAAGCCAGTCGTGCTTCTCACGACCCGCTTCCTTTGACGACTCGGGCGACGGCTACGTCAACGACCCTCTTTCTTTCCCTCGCCCGTCGACTCGCGACCTTACGCCGAGCTAACTGATAATAATGCCACTTTTATTGTACAATAACCCTTAAACGCGGCGATAAAACGGCTCTTTATGGCATCAAAAATGAAATAGCCCGGTGCGTGCGCCGCGGGCGTACGGAAAAAGGGAGAGAACCGCCGGAAGGCAACGCGGACAGGTGCGCCGGCGAAATGTTGTCTCTCCCTCGCCTTCCCTTCTCTCCTCTCCTCTCTTTCTCTCTCGAGCGATCATCTCTCCCTCGAGGGGTCAGCATCGCGTGTCGTGAAACGAAAGGAACACGCTGCTACATCTTACGGTGGAACGACAAACCGTGCTGTGTTCCCGGCCCGTTCTGTCGACTCACCCGTTATCCACGGTGCCACTTTTGCCACGAGCGCGCAATTTATGCGATAGCTTCGTTAATACGTAATGAATATTAATTATTTGCCAACGACGACGACGACATCGGCGACGGTGGGAACGGCGTCGCACGGGCGGGGTGCACGCGGGGTATTGTAATTTGCAATCCGCCCGAGTAAAAGTGCGTACACCGAGGCGACTGGCCGCGGGTGCGTGCTCTTTGCATCGATATGAAGTATCGCTTCGTTATACCGCCGCGTAATAAACTGGCGTGCGGAGGGCCGATAGTGGCAATGAAAAATTTTCGAGCGAGGGGAAAAGGGTAGGTTGCTGGAAGAGGAGGAGGGAAGAACGAAAACCCGCCAGCGCTCGATATGCTTTTAGACGCGAATAATATTTCTTGCGCGCGCGGTCTCGCCAGACGAATGCATGAGAGTTTCTTCGGGCCATTTCGAAAACCCGGTCTGCCTGTTGGAAATGGACCTTGTTCTCTTTTTTCTATTTTTTCTTCTTTTTTTAATTCAGTTGACAATCGAGGGGGAAAGATTGCAAATCTTTTAGGGAATTTTTCTATATTTTTATAATAATAATAATTGCAAAAAAAAATTGTATGTGTGTATATTACACATACATCAACTTTTTCTTTATCTTCTAAGAATTAAAAATAAATTTTTTCTTTTCTTTTTTAATTCATTTCTTGATAGTCGAGGAGAGGGAGGGGAGATTGCAATCTATTATAGTACGTTTCTAGACTTTTATAATAATAATAATAATTGCGAAGAAAAATGTATATTACATACATACACATAATTAAATTTTTACTTTACTTTGTAAAAGTTAAAAATGATGAATGAAATTGGCGGTGCAGATTTTCTCTCTCCCCTTGCATTCGCGTGTTCCTGGAGGCAAGGACGCGCGGCGCAGTGGATAATTAAAAATCCGAGAACGTGCAGAAGACGCCTACATCCCGTGCTTGTAGACAGCCGGTTCCAACAATTAAATCGTTAGCAATTATTAGGACGAGATGCGTCCTCACGGTTCCTATCGTCTTCAGTCGTCCCGACTCCTTCATCGTCTCCTCTCCTCCCGTGCCTCGCAGCATCATCGTGATGCAGATGACGTATTCCGGATCATAGGCGCCGAATAGGCTGAGATTCGTATCCAATTGAGAAATTTACGATCGAAAGGCGGATCAATGTAAACGGCACAAAAGCGACGATTCTTCGAGATTCAATCAAGCGAGTCGATTATAAAAGGCGGTGTCGAGAGAAGCTTCTTAGGAAAGTTTTAATGGAGATTCCACAAAATGACGCCATTCTGTATATTAATAGCTTTAATGAGAAATTGGTTATACCATAAAATCATCAGAGAACTTTTTTTAGACTCGAAAATCTTCTGGTTCTATAAAACTAGTATTTCATTAAAATAAGTCATATGTTTAAAAAAAACGTGCAACAAATTTTATCATAGACTCGCAGACAAATTGATAGATTTCCTTAATCAATGGATTATAAACATTTCCAAGGAGTCGCTGAATAAATTCGCGGCGCCAATGCGTGCGCTTCTAAATACTAATCATCAGACTACGCGCGAGCGGAAGACGTTGAAGACGCGGAAAAAAGATGGAGAAGGAGGAAGAGAACAAGAAGAAAAGAAGAGGAGTAAGAGGAATCGAGGGAAGGTAGAAAATGGATATAGAGGAGGAGGGAAGAGAAAGAAAGAGAGGGAGAGAGAGAGCAGAGCAACAACGGCAGCACGGGCCAGCAGTTGGTGCACGGCTGTATTTTAATTATACCGCAGGCTGCGAGAGCCTCGTCCAATCTCGTTGTTTCTCTCTCTCTCTTTCTCTTGCCTCCTCCCGTTCCCTCGTGCCCTCTTCCTCCCTTCGCAGACGAGCCGTGGTGCACCACCGAAATGCGAAGAAATAAAAACAGGCGGGACGGCCCACCGCTTCAGCCCTCTGAACCGTGTCCGTCGGCCTCAGCATCGGTCCGCTCCAACTCCTGATCGTTTCTCTCTTCCTCCCTTCCTCCACCGTATCCTCGCTCTATCGTGTTTTCTGCCGGTTCTCTCTTACTTGGGTTTACTTCCTCCACGAGACTCTCTGCTTTTATGCCCGACGCTTAGCCGGCCCGCTTTTATAATTGACGCACTTCGGCATTGCTCTCTCCTCTCTTTTTCTCCTTCTTTCTTTTTCTTTCTCTTGCTGTTAGTTTACGGGATATCGTACCGCAAAACGCAATATATTTCGTCTTTACGATTATCATTAAGAAGATTATCCTGTGAATATTGCGATCTTTCTCTCTCAAAGTCATAATAGAAGTACCGTAAAGCACATTAAAAGTTCTAATAGGCTCTACTCTAATTGTCTGCGTAATTGCTGTTTAGCAATGCTATCGTGGTTCTTTTTGAACATCGTTCAACAATCTATCCGCGCGTCTGATTTTTTAATTATAAATATAAACAAATTTGAAAGAATAGGGAAGACCAAACGAAAATATCCGACATAAACATATTATGTAACAGATGCGAGTTATGCATAACAGAGTGATTGCATGTTTCAATACACTGTATTAATTATGATAGAATACAAAGCAGTTACTGCATCATTCCGATAAATCGGTGCTCGTATGAAATAATTAGATGCGGAGATTGAATAGTATGCGATATAATTTCGCGATAGATTTGATCGTCTATTTCATATCAACAAAGCAATCTCCATTAGCTTCTTTCATATCCGAATTTCATGTCCCGCCTGTTATTCTTGTTCATGAAATTATGCTAGACTTTAAATCGTAAAATAATCAATATCCTTTCAGCGCTAAAGCTTCGCATCATATTCATGATTTATTTCAAAACTTGTATTACAATTCATAAATTAGATCAAATATTTTTGTCTTTACAACATTAATTTTTATTTTCAACGTCAAGTTATTATATAAAAATATTATTTTCACAAAATACAATTTACGAAATTTTTATTGAAAATTATTTTCCTTAACGATATATATTCAGGTTTCAAGAGAACGTACATGTGCATGTGCATATGCATGTGCGGATATCAGAATTTAAAGAGATTTTTTATGAGAATCAAAATACATTGATTATCTAATTATAATTTACGTCGCGTCTGTCATTAATGCGTGAGGAACGTCTTAAGATAATTGGATCGCCACGTACCCGATCTTGTATCTCCTACGTGTATCGTGCGATTTTAATGACCGTATACTTCGCCACACACATTTTCTGACTTCCATCGCACGTATCCCATAATTATTAAATTACAACACGTGTAACGCGCGTTACCATCACAAAAATAAAATAAAATAAAATAAACACTTGCGCAAATAGCGCGGAAACTCGTGGATAGTGAAATCAATTTTCGCGATTCGAAAAATATATTTTGATATTCAAACAATGATACATGGAAAATATTTTAATCTAATTACGTGTTTACATTAAGTTAAAAATAGATTTATTTATCAGATTATTGTATTTAAGTCGAGGTGCATGTTCTTATTTTCTGCGAAATGACATAATCTTAAGGTATAAATGTCCGTTTTTTTCTCGATTAGATATTGTCGCGTCCAGGAGCGAGAGATGTTGCACGACGTACCTGATCCGTTCGATCTCGATTATCGCGGGCCGCGCGTGATTTATCGTTTTGTCATGGCGCTGTTTGATACGGCGCGATCGAAATCTAGACCGGGGATATTCTCGCTCCTTGCCTACACCCACCTTTAGGCATTCACGAACGAGGCATAAATCTCGGTCGTGAGTTATAGCGCGGCGCGCGTAGGTAGGTACGTGTGCGCGCATAAACGTAGCCGATGCACGCGTTGCACCAAGTACACGAGCGTTATTATTTCACGGTCCGCGCCGGCGTACTCATTATACCCGTTTCAACATCGAATCGCGTCAACGTTTAGTGCCCAATTTGGTGGTATCCCCCTTTTTCCCCCACGTGTCCCTCAGCCGATTTCTACTTATGTAGACAGTTCTGTCCGCGTTGCGACGCTTTAATCCGCGAAACGAGCTCGTTTCGGATAAACTCCTCGTTTAAGTGAAACTCCGGCTCTCGAGCGGGTCTTAAGTCCTTATCCCTCGCTCTTAACTCGAGACATACGTCGTTTCGAGGAAGAAATCGATGAAAAGCGTACCTATCATGTATGAATCAAAGCGTTATGATCTGCGATCCATTTTTTCGTAATCAACTGTAATGTAACTTATTTTACGAAGGACAAAAAATAAATTTTTGGATCAATAATTCTGGCGAAAATTAACATGGGAGATGCTCTATGATTTTATCGTTTATTTATATTAAATGCAAAATAGATTAACCAAAGTATACGTTATTATTCAAAGATAAAATTTTGTTTTAATTAATCTAATAATTTCTTATATATGAAAAGATTGTGGAAAAATTATATATCTAAAAATTTTTCGGCAGACTAACAAGGTTTGACATTAAAGAATTTTTTTTCAGATTGTCACACTGCGACTGTTGCGCGATTGTCGTCGAACTCTCCTTACAACATTCCTACACGGTGCGGTCGACATCAATCTCGTCATTAGTCTTCTCCTCCGACCCACCCCCGAACTGTCTTGCTAGACTCACGGTAAAGTTATTGATAATTTGTCATACAATCTCCGACTGCGAGCGAGCCATCATCCTTCATCCATTTTGACCACGGACAAACCGTTATACGTAATCCGTGTCGTCGTACAAACAGGCTTTTTAGTCACCCGTTATGACGTGAGGCGGAAGATCAATCGATTGTTTACGCTCGTTTCTTTGCCAATTTGCGTCGCTAAGATATGTAAAAAATCGCTCTGGTAAAAAGAGGTGTCGTATACAAGGGCGATACACGTCGTATCGCGCGAAATGACTAGCTATAAAATATTCATAGTCAGCGCACGAAAGCGTAAACACGTTGGTAATACATTTTTATCGCCGTAGAATGACTTCATATTTTTACGCAAAATGATAATTCACAAACGGCTATTATATATCCGCGCGTCTAATTGAATTTCTCCCCGATACAATTTTTATAGAAAAATGCCCTTCATCTTGCGTCCTGTCAATTAGCGATATATTCCTCGATTGCTTTTTAGGCGAAAAGAGCTGGATCGGGGATACTCGGGGAAAGAGAAAAGAGAAACAGCAGGCGAACGGATGAGTGCGAGGGCCCTCGGAAACGCCTCCTCCGCCCTGAGACGCCTCCTGTCCATCAAACCGTCATCTTCCTTCCTCTCATTCTATTTCCCGCCGCGACCCCGACGACTTTCGTTTCGCTTCCTTTTTTGCACCCTCCTCCCTCTTCCACCTCAACCACCTACCTGCCATAATTACAATCGACGAAACGCCCTGACGCGAGATACCCCTCGACCGATGCCGTTTCTTCCCGCGGTTGCGTGTTTTTCGTTGCAATCAAATCCCGTAAAATTGCGAGAACGAAAGAGCCTCCGAAAACGCAACCACCCATGGATTTTCGAGACTGCGAAAGGCGGTTTTTAAGCGAGACGCAGCGTGTTGAACGTCAATCTCAAGAATAATTATTACATTATGATCATTTACATTTGATTTGCAAATCATTCTGACGCGAGATATTCTTCGTTCGATGTCGTTTCTTCCCGCGATTGCGTGTTTCTCGTTGCAATCAAATCGCGTAAAATTGCGAGAACGGAAGAGTCTCCGAAATCACAGTCACTCGTAGATTTTCGAGACTGTGAAAGGTGGTTTTAAAGCGAGACACAGCGCGTGGAAGATGTCAATCTCGCGGATAATCGTTACATTATGATTATATATTTACATTTGCTTTCTAAATCGCGAAGAAAGTTAGGATTATGAAATATCTACTGGAAATTATCTAAAGAGTGCGTAGCAGAAATCGATCACTTAAGCCACGTGTGGCAAAAGCTGAGGCGCGCCATCAATAATTGCTACCGATTCTCCTACCCTTTTTCCAGAACCATCGCGGTCTTTGTCGACGGAAAATTTGTTCTGTCACGTGAACCTCCATTACCGCGATTAAACGCTCGAAACGTTCGTGGCTGCTGGTAAGCTGCAATTTTGTGCGGCACACAGCTGGGATCTGTTCACCGACTGCTCGTGCCAGCGTCGGTCTTCTCTCTCGGCCGTCTCGTTCTAACTCTTAATACCTAGGTGTGGAAATGACTTGTGGGATCGGCTGGTAGCGCGGAATGGCAGAAAAGTGGTACTTTCGAAACGATACCCTAAATCACGAAATCGAAGAAGGGATCGCAGGATGCATTTGACCTGTCAGCTCATCCAAATCAGCTTGTCCGCTCTTTCTCTCTCTCTTTTTTCAAATGATCGCTCGCTCGTCCATCTGTTCCAGGCTGAAGGCTATCTTTTGCCTTTTCGAATTTTCGATTGAACGACGTGTATGACAAACGTGCGAGGTGACATTAGTTGTTATAAATCGGAACAAAATCGGAAATTTGGTTATTGAGAAACGTGTGTAATGAAATTTGGACAAACTGATGCGGATATCATTGTTAATAACGTAATAATTAAGTCGTCTATAAATAAGCGTTGAGACGGCGATATGAATGGGATATAATGTACGCTGTTAATGTAATGGCACGGTCCGGCATAAATGTCAGGCAATTTAAATAATCCAGTTAAAAATATTGCGCGGCAAAGTTAAATTTTGATAAATACGAGGCAAATGTGATGTGATTGATATGAAGAGATGGATACATTTGCGTAACATGACGTTTCCGTCGTCGATTGCCGATGCGCTAGCATTTGCTCGCGTAGCACTGTAGCTTTATTTAAGGACATGACGGGGATCAGCGCCCGCGTGACTTCAACTATGCGCAGACAAATTTAATAATATCGCAAAATTTTCAGTGATATCAAATATCAGATCAATGTTATTATACGGTGGCATCTGTGAAATGCCACAACAGCGAGCAATATTGTAACTTTTTAAATTGAAAAAAAAAATTATTACCAACTTTACTCCAAATTAATTTCGGAGTAAAGTACGTTTTAAACGCGAAACATGAAAATATCAAAACAGACTTGTTAAATTTAATAACAAAAACGTTCATTTGTATAACGACACACATTTTTCTTCATTTCCATAAACAAAGATTTTAAAAAATCGCGTTCTTTCAAATTTTAAAAGTTTTCTAAAAATAAGTCGGGTCAATGTCTCAATAACGGCCGATGCATACAAACGTGACTAACAACATCGGAAAATCCACCGAGGCTGTGACGCGGCAGAAAGGACGGCTAACGATCCGTATCCTTCGCGTACATCCCCGCGGAGAACGCTGGAGAACGGGGGGAAAAAGGAGCGCACCGAGAGAGGGATCGGTTTCTTTCCGACGCGAGGCGACGTATGATCGGGTCGCTCGATGGTCGGCGGGGTGATCAAAGATCCCGGGCTGCGCCCTTACAAACTAGAAAAGAAGCAAAAAGCAGAGAATAAGGAAGAGGGTACGCGGCGTGCTTTTTCATTCTTTCTCTCTTTCTCTCTTTTTCTTCCCTTTCTTCTCTCAGTGCGGCAAGAGGATAACGAAGAGGAGATCAAAAGGAAGAGAAAGAGAGAGAGATGACGGAGGAGGATGAGACGCGACAACCCGTGACCAATCTGACACTAAATCAACTGACGTGCGCTCGGCTGCACAAACGCACGCCGGTGCATACGAGCGTTCACGCGTTCTTCTCTCTCTCTCTCTCTCTCTCTCTCTTTCTCTCTCAATGTGGCTACTCGCTCTCTTGTAATATGTGTAACATTATGTATATGCGATGCTTCCCTCTCGAATACTCTCGCCGGCAGAGATCCGAGTACGTGGACTCGCTAAATAAATTAGCTCGCGCTGCTTCGGCAGAGGAGATTCGCCTATCATACCAAGAGAAAGAGAGAAAGGTAGAGGACGAGAAGCCTCCCGCGGGATGCGGCGACCGAGAAATTCATTCGCGCGATTACTCGACGGAGTCGCCGATAAAGTTATGCGGGGACTAAAGTTTCAAAACGCGATATTTCATTCGCGAGCAGCGTTACGTCGTCTCTTGAACTCTTAAGCCGCGCAGTTTGTGCCCGATCAGTCCGGTCGTCTCTATATATTCGTCTCGGACGAAACCGCGGCTTGAATACGTCGCTAATAAGGCAGTATGTATACAGATGTTCGCGAGTCGCGAATCAGGATAGCGGGACGTGCCTGCTTTATTATTCGTCCCGCGATGCCACGCTCGTGATACGCACGGAATATCGCGAGTTTAAAAAGCGTCGAGCGTGCGCTCGTTATCGACGGATCATTATACATTTATTGCTCTTATCGCCCAATTTACAGAGACACGCCACTGATGGATTTGGGATAAATGAATCGACGCCATTACGCGAAATAACGCATTTGTGATCGCGCGACCGCGAGAGTTTGTTGAGCCAACACGTGACGTCTAAGTTATGTGGTTTGTGATAAAGCATAAATTTACCGTTGTTTGTAACGCGTGCATAAATTCACACTTATTCAACTGCACATGTCAGATTATTTGTAACTTATGTGCCAAATGAAATTCACTCCTTTCTGCAAAGATCTACTGAACATACGAGAATATATCGTAATAATAAATGCGAAAAAATGGCAACTTATAATAACTAAAGTAAAGAGGAAGATAATTTCTCTATGAGAGCAAATAAAATGGCACTTTTGATATATTAATATTTTACAAAAATATAACAACAATCGTTGCTTTTTAATTATTTAACATTTTATGGAAAATAATCATAAGAAATAGCATAGCGATACTTTGATTAGTTCAGATACTTGATTACGTAAGAAATGAACATAATCTAAATCAATTAAAAAAAATGCAAATATATATATACTGTTATATCATTCGTGTTATCAATGCTTCTTATATTGCAGTCTGCAATTATTTCAACAAGTCAACAAGGATGAGAAGAAACGGAAGAGAAAGCAACTCGCGGATAGTATTTCCTCAACGCGAAGCTTTTGCGAAACGTCTGCGTCGAAACCGATACGTTTCCTTAACAAGCGCTAAACTTGAGAGCCTCTTTCTCTCTCTTTTTCTCCGGTTAGTCTCTTCGTTTTCTCCCGCGTGTAGTTGCAGTGGCACGATTTTATCTTCGGATTCCGTAACTCGATAAACAACGTTGGGATGTCACGGTAGGCCCCGTCTACTTTTTCCATTTGAGAGACTCGGAGCCTCCGGGGTCTCGTGTCTCGTAAAGATTCCTCTTTATTGCCGCCCCTCTCATTTCCAGTCCAGCTCTTTTATAATTTCCTTTTTGAAAAATCCGTAGCGCGAAGCCGCTCCGCGCCTCCTCTCCTCTCCTCTCCTTCCCCGCCGCGCTAACCCACCTTTTCCATTTTTCATTTTCTTCGTTTCTCGTTCTCTCCGATCTCCGCGTTCTCCGTTCACCCGGCGAGGGGAATGCGTGAAAGGAGAAAAAAAATAGTCGTTATGCCGCCTCTCATTCGGACTCGGGGTATTCCATTGAGAAACTTCCCGGGCTTCTCGATACTTGGACAATGTTGCATGTATATTAAGGAACCGCGTTTCGACTGGAGCATTATATATATAGAAAGCGTTGCACGTTGCGACGCTGATCCAAATTTACCGCGATCAATAACACGGGACCGCGGTATCGGAGTCGGCTCCAACTTGTACCCCTTGAAGACGGAAAAAAAGCGAAAAAAGAAATAATAATTCTACGTACAAGTTCGCGTTTGCAACTCTGTCGTTAATCCAGATCTACTGCGATCGCGCTCTGATCTCGCTGATTTTAAATTCCTATCCCCGTGCTCGCGGCATGGAGCTAACGAGCAAGGATTAACGGAGCAACTTGGAGATAAATCTCGTCCGTGTTCGTTTGGCCGAAACGCTTCCGTTCGGATTTCGAATTCCCTCCCGAGGGATCTCGCCGAGAGTGCGACTCTCCCTTCGGACGCCTCGTTTCTGTCACGTCTTACCTCCGACGACGCTATATATAGGAGACCCGAGTCGTTGATTCAATTCGCAATCGCGATACAACGACGCGTGTCTAAATCCGCATAGTCATCGGTGGCGCGAATTCGCTCGCGTTATGCATTAACTATGCATAATAAACGCCAATCAACCGTAACGAGCGAGGAACCATGCGACGTGTATCGTGACACGCTTCCTGTCGATGCGGATGCTTCGTCCGTCTTCGACGCGGCAAGGATGAACCAGTCCTCGCAATTTTCTCGACGATGCATTCAGTCGGCATCGTGAAACTTGGTCGGAATTAAAGAGAACGGGAATGTCTAATTTCGCCGCGTGCAAAATGAGTCCATCTCTTGGGCGCCACCTCCTCGAGGTGGAGAGGAAATCGAAGCCTTCGGACCGCAACTGGCTCCCACGATCTCCAAACCGGGGCCTTCTCTCGTAAAATCGCCGAAAGGAAGATTTTTAATTGGCATAGCGGCCGAATGGGACGCATCGCGGGGGAAGGGGGTGCCGCAAATGATCATCCTCGTCGTGGCACCGACGAAACCTCGACGATCCGTGAATCCGGACTTCGATATTTCATATTTACGACGACGCAGTGAGCATAACATCTCTCGCGGGGAGAGGACGATGGGGAGAGAAGGGAGGCGAAGATGGAATCGGCAGGAGGGAGAGAGGAGGCGAGAGTTCCTCAGGAGCTTTAATAACCTCGCTTCGTCGTTCTCCGACTCGTATCGAAGGGATTATATTCCGTGGATTAACATATTGACGCCGATCTTCGTGGCCGGGGCCCGGGCCACGCCGCGGCCGACGGGAAAAAGAAACAAGTTAAGAGCCGAGTTACTAAATCACTCGCGGCCCCGGCCGTATAAACGTTCCTGAAGAGGAATTATTACTACCGGTAACCCACCTATTCGAGATACCTGACAACCTCCTATCGCGACTCCTCGCCAAACTCCTCCGCGCGCGGAGGCCTCCTCTGGGAAGCATCGACCTCGTTAAATCCAAGGCTGCCTCCACGAATCAACAGTATCGAACGTGCGTGATTACGAGACTCGTCGGCTTTTACATCACCCTTTTGGCGAATCGGATTTCGTGGATCTGTAAACTACTCTGTGTAAATCGAAAGGTTTGGAGGAGGAAGGAGGGGATGGAACATTTCCCTCGTCGCTCGAAAAAAAATGATAACGCGATGACTGTCGAGAAATTCTGGCAATTCATCGTCCTAATTCCTATCCTAAGAGAATTACACAACGGCAAGTGTATCACTTTTGATTACTTTGAATGATAACGTATGATGTTTTATGTCAATTTTATAAATGCCGTTGTCAGCTGCTATTATTTTGGCTTTACTAATCAAATATTAATTACATAGAAGGAACAGTCCTTGTTGTCTGAAATTATCATATTCGTATCATGATTAAATGCAACATTAATTTATAAAACCGTACTTTATTTACAGATGACGATATGCGCGTTAAACACATGAAATATTCATTCAAATATTTTTCCATTTTTCTCGTACCCTTCCACATTAATTGACTGAAACATACACATACTCTTACTAGCCAATATAATTTGATAGATCGTGAGAAATGCGACAATCCTTCGATCCCTTCATTATCCAAGCAAACTATGCTCAGTGCTCGGTTCGTGTAAGCGAATGGAAGCAACAACGCGCGTCGGTCTGCGGTTGAGGGCAGAACGAAAAATGTGCGTGAAACGCCGTGATAAATGATAGGACGGTACCGGGCCGGCCCTAGACCCGAAGACCCAGAGACCCACTCGCTGCGCCGCGGAGGAGCGGATAAAGGACCTCGTTGCCTTGTCTCGGCGCATATTAATGGACAAACATAATCGCCGCATCTCAGCAGGAGCCGCCAGCTGAAATATCCGCTCGTCGTTGCCCCGTTGCTGCCTCTCTTCTACCGCGGCCTCGGTCTGCTGCCGCAGTTGTCCGTACGATGCCAGGAAGTGACGTTCCTCGGTGCGGATGTTGAAGGAAGAGAGAGAAAGAGAGAGATGGAAAGAACGGTGGAATTAATGAATTTTCACGTGCACGAAAAGAGAGTTGAATTTATACTTAAAGAAGTGAAACGTGTAGAAAAAGAACGGTGTAAATGTAAGTTTATCGACTTGTCAGTCAGTTCGGCGAAACAGTGAAGTTGTATGACGTTTAGAGGAACGTAGTCTTGCAGTGACAGTGAATAGATTTTTAATAGCGCGATGCTCTGGCTCTAAAGACAATGAGCTATGATGAGATAATTTTAAAAGAAACTCCATGTGCATTAAAAATATCGTTGTATATTATACAAGCAAGTAATAAGAGTTGTGATTCAAAACAATCGGTGATCAATAATCATATTTATTATACTTCTTCTCTGGGTCAAGTCTGCCATGTGTCCGGTAGACTTAAGATATAGTTTTGTGCATAATAAAAAATTGTTCGCGATAACTTATACATGGTGAATACTTAAATCCATGATTCACCTTAAAGTTACGTCATCGTTTCTTCCGCGCAACGAGCAATGCGGTATGAAATAGCGTACGCGAAATATACGTCTCTGCCAAAGCGTATCTAATGTCTGTTCGTTATTATTAGTCGCGCGAGAGTAATTCATCTTGAAGCTTGAGACGCGAGACTTGAAAATGCAGAGTCGCCCCTTGGAAAAAAAAGCAGGCGGGATAAATAATCTCTTTCCGCGATTGCCGCGGCACCGATTTCCCGCCGCTCCTTCGTGATCCTCGCGTCCGCGATAACGCGAGACATGACGGCAAATGCCGTTTGATTACGCCGTTCGCTATCAGCCGCTATAAAGTCGATGGAAGGCGGGCGTTAAAGCCGCCTCTCAGGTACGCCTCTACCTCCCGTGCACGGGCTCCCCACCGTTTCGTTTCCGTCTCTCACCGGGAGACGCTACCAGACCCGCCGCGGGCGATGAGGACGGTGGCCGGAGCCACGATGCGTTTCGCTTCGGCGGCTCTCGGTGCTGGCGAACGCTCGCAAACCACGGACCGAAGCAGGCAGAACGGCCATACTACCACGGTGTAGTCGGCGATGTATCCCTCGCTCTTTTCCTCATTTCGCTTTCTCCTACGTCGCGCTTTCTCTCGCTACCCTCTCGCTTTCACATCAAGGTGCACCGTGTCAGTTCGTCTTCGTCCTCCCGCTAATACGAAGCCGCCTTGGAACGCGCGAGCGTGTCGCATGATCGTGATCGCATGCACGCACGCGTGTGTGCGTTCGGGGCTGCGCGGCTCCTCGAGTGCGTGCGTATGTACAACATGCGTGCGTGCACGTCCGGGGGTTTAATGGGCCCAGCTAATGACTATTGGCCAGCAGACCTGGGCGGGACCACGAGAACTCACCTGGTGCACACACTTATGCATTCGTGTGTACAATGTATACATATACGAGAGACAGTCCTCGTCTTGCGTTAGCTGTTTCTTCGCGTCGGCCACGAACCGCGGATTGTAACGCTTTGGGTTTATTTTCCCCGGTTTCGTTTGCTATTTTCGAGGCGCACGACTGTATTTAAGGGCGAAAATCAAAGATGAATTAGGGGACAAAGTGAGGCATCGCGCAGCGAGATTTAGTTGAGATTTTTTTCGGTGAGAATCGCGTAGTATCCGCTCGACGCGATCTAAAATCGGACCATCTAACGGAAATGCCGAAAATAAACTTCCTCCACAAGTATATATGAAACTTTCCAGTTTTAAATTAACGTAGCCATTTTTAATCGTTCCAAATGTAGACGCAGTATCATCCAAAGTTAGATACGTCTCGATTAAATTTTTGCAGGTATCGCTTTATACAGTAAGATGGTTAAATCTGTGCATACAATACTAACTATAACTTGATAATTACATTCAACGATTTAACGAATCAAACTTGGATTCGACAAGATGAGACACGTAAAATTTATAGTAGTTGCTTATATACCAGGCTGTGCGTTGAGCTCGCGATTTCGTACAAGTAGCCATTTTAACGTCATCGACGGACACGGTCCCGCTGGCGAAGGACCGAGCCGAAGGGCCGCCTTCCATGGGGTGTCGGGGTATTTTACGACGCGATTTACATAGAATGGTCGTCCCGTCGGCGCGTACACCGCCGCTCAAACCGGAGCAAGGCGGTCGGGAAAAGATATAGAGAGAGGGACGGACTCGTGTCTATAGACTCGCGAGCTCGTAAGTCAGTAATGCGGAGCAGACGCGGAGCAGACGCTGAAAACATCCATCACGCTCGCGGGACCCTATCTCGTCCCGTGGATCTCCGCTTCATAATTACATTCTCGCCAGCTCCGAGAAGACCGGTGGATACCGTCGCGTCTCGAGATGCGTACAGCCGCTCGTCTCGAGATCGCAGGGCGCGGTGCGTACAAATTAAACGGAAAAAGGCGGGGTGAAAAGTGGCCGATGCCACGTTTCTCCAGCAGACTACCGAATCCGGAACCAGGAAGCCCTACTGCACTTGAATACGCGAATAGTACGTTTAATCAATTGTTAATGACGACTGCGAGGTAGCGATCGTGTATCCGAGACTGTCCAACGTTGTATGGGAGTATGAAATATGTATTATATGGGAGAGCATGTTGCGCGAACATGGCGCGCAATTAAGTGAAAGAATGGGATAGACGTGCGGACGCGCTTACTTTCCTCGAGAACGATGCATCTACGGCGTAGACTAAAATTTCTGGGCAGAGAGAAAAGAGAGCTTGCATATACGCTCGACGCGAGATACGCGACTCGCCGTGTCTGTTAATTAAGTTATTTATATCGGGCTTTAATTAGTTCCTGCAGAGGATGAGACGCTTCGTACGCTGTATACGAGCTCTCGTTTAAAAAAAGAACTTCGCTACGAGGTGTAAAACGTTATCTACCAAGTTCTCTATTTGTATCGTCGCATTACATCGTCGTTGAAGCACATCTTGAACATAAAACGTAATAGATATAGTGAAAAAAATGCCGGCGATTTAAATATCTATCGTCGAAATTCCGATGTCGAAAATCGATGTCGCTTTTTAAGCAAAGATTGTTCGAATCGCAATCGAATAACAACTTGTTGTACGCCCATTATGTTGCGAAAATGCGTAGATGAGTGTCTAGATAATTGCAAATTACAGCATCTTCGCTATAGACATACACAGTCGGAATAAACTACCTCCCGGTATTATCTCATTATGCAAGAAACCGCTTTAAACGCGCGGCACCGCCGATAAATTAATGATACAGCGCCGATAATTACTCGGTAATACGCACGATTATGTTTAGTCGCGAGCACCGCGATTGTTAACTGTTGGGTAATTGGAATGGAACTTATCTTAACGATCGGTTATTATCTCCGGCATTCCTCTTGAATCTGTTACGTATTTCAAGGCAATTTCGATGTAACCGTATGAAAAAATGGAGAAATTTGCTTGAAATTACACGTACTTGTATCTTAGAGAAATGTAGCGAGATTTTTCAAACTTGATATTTGTCGCTACCGAAACTAATTTCATTCCATCATAAGTCTATTTCTACTATCTCTTTATGATTCTAGCAATAATTATCTTACAGATATGACAATGATAACTTAATTATCAATACACGATATATAAATAGCCATTTTTGCCAACGGTCATAAACTTAAACTGCAATTTAACCAACTTATACTTATTTTCTTTCAAGAGACTAGGACAAGAAAAAATATAGTGAAATTTTGGTAGAAATAACCGATATTATTACAATGTACGGCTGTAAACGCTGATATAAAGCTTGATCTAACAAGAAACATTTGGGCCACAGTGACAAGTTGTATCAAGCATCACGGCGCCTTCCTAATTTCTGCTCGCATAAAATAATCAGCGATGCTGTCGTACTTTTTTTCCACGGCATCTTCGGGAGGTAAAAGGAGATAGAGCGCGGCAGCAGCTGCTTCCAAGACAAAAAGGTCAGCGCGAGAGGTGGCCGGGCAAAGAAGCCGATTAAACTTTCAGGGGTATGTGACAATGGCTAGAGAACGAGGGCGGCAGGTGCCTCGCTCATCTAATATTAACATCGCCGATCGATAGCGCCCGGGAGAGAAGGAGAAAGGACAAGAGAATCGAGCCCCGAGGCCGCGTGGGTGGAGACAATAATCGGTCGGATAACTCGTTTGTCTTCTCGCGCTCGGTTGTTCGTTAGGGGCTGTCTATCGCAAATATCGTGCGAGCACGAACGTGTTTACCGACGTCTTGCAGAGCGAATTGGAATCGTGAGTTTGAATCCGTCGCAGCTAAATGGGAAAGCGGATGACGATGGCGCGGAGAAGGAATTCGTTATTTATCTTATGTTTCTGGGGGAGAGTGGTTTGCGATCCGTAAATCATGATTCGGTCTCTTTGATCAACCTTATGGGTTTGATGAAGGAAACTTCAATCGTTTCTTTCTGTAAAATATACAATAATTTCTATAAATTTTTTTATCGCGATATCATTCAAAGAAAACTCTCGATAACAGCTGGCTTTAATCGGCCGCATTATCACCTCGAGCATCGATGTCTCATTCACTTAATTCCGAAATGCATAACACACAAAATTTACTTAGCATAATTAGCGTTCTATGTCTGCAAAGTAATGCGGCATTAAATATGCAAAATTTCTTAGCCGCCATGTTGGATCTCTCTGACGGATTTTTGAATATTCCAACGGGTGTTTCCGTG
Organism: Camponotus vicinus; assembly: GCF_025532165.1. Lineage (NCBI taxonomy): Eukaryota > Metazoa > Arthropoda > Insecta > Hymenoptera > Formicidae > Camponotus > Camponotus vicinus. The sequence goes on from NW_028141981.1 coordinate 17,989,014, forward strand.
CGCGACGTGTATTTCGCACGGAATGTTGTAAGCACGTTTCTTCTCTAATATCGCTCTCTTTCAACGTCTACGGGTGATTGCCTCTAGCGTGAGCGGCAGCCATCGCCCGTGCCCGGGCGAGGCTTGCAATTTTTGTATTTGCCGGAATATTTATAGCGGCAACGAGGATTACCATAAACAACGCGGCGAAGAAACTCAGGAATTACTGTATTTAAAGTGCAAGGGGGAATAATTACCGCGCGACTACTAGCAGAGCTATCGAGGTCGACAGCAGAAAAGGGGCGTGCTGAACGTCATAGAACGATACCCGACAACTCGTTCACCTGAGAGAGAAAGAGAGAAGGAGAAAGCACGAGAAGAAAAGAAATAGAACGGAGAACAAAAAAATGTAAAACACCCTCACATCCTTTTCGTCGGACGCGCGCTGCAGTAGTTATGGAAGTTCGACGCAAGCGAGACATTTCAGTTGGACAGGTTACAATCATCTTTGCTTCCTCTTCGTAGATGGTAGAATAGCAAGTACTTGTAAAAAAATTGCGTTTGCACGTGAATTTACACTGGAAAATAATGTAACTATCGACTATTTATTCTAGTTTATTTTTAGCCTTGCTTTAAGTCGAAGATAAATTTTCCTCCCCCCGTCAGATATCAATAAAAAATCAAAGTAAAAATTAACAAATTTGAATCTCTTTTTATATTAAGGTTGAGTATATAATAAAGTGTCATTTCACGTGCTGCTTGTTGTTGGGAATCATAGACGATCGAGGTTTTTGCGGAATAAAGATCATCGAATCGCACGGCTAACGAGCGGTAGCCATAAAAAGATATAAATTCGCTTTACGTTCGGGCCTCGCCGAGTCACGTAGCGCTCTTTGCGACTTGATGATGATGATGAACTTCCTGGCCACCACTTTGCCTTGCAAGCTCGCTCGCTCGTAAAGTCGAATTTAATCTGAAAAGAGCAAAAACGGCTCGGCGGCGAGGGCAACGATGTGAAGTTATATCGCAAAAGTGTGTGCACCTTGTACACGTGAGTGGAACAATACGTGAAAAGATTTATTTTATTTATATTTGATATTTTATGTATAATGTTGGATAATAATTTCATGTCGGAATAAACACATTTCAGCTGATCAAGTCTCGATCCTCGCGTTCTTGTTACGCACGTAGAATACATGAGAGCGCTAATGCGAAGGATTTATCATCCTACACTCACCCGCAAAAAAAGCGGTACACCTAAAATTTGAGAAAATTTCATCAAATTTTAAATGATCATAACTTGGTAAATAATGATGATAAAAATATGTTTAAAAAAACAAAATGAAGGCTGTAATGTCCACTTTAAGAATATTTAAGTGGCAATTATGCTCAGCCATTGTTTTCAAAATGGCGGATAAGGAAGTGAAAGGATGTAAAATTGATTATTAAAGGATCGAGTTTGGGACGGTGCACGGCGTAAATCAGGTAACGCAGCCCAATGAGACCAAATGCTCGTGAAAGTGTGGAGTGTTATCTTTAAAATGTTTTTTTACCGAGCTCGATACGATGATTTTTCGCTGAGTTATTCCGAATTTAATTAAAAACGCTCTTTTTTCTTCTTCAATTTGCAGCTCAGCGAATAATTATCGTATCGAGCTTGGTAAAAAAGCATTGTAAAGGTGATACTCCACACTTTCACATGCATTTCGTCCCATTGGGCTGCGATACCTGATTCACGCCACGCACTGGAGCAAAGCGGGAACCTTTATTTATCGGTTTTGTATGCTTTCATTTATCCGCTATTTTGAAAAAAAATGGTTGCACATAATTTCAATTTAATTTAGGTGTGTGTGTGTGTGTGCTCGTTTGTATACCACAAGGATAAGGACCCCGTGGTTCGTCAGCTCCACAGTATTTAAAGACTCCAAACCCTCCTTGTGGCGTGTGTGTGTGTGTGTGTGTGTGTGTGTGTGTGTGTGTGTGTGTGTACGGGCGCACGCATGTGTGTATTAATAGTGGGTATGACCTCCTCGTGCGCGTATTACCTCATTCATACGATCAGGCATACTCTGTATTAGTCTTTTTATTTCATCCTGCGTAATTGCATCCCATGCATTTTGAAGAACTCTTTGAAGTTCTTGCAGTGACTGAGGTGCAGGTACGTGATTTCGTACTTTCTTGCCGAGATTGTCCCACAAATGCTCAATGGGATTTAAATCCGGACTACTTGCTGGCCAAACAAGTCGATTTATGCCAACTTCATCGAGGAAATCAAACACTCTTCTCGCAGTGTGTGGTCGAGCATTGTCTTGCATAAACAAGAAGTTCTCTCCGATAAAGGGTGCATACGGAACAACATACGGAAGGAGTATGTCTTCCACGTATACATCTGCGTTCATGTTCCTGTCAAAAAAGTGCAAATCTGTATGAGCGTCCCAGAACCAGGCCTCCTCTTGAAAGAATTGGTGTCTAAGTACCTGGCATAAGCACGTTGCACAGTTGACACTGACAGATCAAGTGCCTCAGCAACGTATCTTCGACTTCTGCCATCTTCAATTAAAGCAACAACTTGAGCAGCTTTTTCTGGAGTTATCGTTGCCATAATCGAGAAGTAATTTCGAGAAGAAGTAATTAATTATGGTTTCAATAGATGAAGTCGCAAGGAGCAACGCGTCTAGAGAGCTAGCAAATCAATCGCATAACTTGTACTATAGTCTTTCAATGTTTTTTCCGTTTGAGACGTGCTTATGCCAGGTACATTGAAAGACTAAAGTACAAGTTATGCGATTGATTTGCTAGCTCTCTAGACGCGTTGCTCCTTGCGACTTCATCTATTGAAACCATAATTAATTACTTCTTCTCGAAATTACTTCTCGATTATGGCAACGATAACTCCAGAAAAAGCTGCTCAAGTTGTTGCTTTAATTGAAGATGGCAGAAGTCGAAGATACGTTGCTGAGGCACTTGATCTGTCAGTGTCAACTGTGCAACGTGCTTATGCCAGGTACTTAGACACCAATTCTTTCAAGAGGAGGCCTGGTTCTGGGCGCCCTCGACGTACCAATGAAAACGATGACCGATTTATTGTTTTAAATTCATTAAGAGACAGACATCGAACAGCTGTTCAAATTCGAAACAATTTAAGGGATGTCCACAATTGCAATGTATCCGTTGACACCGTTCGGAGAAGATTAGCGGAACAAAATCTGTTTTCGCGCAGGCCAGCGGCTGTACCTTTTCTTACAGGTCGTCATCGCGTAGCTCGACTCAATTTTGCAGTTGCGCATAGAGACTGGAATTACGCAGACTGGGGCAAAGTACTCTTTAGCGATGAATCTCGTTTTTGTCTCTATTCTCCAGATGGACGAGAACGAGTTTATCGTCGTCGTGGAGAACGATTTGCAGATTGTACTGTAAGTGAAAGGTACAGCTACAATGGAGGCTCTGTGATGGTTTGGGCAGGTATTTCAGCGGACGCTCATACAGATTTGCACTTTTTTGACAGGAACATGAACGCAGATGTATACGTGGAAGACATACTCCTTCCGTATGTTGTTCCGTATGCACCCTTTATCGGAGAGAACTTCTTGTTTATGCAAGACAATGCTCGACCACACACTGCGAGAAGAGTGTTTGATTTCCTCGATGAAGTTGGCATAAATCGACTTGTTTGGCCAGCAAGTAGTCCGGATTTAAATCCCATTGAGCATTTGTGGGACAATCTCGGCAAGAAAGTACGAAATCACGTACCTGCACCTCAGTCACTGCAAGAATTTCAAAGAGTTCTTCAAAATGCATGGGATGCAATTACGCAGGATGAAATAAAAAGACTAATACAGAGTATGCCTGATCGTATGAATGAGGTAATACGCGCACGAGGAGGTCATACCCACTATTAATACACACATGCGTGCGCCCGTACACACACACACACACACACACACACACACACGCCACAAGGAGGGTTTGGAGTCTTTAAATACTGTGGAGCTGACGAACCACGGGGTCCTTATCCTTGTGGTATACAAACGAGCACACACACACACACACCTAAATTAAATTGAAATTATGTGCAACCATTTTTTTTCAAAATAGCGGATAAATGAAAGCATACAAAACCGATAAATAAAGGTTCCCGCTTTGCTCCAGTGCGTGGCGTGAATCAGGTATCGCAGCCCAATGGGACGAAATGCATGTGAAAGTGTGGAGTATCACCTTTACAATGCTTTTTTACCGAGCTCGATACGATAATTATTCGCTGAGCTGCAAATTGAAGAAGAAAAAAGAGCGTTTTTAATTAAATTCGGAATAACTCAGCGAAAAATCATCGTATCGAGCTCGGTAAAAAAACATTTTAAAGATAACACTCCACACTTTCACGAGCATTTGGTCTCATTGGGCTGCGTTACCTGATTTACGCCGTGCACCGTCCCAAACTCGATCCTTTAATAATCAATTTTACATCCTTTCACTTCCTTATCCGCCATTTTGAAAACAATGGCTGAGCATAATTGCCACTTAAATATTCTTAAAGTGGACATTACAGCCTTCATTTTGTTTTTTTAAACATATTTTTATCATCATTATTTACCAAGTTATGATCATTTAAAATTTGATGAAATTTTCTCAAATTTTAGGTGTACCGCTTTTTTTGCGGGTGAGTGTATTTGCGATACAATGTATAAATTATCGCGACCCAAATTTTGATGCTCTTAAGTCCCGGGAACTAATCCTGGGGACAATGGAATCATTCGCTACCTGAATAAGTAACGACACGTAAATGGTCAAGGGAATGGCATGAAATTTATCGATATTAATACGCTCTTGTATCCTCTATCACGTGTTATCTCTCGCTGTGTTGAATTCGCCTCGTAGTTTATTTCCGGCTCAAATCTCAGAATATTGCGACTTGTATCGATAAACCGTCGCGTGCACATGTTTACTGACAGCCGTTAATATTAATACGTTACAAAGGGAAACTGCCGCGTAGTTAACACGTTCCTTAGATTATTCTCGCCGTATCAAGAGAACGTATAGCGTCGAGAATTTTATAGCAACGTTATTTTCATCCCTGTAACTTAACGTCGCTCTTATCGCGTCGGCCGTTAAGCCGGCCGCTGGTATTCGCGCGTACCATTGTTATTGCCGTCCATCCACCACCTATCCTCGCCTTTGCTCCGGTCATTAGCGTGATCGACAGTGCCATTATTTCCCTTTGTACGTTCCCTTGCCGCGCGCGCATAATTAGTATTGCGTAAATCTTAGGACGCGCGAGCGTAAATTCTTTTTCTTCATATCCCATTTTGCGTCGTTGACGCACACATTCGTCATTCGGGCTTACGAAACGCAGATAGGAGGCTTACGTAATGAAAGCGCAAAAAAATTCTTTAGATCGCAGATCGATAAATAGATGGAAGAAATGTAAAAATATTTCGTGATATTTCGAAAAGAAACGCGTGTAAAACGTGCATTTTTTTTAGAAACAAACTAAAAAATTTTCAACATGTAAAATGTTCTTGTTGCAGGTCCAATACTTTCGATTAAAAATCACTGTACTGTCGACATGTCGACAATTCGCTATCTCGAGAATAGCTATTCGCACGTGGCTCTGTGTAGCAAATTGATCATAACGAGGTTTAATTAAAAAAGACAACGCTGGCTATTGAACGCGATTACTCACGAGCGTTTCATTTTTCTACACCATAAAAACGGCTGCTATGCCATCGGCGGTGACCCGAAATCAGTAATCGATTACATATATATGCATGAAGGTTTGAAAATCAAGTGCGCTGTTGGAATATTCGAGATATTTTTCAATTATATTGAATAAAACGCAATTTATATAGAAAACTATATGAGAGAGAAAGAGAAATAATAAAAATAAATAATAAATAATAACGAGCGAGATTGCTACGTCATAATACATTTTAAAAAAGATTATATGCAAGAAGAATTTTTTCCTTTTTTTAATAATAATGTTAAAGGATCAATATTAAAGTCTAAAATAATTGCAATAATTTTTTTTCTCATTTAAGATAATTTACATAAATATTATTACTCTTCCTCAGATAAAGAATATAATTTATGTAAAATTTTTGAAATATTAGGTACATATATATACAAGTCCAAAAGCATAGTAACTGTTTTAATATTAAATGTAATAACTAGAAAATATGTAATAGTTTAACATTAACAATGCAAAAAAAATCTAGGGAAAATTTCAATTATTCGACTGTATCTAAAGATATATAAAGAGAAATCATTTATAAGTACAGCATATTCTGATATTTATATGTAATGAGCATTATCTGTTTTCAACACTGAGCGGATATGAAACATCTGTTTTACATATATATACATATATTTCTTAGCTCTGACGTAAGTGCTCAGGGTCAAGTGATAGCGAGGAAGAAAGAAGAAATATATAAAATATACGTCTGCCGTACACGTATTTCGATATCGTCGTACAACCAACCGCGACGAATCGTTTCGAAATTAAGAGCGATTTGTGATCGTGAGTTGTGGGTGCGAGTAAGTGCAAGAAGATAAATTATCCTACACGCCGGCGAATATAACGCAGAAACAGCCAAATGATCGTAACGTCGCAAACAATCGATGAATCACCACGATCGTTTATCGTCGGGTTGATTATACCGCGATTTTTTATTGACGAACGTTTCGCGTTGTTGTAAAAATTCTTTAAAATTTGATGTCTGAAAATTCTGCCCGAGAAATGTCGGATGTTAATCTCGAAACATTCCTGTCCAATTACTCGTGTATTTTAATAGTAAAATTACCGTTGTACACTATAATATAGTAGCGTAAAATAATAATAATCATAATAGAGTCATGGTATCGATGATGGCGAATTAAAAAGAGCAGAACTGATGAGTTTTAGTCGCGCGATGTCAACAAAACGCGAGAATAATCGCAAGGATAATCGCGGGGCGCCGCGAGGACGGGGGCTTACAATTTCCGCTCGAATGACAGGACTTTCGTACGTCAGGAAGATATTCTAAAACTATCCAGGACACGCCGGAAGGCTCCTGAAATAAGGTACCGTCGGCGATGCGGCGGGGGCGGACGACGATAACGGGGAGAGAAAGAGCTCCCGAAGCGTGCCAGCGCGGGTGGCGGCGGCGAGAGCGGGGTGAGACAGGAATGTAATCACAGGATTCCCCCGCGATCCTTCGGGACGTCGGTAGCCATCTTGGATTCTTAGCAAGGTTTCCTCCCGGCTTATATATATCGTTCATTAGGCGTTGACAGTGACAGCAGCGGCTGCTTCTATTTCTGGTCTCGCTCGCCGGCTTCTCCTCACGATCCGCTTACGCTCTCGAAATCGCTTGCCGGACCGAGAGCGCGCCATGGAAATGGCCGCCGTCGGCTTGAAATAAGTGTGGCAAGGTGACGGGGTTAAGGTAAGTTTCCTGTTACACGCGGCCGGTATATGAGCCCGGCGTAAACTCGCGTCGTGTTCGCTGCAGCAGACGTGCACGACGTTTAAGTGCGGCTCTGCCGCTGCAAGCCGTCTGGAATCGAGCATTTATGCAACGAAATCAGCTCTTTCTCTCTTTCTCTCTCGTAACAGGTTCGACGCTGCGACATTTTATGTCTTTTCTGCTAAGCTTTCCATACACGACGTCACGATTCGAGTCGAATACTGTCGGTGATTAATTTCCTATGTTGAATGTAAGTACTCCAAAAAGATAGAAGATTCTCTATTTTTTAATTATTGTTTAATACGCATAATTTGCCACTTGTGTGCTTCATCCCACAAATACGAATTCAATAAATTTATTAAGAAAATACAAAGATCCTTTCGGTTAGTGAAATTCAAACAAGTTCTATTTTCGACAAACAAATTTTTGTCTTACGTTTATCTAATATAATCAGTGGTTCCGATGATTTATACAGTAGAGACGAAAAAAGAAATTTACGGAAAAATACACAGATAAGAGAATAAGCGTACAATTAGTACAATTAATCGTTATTCATTATCCACGGTTGATTACCATCCTAGGCAAGATGAATCGACTGGCATTAGCTCTCGGCGAAGACGCGTTTCCAGATATCTCTTAACGAACTACCAGATGGCAAGTATGCGGGGCATGGTCTCTCTCGTTTATATCGTTTTTAATCAATTCCCCGCAAGAATGCGGTGCGATGCGGATTAACGTTTTAATAAGCGACACCTTGATAAGATCGTTAATTTCAATAGAGTTCATTTAGAGATGGGAGTTTCGCATGCCCCGTAATATTTTCGTAGTGAGCAATTTTCAGCGAATCAACGTTTTTATTAATTAAAACGGCGCGCGACTCGCGACAAATTGTCTCGATTAAAAAGCCGTTCGCCGACGTAACGATCGTGGAAGCGCGCCGCACGAAGAATAATCGCCCGAGCGGTAGCGAGAGATTTGTTTATCAGCTTATCGGTCGTCCGTTTCTCCCGTCGTAACTTATATTGTAAACCAAAACCGGTTCGGAATGGCCGGTCCGGAATGCCCGGCCCGGAATGCCCGCCGGACAATCCGGATGAAGTTGCATTCTCGGGTGCATCGGTGCATAACACGCTGAGTGAGGCTCGATCATCGTTATGTCGGTGCGACGTTGCATAAATATCGAAAGCGCGCGATGGACTGTCCGTACCGGGAAAAGAAGGGTCCCTCCCTTCGTCGATGGACATACAGAAAATCGAGGCCTCGTATAATTCATGATCGGACGGCACCTGCAATTAAACGCGCCGTACACCGGCTGTCCACATCATCTTGTCCCGCCGGTGATATTATAATTGAAACGGAATAAATTTAATTACCGCCGACGCGATAGATTAATGTTCCTCCGGGCATCGGTGGCGGATAAATAATGTTAATTATGCGCATGACGTGACATATCGGAAGCCCAATGTCGAGAGCTTTTTTTCGAAATGAGATGTCCTATTCTTCGATGTAGTCTTAATAATCGATCAGGACGAGGGAGCTAGCGATTTCGCGATTATTTTATTCCACGGAAGACTAGCGCCTTCGATTAAGGGCGTAAGAGGTACCGAAAGTAAAGCGCGTCTCTCGCCGAATATTCCGAAAGACGGCGACGACGACGACAGGAGAAAAAAGATGTTCCTCGTAAAGAAGCGCGCAGATATGCATGGGAATTGCATGCAGGGAAGAAAGGTAAAAGTGCGAGGGAGAAGAAGGCGAGACGGAAAAGGGGAGCGAGGAGCGAGACGGAAAAGGAGCGAAGAAGGGAAAGAATAGCCCTCGCTCTTCTTCGCCACCCTTCCACGGGAACCGAAACGACCTGCATGCTCGCACGCTAAAACGGTGCGCCCGGTCCCATAACTCGAGGATTTTTGTCGCCGGCTTTAGTCGCAGCTTTACGTGGCAACCTTAAAATTTCCTCGCTTAACGAAGAACCCCGAGGGGATGATCTGTGGCGAGTGCCTGGCGCGGCAACACGGAGCAATTTTATTCCGGCCAGGTATTACGTAGCTATACCGGGGCGATCCCCGTGTTTGGGAGGTACGCAAAAATAGTGACGGCCTTTATATACACACGCATCGCATATTTCTCGTTTGTGCACAGACGCGGACGAACGTTGCGCCGCGTTTATATCAGCGTGGCATCGCCATGTGAATGCTTGAGCCGCGATAAATTATTAGCGCAATAATTGCGCGTCGTAAAGCGCACTTCTTTTCCGGCGTTAACGAAGCTACGCGGAGAGCACGGCTCACCGTGTCGTTCGTTATGTCTCCGTACAATTAGCGTACGAACGTGCGAACTCACCTTGCACCGAGGCAAGGATGATCGCGATACCGTCGACGGAATACACAGCCACGACTAATACCGGCAGCGGATGGCTTTTCCAATGCGTTCGCGATCGGTCGCGATGATTCACAGGGAAATTAATTTACACTTTGAATGACGGGAATGGATGGCATCCACCTGCTCATGCATCTCGAATGAGTAAATTATCAATTCCTATCGCGATCATAAACTGTCATAGCCACGGTTGCCTTCTCGCGGCCTAACGAAGCAACGAAAGATTCAACGCGCAGAAACGAGCGCGATATGTTTATGCAGATACGTCGCGTAAACTACGTATGTATTCACAGACACGACGTAAATCGCGATAAGGTATATACGGTAAAAACTCACGATGCTAATTTGACTAACATAGAGCGATGGTTTCGATCCGAAGGAGAAATACCGTCGTGCAAGGTTGAAAAATAGCATTCTACATTATTCTGCCTCCAAGTATTAAATGAATGAGATCATAATTAATTTTTATTTACATAATCTTGTAGAGGTTGCAATTACTCAATGGCAAAGTATATGTGTTTTTTTGTGCTCTTATTTCATATAAATTAAACATAATAAAAGTTTACTTTTTTATTTTCTGTAATTTTACCATTATATATTATATTATTTTATTATTATTATCATTCCTGGAAAAATGCAATTTTCAAGAAGAATTGTATTTTGCAAAATATCAATTATAGAGAAATGAAAATGTTCTTTCTTAAGTACTTGATTATACTTGATTTTATTACATATATAAAGAAAGCGGACGTTGTAAATCATAAAAATGAGAAATATTTACACACACACACATTATCTTCATAATTTATAAATTTGGTGAAACAAATTTATATAAAATTAAATGTATATCTCGATTCCATCCAACTTTGTTTCGACGATATGAAATAACGTGGGTAATCAGATGCTATTATACACTACATGTGCATCTACCTTATAATATAATCATATTACATATGCACACACGTTGAAGCTTATTACGATTATCATCATAAAGTGTGCGAGGAAGCGCAAAATGACAAGATTGCGTGGTTCTCATCTTTTTGCGATAATCTTAACACTATATATGAAAGTCATACGGATTATCAAATAATTGTTCTATACATATATTTCTTAGGTAAACATAAAGATTCTATGTTTCTTTTATCGAGCGTTCTCTTAACCGATAATTAGATTCTCGCACTTGTAGAATTTTTAATAATGTTGCAACTGTGTACCCATAATTAGATTACTTCAATATCAATATGCAACACACGATCGGGTATATTGATCAAACGTGAGTCACATCAAAGACATGTTTTTGGCGGACAGGTGGATGAATGTCTCGAAGCTTCACCGCGCGAATAAAATTAACCCGGATGGCGCGCCTAAGTAGACAGCATTATCCCGAGCGCGGCGATTCATAACCATAACGAGATTAGCCGGGCTCAACCCTTCGCCGCGAGACTTATTGTTTACACTTCCCTCCTTATTCTACGCCTGCAAGACTCCCCCAGCTACCATACTCCCGATAATCTTGCTCGCCACTTTCCCGTTTCCCCGCCGAGTGGAAAGTCCAATTATAATTCATTGAACACTCTTTCCCCCGTAGCGCCTTGTATATCGCGTTGAAAAATTAAATCTAAACTATTACATTACATGAACGTAACGATGAAAAATGGCCTTGCTTTTTTTCACGTTTCCTACGCATTTATTTTCGGTAGACGAAATTATAATCGAGCCTACAAACGCAATCGATGTATGCGCGTACGAGGTACATCGGTACGAGAAACAATCCTTGGTTGATTATATCACAAAGCGGCGAGAATCGATTTTCTTTCGATAATTACTGCATACTGTGCGAGCGTAAAAAGGGAGAGAATGAACGGAGAGAAATGGCAGATGCGAAAAAGACTTGCGGCCGCGGTGAGCTAAAGGCGAACCCACGAGGAGGAGAAGAGCCGTTCTCGAGCCTAGCGTTAATTAGTTTCGCCTGAGTTAATGACTTTTTCCCTCCTAATCAGGTAATTCCGTATCTCTTTAAAATAATCTCGCCGCCCGTCCGCTAATGAAATTCTGAACTCGTTACTTACACTCGCGGCACTCCACCCACCTTCCTTTTACCGACCCTTTCGTTCCTTCCTTTCCTTCCCTTCCTACGGGAACGAGGGGTACTCGAGACGAAAAAGATGCCTAGCATCTGCCCAAAGTTTATGTTTGCCTTCTTTCCTAAAAAATGTAATGAATTTTGAAATAAAATATTATTTGTATATATTAAAATTCAATCTATCCGGAAGCCACATAAAAGCTGTATGCTACATATATATAATAGAAGAAATAAAGATATGAAGATATTAGCAATATATTAAAACATATTTGTGAATAAATTGGATAAATGAAAGAAGGAAGATGTATGATCTGCCGAGTGTGACGTAACGACGATTATCTGAAATATATTTACAGATGCAAATCCGCAAGTCACACGAGAAAAGAAAGGTATCTACGTTTGGCGCAGGAACGACAATTTACAATACTAATAAAATAACGCATTGAATTTTAGGGACAGACCGTGCTAGACGCGAGGCTCAAGTTCTCCAACGATGAAGATTCATCGACGAAGACGAGGCCCGAGGAGGCTCGTCGAGACGTCAATGTGAAACATCACCGTGGCACCCCACAAATAGAACCGACGGGATTTCGTTGCCGCGTGCTCGAAATACGCGTGTCACTCGCGTCGACGTTTACAATCCTCCTCTTCCCGGCAGCGACGTCTTTAGTCGCTCTTTTCTCTTCCTAACAACGTTTTTGGCCACGCGCGCATAGAATCGTTGCGTTAAAATGATCCATGTCCCAAAAATCTAAGAAAAAATCAGCCTGTAAGAGGAACAGAACTGTTCGACTTAGGTTTGTCTGCATAAAAATCTGAGCCACGCACGATTTATATTTATATACATCTCATGAAAAATCAGTCCCAAAAATACCGAGGCACGTGCAATATTAATTTATCGATTACATGCCAGTTCCTAACGAGTGACATCAAAGTGCTGAACGTTATTAATTAATTTGTGAAAGAGAGAAGGCAAAATAGAAACTCGCGATCCTAAGAAACATCATCGGAACGCAGCATAATCTTGGAAAGCAAAACAGTTACAGGTATCTTTTATTTCCGAATTAATTATCCTTTCGCAATTAAAGTAGCTTGATTAGTTAGTAATGAGGTGTAAAAAGATACGAACCAGCGAAACTCTTAGTCCCCGCACAAGAAAGAAAACGAATGAGGTCGCGAAGGGAAGGGAAAGGAAGGACGACCGTCGAAGGAAGAGGAGCGGAATTCAACAACGAATTCCGGAATTCCATGCGGCGTCTTCGGCGGGATAGGAGCACGCCCGTGCATGCACGTACAAACGTACGAAGACGCGTCCCGAATAACCGTTTACCGTTGAGCTTAGGAATGTTACGAACCGCCACGAGCTTGCAAATTGTTCCCACGTTGCGCGTCCTCCTGCTCTTCCCTTCCTCCCCCTCCCAACCCTACTTTCCTGCACAGCCGTTGTCAAGAAATTTCCCAGGGGTTCTCCCCCGTCGCCCACCGGCATACTGAACGGGTACAGATCCGACATTCACGTATTCGCGACGAATTCAGCTTCCGTTCGCTCGCGCGAGCTACGACTCTCGCGAATCAGCGGCTCGCGAGAGATCCCAGGCTCTTGCCAATTACGTTTGAGAATATCGTTCCACAGTCAATCTCTCAGTCGTCTCGTTAATCATCGTCCGTCATTCGCAATCAACGCCGCAACTTATCCGTCTATTCTACTATATTTTACATCCTATCAACATCTCTCGTTTGCCAATTTTATTAAGATTCTTCTCTCTCGAGCTCCGAGCTTGTAAAGAAACGTCGATAATTTATACATATATGTAATATATTGTGAAATTCAAACTTTTTGTGTTGCGTAATAAATGCGAGACGACATAAATAACTATAAGCGATTAACGAGTAGTCGATATAATTAATACCGAGCGCGCATCTCGAATGCCAGATGTCTATCTCCGTCCAGCATGAGTGCGCGATATAACGGATTGTCTGGTCACCGAGAAGTTAGTGGTCGCTGTCTAAACGGTTGAAAAGCTTATACAGGCAGTCCGGATTGCCATTCGGCCGTCCATGGTCAGCTAATCGGGGGGAAGGGGTGAGGGGGTGAAGGAATTAGATGAATATCTTACCTGGAAATCGAGACCGGGAGCCCGATACTCTTGACCGCGAGTGGAGGAAGGTCCGCGGGCGAGAGGGAGACGGAAACGGCAAAAGAGAAATGGATGAAGGAGGAGAGGAGTCTTCGCCCCGTAATATAGTGGCCGGGCCGATCGCAATAACTTACTTTGAATAAATGAAACGCCGCCCCGGCGGTTCTGAACGCGAGTCAGGTTTCGCCGTGGAAGCGGCAGTCCTTCAACAGGACAATGCCTAAGCGTTTGCCAAAGTAAACGACGACGACGACGACGACAACGATGTCGCGAACGACGACGTCGGATTCTGGCGGTTTTACCTGTCAACCTCGCTCTAGTCTAATCTTCGGCCCGACATTCTTTTAATCTATAGAATGCGATATGTTTCGATACATCTAATGTTTCTCGCGGTAAGATTTTATGATGCTTCGAGGACAAAATTCGCGTATTATGTAAGTATTTTTGGCTTCGCTGAAAATTCGAAGAATAACTAATAATTGTCCCGAGAATCACGCTACCTGTCCAGGTAACATTGTTGCTACGTAACGCGCGCTAAATAAAGTCGAGAACGGAAGCACGGGCTTCGCGTAATCGATTACCGTCTTGCACCGAGCCCTCTGTCGAAACGTAGCGTAATAGCGTAGGGGGTTTTGTGCGAACGTGTAGAGGCTGTACCTGCCTGCCAAAGTAGTAACAGACTGCGCGGGTCCTCGCGTTGCCGGAATTTACGAGACAGCCGGGCCATCTTTTACGGGAAGCAACGCGCGCGCGGAGGATTTTCAGCCATTGTATCGGCCGTGAGGCTGCTCTTTGATAAGTCAGTGGCTGACTAACGAAGCCTAAAGGGAGTTCGGCCTTCTATTCAGCCTTTCCACTTGCACTGTCTTTGAAATACGTCCCACGACCTGTCCGCCGTTTCAGCAACTACGTGCTTTCAAATTGAGCCGATCCAGGGATCATCGACCTTTGCTCTTTGATCCTTTAGTAACTACCGGTTTCGCGATATTAAACATCGCTAATTTCTTCTGTTCTTAGTATCGCTTCATATATATACATGGTTGTTTTTAAATAACTCATTAGACGCATGGATTTGCGAAAATCCGAGAGGTGAAAATAATGGAAACAAACATTCTTCTCGTTTATGTCGGATTTAATTCCGATGTCTTCGTGCCGGAAAAGTTGAATCGGGAAATTAGACGATGTCGCTATTGTGTATATTGTATTGTGCATGATTTTTTCGCCAGGAATTTTCGTCGGATGACGGTTCTCTTCATTTTCTGTTGGCCGCGAGCAACGCGTGAGGAACGTTGCTCGTATCGTTATTAAATCAATCTCGTCGTAAATAATCGTTTCGCTACAAAAGATTAAAGTTCGGATAAAGCGCAAAAAGTAATTGAAGTAGACGCCCCACTAGACGCGCCGCTACATTGAATTTAATCGGTATGCCATTATCTGAATTGCGATTCCGCGGTCCGCATCCGTTTTAATACAGAAATTAAACGAATTCTGCTACACGTTGCAAAAACACATCGTTCGCTAGCGTCTCTCTTTTTTTTTCGCCGGTCGCATGCGAGAGAGAAGTCTCTTTAGCGTTATTAAATTCGCCGTAAATAATGTTTTTTCCTCCTTCCCTCCCCGTAAAAAGGATAAAAGCTCGACAAAGCGGCATAAAGTGATTCGGAGCGGCCGCCTTTCCTGTGTCGCGATACTGATCGCGGGGCGCTCGCGAAAATTGAAACGTCTAATCGAAATTTCAAACGCTCGATCGGGGACGCGACCGCGCGGCTTGCGAGTCCCGCGTTATATAAAGGATCGCCAACGTTTTAATAACACTCGAATATCGCTTTAAATCCTCATCGACCCTCCGGATCGTCTCGGATTTTTGCGCCGACAGGCTCCGCGTAGCCACGAGCAATGCGCGCGCGAGAGACGTTATTCCGATGGTTATTAAATCAGGTCCGCCGTAAATAACGCGTCCCCGTACCCCGCGTCGTTCTCTGTCGCCCATCGCATCGCTTCGTCGTCGTTTCGCGTCCGTCTATCTATCTGCCTCGCTCTTTATCTGTATCAATAATCGTGCAGTAAACCCGCTCTCGTTCGTTTCGTCGCTAATTATTTTAATTGGCCGGCGCACATTCAAAAGAGATACCCAGAAGAAAGGGGTACCCAGAGGCGACTTCGCCGACTATACGACTGCTTCGATTACCGATCGTGTCTATACCGTCCTCTCTTTGTCCCTCTCTTCCTCGCTGCCTCCGAGCGTCCATCTCGCTCGTTTTCGCTGCCTTTTGTTAAGTTTTTATTTTTGTCCCCCCGCTCTCGTTAGCATATTGATTGGCGATGACGGGACGCGCGGTGGTGGGCCTCGCTTGAGAAAATTAAAAGGAATCGCGAATTAATATTGCCGATACGTCGCGGACGCACCTCTCATTTAACGTAATCAACGACGATGGAATCGTCGACTTTGTTGTTGCTTTACAAACTGCATGACGTAGGTAGATAGAAATTACGTAGCGATTCGAAGCGCGCATTAAAACCGCTCATATGCATCGAGACAATTTATCTTTCAGAGACGCAGCCGTAGGAAAATATTTAGATGACGGTGACGGTGTCGAGAGTTTGCGTTGAAAGTTTGCAAAATGCAATCAGTGAGCATCATAATTACGAACCGACGAGACGGATCATTGTTATTAACAGGTTCAAATAAATAGTTTCGTTGGTAATTTTACAGTAGTAAATTCACAGATCAAAAGACAACGTGTTATTTCGCCGAATCTGACCGAGCTGGAATTGTACTCGCTGAAGGCAATCTAGGAACAACCGTATTTTAGTGCATTATCTTTCTGTATCTCTGCTAGCCTCGAAATATGGGAGAGAGGAGAGAAAACGAATTATATCGCACATAAAAGTCTTCACAATTATCTGTGTTTTAAAATAAAGAGAAAATGCAACGATTTTTCGAAAAAACCAAGCTAATAATTTATGCAATATGTGCGAATTTTATGCAAAAATTTTACAAGATATTTCTATTTTAATTTAGTTCATAGATATTATAATTCTCTTTGAAAAAAGAAGATTAGCAAGACTGTGCGAGGATAGTTAAGATTCTCGTTCCTCGATTAGATGACATTGTGGTCTTAGCGAAACGGAGCGCGCATGATTGATCGACACGAGTGTGTCAGTGCATGGTGTCGGCTCATTACGAACGCGCGTGTCTCTAAACCTCTGACGGCAAGAGGCTCAAATATTTTAGAATGATCTGCGAGCCGACCGCCTCCTGCCTATGCTGGCACGGTAACCCTGCCCGGTATCGCATTCAATCTCTTGGCGCAAACGTCTCAACTGGCGGCGCGCATAAATCTTGGTTCACCACCGATGTGAAGAGACCTGGACGAGGAGAGCAAGAAAAAAAACGACTCACAGTGGACAGAGAAAAGAGCGAAGAGAAACGAAGGGAGCGCCGGGGACAAAGGGGGAAACAATCGGCCGATCACGTGGGTGACGGAAGACGATCGGTCGCGCGAGAGCCGGAGACAGAAGTCTTATCTTATGGGGATAGCCAATACCATGGGAGCGGCGAAACCGATTCGCAAAGCCAGAAACTCCGCCTACGATGGACGTCGAGCTCATTCTTCGTCCTCTTCGTCCTTCTCCTCGTCGTTGTCGTTTCTGTTGCTACCTCGACGGCGGCACGATCGGACAGACCGGATGCCACAACCCGTTGTTGTTCCCGTATCCCTTCATCCTCACCGTTTTGCATCTACGCGTCCCCTTGTGCATCTTCCTTGTTCCGGTGGATGAGAGATCATTCGCTCTTTTCCTCTTCCATTCGTGTCAATTAATGTCCTATCGGATACAACGTTTGCGCTGGCTACCTTCTCCATAACGTTTCTCTCTTCTGCTTGTCTTGCTCTTCCCCTCTTTATCCTCATCTTTCCGTTCCCCGTCTGCCGGGGTGGATTGATCGATGGCTCGAGCTGTCGCGATGAATTGGGCCCCGTTGCCGCCGTATTTTTTGGTAGACTCTGCCCTTCTCCAGCCTCCTCAACAGCTCACGCTCAACTCACAGGTTGCCACAGTCGCTACCGACAGCGACCGCACCATTTCTGATGAGACAGCCTGATGCGTCGTGTAAATAGTCTGAAGATATAAAGAACAAAGTCTTTTCACGATAACGCATGTCTCAGTCCAATTAGCGGCGTTCTTGACATCCCGTCGCTGGCAATTCGTGTGATTAATCGGTCACGCTAAGGTTATTTAATAAGATTATTTAATCTTTTTATAGGTTTTTCTCGATACAAGATGTTAAAATACATATTTTTATGCTGCTTGTGAACTCTTTCGTAGTAGTCTCAATTAAAAAATTTGTATTTCAAGGTATCATAAACGGATTCTCTACGAATGGAGTCGCGTCAGACATGCGAACGTTACGCCGTCGGTGTGAAAAAAGTTGTCCAAGCTCTTCGAAAGACTAAGAGGCAGCTATCAGGTAGTCACCGCCCGCGGCATGGATTCCAGAATGGTACACTTTTGCGGGTAAACCGGGCTAATGAGGCAGTTCGGCTGCGTCAGGGAGCGCCGGTTATATTTTTCTCTGACGCATCGAGCGCTTGTCCACCTGTCCGTCCATCCATCCATTCCGACTCTTCATGGTCGATCGGACGCAAGCATCCAGTAACTGAGCACTGAAGGAGAAAGAGAGAAGGACTTCGTGGCGGAACGTAGCGAGGAGGAGATTGACGTGGCACGGTGTCCCGCTTGACAAGAATGTGACAAGAACCAAACTGACTTCGCTCTCTCCTTCTCTTGTCGGTTCCGCTTTGCTCTCATCGACGTAGGCGAAACCACGCTTTGACGCCGAAACCCCGCTCGTTCTTCTTATTATCTTAGCTCCCTCCGCGCGGAAAAAGAAGATCGACGAGCCCCTCGTAGATCGACGAGCACAACACACTATACGCTAGATCATTTATTAGTTTACCCACGGGAGTCGTGATCTCACCCCTTGTGAGTGATTCATGATCATCGAATGAACTCAAATAAAACGAGATTAATATCCTTACTTAGTGCAATCTGCTAATTAATAACGATATCGAGTTGTCGTTTGGAAATCGATCGCAATTCGCGGTGACGTTTATGATTCAGATATTAGGCGCGAGAAAAAGGCTCGGTAGACTTCGAGATGGAGAGGCGGCGAGTGTCGGCGAAGAAAAACCGTTGTCCAGGTGTAATGCGCACTGACCACCCGCGGAGTCGCGGCAAGCGGATCGTTTTGCCGGTTTTTCTCGGTTATTAAGAAACCATCAATCTTACTCGGCGATCCGATCGGACAATGTCGCGCCACGGGATACTGCTCGTGATCGGCGCGATCGTTCGTTGCCCTTCCTTTCGTTACGATCATCCTCAGCTTTTCCACTTATCGACATCTCCGACCAATTACATACTCGTTCCCGCGAGTGTAATTTATTAGAATGATATCGTGTAATCGCGCTACCTTATTTGCTTTCTCGTCGCATTTATACGCTCTATTTCTAACGTTATGCTCGTTCTGTTTTTCTTCTCGATCATTTTTACGATGAGCGAGGAAGTCGGAAAAGAAGATAAGATGCTGATGTAGCATTTATTTTTAATTTAAATTTTATATATGAATATGTAACGAGTAAGTCAATTATTCTCCCCTAA
Source organism: Camponotus vicinus (assembly GCF_025532165.1). NCBI lineage: Eukaryota > Metazoa > Arthropoda > Insecta > Hymenoptera > Formicidae > Camponotus > Camponotus vicinus. Next base: position 18,008,693 of record NW_028141981.1, read on the forward strand.
AAGAATTTAGTTACTAAAATATGTGATGGGGATCTATCATTCTTAAGACGGAGATGTTTAAAACCTATCTAAAGTCCTCGTCATGAAATAATCTCTGAAGCATCCATTGATGGACGTGCAATCTTTATCGAGCACAAGGCTGTCGATTCAAATGCTTTATCTTATTGAATAAGAACGCGAAATCCGGACACATTTAAATGTTTTTTAAATATTTCATAAATGAACACCTTACAACACATTTATTAAAAAATCGAGACTGGTAACAGCCGCTGTTAACAGGCTAATTTAAATATATTGCACGACGAGAAAATCTCTTATTATCTCTTTAATCATTTCGTGGCAATAATAATTCGTTAGTAAAAGTATGTTTGTACTACATATCCAAAAAAGCGCGTCGATATGTTAGCATGGAGTACGTTGATAAATTCAGCGAACGAGACGAGTGATGAGAATTCGTCATTCTCGACGAGGAGCCTGCACCTGGGCCCCTGACCGGCAGAGAGATGAGGTCCCCGATCCCTCCGGTGTCAGTTCCTCGACGTACAAATCCTGTCCTACACACAGCGGCTGTCACTTTCAGTCATGTCACGCGTCAAGCGACTTTCGCCTTCGACTTGGCGCCGCGCTCCTCTGCTTTCTCATTGCTTTTTAGCATTGCCGACCATACCTATATAGTATTTTAGCTTTGACACTACGCGGATCCTTTGGTGTCTTTATTAAATCTCGTACATTCATGAATAAATTCCCGGTTTTTATATGACTTTTATATGAAATTATCATATTAAACTGATAAAAATATTTAAAATAAAATTATTCCCTTCTTTACAATAAATTATCCGAAAGTAGAAAAATATAAGAAATAATTACACGTTGCTTTGGATTAATTAATTCATTAAAAATTCGACACGGTATTTTTCTTTAGTTTTATTATGAATATTTCACGGTCGCGACTGAAAATTAAGAAGAGACAGGAATCAGAATCAAGGTATTGACACGAGCTGACCAGCACTTCGGCATCCATTGAGACATCGCTGTTCTTAATTGCGAGCCATGAACCGCGATCTCCTTCATCGCGCGCGGACGACCGAAGACGTTCGGGGCAAGACGATCGTAAATCGTCCCGGGCCAATGGGATGTGGTGAAGGTAGCATCCGGGGCCTTACGATCGGCGGCATTGGGCAAAGCGTCCGGTCTGCGCCGGCACATCCAATCCCTCGCGTTATACCCTCGAAGCGATTATCTTCGCGGCCTTAACTCGATCGCTCATGCTAATTTCATAACAACTACCCTCGCGCCAATGGGCGAGCATCGGCTCAAGAGACGAGTCAAGGCGATGAGCGGACCCGTAGATGGAAAGAGAGAGACCAAAAGGGCCCGGACAGGTCCACCTCTCCGAGCGAAAGGCAGCGAAAGGCGCCTGTTTCGCTCCGAAACGCGTATTCGAGTCTTATAGGTTCGAATTGTAAAATGGAGAGCTTTATCCGAAGGTTCTTAACTCAGGAATATGAGAGTTAAGCGCGGGGAGGATTGTCGCGAAAATCTTTTATATAAAGGAAGAGCGGGAGCCGCCAGATCGTCGCCATGTCATCGCGGCTGGAAGTCGTGATCGCTTAAAATTAATTCGCGTACCGGGGATTTATCGCCAGCGTATGGCGTCACGCGAGCTTAAATCAGGCGAAATGCAACATGTAAAGAGAAGATACTGATATTGAAAATAAAAATAAATGTCGACAGCAAATTTATTTCGAAAAGTTGATAATGTGTCAGATAAAAAAAAATTCTTCCGTAAATTCAATTCGAACGATTCTATATATAAGAATATCTGCTCTTCATTAAAATCTGCTTATCTAACAAAGAAAAATATTAAAATCAATATAATAATTAAATCAATATAAAAAAATTAAAATCAATATAATATTGATCATTTTGCTTTTTCCCGTGACTAGAAAATCTTTTACGAATTTAATGAAAATAGTGTAAGGCAATATATTGCTAGATTTAGAGATAGATAAAATATAGAGTATTAATAAATAGTTGGTATAATGATAAATAATTTTCATTAAGATATTCATCGTATTTGCTCATAGTATTTGTATCGTATAATAAATTTTAAATTCTCACTATTGTATTATTTTTTTTATTTGCAATCCCTAGTCGTGATTAGATAGATTTTTATTATTTATTATGCAACTTTATCTTTCATGTTTTATTTACTGGAAAATCTGCAACGATCGGTAGATCTATTGAAATCTATGAAATTTCTTGTTTAATTTTGTAACAAATTGTATAAGTATGTACAACTATTAATAAGTGACATCGCGTTTTGTCATTTTCACTCGATGAACTAATCTATTGACAAGTAGCTTCAGGACGACATCATGTAATGTATAATTAGTACAACGTGCACATAAATACAGCCAGCTTCCGCATATATATATATATATATATATATATATATATATGTCGAGCCCGGTGAGCGCGGGTCAAAATTATTACCGATGTAAGGTCCCGTGAGAGGACAGGAGGAGGCGATGAGGCACAATAATATTTCGCGTTCCGCAATTTTTTGCCCGTCCGAGGAGGTACCCTTTCTCCGAGTTCATCGCCGAGTCGCCGCGGTTCGCCGGTGGCTCTCCTGGCTCAGCCGTGGGTATTAATTTCACGAGGGAAAGAGAGAAACGAAGGGAGAGATATGGGGTGGAGGAGGATGAAGCTGCTGGACGCGAGGGATGAGGGGGGTGGAAGGGAAAGGGGGCAGGCGCGGCAGAACAAAACGACGTGGAAGACCATCTATGAGATGAGAAAATAATAATAAAGTGGAAATGAGCGAGCCGGTCCATAAATTGCTCCGCTCCTTGTTAATGGTCTGGAGGCCCGGGGCGACCTCAGCTAAACGTGGCCCGGTCTGACCCGGCTTGGACTCTCTCTTTCTCTTTTGCTCTCTTTCTCTCTCAACGCGGCCTTTCTTAGTCTCTTCGTCTCTCTTTTAGTTCTTGGGCCCGGCCAGAGAGAGGATCTGGTCCGACCCGTTCGAGGTGCTCTTGGAAGGCTCATTTCTGTATTTAATGGACGTCCCGAGATGCTCCCTACCCCCTTCCCCCATCCCACTAAATCTCTGAGCTCCCGAGAGCCAGAAAGAAGGTACTAAAAGGATCCAGAGGACACAAAGGATACACGTCGATGGTAGGTACTACCTGTGATTGGCGACCGGGCGTGGCTCTACCGACAGATATCCGCTCCTTTTTAAATGCGCCAAAGCCGAATGCATTTGAATGCAAGTTGCATTTTCAATACATTCACTTTCGAGATTGTTAGCGTTTTAATAGTAAAGTACAAATAATAAGCGGGCAAAATGGAATGTCGGAACATAAGACCATTTGCATAAATGAATATTTTTCAGATTATATTACGCAAAACGAAAAAGATTTTTTTGACTATTTTTATAAATCACCCTATATATATAGTAACTATATCAAATTCATTGCTTCTTTGTTTTTTTTTGTAGTTAAATATTATATTAATGATCTATCTATATATATATATATATATATGAATATAAGAAAAAGGCTGTTGAAAAAAGATTGTTGAAATATAATGATATAATGATATGATTTCTCTTGAAGAAACAAAAATAATTAATTTACTACAGCCTATTAATCAAATTTGAAATCTATATCAATTAAATACTTACTTTTAATTAACTACTTACTTTTACTTTGTGTATATATAGATATATAATGTCTCTTGTGTATATACATATATATATATATATATATATATATATATATATATATATATATATATATATTTAATGTCTTTTATCTTACTTAAATTTTTATCTGATGTTAGTATAATTCAACAATAGTTTATATGGTAAATTTAATTATGTTATAGTTAATATTGTATTAATATATACATGATAAGAAAATATATTTTATTCCAAAATATTTCTTATTTAAAATGTTTGTTTTATATACATATATATGCTGTGTGTAACTCTCTCTCTAACACAATTAATTATATAAATTTATTTCAAAAACTACGGTTTTGCTGAATATTAACTTTAATACAAAAATCTATTTTATAAACATATTATTAATCCAAAAAATTTATTTAATGAATATATTTTTTAATAAAATGTCGGAGCATCTAAAATGCTTTGCATAAATTACTCATTATCTTGATGAAACATATTTATTAATTTTTGGGATTTTAATTTAAAAGATATTATAAAGAAAAACTGCTGAGAGGGCAGCAGAAATCAAGAGATGTGCTGCATCCTCTGTTGGCAACAAGCAGAGACTAAAGTGCAAATGTGTATTCTTCTCTAATAATAAATAGTAATATAAGTATGATAAAAAACATTAAACTTTATAATTAAATATAACATAAAAAAATATATCAGGAGAAAGAAAATTTAAATAAAACGATGTATAATATCATCTTATTTATAGTTGGTAAAAAAATACATTTCTTCATCTTCCCAATCATATGTTGATCGTGCAGATGCCATTCTGCAATTGATACTCTATCGCAATATTAACTGAATAATACTGAGTAGAAAATAATTATTTCCATATTAACATTATCTCCTTTTTTAAATATAAAAGGTAAAAGTAAAGAAAAGGAAAAAGTAAAAAAAAAGGATGTTTATATGATGGGAATAAGATGGTATTATACTGTATTTGCATATTTTTTTGTAATTTCCCTATAAAAATCGAATATAAATTGACTAACTTGTTTACATTTATCCACAGAAGCTAAGAACTCGCTTTGAGAGAATCGACCGACACTATGGCAGCATACGATGTCTTTGTTGATACTGTCAAATGCATATGTAAATTCTGCCTTTGCATTCTGTAAACAAATAACTCTTATGAAAAATGATTATTATTGAAAAGATAGCTCATTACTCTAATTATCATTATTATAGATACCTTTAATTGTGTGCTATCAGGATCCATAATTATTTTTCCTGTTTCTTTCTCTATCATGCAACTTACAGCTGCAATGGTGAATTTCATAGATAGTCCCGAATTAATTAATGCCAGACATGATGCATTAATAGCACAAGCCAATAACTAAAATTAAATTTTTCTTTTTATTTACACATTACTTTGACTAGAAAGATTTGTCATTAATATAATGACATAAAACAAGATCTTACCCCGCCAGAATCTTGCACCTCTTGCAAATTAATGCATATCATGGTATTAGGATGCAACGAAACCAGTATTGCAGATTCACAAGTCTCTCTTATATATGTTTCAATTAATCTGTCGTCTACCTCTGAAATAATTGATAAACAATACTGAAACAGTAATTCATAAAGTGTTTAATTTCCGTATCAACTTACTAGCTGGTCCTGTAAGAGGTGTATACGTAACTTCTATGGAAAGTTTATCATATGCCATTTTTTGGCTCTTTGCTTCCATGGGGCCATTTACACCCGCGACAATAGTGGTATCGCCTATGTGCATGGGAGAATAATAATTAGAATATTTTACCAACAAGATTGTTGCCATAACAATGGTTGTGATGTTTATTACATACCTTGCATAAACATTGTCGAACCATCAGATCTCGATAGCAAATTAATCTCACAATTCATCGGCCTCAATACACAATCAATTTCAGTATCTTCTTCAACCATTTTATTCAAATTATACAGATTTTCTGCTAGTAAAAAAATTGGCGGGACAACAACACGCACGAGGTTAGAGACACAAACCGGACATAATCACGTGATCAATTGCGAACTATCGATAAAGAAAATAGCTCACTTGGTAATAGCACGACACTAGGTAATTTCGTAAAATAAACTGATATTCTATAAAGAAATAACTTGTCAAATATACCATAGAATAAACGACTGTATTTCTCTTTTCAAACAACTTTACTGTGTAATAATATTATACGTTTTTCATGATTCTTTTAATATTATTTACAGTGCTTTGGACTGAAACCTACATTGCCGATATGCCAAGTTTCAACTTGTAGTGCCCTCTATAGGAGGACTATTTGATTTAACGTTTGAAAGCGGGAAAGTGTTTCGTACAGTGGAAGTTACACATCGTCTCCCTCGGCTTCTTCTTCCTCGTCCTCTTCTTCGTCGTCGTCCTCTTCCTCTTCATCTAATACCTCTTCCTCTGGTTCTGGAGTAGAGAATTATTTCAGGTAATGTGAAAAACAAACATATATTCTCTCAGACAACACGCATATTCAAAAGATCTCCAGCAAATATTTCGAAGACATCTTTGGAACGATAGGATTCGGGATGTACTTTAAACGTTTTTTGGACATACGTGTTATAGAACTATATTATTTTTTCACAGCAATCACCTGTTGGTGATAAACGCGCTACTTGATATAGCCCTTCTTCGTCGACGGTAGGATCACGAATTTCCATGATTTCCGGTCCGATTTTGTACTGATCTTGGACAGGCGGCATATCGGGAGGACTATAATTATACGCGTTGTATTTGTGGCCCCAGCCGATGTACACGTTCGCGAAGCGTCTGCGAAATGACATCATTAAAATTACATTAACGCAATCCCGCGTGCATCAATTCCCTTGTAGCCTGACTACGGATCAACATAATTTTCTCCTCCGCGTTAGCGGTGGTGGACCACAAATGTTCGCAGCAGGATGAGGTTATTGAACGCGCGGTGAATTAAGCATGGAATAGATATATTTTAAATTGCTCAATTTGGCGCGTTATCTACGTTATCGCAATAAATTGTCACTTTTTTTGCCGCAGTAACTTTCTTGTTAAACAGAAAAAGAGTTATTAATAATAATAATAATATTAATTATATGTATATTTATAATTTAATATTAATATTTTGTTAATAATAGAACATTCTCTTTCTCTCTCCCTTTTTAATGATATAAATTAATTATATAAATTAAAATTTTATTATAAATTTATTTTATATATATGTATATATGTATATATATGTATATATTTTATTTTATATATATATATATATATATATATATATATATATATAATAAATTTATAATAAAATTTTAAGATATTTTAGATTATTAAAAACCAAAGAGAGAGAGAGAGAGAGAGAATGTTCTATCGTTAACAAAAATATTAATATTAAATTATATTTTGTTGTACAATATTAAATATATTAATATATTTAATAATAAAGCTCTCTCTTTCTCTCCTGGTTTTTAATTATCTAAATTAAAATTTTGTTTAAAATTAAATATATAACATACTTTCCGACAGCGAATGCAAAAGCTCCGGGCCATACATTCGATCTGACTAAAGCTACTGCAATATCTGGTTGTAGATATGACGACTGTCTAGCAGTCCATGGTATCACGGAATCAACAGTGGCATCTTCGGACAAAGGAGTTAAGAGAGGTGGCCCGATTTCTTTCTCGATCGTCTTGACTTCGTCTCTCTCCGCTTCGTCTTCCTCCACGAGTTCTTCCTACGAATAATTAAAACTTCCTGTCAGGTAAGTTGAAGACATATTTTCATGAGTAATTTTAAATTGTGATTAGAAAATAATTAATTAGCTAACGTCCACAATATCCTCCTCTTTCTCGGGATTCCACCAGATAGTTCGTCCTTGTTTGAGAATATACGGGCTATGATGGCACCAATTTGACATAGTGGGATCTACGAGATCTTTGATCGGCAGCGGTTCATAATGCATGTTTTCTGATAATTCCCCTTCTGCATAGACTGCTACATAAAATGATGAAATTTGTATAAATGTACAGGATTAATGCAACGAAGAATAATTCGAAGATTTTCGTATCTCTCCATCATTCTTTCTGTTAGAAAAAGATAATCCATCAAATTTATTATATATTACTTTCGTCTCTTTCTTCCTCGATCTCTTCATCCTCGTCTTCTTCGCCGAATGTGAAAAAGCCGATCGGCGAAACATGAGTGGTCGCGCTGATCCTTGCAATTTGTGCGCGAAGATAATTTTTCTCGACACCGGGAAACGGCGGGAAGCTGTGGATCTGTTTCGTAAAAAGAAAAACAACATTAAAAAGAAAAACAACCAAGATAATGGAGACTGATTAAGTTGACTTGAAGTGTATGAAATCTAAAATTAATTTCATCAATTTGTATTCGCGCCTTGCTCGACTTCCACTAACTTTGATTTATTTTGTTAATTGCACCCGATGTCCGAGGAGCAATTTTATTTTTATGGGTTTTACTAATTGCTATGTATTTACTGAAAACTCTTAACTTTACAGCGATTCATCATTCTCTTCTCCCCGTCCTATTCATCTATCATTACCGTAGATTGTCTCGTGTAATTCTAACATCGTAACGCATGCCACAGATATCGCGGATAACAAGACAGTATGTGGGTTAACGTTATAGATGCGTTACAGACGTGTTCGCAAATAACATCGCTCTAACCTAGGGCTCCTTCATTAAAAGGCATCACGTACCGGTGTCTCCAAGTTTCCCGTACAGTATCGGACAATCTGTCGTGCAATTACTATCTGCTGCGGCGTAACCGTCGGAAGTTCGATCCACTCGTCCAACCCAGGCGCGTTGCATACAAAATACACCTAAATACCATCAGAGCGTGAGAGGTGGAGATTATTAAAAAAAAATAGAAAAAAATAGGTGACATGATGCGGATCGAATATTAATTCCTTATGATTATTGGGACGCATTCCTTTGATAATTCAATAAACGCGCGTACTTTTTTATTCAGACCGCTCCCGATTTTTTCAGCCGGTACTTCCGGCAGCGGTCTCCACAGATTAACAGGTAGAGGAGGAAAGACAAGCTCCAAGGGTTTTCTTACTCCCGTACCCTCGTGTGGGATTTCCGTTGCTCCGACGATTTCATCCATGGCTTCCGTCTCGGTTTTTACCGCGGCTTCTTCCTCTGCGAATTTTGCTGCCGCTTCGGTTTCGGGTTCCTCTTTCTCTCTTTGAGTTTGTACCTCAGCTTTCTCTTGCTATTTTTAAAGAAAATATTATTGTATTCTTAAGAGAAGATCTTAAGAGTTTACAGCAGGAAACAATATACATAACTGTATTATTTATTCGAAGGAAATTTGAATAAAGCTGCTTTAATACCGCGATAAGTATCTCTTTTAGTTTATCTTTGTTTTTAAACTAGATATACGATAAACATGATAAATACAAATATTAAACACAAATATTAGCATAATTAATTCTGTTAGCATCGCAAATTATATTAAATGAAATTTCAGATAACGTGCATATTTAGTGGATTAAAATGTTATGCATTTTTTATGACACGTAAATTATCTTGGAAGAAAAAGTTAGAGGCAAAAATTAAAGAGAAATATGTCATAAATTAATTGTGTATTTTAGTACTTCACCTCTAATCTTCGAGCAAGTTCATCCGCTTGAAAGTCAGCCTCCACTATATAATAATTTTTAGGTTTTCCAAGTATTTTACCCCAAAATCTGAGATAGGAATTAATATTTAAAAAATATATATATTAAGTAAAGAAAATAATGTGATGTGCGGGTTCGATATATTGTATATAACGCAAGCTATTCAAATCGAATACCTAATATTTTCAAGCGGCACTGTGGAGGCAAGTTTCCGAATCGATAAATTAAGCAACACCATTTCGTGTCGCGGCAATCCTACACCCGTCTGCTCGAAATAGAACAAAAGATCCAACATGTCGGGATACTTCTTTTTCTTATCGTCCTCCTCCTCGTCCTCCATTCTCTCCTGATCGTCCTCGTCAATCTGTCTTACACTCTGTCGTGATTGCAGGAAGATTGAAAGGCACAGTAAAACGAAGATTATAGTTTGCCTCGTTTGCGTCATTTGCATGTTATTTATCCGAGAGAAACTTGGGGTGTATCGCGATTTCATTATCTGTTACTTGTCAAACCGCACCTGGAAGAGCTTGATGAGCTTCTTGGCATCGTCGTACTGCGCCGGTGGTACGTACAGATCCCGAAGATGATCCGTCTTAGTTTTAAATCTCTCCTCCTTCAATTTTCTGCTGTATTCCTCAAAAATATCGACTGCGTTTCGCGGCTGCTCAGCAAGTAGTTTTGTTAAAAGTTCAGTTAGATGGTCGTATCTAGAAAGGGTCGTCGAGAATAAATTAATAATCTCGCTCGACATTTCGTTTAATATCCTCTTCATTATTGTTTCAAGTTTTTATAATAAAAAAAAATTTATTTCAGGACTAACATGGAACAATTTACCATGCTCGCATCATCGGATCTCTCTTGCGAAACACAGTTATTACGGTAAATATAATGTGAAATATTGTGCGTATATTGGAAATAAAAAATACATTACAAGGAGAGAGTACAATTGCATAATTCTTATCGTAGGAAATTCAGTGGCGCGCTTACAAGCTGTCACCCGATTCTGTGCTGTGTTTCTGCAGAAATTTCTTTGCGCGTCGAATGTCGTGCTTCACGCTGGGAACATCGTCGGGAGGTGCCTCTTCTACGGTATAAGAATACTCCATTCTTATTATATTATTTTCCACGTCTCACTGCATGCAACCAGCTCGCAAAATTGGATGCGACGTCACATCTCGCCGGATACTCAATATAATATTATCGCAGTAACGTAACCGCCTATGCAAGCTGTCATCGTTTGGTAAGTTATATCAGACTGATTTTTTTTAATCGGCGCTATTCATCCGTTTCTTCCCATTCAGCGTCATCCTGTGTCGCGAAATCGCCGCGATTGCTGTGTTACAGAAATATAAAATCTTATCTGGAGTGACCTAATTATTTCAACACATCACACTAAAACTGTTTTTAATCAACTTTGTTAAAAGTAGTTAGAACGATAGCTGAGATAAATGTCTCCCACGCATTTCTATCGAACGAGAACCCATTTCCGAGTGCAAATGTAAAACATAGCATATAAAATTATTGAAAACAATTCAATATTTTTAATTATTTGAAACAAAGATGTTTTTATCAAACTACGTATAAATGCATATTAAATCATTACATTATATACATATTAATAATAATACATGATATAATGCGTTAAATATTTGTTTAACATTTGATATTATCTACTCATATTTTATTTATATTTTTTATCGCTATACTGATTATATGATTATATATGATATAATAATATCCATTCTCGTTAAATAATATCAATGAACCGAAAGGAAAACATGAATGAATAATATGATTTAATAGAGATGAATTGTATGTACATGCATGGTTCCTATCAACTTGCATCCTGGAGCATAGTTATCGTCTATCGGGTGTCCTAAATATGATGGGCGCTTCTCGAGGTCACTGGCTGTTTCCTTTGACGCCCACCTTCTTCTATAGCGTAGAACACATGTTCTGCCTTCAAAAACTACCGCAGTAATAAATGTCGAGGTGTTATGATCAAAAGCTTTTGAAAGTTTATGCCGTTAAAAATAGCCTAGACAGAAATAATAATGAAATGATATTTTTATTCTTATATCTACTTATAAATTCGTTTAAATAATTATTAAATAGAAAAAGAGAGAAAATATATATTATACTTTATTAAATTATTTTTCTCCGCATATAAAAAGTTATATAAAAACTTTATTGATTTATAATTTTAACGTTAAATACGTTTTGAACAAAATATTAGTTTAAATAATTCTGTGGACAAATGTAATTATCTTAAAATAATTTTATGAGGTAATGGTTTTTAGAAACGTTCTTTGATCTACGTGTGTATATAGCTGACATCCATATGCGTTGTAATATTTGTACATGGCAAGATATTTCAAGATCTTACGAGAAAAAAATGCTGTTTCAAGGAAGCCCTGATCTTTTTGCAGCTCTTAATAACTTGCAATTGTATTGTGCAACTCTGTATTGTATTACGCTTGCGTGACCAGCATAGACTATTATGCAAATCACTTCTCTATAATGTCGGCCTGCCGATATTCGTCGACGCAGTCAAGTATATAAGCGGATTGACTATAAATATAAGAATCGTTATTGTGGTAAAATTCTACAAATGTCTTTAAGAAAAGAAACAAAGATTAGTATATATAGTACAAGGTTAGTATATATACAAGATTAGTATATATAGTACAAGGACACATATTCTTACTTCTCCTTAGAATTTCAAGATTCTACATTAAATTTGCATCTTAATAGCGCGCAATTCTATGTAATATTTCGGATTTATAAATCACATTTCTCTCACGCATGAAACTTCCTATCAACCCTATATCGAATGTAGAATCGCAATCACGCGGAAAACGTTAATTACAATCAACGTTAATTACAATTCGTCGCTGCATCGTTAACAAGGTGAAATTATGGCTATATACGTAAGGTTAAGCACGTGGCAAGTTTCAAACAGACCGGATTACAAACAGTACAGGGATTTCGTAATTTCAGGAGTTATAACAGGTGGTGTTGGATACCACACACGCCGCTGGCATTGGCGTCCAAACACGGGCTTTTCAAGCGGGCCAGCTGCGTCACTCGGCATTTCTCCCGATACTTCGCCGCCGCATAATACTCCCGTGTAATTAACAAAATGGTATGTTGATTAATAAAACGCGAGCGCATGATTATTCGCCGGGCTGGCATGTTTCGGACGGACGGACGCGGATTCGGAACGCAGGACGCAGATTATCCGATTTGCCGAAATTCAATAGCCGTTGCCGTTTGACGCGCATTGTTCGCGCGACGGCCAGATGCGTTAATTAACAAAAGGCCGTTAATGTATGACCGTCTATCGCAGATGCGATTCTCGACCGATAACGATGATAAACGAGTTCGAATATCTCGCTCGCGCGCACCGAATAGCGTAATAGACGTTCGATAGACGAGGAACGCAGTATTTTCCTCGTCGAGGAAAATTTAACTTTCCAACTTATGTCACCAGAGTCGTCTCTTAAAACGCCTTTTAAAGTGAATATATTAATTAGGCAAATATAACATATGTATTCACTTTTTGCGGCGTAGCTAAATTTTTCACTAATGCAGAAATTATTTTATGGAAATTATTTTATATTTCAAATTGAAATTATCTTAATTAAACGAATTTTTCACTAATTAAATTAGAATTGCTTGAAATAATTATATTTTGCATAATTTATTAATTAATTTTAATTTAATTTAAATATTAAATTTTATTAATTAATTTTTCAAAATTTTATTTGCTTATAATCTGTTAAAAATTATTAAAGCATTGATATTTTTATTGTGGATGAATCTATTTCAAATTCACAAGCATTTAATAATTCTGATAAGAAAGAAAATGTTTCTAATCAGTAAATAATTGTAATATATTAAGAGAAATTCAAGAATTTTGTACAACTAAAATAAAATCTCTTCGGGATTCTTCCCAAAGAATTGTTCTTCTCATTGCCTTATCGGAGCAATGTGGTTGAAGAAGAGCAGTGAATGATAAATTCGTTAATCGGGCGGCATTGGACGCATTTCGAATGTGGACGAGAGAACGAAAGGAGATGGTGCCCGTAATTCGCGGGGGCGTTGGAGTATGAATGAGTAAGAAATCCCCACCATTCCTCCTCTCTTCAGCTATCTCGTTCTCTTGCCAGTCGACCACCCCATCTCTCCCAGCCCTACTCATCCCTCCCCCCTTCCCCTCTTCATCCTCCCTTCCTCGCATTTTCTTCCTCTCTTTCTCTCTCTTTCCCCCATGCCGTTTGGCCCCTCTTCTTCTCACCGAAAGCAACTCATATCGGGGGTCGGTTCTCTCTCCGGGTTCCGCGCTTCTTTCGGTCAGTTTTCTCCCGTGAGTTGTACGCGCGCGTCCCTTCGTGAAGATCAGCTTCCGTGTCGTACAGCCTTTAGGCCCTACAGCCTCGAAAAACAGAAAGAACCGGCGTTGTGTTGGGAATAAAACGACTTCTCTCTGCATCCTGGATTCCCGCAAGACAGGAGAGCCACATTGTTCATCATGTACCATCGACTGTCAAGGTACATTAATATCGTAAATATGTTTTGTTTTTATTAAATTAACTCTTCTATTAAATTAACTCTTGATTAGATTATCAATCTTCCTTTTTATTGTTTATTAAATTGTAAGTAAAATCTTTTATGAAATAAAAGCAATACAATTTTTTTTATTTTTATTTTAATACAATGATAACAAAAACATTTGTTAAGAAAATTATATAATCGATATAATGGCGGAAAAAAGTATGACGTAATTTTTGAGTAGGTAAAACGTTAATTGAAACGATATGAAACATCATGATATTATATATTGTATTATTAATATTATGTATATGATTTTTAATGATTTAATACATTCATAATTTAAATGTAACTTTCTTAAATTTTTAAAATGTCGGATATTTTAAAATTATTTTTTATTTGAACTGTATCTCTATTTTACATTTTTACTCGAAAATGGTTCTCGTTTAACAGTAATAAAAAACTGAAATGTGCTTGGTAAAAATACATAATTAATAGAAATTTCATGCGTCGCTTAATTACGTCAATGTTATAATAAAAATATCGCTTCGATATGAAAAGATGCACCTCGTTGAATAGTGTGCAAGTCAAAATCTTTTCATTCAAGATGGAGAATTACCTTACTTTCTTGGATAGGTACTCTCGCAATTATTAAAACGATTTAGTACGAAGTACCCGAGAGTTTACGTCTACTGGATCTTATTATTAAAAGTTCCACTTCTCCCGTCTTGAAATCATCCAAACTCCGGTAATGCCATCCTTTCTTGAAAATGCAGTTTAACTTCTTTGGTGATAATTAGACAGAACTACGTGGCGAAAAGAATAAAAGACTCAGTTTCGTACGGCACCAGTCGAATGATTCGTTACGCAATAATTATGTCGTATAAAAGTCCAAGATTTCATCAATCAACGAAAAGTTTCTTTCCCTCCCTCTGTCAAAATCACGGTGTCTTTTTTGAGAAAATAATTATCATCTTTTTACATTATATCAAATTTTTGCTGATTTAAAAATAGATATAAATGAAACTTTATTTTTCCATGCATCGAGATTTCTATCATTGTTTGAATATGCTAATAATTTATATCAAATATTTTTTAATGTTTAGTCAAAATTATGTTTCTTTTTTCGTGCATGCAATATTTATGGTTTTGTCGTAACATATCATATTATGCTTTCGCTTCTATTAAATAAGCATCGCGAGAGTTTTACATTATTCATTTGCTGTTTCCACGCGTTACGCATCAGCCGATCGCTCGTAAATCGCTTGCCGACCGCCCTCGCCAACTCACTTTTCATTAAGATGTCCGCGGAGTGAGTGAATGAACGGATGAATGGATTTCCAGAAGCCGCGAGACTGCGATCTTTCCCCTCGGCCTTGGGCTACTTAAACTGGTAGCATGCCAAATTTCTCGAATCCTCTTCTCAATAACTCTATTTATCATAAATTATCATAAATTAAATCGTAAATTAGATTTATCATAAATTAGATGTTAAAAATTAAATAAATTATATTTATTATTACTGTATATATAAAATGATTCGTGAAAAACATTTTACATATTTTATAAGAAAATTTAAACAATATACTAAATATAAGTAAAATTCATTCAAGTGATATATGCAATATATATAACGGGGGATTTTCATCTAAAATGTTCGTGTATTTTATTTTATTTTTTGTTGATATTACATGGTCAACATTACAAAAAATAAAAAAAGCAGACAATCGATATTTCAATTAAATTTAGTTCAACAGGAATTGATTGGTATTCTTGTTTATCTATGCTTTTTGTAAAAGAAAAAATAAATATTCGTTTATAATTGATTTAATACTATAGATGTGAAATTAATACACACGATTATACGCCGGAATGCTACTCGATGTTGAACAGTTTAATTATCGACGCTTCCTCTGCACTTTGCGAGTCTTGTCTCAATTAGATATGTTTTACTGAACGTTGTTTGTTTGCTTTTATTCTTATATCCTAGAAATGATGCGCGT
This sequence comes from Camponotus vicinus, assembly GCF_025532165.1. Lineage (NCBI taxonomy): Eukaryota > Metazoa > Arthropoda > Insecta > Hymenoptera > Formicidae > Camponotus > Camponotus vicinus. The sequence goes on from NW_028141981.1 coordinate 18,024,620, forward strand.
GCACATTCGAGTGGAACGAATTATTTCCTTGGATTACATCTTACATAAATCTTACATATTAAAAAAAAAATTTTCCTTTTTTATCAATTTACAATGTAACATTGCTATTTCATAGTTTACTTATACTTTTATTTTTTATATAACTTATAATTTATATTTTTTAATATAATTATTTATATAAAAGGCACATATTTATATCGTGCCTATGCAAGTTCTTTTTTTTTGTTATAACGATAACATATATTATCATGTCATTTTTAAACATAAAAACTGGTAATTATATGTGATCGTAATTATTAAAAACTCTGTTGTTTAATCCAATAATGAGAGCACTTGCTAAACGTAACTATTACATAATTAAAATTAATTTAAAATTTATTTTGAATTTTAACATGTTGCGCAAGTTTATCAGTTGAAAATTTCACGAGATATGAAGCCGGTAAGCGCGGTGGAATATGGGGGCAGGAGCGAAATTTGCGGCACCGACTTCAGTGTCGGAAGGCCGCAGGCCCGTGGTCCATGACCGGTCGACGCAGCCTCCTCCCGGTTCCAGAGAGAATCGGAGTCACGTTCAGTCAGTGGCCGACTCCCGTCCGCGGAGGTGGTGCGCGTTATTGCTCCTTCGGGTCCTTTCTCAGCAGAGTGTCGAGAGAGGTTTTCCGGCTTCTGCGTACGTCCCGAGGCTCATCCTCATCGGGCATGACGAACACTAGGAGCACGTGGTTAGTCGAAAATTTTCATTTCGCGCCTTTTTGCATTCACTTTCATCACGCCGGTCTCTCATCGTTTCGTTTCTTCATATTCCCAATTTTTAAATGTCTACTTGTTGCCCTCTTTTTCTTTTTATTTAGATCCAGTGCTCAATTTTAGATTGTATCGATTTCTGTCTTAATCAGTTCGTTTTTATAAAGCGCACGGAAGCACTTTGTTACGGAATCGTTTAAAGAGAGTTTTAATTAAAAACTTAAGTTTTTTGCGTGCGGCTTACTTGCTGCCTATCGCGTCGCCATTGAGTCGGATATTAAATCATGTATATATAGCGCGCAATAATTATACTGTTTAAAAAGTCGCTTTGATTTACGCGAATAAAGAATATGTCGACATGATTTTTTTTATTTCTTTCTTATTTTTGTCATTTCAATCTCAAAATGATCGAGGAAGATCGCGCGAAAATACTGTGACTCAAATATTATGAGAGATCATATAATTGCATATATATATATATATATATATATATATATATATATATATATATATATATAGAATAAGCATCATAAACGTGTGTGATGATTTGATATTCTAAATCATTTTTTTTATCTAAAAAATAGATTTTCAAAATTGAAGTCGTTGTAGACAAATTGCGCAATTTTTTTACGAATGATTTGTTGTTTATTTTTAACTATATAGATATATGCTGCGACAATATGCCCAACTATTCGATTTCCGCTACTGTCAAAACCAAAATCCGTTGTATGCTATAAATATGCAGCATTGCATCATGATTCAATGCATATTCTACATGAAATAACATCTACGCTTTTTTCAGACAAAAAAAATTTGAAATACTTTTATCACAACTTATATAATCGTATTTGATTATATCATATCATTGTATTTGATTTTTTATCACAATTATACAGTTAAATAACTATTCTTATGTTTATTATCATTAATATAAAATCAATAAATTATTCATTAAACATTAAATAATTGCATCTTATAAATTACTATAAATGTAAATTAACATATATAAATTTTAATTCTTAATTTTTAAAAATAGTATAAAATTATTAATTATTAATTACTTTTATTAATTAATAATTTCTTTATTATAAATTGTGTCAAAAATTGAGTTAAAATATGCTTTCGTGATTTTAAGAAGACATTTTGGATTTAACAGAATTTTCACATTATATATTTATTAATATATTTTTTAAAGTAATCTTTATCAACATATTTTTTAAAGTACCTATCTTTTTAAATAATATTCATCTATATACACACATTTTTTATGTGTAAAATAAATTATCTTCAAATATGATTATGAAAGTTCCTATACATATAGTATTATGAGTATATATAATATCTGTAAAATACAACTTATGCGAATCATGATGTGTTAACATGTTTAGATATATACATATATATGCATACATGCACATATGTATGTATATTATATATATATATATAAGCACATTTTATATTATATATTATATTATCTAAAATTTATTGATAAAAATAAGTGCGATAGAAAAAGTGTTTATTGATTTGTCGATTATAACGGTAATGATGAATGATTTTATAGTTATATATAGTTGCATATTTGTACTTATATTGATAGGATAACCACTCAAATTTTCATCGGAGATCGAATTATGAGAGCTATTCTGCGAACGACTTTACTATTAGACATAAGAAAATTTTGGAAAAGTCTCCATTTCTTTGTTCGTCTAACAATGAACGCGAACATTTTATATGTCTCTTCCGACGTGCGCTCGCACAATTCGCATATGCTGAGAAATGGGAGACACTTTCGTGAGTTCTTACGGGATGCGAATGATGGGTTGGTCAACATGTGTGTCTTTCCAGATGGCTCATTTGTCAAAGCGGCCAAAACGAGAGCGCGTCCAGTTAGCTCATATACTGCTTCATAGGCGACAATATCGCTCTATTTTTAATGGCGATTTCATATAATCTCTGACACTATAATCTTGCGTGTAGACATGACTATCATTAACCTCTCACTATTCACATGGCATTTATCTCCGGCGTATATATATCTTTTACCTTCATTCTTACTTTCATATTGATAAAGTATAAATTAATTATTTATCTTTAACTATTATTATTTATTTTTATACTAGACTGAGCTGTACTGTACTGTACTGAACTGCGAGAAAAAAGATAGTATGTGCATATATATGCATTTTATTATTTATTTATTATGAAATTAACGTCTTAGTTGTGATAAGCTTTAAGTCAAGCTTTTCTACACACATTTCGCGCTAGGATTTGAAGATTAAAATATAACAACGGTAACAGAATTATTTTGCTAAGTGCATTCTCATGTTTCTAATTAAATTTTAGTGACGATTCTCGCTGAGGATACTGCGACTTAAACAAGAAACGCCAGTCCAGTTAAATTATATCACCACATTGTCACATATTCGTGCGAGTCACGAAAGTGCAATATCTTTGCCATCGATTTACGGTTATAACAGTACTCCACCTGCGGCGGGTATAAAGGGTTATTGTAGCGAGCTTTCAGGTACCGTCCTTCTGGCGAGCCGCTTGGCAGGACAATGGCTTATGCTAATTCTCACTGAGTCTATGTAGACGTCGTCCTTCCGACTCTGTACACAGGGTACGCGTGTAATGTGTCGGAGTTTAAAATTCAACCAGCATTACGCTCGCAAACGGTGCGAGATTTAACGTCGCACTTGCGAATTGTTTCGCCTAATAAAATTACAACTTGTCGCATTCCATGCAATTACGAGACACCAGCATGCACGTAGCTTGATTTAATGTACTTATTTACGCATGTTTCATAAAATTGCAAATAAAAGTTTTTTGTTTTGCATTTATTTTAGCATATATAATTAAATTATTATTTTTATTTAAATATCGCATCGATAAATATGCTCATGAAAATTATTAGATTAATCGCGTTAAACTGCTTGCTTATGTGCACTTAAATCGGAAGTGCATATCTACAGAGTATCTTTACGCTGACGTGGAAATATTACAAAGGTTACTGCATGACTCAAACGCGTATGAGAAATAATGTAACTCACAAATATTCTTTAATCTTTTTCGAGTTTTAAATCTGAGAAGCCTATTTCACGGAAACAAAGGACTATGAGTTTTTAACAAGTAAACAATTTATGTCAGCCTAATAAGTACATGTAAACTTTACACAAGTGTGTCGCATACTGTGTATATATACATATATATATATTCATTCGTAGAAATTCCCAACGCGAAAAGCATTCTGTCAGGTAGCTGGCCACATACGCTGCAGACAATCCTGTATTTCGTGGCTTATTTTGGTTCTTCTAAATGGGAGGGAGAAAGCTGTTATTTCTGTTCCATAAGTTAATACTCCAGGGCACAGCCCTCGTGCTTCGTTATGCACACCAGGCACTCGCTCCGGCCGGTCCGAAATACTCGAAAGTATTACGGTTTTGTTTATTGTTGGACGTTTCCGTTTGTACAAACGAGATTACTGCACCAAAAGGACCGTGCCATCGAAAGTATGTACTTACATCACAACTCGCGCGTATTTTCTGCCTCGATCGCGCCTGACGTATCATGATACATGTACGTGTGCTTTAAATAGATTTGAATTAAATGTAATCTCGCGAGAGAGAGAGCCATTTGATCGATTGAAATAGGGGTTCGCGAACTCCGCACATCGATCACTGGAAGAGTAATTAATAAAAGCGCTATGTTTTCAATTAGTACAAAGCTTCGCGCTCATCGAAATAATTATGCGTTGTGGCTTTCGTATACGATACGAATAAGACGATGCATCGAAACATTTTTGTTAAATGGATTGAAAAATAATGAGAAAAATAGATTGCACACTCGTATCCGAAATAGATTCAACATTTTTAATACTCTTCAAATTTGAAAAAATGAAAATTTCGTGTTTTATTAGCATTTAATATGTAGGATTTATTTTAAATATCAGATCCAAAACTCAACAATCTGTGCTAAATCTTTTATAAAGAAGTTCAATCATACGCGTCAATTAGAAAAAAAGTTTAATTTCTGGTACTTTCCAATACGACATCAATTATTAATGAAATGATCCGCACAAAATTTCGACATTTAGAAATATACCGCATTCCGACAAATCCACTGCAATGATTACAATCGGAAACAAAATAAAAAATTGATTTAATCCATTATTGTAAATGTAATGTGCTTCTATAATAATTAATTTCTATATTTATTCTGTACTAATTAATTTTCTTCATTAAATCTCATGTAGAAGTGTTATTTATGAAATAATGCAATGTGAGGATGAGAATGAATGCGATCTTGCTCTGAGATTTTGCGTCCGCATATGTAATGGAAATATTGCACGATATGTCGTGTTCTTCTCAGAGATGCATATTCATTTTTATAATAAAAAGAATACGCTATATACTTTAGCCTTGCACGCTGTCTTTATCCGGTATACTATGCGCTTTTTCAATATAGAAATCGATTTTATTAAATTCCTATACAATGCCTTTTTGTAGCAACGACACACACGTGTCTTCGTGTGATTGTCATGATAAAAGGCAAGCTACCAATCCCGCCATTCGCCGGCAAGATTTCAGTTAACAGGATTCCATTATTTATAAATTCCTTCAACGAGATTCCATTATTTATAGAACTATATATGTTATTGAAGTTGACAGGTATTGAATGCATCTTTGTGGATAATGCACAATATTCTCAATCGTCTAAACTTGGAAGTGTATTTAGAAACGATAGCGCGCGCTGCACGCATTATATGATATCGAATAAGATAAATTAATTTAGATTGTAGCTTAATAACAGATATATTATTAAAGTTTCAAGCCCTTACATTAATTTACACAGATTATAAGATGACGACAAACAATAAAATTAAATAAAAAAATTACTTATGAAATAAATTATACAGAGATTATATAATTAAAAATAAGTGAATCAATCCGTCCGTTATTAATTAATATTGCATATGAAATGTATAGTGAATCAATCCGTCCGTTAATTTTTTATACAAAATTTATTTTTATAAGTTCACTACAAGACCGTGATTTATCAGGATTTTTCTCTTTTCAAAATCCATAGATATTTCTTCTTCCTCATGACTTCATTCTCTGTATGACTCCGTTTCGGAGCAGTGTCTGTCTTCCGGAAGATGTGGCATGGAAAAGTTTCACACCTAAACACTATGGTGTTTGTATATACAGTGACATGCGAGCAACGAACTTGTAAAGGAAAAACCAGGGGATCAGGGAATTATTTTCGGGACGAAAACCGTGAATGTACAAATAAATAAACGAGAAGCAAAGTCGCAACTAAATGTTTTTACAAGATATTAATTTTTTTCTATTTCATTTGCGTAAATATTTTTACAAAGAATGTGCATTTTGAAAATAATATCTTTTGACTTATAATTAATCGCAAAAAAGTTTGAATGATACACTAAGATTAATACTATATTACATTATTAATTTAGATTGGGGAGGAGAAAAATGTTTCGATCGAGGACATGTAATAATTATCACAGCTTTTTATTTCTGATGTTATATTTTTTGTGCTTTCAACGAAGAGTAAAAGAAACGCTAATTTGTTCTCGGAAGTTTTGACCGGATGACTACTCGAAGTAATTGGATTGTTCCTCATCCGTAACGAACTTGATTCAACCATAGCAGAGTGCCATTTAATACGTTTAAAACTTAAAGACACAATATATTGTGTGTGTGTGTCTTCTAATCTAACTCTAATTCATAATCCAGATGTAATCTGGATGTAAAGATTGGGAAATAAGGTGCTAAATATAAACTATTTAAAAATATTATACAATCTCTTTTGTGGAGATTTCCCATACTTTTTTTTATTTAATAGATTCTTTTTTCACAGAAAAAATATTTTATTTAATGAACGTGTCTCTTCTTTTGTAAATCATTAACAGTTTGTCAATTATATTATATAAATGTTTGACACGTTATATATTTTTAGTTTAATCAATATTTTTGAACAACTTCTTATAAAACTCCTTTCTTTGCTATCTCGTGGTAACATTGTGTAACATAGTTTGAATTATTATCTCGATGGTGAGCATTCACTGCGCAACTTTGCAATTCCTAATATCAGTGTGCTGGCGCTGACTCGTATAAAACGAAAATATTTGCCGACGCAACTTTGCAAGCGAGAACTTCCTCTCTTCTTCGCATATAAAAAAAGATTCTTTCTTCTTTGCATTTAATCTCTTCCTTTTTAATGCATTCCCACATCCGCTTATAGTCCAGACGTTAATGCATCATTTCGCCTTCGTGTTTGTCCATATTCATTCGAATCGTAATCCGATTCGCGAGGATCCATGAGTGATCGACCACCATTAATCGGACCTCGCCAAGATGTACGACTATGAAACGCTTAATCCTAGTAACGTCTCAGCATTTTTCTCTAATTACTCAATCGCACTTGATATTAACGCACGAATTTATTCTCACAGTATTCTCGCCTGGCGTCGAGACGTGGAATCGAGTCTTTGCATCTCTCAGCATCTCAGTGAGAATTGTTCATAGAGACTACTTTTCGGATTAGTTTCCACTCGCGCCTTTTGCCGCGAGGTATGGCGGGTATGGGTGATTTTAATTTTAATTAATCGGCGAATAACGCGCGAACTATATTTGAAGAGCGTTCCACGCGGAGTTTCATAATTGATTTCATATTTGAGGTCGCACAGAGCGAGCCGCTTGTCGGCGCGGCCGCTTTCGCACTACGCGATCGTGAATTATACTCGGACGTTCAAAGAGCAGTAGACTGCCGCAATCAATCCGGGACCCCTACAGCCTATGCCCGGTGGTCGACCGGTGGAATGTCTCACCCACCTCTCGCGAAAGTACTACTACAAACGTCGTCTTGCTTGCCGACGATAACGACCACAGCAACAGATTCAGCCAACATCGCATCGCACGAGCATCAAACACTGTACAAGGGGATACGATTCCCTGTAGCATTGTTTGATCATGGTAATTACGAGCCAAGTGTGCTTCGGCAAGAGAAGCAAAAGGACGAGGGAAGAGTGAAGAGGCCGAGTAGACGAAGAGCGAGGGGGAAAGGCCAAAAAGAGCGAGCGCATGGTATTCCACTTATTCTCTCTCTCTCTCTCTCTTTGTTTGTCTCATCCTCACGTAGGAAGAGGCTGAGGAGCAAAGAGAAAAAAAGTGCCGGTTACATCGTATCCTCATTCGTCTCCGCCCGTAGGAAAGCGACCGCAGTCGATAAAATATCGCGATAGGGATAAAGGCAACCCTCGTGCGCGCTCGTGCGCGCTACGCACGTACGCACGAAATGGGACGAGAGGAGGTACATATGACGCGCGTGTAATCCTCGTGTGATGGACGGCTACATTGAGGTAAATAAAAAATGAAGCCTTTCAGGCGGCGCGGAAATAAAAGCCTTCTCGAGCCTTTTTTACTGGTTGGAAAAGTCATCGTTTCTTCTTTTGACTGTGATTTTATGGGGAAACGTTTAACGGCGAGCCGTGTAAAGTATGAGTCATCTCTGAAACTAATTTATCAATGGATTCACGTGGCTGATGACAATCTCCGTCGACCTGTCTACCTCGGCACTTGCAATCGTGATCCGGGTACAGCCGCTTCTACAAGATATATTTGTCCTCGGAAAAATAACGCGCGTACAATCGGCGAGTCTTTGGCGAGCATAATAACTTGTAATCAACGAGGATCATTCATCAGACTAAGTACGATCGTCCGTCGTGGCACGCAAAATCAAGCAAGACGAGGCCGACCGAGCCTTTGGTCGCGAAGAAATCGCGCGCGAAAAGAACGACAACGAAGAACGACAGGCCGAGACGGAAAAAATATTCCACTTGTATATTCATCTCTTCATCTTCGTAATTTGTTCCTTGAGGATGTGGCATTTAAGCATCGACCATCGAGCGAGTCGAGTGGAGACCGGAGAGAATCGAAAGCCGCCGGTTTTGTTGGCGATCTGTTCGCCAGAAAAAAATCGATTGGAAAGAATTTCGCGTTCCTTGCGCAGATTCACGAGCTACCCGTGACGGCAGCTGCTACCACGCAGCGGTGAATGTGACCCACGTGACGGCGTTTTATGACGGTATATCTAGTGGGACCGAAAGACCCTCGGGTAACGACTTCTATATCACTCTCATTCTTGCCGTACCCGATTTCTTATATTGTTGTAATCTCGGGCCGTTGTAACGCTTGTTACGCCTAGATGACTTTTAATTCCGGCGCAAAATGGAACGTCAATAATTGGCGTCCTTCAACCAATGATCTGTCATTGCATTAAATTACCCATCGTTTATAAAGGTTTCATCACCTAATTCGTAAGATCTCACATATTCTAGAATTTACATAGCTTAATGGTTTATTTTCTTGAAAAATTGATTAAATTATGTGAAAGTGAAGCAAAGATTTAAGTTTAGTAGATTTTTTGATTGAGAGATATTTTAAAGGCGACAGACAGCGATAAAATAAAGTATCATTCAAGCACTTCGCGACACGATGTAACAGCTTCTAATTCAGACGTAACAACGGCGAAATTAGTTCAATCGAAAAGCCATTTTTATCACGTCACGTATACATATATCTCATGCGTTGATCTAGTGAAACATACCAGAGCAATCAAGACACAAACAATTATTTATTCTTCTCGTCCCCTGCTCTCTTTGTCCTCACCTTTCTCATTCTGCATTCCACGACCGCAATTTCAGCCGTCGTTTCGTTTCGTGTTCGCGTATCGCGACATCGCCGTCGAGTTTCTCCGGGTCGCATCCCCTTGCCGGAGTAACCACCAGGGCAACCTGTTGCTCTCCGATGCCGCTCTCCGTCGTTCTTCACGTCCGTGACCGTGTCAGTGAGCTGTTTCTCTCTCCCTCTCCTTCTTCCTTTCTCTCCCTCTCTCTTTCTCCGTCTCCTTCTTCCTCTCTATCTTTCTCTCTTCACCTTTTGTCTTCCTCCGAGTCTCGCCTTTCTCAGGTCACCTCTCTTTCCGGCTTTCGTTCTTTCCTCGTCGTTTGCTCTCGTCTTTTTCCCACTTGCCAACGAACGACAGAATGCCCTTGGTCTGCGACGTGTCTACGGTGTATGTTCTCCTGGTAGCACGAAGACCTGAAACGTCGCACTCTGTTGCTCCGTTCGGACATAGCGTCCTCGTCGCGCCAACGCCGGACTCCACCACGTTCTCGCTTCCTCGACGAGGCTCCTCTTCCTGTCTACCGAGCCTGTCCGGCTTTCTCTCTTGCGCTTTTCCACGTTCCTTCTTCTCTCCTCGCTCGTGTCCGGCCGTTCTTTCCGTCTCGCTCTCGTACGTCTATCTCCCTACCATTTCGATACCGCCACCGCTTTCTCGGCTCTCGCTGCCGCCTCCTCTACCGTCTACTGATGCCTTGATCCGTACCCTCCTGTTCTAGAAGAGCGCGGTCACGGGATGAGCGGCTGAAAGTGTGAGAAAAGCCGACACGACTAGTGCGAGTCTGGATTTCAGATGAGACCGACGAACGATGATGCACGGAGAGCTTGCGTTTCCTTATTGTATATTCATGAAAATAACTTCCGTATTTATTTATGATTGCGATAATGAACAATGGGGATCTCATTATACCAGTTTTGTTTGATATGCTTGTATTTTTCACAAAGTATGTGAGAACTTTACACAAGCTGTTTCAAACTTATCACATTATTTCTACACTAAAGATATATTTGTCATATATATTTTTTATCTCCTCCAAAAATTACTCCAAAAATCTCCTTAAAAAAATACTTATTTATTTATGAAATTAAATTAATTTTATTTAAAGTAAAATTTATTTATTGAAAGGATTGTATGATATTAATTTATTTAATAGCTTGAAAGTTATATTCTAAATCATATGGAATTAAGACTCGTGGCATTTTTCGCGAAGATCGTTTCCTGATGAAAGAGTATGCGATCGATACTATGTTGCGCGATAATAATCGAGAGTATCGAGACGATGCGGCGCGAGCGCGTGTACTTTCGGCCGTTGAAATATCGCTGCGAGACGCGCCGCGACAGTTATCGACACTGAAAAATTATAGTCATCGCTAGCCCGTGCCATTGTTCCACGTCCGCGCTTTCGTACCGTCTCTCTCGCAGGTAATAACTGTCGGTTAAAAATTATTATCGTCAGCGATCCTCGGTCAAGGCGATATACTCTGGTCGCATCCGCATGACGAGTAACGAGTCTTGAGTTTTGAGGCGTCTCTCGTCGCTGGTTCTCCCCTTTCGAGCCCCTCGTCTCGCTACAAGGGAGTATTCATAAGGAGCGTAAACTAACAACGGAGCCAGGATACTGCGAAACGATTTTGCGGTGTGACACTTGCCCGCTCGTTCCACGCGAAAACCACAAGACACCCAGACGACCGAAATATCCGACAGTGATATCCGGAGAGAGAGAGACTCTTCAGACTGTTTGTTCTCTTCTTAAAATTACCTTTTGTTTGATCGTCTTAATCACTTATCTTTACGTTATTGGAAGTTTACGTAAAATATCACGCGCTACTAATTATCCAGAGCTAGGGAGATTATTACATAATTTCCGCCAATACGCGAAAAAACTGTTACATGGTTAATTATCGCCGGCGGAAACGAGTGAACGGATTATTAGTGCGCGTATATCATGTACAAATCGTGACAAAAAAGTGTATTACCGTGCATTTGTCATTGCCAAGCGGAAAGACGTTGCGAAACGCGCAACTAGGTAAATTATCAACTGCCACCAATAGCTCGCGAACATATATTGTTCTATTATCTCCATGTTTTTAATCTTGTTACCTGTTATAACACTACATTTTATCTCACGTGTATTACATTGAAAGTGTAGTACAGTCGCTTTCCGAAACACGCCTCTCTGCACGCGAATCGTCATCGCTAAAACGATGTGACATGTTGTATAGGACCAGAATGTAACGAACTGGAAAGTGCATTCGCGAAGAGGATTCGCGCTTGTCAAGCATCAAACTGCTATTGCGAGCGTGCCCAAGTTTAGCACAAGCTTATTTTCGTCCGCGTTTATGGACGATTTTATAGATTCCTTTTTATTTTATAGATATTCCTAGCAAATGACAAATTTTCCTACGGCAATTGCTCGCGAGTTTCATATTCTTGATCTTAAAGTCTTGAAGTCGATTAAACAACTATAATTCAGTCTATATTATAGATATTTTTGTGAAGATATATCTTTATAGATATCTTTATAAAGTTGTCTCTAAAGGCTTCGTGACTCGTATTTTTAGCAAGGAAGTAATGCATTTCAGAATGCTTTAGATGTAGTATCTATTTTATCTCTCTCCACAGTAAATGGTTTGAACAAGCGACACGAAAAAATATCACGAAGCACGTTAATTGTTTCAGACAACGAGACTTTTAGAGACTTTTTCGTCTCGAAGCAATCGGATGTACCGTTTCGGCAATTAGTCTATTTCCGTGATAGCTCTATTTTCTCATCGATAAACGGGTCATGAATTGATCACGTTGAATTGTTAATTAAAGCGCATTAATTGATATTTCTGGATCTTTAACTGATATAAATTATGTAGATGATGTCGCGAAAATGCATTCTGACATAAAAAATACTCTTTTAGCATAAGAAATATATTTCGCATTCAACACCTAATGGAAATTTTCCTTTCGCGAATACGAGCTGATGCGCGATTTCCTCCCTTTTTTCTCTCTATAAATGTGTGTCGTGAAAAATCATTCTTTATTTATCAGTTCAGTTGTGATCAATCTTACGGAAACGGTCAGTGAAAAACGATCGAGGATTTGCGAAACTAAAAATCATCTTGCCTTTGAAAAAAAAAAGAAAAACCGCTTTTTCTTCCAAGTTCGAGATGTAATCATCGTTGAAAGACTACATACGATGATCAATAATCTCCTAAGACCATCATTCTTTCATGTTAATCGTTTTCGTCAAAGACGAGATACGCTATGAAAAATTATTTCTGATTTATACTATATTAATTTTTTATGCTTATCTCCACAGTAAATACATTTTTCAAAAAAGTATCTTGTAAGAATAATATTTTGAAGTATATAACTATCAAATTAATTAAAAATGTATCAATCAATGCATCATGATATATTCATATATGTATTATTGATATGTTTTACCATTGATGTGTTTTATTATAAATGCTTTGTCGTCAAATGCGTCAAACGCACAATATCATATTATCATTTAGGCAAAAATTTATCATATATTAAAAGACATGTACAAAAGATGTCAAAAGATCAGAATAAGTCTTGCAATTGTTAGAAATATTTCTAAAGATTTCAGAAATTCAAAAAAACAGCTACTTATTCAGCGATCAATGAATCCTCAGTTAGGTCAAGCAACTCGACTTGTTAAAAAACAATCATTTTATAGACTGATAGTTGGTTCCTTAAATCAGTATTTAGGGAGCACGTAAAAGGTAGGACAGTAGGACCTGTTTGCGCGTCGAGAGGAATTCTAAAGATCCCATTATAATAATCCCCCACGTGCCCCAGGGGCACGTCCCTACGGGGCAAAATGTCGCATTGTGATCGCTGTGCGCCGCTACGGCGTCCTATACCGGGTGTTTGCGCCTCGATGAATCAGTGACTCGCGTTAGAGACTTTTTAGAGTTCATCGCGCCTCTCGTAGCACGTCTGCATGTGTATGTATATGTGTGTGTGTATATATACGATGTGTGATCCGCTTCCTCACATCCTCACGCTGTCTGTACCCCGTTTCGAACAAAGCCGAGGATGCGCCTGGCATTCTTCGGATATCTCGACGCGGCGTGCAACGCCTTGGTTTTCTCTCTCTCTCTCCTCCCCTCATCCGTTTTGTAAACCACGAACACCCGATAAATGTCCCACGATGTGGATATACATACGTGATTTCGCATTATGCATTACGGGGGCGCCGACAGTGCATCGCGTCGCACACCCGCTATATCTACTTATGTAAATTGAGCTTGATTCTTCGCGGTAACGAGATTTCTCGCGGCGGCGTGTGATGTTAAGCACGACGGGGAATGAATTTTTTAATCACATGCACATCAAGAACGTCACGTATGCCGGACTTGTTCTGTGGATCATTCTTTTTTTTTCGTCTTTATTTCTTTCCTCTTTTGCTTTGTTCATTTTTTATCCACACCTCTTGATTATAATACAAATAATCCGCAAACATCCAGGATAAGTTTCTTGATTCAAATTCATCAGAACTTTAGTTAAATAATGAAATAAAAACTGTTGATAAGCAAGAGGCAAAGAATTAACGAAAAAAAAAGAGAAAAAGATAAAGAAATGTCTATCTCGGATAACCGGAAGAGTTGAGAACCTACTTTGATGCTCTCTCCATCTCTTCCTCCTACTTCTCATGACTGAGCGTTATGTGTTCCTTGACCCTTGGCCCATTCGTGTCTACCTACAACGCATTGATGTGCTGTAGATCGGTCCGAGGATTACGACATCTCGCAGAAGGCCGATGTGTCTTCGAGGGTGAAATTGACCTGGAGGAAAGTCGCGTGGGAGTACCGGTCGAGCTTGAACAATGACGGTACGTTGAGTCTCACGTGCGATATCTCAATGTCCCGCGGACGACATTTTACACGTTTTACGAGACATCCCGAGCCGAATCTTCGAAACGTCAGGCTTAAGGGACAAATGGCAGGGTACGGCAGAGGGCTCTTATGAATCTCCGCTTTAATCCTTTCGCCGTGAAAAGATCTGAGAGATGGAAGAATATTCGCTCGTACAACGCTGTTGAGGCATGCATCCCCGTTTAATTATGGATCAAGTTAGAATTTTAACGTAGTGCTTCATCGTTGCGGAAACTCATTATTATATCACGCATAATTAATTATCGTTCATGCAATGTAACGTAGTAGTAAAATTGAGGAAAGCAAAATAAAATCTCGCAAATCTGGCAGATTCTGCCGGAACCGAAGCCGGAGTAAGAGTCCCCTTTCTCTCACAACAAGAAAATCGTTGTAATTTCTGGAAAATTTATTTCCGAAAATTAAGTTATCGAATCAGCCTGCCGGCCTTTTCGATCAATGTCAGACCGTACCAAGATGGATGTTGCAAGATTGCGGGGTCGTATCTATCCGACGACGACGCCTTCGCCGGAGGATCCGAAATAATAGGGTTTGTAATTTTTGCCAGACTCCACTGTGCCACGGAAATCACGATGTATGAAACGCGTATCTCGTTCACGTTAACGACCATCGAATCGAGCTCGATTGCAGGTAGATATCATCCACTATCGCACTCTAATCTGTAATAGAATCGGCTCGTTCGCGAATCGAATATAGGGGACGTCCGTGCGGTCGCGGATGTCGCGCTGTCACGCGTCGCTCAGTTATTGGCGGAATATTCGACGTCAATTTAAATTTCTGAATTTCATGACACCTTTCCAATCCGTAAACTCGCGCTTTTTTCACAATCGTGCACGGTAATCCATCTCCGTCGCGAGAACTGAAAATCAAAATGACAAAATCGATAGCTCTGAATATTACATAAGACAATAAAACTGGACTAATAAGAATTGAAGTAAATAGCACGCAAATAAAATTAAACTCATAATGATTATTAAACAAATTTATTAAAATGTTTCGGGCTTTCCCGTTTCGAGCCATTTTCAGCTATTACAATAAATTAATAGAAAATCAGAATATACTTCAGAAATCGTACGTTTAATATATGAAGCTTTGCAATTTTTACAAGAGGCTTTTGTAAATTACATTATTCTGTAACTCATTCGGTAACTTATCCTTATGTTAATGAGACGATAAAATTATTCATTTCAGAATCTAACAATTTAGTATTTAAATTACTCGCACATTTAAATTGATCCGAAGTAAAAGATATAAAAGATAAAATATGAAAGTTAAAATCCCGAGATAAACAATGGAATGTACGTAGCGTAGAGAAAGGCGAAATTATTTTTGAATCATCATAAGAAAATGGCAGTTTTGCGAAGAGGAGAAAGATTAGATGCCCCGGGCTAATATCCTCCAATGACCCAGCGGATCAATTTGCGAGCGAATCGCCAACTCACTCCGAGCTCATTTAAAACTTTATTAACTATGATTTTAGATTAGAGGAACAGGATGATCGAGAACTGACCTATCATTTAATTTGTATCGTTAATCGCGCTCTGAAATATAACTGGAAGCTAAATGTATTCATCGCGTATATTTATAACTACATGTATTACGCGCATTTAATGAATCTTAATTAAATAAAATTGCAATTTATATACATTTTTAAATATAATTTTAATACATATATATAAATTAAATTTTTTTAAAAATTAATATTTAATAGAAAATTAAAGAATCCATAAAAATGAGGGAAAAATCTTGCGACACCTTGTACACGACATGAGTTATGAAAGTTCGAACGAAGATGTAAATGTGCAGTAGCTGTAAATCCGAATGATGCTGGGTCACACGGTTTATGACGCGGTATTCGCGGTCGCGTTAACGGATATGTTTTTGAATGGCAAAGAGATCTTTATCTTGCAGTAACTGCCGTAGCGGGTGTCTCTGGGCTTTTGTGTGCTTGGTGCATTAGCAGCGACAGCGAGGAACACTTCCGCCGTTATCCTGCTCACGTTACGTACAGTGGCTCTACTGTCCTCTTAGCCGACACCGTTGCACCTGCGCCGCGATTCCTATACGTCACGAACGTAATCGCTCGCGTCCTTCATCCGCGCGAATGTCCAGGAGACATTTTTCTGTTTTTTCTTTTCTTACATATCCGGCCAGCATTAATGACGAGAGATGATTGATCCTCCCGGAGGGGAAGTCGTTAAGTCAGATTTACGGACGAGTTGTATCACTGTCAACGAACAACCGAATTAATTCCCGACCTTATTCCAGGCGAACTATCGCCTGAAATACGGTTTGGGAAAGTTTTCCGACAAGCCGATGCTGAAATTTTTAATGCCGCTAAAAGCACCGACATTGTTTAACGGCTTTGCCATTGTAATATCGCGTTGCCGTGACATCGATTAAATTAGTTGCGTCTAAATAAATAATTTACTCGCGAATGTAGTGACTCGTGTAAAGTGCATCCTTCAATTTCTAATGTCTTTTTTGCATTAATTGTTTTCTAAATTTTAAGTGAACTCATTATTATAACCAATATTAATTTAAGAAAAATTTTTCAAATTTTTATTTTAAAATGGAGTTATGAAAAATAATAAAATATTTTTAATTAAATTTTCATAAATAAATTAAATTTAAATTTAATCTTTTTTACGATATTCATATAACCATAAAAGACACTTTGGTTACGTTGTATTTACATTCCAAAGATCTGTGAATAACATTGAAAATCGAAAGATTAAGCGGGTCAAAGTATGCGATAACTTAATAAGTTGTAGCAAAGTCTCAATCGCAATTGAAACAGTTCAACAGAACAGGTTCATGAGATACGCATTAACGTTACACTCGACTATGTATCCAAGGCATTCCGCGCGTGATTCACAAGCCAGTTATAATGCACATTTACTCCACCTGCAGGTCAAACGGCCTTTGTGTATAACACCTGCCACATCGCGTGCGCCACTAGTCGTTCAGTGCAATATCGAATGGAATATATGGCCAGGCATTATCATGAATATGATATGTTTAACGATCTAATACTGAGTCCATTTCGTTCATGCCGCAAAAGCGAAATTCAATGCGAAACAGAGAAGCATTAAATGCTCACTCGAGTATCTCCGCTTCCATATTAATTCATATTCAATTAGTAATTATATAATGTTTGCAATCATATCTTAATCATATCTCTATAAAATCTCTATAAAAGAGATTGTGCAAATTACTTTATTTAATTAAATTATAGGTAGTATATAGTTCATTTTTTTAATATAATACTGTTTCTTTTGATAAGTAATCATTTTAATCATCTTTCTTCACAAATCCGTGGTATAAACTTCGCGTCAATGTTAGTAAATTCATTTTCCGAGGCTTTGTTTGATAGGACACGATTATTTTGTCACGATGGCAAGCCTGGGTTAGATGATTCACTTTCGGATCTCACTTACAATCTCGGTCGTTTCAGGTATAATGACGTCTCCTTTAATGCTTCTTTCATGGCCCGAAAAAGGGGCTTTCCTTGCCCACTAATTAGTTCTCTCACCAGTTTACTCAACTTTGACTAATCTCGACCGAAAGAATGAGAGATGGGAAGGCAAGATAATCCAGAAATGGAAATGTTTTGTGGTAGAAAAGAAGAAATTCATGCTATTACGATGGTTTTCCGACGTAGCGAGATAATTTGTCGACGTAGCTTTGACTGTAAATTGCAGTTTACCACACGCGAACATCGTCGGCGCGTCAAACGTTGGAGACATTTGTAAAGTTTGTGTTGAAACTTCAAAGAAATTGCGGAACCGTGCTCGTGTGGCAGACACACTGCTCGTCGTTCGATCTCGGTTCTGGAATGACCGAGGAGGTAGAAGGAGAGGCACAGCCATCGGACATTGTGCAAACGAATTCGCCGCTAATGACTATTGATTTAGGTCGTATGAGAGATTTAGGCGCACCGGTGTGTATGTGTATTCAATGTTTCGCATCTCATAGCGTAGTCCGTCTGTGCGACTATCTTAGCACATTATCGAGGCACATTATCGAGGCAATAATCAAGATACATATATACACAAACTAAGATTAACTTATATGCTCCTTGCCAATGGACGAGATTGTTTTCTCTTACTTTGAACAATTTTCCATAAAAATTTCTATTGTAATAAAATATTTTTGAGATATTTGCAATGTTTTCACACATTTCAAGTTTAACATCCGACAAATATAACCGTAACATATAAATTACAATTTTGTGCTAACAATTGCCAGCTTTAATGTAATTTTTAAATGATAAATGAAAAATACTAGAGATAGTTTACAAAATTGCACACTCCAAGAATTTCTTTACTCTAAGAAAATGTAGGGAGGATGGCATATACACTCTTGGTCAAACAGGCTATTACCATAAACGTTGGTGAGTTAGGCGGCTCGAGATGGCATTTACTCGGCCAAATGTTTGAAGAAGACGATCATCCAGGGATGATTAATTGGTACATCGGGGATGCTGAAGTGTACTGGCTCCACGTCGAATTTAGGCGCGCGCAGATTCTAAACGGTAATGGCACGCGTGATTAATCTAATTGATGTGGCGTCTCGTATACATATATCACGCTCGCATCAGACACCATTGGTGGACACGCGTTTCGCAGGTGTCGTTGATGCGCGCATGCATGACTCCTCCGTGTGTGTCGTGTGTTCATCGTCTTCGTTAATTAGTGTTTTGTCGTCTAATGCGTCATGTGTAGAATCAGACATTCGCATTCACGGCGCATAATGTCGCGTTAGCGAACTGTTGCTTTACGTCAGAACGGGTCAAACGCGACGAGAATAAACTGTTGAAACTGATGGTTCGTTTGTCGCCCTTTAAAGGCCGACCATTTAAACGCGAGCCAATAATCAGTTTCGTTTCGCGATATATCCGCTTGTTGTAGGGAACATCCGCTTGTGACGCACGATTGATTAATTTGCCGTTGACCCTCCGTTATTACATTTTCGTACGCTGTTAACGTAACGTTACGTGCGTTTTTATTTGTTAATTAAGGCAGACCATGCACGAGAACACGCATCGCGGCCGAATAAATGCACCTGCAACGGTCAGATTCGTTCGCGCAGCGAGATGGTGCAACTCGCGCAAAAATCGCTCGTTAGCGAGCAAACTTTAAATTACTGGCATCCTTTTTGTCGACAAGTTACAGAGAACGCAGCCGCAGTGCAATTTTTACGCGCGTCTTTTTTATGCCCCGTCGCGAAAGAAGGAAATTTGTATAAAGATTTTTTTCCAATTTTTATAAATGTTTTTTAAAGTTATGATCAAAACTTTATTTTATTTATGATCTCGATTTTATGATCTTGATAATAAAAAAACTTTATTTTTGCAATTAAATATAAAATTGCATGTAATTGATATTTGACATATCAAACGATGCGATAGCGTTGCAGTACCAAGTACACAAAAGCAATCAAAAATTCATGTTCAATTTTGCTACTCACTCAATAACATGTAAGTATTATATCTTTTCTTATAATTTTTTTTCCTTTAATTGGTGAAGTATAGTTGGTTAAAAAATTGATTCATATTTTTAACCAACTTTTACAGAGTTTAAAAAATTCGATTTCTCTCTCGACTTCTCTCATCGTTCCGTATCATTTTCTATGTATGATAAAGAATTATGAATATCATTTTTGTCTCTTCAATGAGTTGATTCACGAAATCTCACTCGTGTTTATCTAAGCTCTTATCAGAAACAGTAAAGCGTTACTTTTTATCGACCGTGGACCCTCATTCTCTTGGTTTAACCAAATCTTCCGGAACAAACTCTTGTTGCAGAGAGAGAAAGAGGAATACAGGAAATAGTTATCTTATATGTGGTTTTATTACATTAAGATATAAAATACAAACAATTAACAAACATTCATTGTCTAATACAATTATTTGATTTTAATTTACTCGATTTAAACTTAAAATCAAGAAGACTTATTTTTAGTGTTATAATGTAAATGTATAGTATATTATATAAAAAAAAATGTATATAAAAAATATCGATTTTAATTTTTAAAGTACATTAGTTTTGGAATATTTTATGCGGTTTGTTTGAAAAATATCATTCATAAAGTCAGAAACTATTCATTTTCACACACAGTCAATGAGATTTTGATCATACGCGACGATACGTTTATCTCGTATCGTCGAGAATTTATCGCGCTTTCTGCAGCATGCTCGTGTTCGTTCGTGAGCAATAGCTTTCCGTTCCGCGATGACTTTTGCGATTAGACATAGTGTGAGATTCGTTCACACTGCTGGAGAGGATATCTCCACAAAAGCTACTTTATACATACTGTATATATATATATATATATATATATATATATATATATATATATATATATATTTGCGCCGTTTTACGCCGTGCGATGTAGTATGTACATTGGTCCACGATGGATGTCAGAAGGCTATATACATATATGCACGCTTTCTACAGAGTTTAAATGGCACTTACCAGAGGTGACGTGTGACCAGCTTTTCAAACGCTTTAAAGGTCGTGGCGTTTAATAAAGAAACGATCTATAAAGAGATGAGAACACCTGACACGTGTCAAATTCGTTAAAATCGACCGCGAATCACGAATTGTGTTCGTTTGTTAAATATTAATAAATCATAATCGGAAAGCAAACTAACGAAGCTGTCATAAATTTTCAAATTTTTCATCATGTATTTGTAGCGTACTCGTACGTTTAACAAGGAATTTTAAATGATGCATATCTTCAACATGATTTTTATCTTTATGATCCATAATAAATCATATCAAAAGCGATTGATGTATAATATCATAAGAGAAAATTCGATATTATTTGTTAATATTTTAATTAAACGAACAACTATGGTGCAATTAATAATTTTTTTTATTTATTAATTAGTGTTAATTAATTTATTGGCATTAATAAATGCTAATTATGCTGATGAAAATGATGTGAGTAGAATCCACAAGTAAATCTATTTTAAGACTGGCATTATTCAAATCAATGAATAATCAATAAATCATTTGCGGATTTTAATCAAAGCGAGAGCTTTCAAATTATGCGAATGAAAAGGCAATTTCTGTATTTTCCACATGTATATGTTTGATATTATACTTTCTGTAATATTATTCTGTATTTATTTGTTATGATCATTTAACGTAAATAATCAAACTGTGACGAAACTAACCAATATTGTAAGTAATTCGATTATTTCGGAATGTCGAACTAGTCGATAATTAAATCAATTGTAATTGAATTGTCCGACTTTCGCATGAACGCAATCACTACCCGCAATTTTCGAAATTTCAGTTAACAAATCTCCAAAATTTATCGATACAAAATACCAATTGTGCGAAATCAGTTCATGATCGCTGAAGCGATAATTGTGTTCGTCGAAGGCTAGTCAATGTAATTTTGAATTTAATCAATTTCCACATAACAAATTTATTTATCTGTATCATTTGTTTATTAGAACAATATATCTTCGAGAGCATCGACGTTTCGCGATTAACGATGCGAGATTTTTCCCGATATCATCGTTTACGACTTAACAAGCTGACGTACAGTGATTCCGCGCTGCGATCGCGTGATTATGTCTATATAAACGTTAGTTATAATAGAAATCAGCATCTCGAACGTAGCACGTCCTAAGGCGAGTCATAAGACGATAGGTTGGCTGTTCATCACGAAAATCTCAGAGATTAGAAAGTATCCGACTTACAAGGTGACAGATGTGTTTTCTGACACTCGAAAAATGTCCTTTTACGCGTTTCATCCTTATTCCTGCGATATTTTAGCGGATTCTTATCTAATCACCTCCAAATTGCCTCGCCTCGAGTCGCAATCACGGCTCTATTTCACGCGTACACACTAATTGTTTAATGTTATTATTGTCTCTTCTCCAGCGACGCTACGACGTTGTTGGAAATAGAGTTACTCTAGTCCTCCCAATTTTGAAGCGTTTACCACCAATCTCCGGTGGCAATGTCGAAAATTACATGATACATTGTGAACCAGATGCACAACTTTACGTCTAACACGTACTCAATCTCCATTGTTGGTTGCCGGCTTCCGTAATATCCGGGAACTAACAATAAGTTATATGCGTGATGTCTGACGGCGGTGGAAGCTGCTCGTAGAAGAGAAATGCCATTTTCAACTACTCTAAACTCGTGAGAGCTCTCAGAATCCTATATCAATCATTTTAACTGCGTCTTGGAAGTAATGATGGAATTGTGATTTTTTTATAGACATACCATTTAAGGTATTTTTGTACGCGTTAAAAAAATATATTTATAATCATAATTCGTGATATTCCAGAGGAGGAAACATTTAGATTTTCATCAACATATTCTGTGGCATTTCTTTAATTATTTTCATCTGCGAGATACCTCCCCCGCGGAGCAATTATGGAATCTGCAAGAAAATATATAAGAAGGGAATACGAGAATGAACAGGACGTAGTGACGCGAGTTTTACTAATTAAAGTGACGGTGTACATCAAAGTACTCATCCATCGAGTGCTCGAGGTCGCGCTAATGGAAACGTCAAACATTCTCAAAGAGAAGCACCAGTCCTCGTGACGCAGCAAAGCGGGATTAAAGTTCTCCAGGTGTTCCAGAAAAGAAACTTCCACGAGAGATCTTCCGCGAAGTCGCGACGTCGTCCATCTGGTCAGTGCGAGCATCGGAAATACTTATACTCTGACAGGAAGTCGATACTACCTCGCTCAGTTCGTGACTTATATAAATGTAACATGATGCATACGGATCCGTTGTGATCTATTGTGTTGTTTTATAACCGAACGCGAGCGTCATTCGCGTCAAATAATTAAACAGCTTCGCATGAAATTACATACATTTTTTATGTAAAATTTGAGAAGCGAGTATTCTTCGTTTCTCGTTAACTGCGCGGTAAGACTTTTCAATCGACAAACACACCAATGTTCAAAAATTCGTGAGAAAAATTTTCCTTACGATTCACAGCAATAATAATAAATTCGTATAAATTTCCCTCGCGATTCGATGGCAATGGTAATAAATTCGCGCAAACGAGGCGCACACGAATCGTCGCGAATCGATCGACCGTATTCGCATGGTACCGATCTTATATCTTGGGTGAGACGCTGCTCCTGACGCTCCTTGTTCACCGTACGCCGTAAGGAAGAGAACGTACATACCACGGTCCATTTATCACTGACCGATCCAGGAGGAACCATCCGGAAATACAAAGCCACGAACGTCGAGTGTTCTTGGTCGGTTCTATGTGCGCAGAGATGACTTAATGGCTGCTCGAATTTCATCGCGTCGATATCTCGTAAAAGTTCCGCCTGTATTAATCGCATATCGCGTGTCTTAGTTAGTTATACAACAGGCAGCGTTACATTTTTTTAATCTCTTCCTGTCGACGTTTTTATATGTCAAGCAACAATGTTATAGTAACTAGAACAAATATACTTGTGATTATGCAAATCACATATGATATATCACATACATTTCACCCTTACAGATTGATTGATAAACTTATTTCACTATTATATCGTAAATAAAATACTAATGCGATCTTAATATAAAAAGATGCTATTCAGAGTCGATCTTAAATCACTCTTCAGAAGCTCAGTAGTACGAGCATAGCGCAAACTCGAGCTTTCCTGAACGTTTTTTAACTAGGCCACTCAAGTATCTCCTGGAAACATAAATAAGAAGATATCAAAAAATATATCATGTGGTATTCATATTTAAAACATTCAAACCATTAAATAAGTTTTAGTCACATTTTTGTTATATAAGATTTTTTTAAATCTTTTCCATAATTATTCTATTTATGCTATGTCTCTATTATTTATCTTAGTTTATTCATAATAAAATTTATTTTATTTTATTCATAATCAAAACTATTAATTTATTTAACAATTTTAAATATAAAGTAAGTTAAAAATTTTTAAGTACTACAAAATATTCATGGAAATAAAAAGATTATTTTTAATCATATATAAGAAAGGCATAGAGCCTATATATACCTAAAATTAATGTATCTAAAATTAATAGCATTCGGCCTAATGGCTAAATTTACCGAGCCGCGATTCGTTTATTTCTTCTTCGTTTAACTAAAACATTGGAAGGTTTACATATACATCATCGTTACATTGAAACGAAACACGTTGTTTGGAATGTAGTGAGCAAAATCTTACGCCATGGTCTCGTACCGATTATTTTTGGTTACGCGGAAGCGCCTCTTTGACGGCGCTGCCAATCGACGCGAATATACGCGAATTCAACGAGCCCATTCGCGGGTTATTGATCCGTTAGAAATTTATTTGGCCAAGTGCACAGTGCAAGTTCTCTGCGGCGTGCCTCTCTACCGTGAACAAAGCGGAGCTTCCTAATTTATTACGAAACTTGCTTTTATTATTTTTCGCTTTCTTTACTTGGCTCTTGCTCTTACCGAAAGGAAATAAAGGTGACTACGAAAATAATCGATGGCTACTGCTTATTACTCGCGAAACATTATTTAGCCTTATTTGATTTAGTTTCTACTGATCAAATATAAAATTTCCATTTTTTATTAAAAAAATAATAATAATAAATATATAATACGTGCATTGATTTGCAAGAATAATATATTTACTATTAAATTAATTCAAATGTGCAATTAAGACAAGAACTTTACCAAATTTATCAACAAATTTATATAAATACACAATATTTATCTGATTTATTAAAAAAGAAAAAACGAAAAATAAACCTCCAAATAATGCAAATTGCTACTTTAAGAAGAAAGGAAAAAACTGCATTATATTTATAGAAATATTCATTTCCAATATATATTTCATTAAAAGATAATAGGCATAATGAGTGACTGCAATCAATGAAAGCGTGCATGACATAGCAATAATAAAGCGCCTGATAACTATGCTCATTATGCACGACGACCAGAAATGAGGAGAGAAATGATAATGCTGCTCACGTTACTTTCACAAATGGCACAGCTTGTCACGATTATTGACGATATGCGACATACTATGTTCGTTCGTGGAGTTATTAATAATGTAGCGCTTGCTACATTGAATATTTCGAGCCATTAACTTATGGCCAATCATCAATATCATTAATATTTACTGCTATATATTTGTATCAATTAATCTATAAAGCGATTAAAACTAATGTTTATTTTTTTTATGCTTAGAACGAATTATCTGTCCGTTAATAATGAAATTCGTTTGCTAGATCTTTGTTTATGTTGTTGATAAAAATTGAAGAAAATAGTTAAAAGATCGTTTCTCGATATAGCATCGTAAACAATACGGTAGTGGACCGAAACTTCAGTTGACACAGGTGGTGATAATACAATACATCGGATAATAACTTGCACTCGGCGATTTAATCATCGGTGGTTGCGGGCGGGCGCCGAGGGGTTCCCTGATTAAAATATAAATCGCGGCTTCTACTGAATCAGATTAAATCGTCCGGCGCGCTACAGACCCACTTGGCATGATTTATCATGATCCAGATTTTAATAACGATGTTGGGTTCAAAGTCAACGCGTTATAAACTACCATTGTAATTTGCAATGCACTAGCACGGAAGCAGTAAATCTTGTATCGATTTCACACTAGCACTTTCACGTTCGT
The DNA here is from genome assembly GCF_025532165.1 of Camponotus vicinus. Lineage (NCBI taxonomy): Eukaryota > Metazoa > Arthropoda > Insecta > Hymenoptera > Formicidae > Camponotus > Camponotus vicinus. Next base: position 18,050,612 of record NW_028141981.1, read on the forward strand.
AGCTTTAAACATGATAGAAAAAGACTTAAAGTCGTATAGCTTAAAATGTATGAACATAAATTATCATGATAACGATTTTAGGTTACAATAACTCAGTTTAAATATAATCTAGTCAAAATAACAATGTAACTCACGCATTGTTTCTAATAAAATATATAATAATTTGTACATGAATACAGAAAATTCGATACATTTTCTCTTTTATAATATGCTACGTTATACACGATAGAAATACTGTATTTGTTTATGGAGTCATATCTCGATGTGATTTTTTCAACCAACGATAGATGTACATAACAAAAGTAAATAAATAAAAATAAATAAATAAAACGTATATTTATCGTATATTAAAAATGCTGGAACATAAAGAAAGATAATGATAGGTCAATATAAATTAAAAATACAAAAATAAAGCAAACAATTTTTAGTTAAAATGATGCATCTGATAAACATTACATAAACATTACAACATTGAAAAAATAAAGAATTGATGTATAATTATAATATTGAAATTTATATATATATATATATATATATATATATATATATATAATAATATTGAAAAGCTAAAATAAAATGTAATATATTTATATATCTTGCAACTGCACTGTTATAATTTCGATATTAAACAATAAAATATATTTCTAAAGAGAACGTAAAATCGTCGACCTATCACAAGATTTAAGCTTTAAATAAATCAAATATAATATCAATGTACTCAAATTTAATAAAATGTCGAAGAAAACGTTTATGTAAAAGAATAAGGATCGAGAGAGGCAAACTTTTGAAGCATAAGAATAGAATATCGAACGTTATGCGAGTTAAAGAGTTCATTGACGGAACTATTCGCTTCATCGAAATCGTTCAGAATATAGAACTTTGAGAGAGAAACTGCTCGTACATAAATCGAGAAGTGCTACATTGCAGACTTTCGCGTAAGCGGATTAAAACGAAGAAGATTTAATACTACCGACTTCATAGCAACATATTACTATCAAAATTTTTGCGTAATAAACTTATTATTATAATAATTTTCAAAGCTGTTTATATGTCGGAATATAAACAAAAATTGAAAGCAAATATATAAATTACTAGAAATTTTTAAATATTTAGAAGAATATCGCAAGTACTTTAAAACATTCAAAAATTAAATAAAATTCTCTCTGTACATATAACTGTATTAATATTTTGCATATCGACGTTAATATATCGATATTAAAACAATATAGGAGTATATTTTATAACAATTTAAAATTTAGTATAAATGCATAAATGATTTCGTATATACAATTTCTTTTTACGAGAGAACGCGCGTATCGCATCTCATCTTAGCGAATGTAAAAGATTACACCTTGCAGATATTGCCTGCGATGAGTATTCGTTCAACATTATTGTTTGCGCGACGGTATAATATTGCACTCTCATGACAGCGCTATATAATACTCGACGTCATCAAAAATAAAAAAGCACGAGGGAAGAAGTGTAATGGAATCAGTGCATACTTTAAAGAAGGGAAGAAGGAATGGGATGCGGCGCAGTCTCTATCTCTGAGAAAATTGCGCACGCAAATTTCGAGATAAGGCAGTGGGACGCGAACATCCTGGAAGAATGCGGTCCTACCTCCGAGGAATCTCCGAGAATTTGCGCGAGAAAAGCCACATTTTGATATGACGGGTTCTTGCGACCCGGAATACTGCTGAATAGCACATTTAGCCCGGCGAAGGAAGTAAGAACTGGCTGGGGGGGACGCTGAGCATGCAGGCCAGGAGATCTCATCTATAGATGGCATATACAGAGGATACAGTATGTCAAAATACAGAAGGGAAAAAGTCAAACATATAAATGATAAAATTAAACTCCTATTAAATTTATGTTATAAAAATAAAAGTAAATTTCTATAGAATATATGTATATATTATAGTGCAATAGTATCTATTCCTATTGTCAAGATATTAAATATAGTAATATAATGTGAAATAACGTCTTATTTATATAGTTCGAAAGAAGAAGAGGAGGACAGATTTAAATCTCACGAGAAAATGACGAGAATAATTTTATATTTTATCGTTTACTTTTATCATTCTTTTCTCAAGATACAGGATGAAAAAGTAGCAATGTTTCTTATATGCATAGAAATTACATAGGTATACGTGTTACGTCTTCCGCAACGTTCGCGTCTCACCGGACGCGAAACGTCATCCTGGACGAATAACGCGACCTGTCACGCGAAATTTGCATCTCCTATCTACCAAAAATATGTGTCGTAAACTGTAAGCCCGTGTCGTTCCGCACGCAGTTCCATGGCGAATGGCCCACTTCCTGGGTATTCCGAGTACTGCTCAACGCAGTATCTACATCTTCCGCGAGAACAGAAAAGAACTACCTATGTGTGCTAAAAGCAACTGAGATGCATATAGGAGATTCAGCGAACGACAAAGATGAGGAGCAGAAGAATGCCCGCGCGATGAGTTATATGAGACATCACGCCGGTGGAAATTCAGGAAGGGAGGAAGGACGAACGCCAGAAAGAGAATATCGCAAGGATGGGGAAGGGTGAAAACTTTGAGGAAACAGGGAAGAGCACTATCGTTAAAGCTGCGTCTAGTGTCGCGAGGTTGAAACTGGATCACACGGATGGATAAACAGCCGTGTGTAAGAGTGCATATTGCATTCTATATGTAGATGTATGTGTGGCTTGGGTAACTGTGTGTTTGTACCGTGTCACCGGCAGCTAGTAAGAAGAGGGACGTAAGTGAGCAAGAAGACGGCGAGAGAGATGATACGAGGTGGCAGGAGGCCACTGAGAGGTGACGGTGGGCGGAAGAGATGTAAGAGAGAGAGAGAGAGGAGTTCACTGTTCTCCTATAAACACCTCACTGCACATAATCGCTGCACCACATAAAGCTGCTGCTGCTGCTGTTGCGGCCGTGGAAGTGGATCACGCTCTCGGCGCACGATTAGGAAGTTTAGCCGCGCACACCTGTGCGCGACCCCACAAAGGTTGCATTCTATCTAGAGAGGCTTGTCTAAGTTTAATTCCGTTCGCTCGCGTAGATACTAATCGCGAGGTGTCGCGTTATTTCGATGATCAGCATATCATAAGGGAAGAGCGGATAATCCTCGATAATTCCTCGCTCAAGATGATGATGCGCTCGCGAATATATAATCGGTTGTACTTATCATAAATTAAGTTGACGTGGCGTCTACATCTCGCAGCTTGGCTCTGGTATAAACGCATCAGCCGCGTGCGCACTTAGCCGGCGGCGCATATTGTTGCAACAAGTGCAGTGCCGAGATGCCGCCTTGCAGTCTCGGTCGTTGTCGGTCGGTTGGTCGGTCGAGACTGCACGGCGGCGCTTGTTTGTGTCGGTGCAGACTATCCTGGCACGTATGCGTTACACAATGACGAATTACGTCAGTTATCTTTCGGCGCGGTCGGATTTAACAGCACCGGAACGTGGAATATGCATGCATTGTTTCGATGTAAGATGATGCACCGGCAGCCGAAATAGAACAAGCGGGATGATAATGGAGCTGACGGCGATGTGTTGATCGGACAAGACCTGTACGCGTTGTATATAATTACAAGCGGCTAATTTTCTCTACACCTATTAAGCTTAATAGTCTGACATGAATGCGTACATTATTACAAATGAATCTGTGCGAAAAGCGATATAAAAATAGCAACCCTTGTGCAAATAACTTGGTGTTTTGATAACAGTTCTCAAGTTTGTAATAATTGCCGAGATATCTATAAAAATTAAGTAATGCATGGTTTCTCTCGTGAACTCGTGTCTTATTGTTTCAACCAATAATTTTATAGAAATTAATATCATTGAAAAATCTCGAATTAATTTATTATTGAATGCAACGCGAGAGAATCCACTGGCTGCGAAGAATAATTTTACACCTATGACTTTTTTACGTCACTTCTATCTTTCATCCACATTATTTACAACACATAAATATGTAATGCGCTGTAAACGATGAGTTTCGTGGCAGATTTACCGCAGTAAATTTAGAGACATTGCCAGTTACCTACACGTACTGGTTTTATGGTGCTAGCGATTCACCCTAGTCTACGTTTCACCTCGGCGTCACGACACGTTCCTGACCGTTTGGCCCCGTTCGTTTTCACGGCACACAAATGTGTGGTTCATTTATGCTCCGGAGAGAGAGGGATGCTGGCTTTATAGTAATCCGATTCAACCAAGGTGCATCTCGTATGTACGCTGCCCAAGTTGCGCGTGTTACACTTGCTCCGTAATCCGGTTCTCTGCATACAAATTAGTCGTTATGGATTACTCATGTATCGTTGTGTATTTATTATACAATTGAAAGTTAATTCATTTTAGGGAATAATCGATAAATATAGCGAGATTCATTTCCGCTTTATTTTTTCATTTATAAATAAGAGATAGATAAGAAACATAATTAAATTTGCTATGACTTGGTACCTGTACAGGACATACCTGTACAGGAATTTCTTTCATCTCTTTGCTTGCTTTGATAAAATGTTAGATATACTATCAGCTGTATCGCAGTTCTATGACTTCTTGTAAGAAATCCCGGTATACGCCAAGGAAGCACACCCCATCGTTATATGATTCCTCAATAATTTATGATCTTTAATATTCTTGGCGGCGGCGCGCGTTGAATAGACTCGGATATTGGAAACTGCAATCACCTCGGAGAAGTTCCACGGAAGCGGCAACGAGATGATATTCTATTCGTCGTTACCACAAAATACTTTTTCGATTTATATCGACCCGATCAATCCAGAATATTATACCGCCATCGAGATCGGCGATTGCGATAGAGTCGTTTCGCTTTAATCAATTCGTAACGTTCACGAAAACGTGAGGCACGTGCGACAAGAGAGATAGCTCAGATAGCAAGGCTACGTTTTTGTGCGATTATGTAACAATCGGGATCCACCTTATCTAGCTTTGTAAAAGTAACGCTCTTAATCCTTCTTGTCTCCGTTCACAATCCTATAATAGCATTTTTTAATTACTCGATCAAAAGAGGACCATGACAACTCATTAAAGCTTTTAAAAAACCTGCTACATCATTTTGATGTAGACGTTGTTTTTGCATAAATTTAATCATTAATTTGCGACGATGACTTTGTATAATATTTTCGCTCGACACTGTTCTGTCAAGCAAACATTTGAAATTATAAATTTCAATGTATTAATCAAATATTCGTTATAAAAACACTGTCGCAAATTTAAATGAATAGAATCATTTTTTATCATATAATATATGTTTCTTTACATTAGAAAATATTCACGTAAAAATTGGACGAAAAATTATATTTGTGAGAAATATATGAAAAGTTCAATATGAAATCTAAAATTCTACCTTTATAAAGTCATTTGCGGGATGAACCTTAGCGTGAAAAATATCGCGACTCTCTTGAATATTTCTCTCGTACATTTCGCGAAGAATAGCCGCAAGCCCAGCAACTCTAAATAGGACGTCGAGCTTGATGGCGGAAACCACTTCCTGTGTCGTGTATCTCGATCCAAGAAGCCGGTATTGTCTAACCAGAAGCTTTTGAAAAGATTTTGTCCTTTTAACGATACACAAAAGCCCGTGGAATTTCTCGAGACATCCCGACGCAATAAATGACCCGTCCGATAAAAAGTCTGCATTTTAACGTATATTTTTTATTTGTTTCAGGTGAGTACGTTGTGCGGCGCATCTTCATTTGTGAACGCGCCTAAAGATGAGCATGGTATTGAGAGAAATGAACGTCGCTCCTAAAGAATATACAGGTGCGGCAAGAAGTTCTTACAAATTCGCCTGACAGAATTGCACGGTTAAGTATGACGGTGTCTTATAATCCATCATAAATAGCGACTGCACGCTATTAAAACTCGGGAAATGTTTTACACGAGCGTGCATCTGAATGCTAGCACGTGAAAACAAATCAATCATCCCAGAGATGAAAGCTTCTCTCTTTACATCAACGTATCAGAACATTAATCTAAAATAAAAGGGAAGGTAGGAAAATGAATTACGTTAAAAAAAAAATTTTAAAACGCGAAGGACAATACAACTCTACATTGTTCGAATAACGAGCAGCAATAATTACTCGATATAAAAAATTGTAACGAGAAAGTTAATACGAATTGCGTGCTTAAGTTGCGCAAGTTCTTTTTATATTGTCTAAAAAATTTATTGTTTGCAACGCATTCATATTATTCTCAGTTTGCTTCAAATATTCGAATTATCTCTCGTTCTAAATCATTATCATTTTTTTTTTAATATCCCGTCAATATCTCGTAAAGTTCCATGGAAAATTGCAACTGTGCACGTTACTTGCAATCGTAAAGTCTTTCTACTTTGCGTTATTCTCCTTCCTCTTGCCGAAGTAAGGACCTCGCCAATCGCCCACAGCGTTCTCCGGCCAGGTTAATTAGTAACCATTATCTCGATGCTGGCCGTGCAATTAATTACCGAGTGCTCGAGAGCTCCTCGTTCAACCTTGGTGAACTTTTCCTCTTTTTCCTACCTCTTTGTCGGTGAGTGTCACATAGTGGCGACACGCGAAGCGCATTAACCATTTTCACGTCCATTTGTTCGCCGCTGAATTCGCTATGTCAATTAAAAGTAACATATAAAATCATACCCAAGGGCGGTGAGAGCGCGATAAGGCGATAATTAACGAGCCAGCCGCTTTAAGCGTACCGATACTTGTAACGAGAGAGAAAGAGAGAATAGACGGTCGTTGAAGCTGTTGTTAGCCTTCAAGAATGGACGGTTGGAATCTGAAATTGAATCTTGTAATTGAACCAATTAACACCGTGAGACATTTGTCGTGCAAGAACTTTAATAAAAAGACGGATTCAAAATATATTCATCCCTTAATATTGCTCTGTACGCGTCTCAATGAGAGATACTCAGGACGTTATTAACAGTAATATTTTACTTTGAATAGAAATTGGGAAACTTTCTCTCTACAAGAAATAGGGAAAAGTCGAGTTTTTTATATTTTATAAAATAAGCGTCTTTTGATATTTTACAAGTTTTATATATTATTTTACTATTAACTCTTTTAACTATTATTATTATTTTACTATTAACTCTATTAACTATTTTACTATTAACAATATACAAATATATAGAGGAGAACAGAGGAGACAGAGGAAAATAGAGTCAATAATGCGTCGGCTGAGACTTGTTCTACGAAATCAAAGTCGTCTTTATCCATTTCGTCGAGACGTCGTATTTTTCGGCGTCGCATCGGGACAATACGTGCGACAGCAATACGACTCGCCGTCACTATCGCGATAGGTCTATTCTCCGCTACGGCATGTTTTCCCCGGAGTAGTTCGTGTCTTTGAAACCTTACGGAGAGCTTTCCTCGCGGTACGATAGTTTCCCTCCGATTCCGGATGTAACTACTCGCGCGCTCGATCGTTACGCGTTCCTCCATAAAGTTCTAGTATGCGTACATTTACGTAGGCGTGCCTATGAAATGCACGCACATGTGAACCCACGTTTCTATATAACGTGGCATATAATACATACACATATTGTTTCCTTCGAAATAGGACCATTGCTAGCACGAGCGATTTTACGACGAGAACTCTGGCTTTCATACGCAACGCGGTCTCTCGCCTCTCGCCTCCTAGCGACGACGGCGAACGCAGTGAATGCAATATTCAGCAGTGTCGGCGTTGCTCTTTGTTGCTTGATTTTTCCGTCTCCTCCGATATGCAGTCGCTCCACCTTTACCGCCTCCCCCGGCCACCTTTCTTTACTCATCCCGTTGTTTCTCTCTCTCTCTTCTTTGACGCGCGCCTGTGTCTTTCAGCCTCTCCTCTCCATCAGCTTCTCCGAATCCTCATTTCTACGCACCTTTTGCTTCTGCTCTCTTCTTCTCCTCGTCTCTTGCGGCACTGCATTTCGCGTTTCTCATTCCGAGGATGGTGACGGAGGTTGTCGAGGACTGTTTTACTGTTTACGAGGCTCCCGTGAGAGTGCGTACAGCAAATTCGCAATTACTGCAAATTGCTGCCGCAGCGCGAAAGAGGGTTTCCTGCTCATAAATTTCGTATACACGGCGGACACGGACCCGCGATCGAATTTTTACTCGCGATAAATGCGCCACCGAGAATGAAAGGAGCAGGCAGCGATCGACCCGATCGACCGACCGACCGGTCAGCCAGAGGCTGATTCGGGCGAGCGTAATCGGGCGGAAAGAACTTTCGCGGCGTTAACGTTCCGATTCGATATTTGGACGAGCTTGCATACGTACGGCCGGCCGGCGTATCGTAAATTATAACCGAAAACTTGGCGGCCGTTTACGGGTGGAAGATTTAACCGGGATTCGATTTAATGGTATCCGGTTGCATACGAGTATATTTTACAGCGAGGAGAGAATATAAATTTGCATTATTAGTCACTCAACGTGAATTTATTATCAATTAATATGAAACCTTTTTCTCCTTCGCATGCATTTGTATACGTAATAATTTAAATATAGCATTATAATATTGACATAACAGGGGATGTTAATTCAGCTGATATAAATTTCAAGACAAATCTCGTAACAAAAAGTAACATGACGTAAATTGCGATATAAATCAGCGAGCGTATATTCCTCGAATAAAAAAGAAAAACGATTAATTATAATCCGAGCATTAGTATCGAATCCAGGAGATGCTTCTTCGACAGCTGTAAGTAGCTGCAGACCTAAACGGGCCCTCTATATCAAATGGTTCGCAAGACTATTAATGCGTATGCGACAGGAAATAAAATGGCGATATTCCAAAAGACGGAGAGAAAAAGAGAGAGAGAAGAAGGGATAAAAATCCTTTAAGAGGATGAGAGCCACCGTTCGAAACAATCCGGCTAATTTCCCCAGCCCTTTACAATCGGCTGGAGATCAAGGGAAGAGGAAGAGAATAGTCAGTCTCTGCGAACGCTCGCAAGGATCCAAGAGATAATCCTTCGAGCCGCTTCGAGGAGAGATACCATCATTGTTCCCCCGTTTTCCTGCCGTTGCCCCTTTCGTCCTTCAGAATGCGACTGTAGCAGCAGGACACGTAGGAATCGTCGCTGCATGAAAACTCGTCGTAAATCGCATAATTCTGAATTTATGAGATCATTCCGCTGGTTGCACGTTAACGTAATTGAGATCACTGCCAGATATGAATTGAAATTAACATAGATATTTCGAGAGCAATCCATTTTGCTGACAAATTAATCCTAGATCCGAAAAAAGAGAGGGTGTGTAATACTTGACAGACATACATTTTATTTGAAATTAGAGAAAGTAACGCGCATTTTTTTACACGGTGTTATATTTTTTTCAAATGTTTGTCAAAAAGTAGTCCACATATATAATAATAGGATGAGATGTTCAGGTATGGAAGAAGGCGGTAGATGTTATCATAAGAAGATGTCTTGAGATGATTATTGTCAAACCTTTCATCGGCTAAGATACTTCGGGTAGTCTGTTATAAATCCATTCTCTTCGAGATCCATCCTATACGCGCTTCTTTGTATCATCCCTATCTTCTTTCTCAAGAATCTACCGCCAAGTTACGATGCATTCGTGAGAGTGCAGACTAAAGTACTTTATTCTTCTTAAACTTAACTTGAATTGTTTATTAACAATCTAATGTAACACACACACATACTATATATATTATATTTTTATATAAATATCGATTTTATAAATTCTTCAACATATTTACTATCCGCAATATTACTTCATTCAATCAAAGGATGTTAAATTCAAGATTTGAATGAAAGAAAACTGGAGAAATTTAATTCTATAAATATTATATAAGTATAACTCTATAAATATTTATTATTTTTCTTTATTTTAGAAGAAATCGTAAAGATGATGTGTCATTCACTGAAAATATGAAAATTTCGATTTATAGATTTTTTTATATCTGCAACTGTCACGAGAAAAGAATGTCCACGCGTAACCGAAGTTAACCCTCTCGGATTCTTGCATAATTTACATGGTGTTACATGAGTTGTGCGTTAAATTTGCACTCATTGAGTTTTACGTAATTTTGCTCAAGAACGAAGTCGAATTGAATTTCCGCTCCGACGGAATAGTAGTGGCTTTGACCGCCCTTCAATTGCAATGGGAACTCGCGGCTCGTATAACATTCGTAAACGAGACGCGTCCGTTTCGCCCGTGTATCCGTAAATAGCAGTGGTGGCTGGTGGTGCACGAATAAACATTAATATCGGCGCGTTTGAAAATAAAAATTTGCGCCTCGTTGCGTACAGATGTGGCTATTGGATTAAAACTGCAAAAAGTTCTCGAGCGCAATTATAAGCTTTGGCCACGAGTGTGCACTATTGTGCCGTTTAAGGCAGGAAAGTGAGACTCGAGTTACCGTTAGCAATGCCGATTGTAAAAATAATGTTCGTTTCTTTTTTACATAATTATTGTGTTAAATTTATTCTAAAAATTACTTGCATAAAAGAAATGCAAGAAAGTATTCACTGCCCATGATACTATTTATTGATAATTATTTCACTTTTTTATCTTAATATTTTCATACCTTGAATTTTTTTTGTAAATATTGTTTTTTTTTAACTGCATACAAATATTATTTTTGTTTTATATACTGACACAATCTACGTCAGGTCTGCATCCTTTACATAGTTCGCTGTTGGCGTCTCTTGTACATTTTTTACACAGTTTATACGCTTTCAACAGCGCTCGTTTCAGCTCTTCTCTGTCTCCCGACACTCTGTCTTTCTTTCTTTCTTTCTCTCTTCGTTCCTCGCTTCGAGAAGCATCCTTCGAAATGTCCTCGCGTTAAAATATGCTGCGCGGCTCTTTTCGTGCGGATACGGAGAGACCTGTGTGTGCCTCGCGTGATCCTGCTGATGCATTTTTCTTTCCTTTTCGCACTCTCGGCGCGCATAATGTCGCCTCGTTAGTTCCCGACGTTATATCACTACGAGCGACTTTGCTTGTCCCTTTACGCGCTTTGTCGATGTAAAAATTCGAGGCTACGAGAATAGCACTTTGTTAGGTGCTGCGATACGTTGTTAAGTTCTTCTGATGGCGAGACCCGCGCTCGTTATTTCGCACATGCAGCCGCAAATTGGTGCGCCGCTTATTTCTCCCGCATCCTAATTTATCGATCGTAGAACTGTCGACGTTGCTTTTTGCAATGCCGCTTTTGCAGAGATTTGTATCGTTAAAAATATTGCGGCGAAGTATCTTCTTTATTGAAGAATTTGTTTACAATGAAATTTTGTTTCTCGCACATTTTACATGCTGCGCAGGGTTAACTTTTTCATTTTGATTGATCAATCAAGTTTTTCTCCCACGAGTGTTAAAAGAAATAATAATAGACTAGAAATATATTTAATTATCTTGAATTAACATACTTAAAAAAATGAACAAATATTTGGTACGTCTGCTTGAAACCCTGAGACTCTCTGTAGACAACACATCCGACGCGTGTAAATTCTTCGAGGGGGGAAAGTCCAGCATGCTCAAGAGAGTCACGCTGGAACATGGAACGTTGTTGTATATAAGGGAAAAAGGATCTGGATTATGTAAGATACAAGATGGAGGTAAATTAAAGTGCTTTCAGATACCTTATCAGGCGATATTAAGTACAATCATGCAGTATAAACTGATTCGACAATCAATATCAAAAATGTATATCTATAGTGCATAGACAGAAAAAAAATTTATGATTATTCAGAATAATCAATAAACGCATAAAAATTATTTTTAACAACAATTATTTATAACAATAGGAGAATAATATTTCGCTTAAGTTCTTTTATTTTAAGTTGGACTAATCGGAAATATTAATAAAACAAACCAAGAGAAGCTTTAATATTTGATTACATTTCAGAGAAGATCGGTAAATGAAAATGAAGATAAAAATATATTTGAAAACATCAAGTTACGTGGATGAGATGTGCGTGGAAAAAAACTCCATGTGCATTTCCGGTGCACTGAAAAGGCCGCACTTATCAAATTCCGTCTACGTCGAACTCTCGGCGTGGGTGCGTCCAGAGAGAGTAGAATATATATTTTCGTCCTTATTACAGTCCGCGAGCATCTCCATGCCGTCAAGTGCCGTTCTTAAAGCACACTTTGCATGCACTTACGTACAGTAACCTCGATCCCAAGAATCATCGAGCGATGCTCACGTAGATTCTATGCGGGACTCCGGATACGGTGCCGGGTTGCTTTAGTGAATGCATCGTGTAGCGCTTTTTGAAACGTGCGTTTCTCTTACTCTCTTCGTCGACGATGCGAAAAGCAAGATTAGACGTTAAGAGAGCGGCACTCTCGTTAACTATGCAGGCTGACGCTAGAACGTTTCATACTCGAGATTATCCCCCGCTGGGGTCCTGTGCAGATGACGCCGAGCAGATGAATTCATCGTAGCGGAATTTATAATTTTGCGCGTTGCTTACATTCTTTCTCTTTCATCATTATCGTAAGGATTACAGAAATAGACGAATTGATAAAAATGACTAAAAATTTCTCGTGTGTATCATAAATTCTTAACTTTTAACTTAAAAAAATATACCTTTCTCTTCTTCAAAGAGTTGATCGATGTGAGCGCGAGATTGTTTCTTGCGACTTATCGATTTGCAAAAACGATTTCTTTATACAGCTCATTCGTCGTGACGTCATAAAAAGCAAATTTTACCCGAGAGTTTGGATGGGAAAAGTCGTTACCGATAGGGAGTGAAATTTCGAAAAGTTGCATCGCGTTCGACGGCGCGAAGAAGCTGAGGGGCTCGCGATCAAGTGCGACGAGAGAACCTGTCAATTGCAGGCGGAAAATTTACAGCGTCCATAAAATCTTAAAGTAACCCGCTCGTATAAGCGTCGCGCGCGACGTATATCGTGCGGAAGTCAATTCCGCTCGCGGTTCAGGAGCGCCGCGGTGGGTGGAGGGCTCATTGTCTCGTCGAGGCTACAAGGGAACGGCGGAAATCGTTAGAGAGGCGCCCGCAAAAGACTTGCGTAAACGAACGGGAAACGATTTCTATCGTTGATGAAATTATATTCCGTTATAATTACGCGATAGATTGTGCGTTCCTAGAGGAATTCACATGCGTCATCGACGCGAAAATAGATGCATAAACAGAAGGAAATTTCAATGGCTATTCTCGCCATCGTAAAATAATCCTCGTTTATCCGCGCCATGTCAATTGCTTTCGCCGTTTTTCATCCGACTTTCCGCCACGTTAAATAACGCACAAATCAACACGCGAGGAATTCCCGGGATGGCACCCCCGCGTCCCTTCCGCATCGAAAACGCGCGGATAATGCAGTTGTGATTTTTTTATCCGTCGTCCCGGTGGGACGAAAATAACGCACGGAAGCGCGAATATCGACGAAACGATAATCGAATTCAAACTTTATTCGCCGTTCGATTCGATAATGCAATTGCCACCGCGATACCGTGGTGTAAACGTGCGACCGTGACGTAAGAATCGCTAGAGACGTTATTAGCGAAAGCCGCGAACGGAAGATGCGCGTCCACGGATTTCGGAAATTGTCGGATCGATCTGGACGCGATTGGGCCGTCATTATCGGTGATGCACGTTTATGAGCTTATCGAGATTCGATGACGAATTGATCGCTATCTCGGGTCCACATCGACAATTGCCATCGCGGTTTCGACTGGCACTACGGACATTAACGATGCGGACGTAATCGCGGGTCCTAATTCACCGGCAAATCAGCCTGGAAACTCATTACGCGTTCGGACGCATACATGAAGAATGTCGAACGACGCGCGGTGATGTACGCCCGAACCGCCACCGGATGTTATCGCGGTCCAGCTAGAACGCACAGAACGCTATTTTGGAACGCGCGATCAATTTACGGCTACGATCACCGATTGAATCTTTCTCTCGCTACGCTACACGTGTCATTGCTCTCGTTGAACGGCGCGCGACCGGGGAAAAAAATAAATAAATTAGATGCCCGTGCAATTGCCTTGAACCGGAGTTAGCAGAGCATCACTCCATCAGCATACCATTAGAGGATCAAAGCCCGGTTGCTCTATCCGGCAGCTATCTGGAGCGAAGTCGCTTCTATTATAGCTCGCGGATAGCCTGGCTATTTATCGGGTGTACCGAAAATATTCGATAAAAGATGTGGGAAGCGATGATTTTTCGTTCGCGTGGAAACGCTCGGCGTTCGCCAACTATTTCCCTATCGGGAAGCCCCTGCGCTTCCTGCGAAAGCGCCGTTAGTCACCCGTCGCCGGGAAAAACCGACGAGCGTAATTTACCGCCGTGTGGAGGTTGAACAAACTCCGGGCCATGGGTTTTAATAGGAATTCAGATTACGCAAAAGTCACGGAACGCGTGCGCGCGCGCGATTATCTCTCGTATGGCGACACCGCGCTCGGTTTGCTCTCATAACCGGTTTTTTGATTCTTTAGAAACATTTCTCTCTCACGCTATCCTCTTAGAATCTTCTTTTTTCGGCTTCAAGCCGATTAGTCACACTCAATAATAAATATTACTTTCTCCTGACAAAAATATTACTATCAAAGTCTACCATTTCGCAGAGAGAATTTCTATCTTTTTTTCTCTTTTCTTGAATCCTACACGCGGTTAGTCGATGACGTTAAATTCGCCACGACGGAAGTCGCGCGTCTCGGCCACTTGGCTTTGCTAATGCCATCATTGTGAAATACTCAGTCCATTGATCGGTTCGTCTACTGTATCTAATCTCGCTCGCAGCTAACCTGAACGTGCGCGCAGATTGCAATTTTATCCTTGAATTTTTATAAATGCGATTTAAAGCGTGCAATACGCGGGAAAATTATATTATAAATTAATAAAATAATTGCCAGTAACATTATATGTGCTATTGTCCGAAAATATTGTATAGTTTATATTTATTCGATAAAATTTCTATAAAATTTTCTGCAGCATTTTTTTCTTCTTCTTTAGGACTGTATTTGTGTTAGTTTGCGCAAATTTTCGGATATCTTCGATTACATTAGTTTCGAGTGTTCACTCATCGCTAATTTATTTGAATGTACATGTATGGATTAATTTTGCAAGGAGAATCATGTTGACAGTTTTACGTAAGGCTTGGAAGTTTAATCATCTTTCTCTCTCTCTCTCTCTCTCTTTCTCTTAATCAAATATAAATATTAGTGATGATAGTTAAAACACATTTGCATAACATCTTGTTGGAATCGTGTTGGAATTGACATATGCTTACTGGACGTATTATCGACAATTCTTTCAACACCAAAAAGTTGCCTGGGTCGTGGATACGACCTACTGAGGGACAAAATTTAACCGCGCGAAATCGTGGCCGGCGATGACATCAGTCAAGTCATCTGCATACATTGAAGCTGTGACATAACATGCTACGGGTGTGCGATATAACGATCACGCCCGCTGCGACAGACGTAATCAATATTTCATTCAACTGGCTACTGAGTCACGTCTCTGAACGCCAAATATATGCTTAGCACGAATCGCTGATTTGATTATCCTTATTACATACATCCATTTTAAGTCACGACAATCCTTTATAAAATCCGTAAATTCGCACACGACGATATTTTACTTTCCAGGTAATTTAAGTATACCTGGAGTTTATGAACATTTCGAAAATAAATCCTAAGCAACCAATATTTGTTTATAAATGCCTCTTAAATATTCCAGATTGTGTCGCTTTAATTTTGCGTCATGTAAAAACACTTTCTCTATCATTAGCAAAAGATTTAGGCGAAAGATTTATTTCTGCGAATTATTAAATCATATTATAAATATCTTTTATAAAGATATTCATAAAAGACTATAATATGAAAAAGAAAAGGATATAAATTATAAGAGAATTCGATATAAATTATAAAAATTTAATTATAAATTTTTTTTTATCGGTTTTGAAAGAATAAATTCTTGTTGCGAGAAAGATAAACGCACACGTTAAGACGCAACTATTCTAATCGACTTGCCAAATTTGTCACTAGTAACAATGCGAAATAGTATGACAAGAATTTTTTTCCTCGCCGCCATAGAAGAAAGTAGGTGAAGTAGATAAAGAATTATCATATGAGACAAAAATCCGTGAAAGCCGCTGAATCTGTCGGCATTCCCGCGCGCCACGTGTTATAGGGCAAGTGTAAAAATAACTTGTATGATTACGTCAACGCTCGATCTTGTTAGTTTTATGTTCATCGCATAAAGAGTACATATATATGTATATATATGTACGGACGTCACCGTGTTCGTGAGAGGGTCGAGAATTTGACACTTCTCAGTCTCTCCACGTGTCGATACCGTCGACACGACGAACAGCCTGGCGACAGTAGTAAAAGAACTATCAGACAAAACAAGCAAATACTGGTGGTCCACCGAAATCGACACTAGCCTCGTCTATAGTACCGAAATAACGGCTTGAGAATTGAGGTCGACTTATATGGCGAATTATTGCGAATGAACTTTATAATTAATGGGACCACAGAGAGACTTTTAACGAGCAGGGTACGCGTATTCGCGTTTATCACTTAATAAACGTAGTCGCTCGATCCTCGCTCTAATTACGAATAATTTAAACTCGGTGTCATTTCGTGTTCGTAAAGATAATGTAAATATCTACTGTTTGTGATATAATATGCGGAATTAACTATCTTTCCGAAAAATCATATATATGGTGCGAAAATAAAGAAAATTGATAATTAAAATCCACCCTAGCGTTGTATTTTAATTTGTTAGCCAATTTTTAATCGAGATAATACGTGTATAATGACATCAGAAAATCGTGTTTGCTTGTTAATCTCATTTGTTTCGCGATATCGGTTTACGCGAGCCTCGACAAAATTAATTATATTTCCAACGAATTATATACGAAATAAAAAAATTCAATTAATAAATTAAATTTCAATATTTACGTAAACATGCAAACACATCAATCTCATCTTATGTTAAATTATATCTTAATATAAATTTATCTCTCTTTTTCTCTCTCTCTCACGTTACAAGATAAATTTATAAAATTAATTAATAATAACATAATTATTTCTATTTGCATCTCACAGAAATTCATGCACCTTTGAAACATAATTCCGAAAATCATGTAAATTTTAAATGTTATTATTTTGCGTATTCAAAAAAGCGCAATCGAAAAACGAGCACGCAGTCCCCTTGCGAATAATTGATTCAACGGAGAATTTAATTAACCGATTTTTCGTCGTGCGCGTGCTACAGTAGGTGCTGCCGGCTCTTCTACCGCTTCGATGGCTCGTTATCGCAACTATTACGTTCGCGAAATAATAGTCATTTTAATTGTAATGAAATCGGCGATTCTCATTGAGTTATTCGCGTGGCGCTCTGCGTGGGTGCCGCGATACCAGCCTCTGTCCGTTTAGATAGGAACCACATCCCGGACGTTAGGATGATAGCACCTCTTCCCCCGCATTTCCTCATACTTATTACGCATCCTCGTCCAAAACTGATGAAATTGCGCGTCCTTCGCGTTCGAACTGATGCGCTATTCCGTTGAATTCCTTCCGGTCACGTGATCAAATAAACCTCCTTCCTACGCGTTATTCTTTGATATAAAAGGGACGTATTCGACATTAATATTTATCTCATTATTAAAAATTATTAAGTATTCTCATCCAAGCTATTATCGTTTAACCCGATGAGTCTCACGGTCAAAAAAACTTGTTTCAACTTCACCATCTGTCGCTAGCTTCGAGTAAACTGAAGCGCGTAACGATGAGATCAGCCCGAAGCGATCGACTTTTAAATTCGTCGAACACGCGCTTTTAACTCTCGATCGTCCCGACCATGTTCGAGATTGAAAGCCTAACGATTGGCCCGAGGCCAGCGTAAATCAAGAGAGCTTTAGCTGCGTTAGATTCCCCTCGATCGAAATCTTAGGGATAATTTTTGGGAGCCTAGTTAAACATATCGTTCTTTATCAAGTTGACGCAATATCTAATTTCAATTTGTTCACGACAAATTTTTTTTCTACCGTAGCTAGATAATAATCAAATATTGTAGGTGATGAAATAAAAGATCGCCGTACTCGATAAAGCAAGCTATATTCTTTGCACAAGAATTTAGACATGTTTTTAAAAATTTATAATTTTAATGCAGATTTATTTTTTTGTTCTTAATATTAATCTATAAATATTAATCGTCAGGAATGTAGTATAACAGAGAGGTATTTCGAAAGATCATAAAATACCGGTCTTACAATCAAACAATTTGTCACCAATTTGTCACAATTTCCTCGATCGTATGTTTGCCACGTCGCAGTTGGCGATAAGCAAACAGAACGTTCAAATAATCTCCTACAATTCCATGTTCTTGCCGTCTTTCATCACGAGATCGTGAAACTCCTAGCGAACGAATCGCTGCCGATTGATTAGCTCACATGTAATTATTATTGGAGCAATCATGATGTCTGGTTTGAATTTGACAATCTCTGTTTATATTATTGTGATAAATACTTGGAAATTTCAAATGTGATTAATATTCGTTGACAATAATTATTTCTCTTTTTTTTAATTAAATTATCACAATCAACTCAAATTTGTTTGACATGCATTTTTAAATATTTAACGCATGCTATTTTTATTTTTTAATATTTCTAAACTATAATATATAAAAAGAAATTAATGATTCTAATTAACAATTTCACAAGATATGTTCACTTTTTTATGATTATTTTTATCCTTAATTAATGTAAAAGTTAACGAACACAGAGGAGTCTTTGTCGTAAGTTGTAACTAAGTTTACGATGCTTCCAAAGCATAAAAAAATTTCAATGCACAAAAAAGTCGTTGTGTCTACTCTTCGCCTTCGTGCCATCGTGACGATGAACGAAATCGACCCGCCAGACGATAATGAGAGGCCGAATGAACTTTAATGTCCCTGCCGGCTTTTGAGAATTACCAGTCGCCCTTGCAAGATTCTTCAGAGCGAGATATCGACGTCTCTGTGTAGGACATATTAACGCGCATCATGATCCATTGATATCTAGCAGTCGGGACCAGCGAGCTCGCGAGCTTATTCCGATCCAAATGGCGGAAAGCATTCCAGATAGATTGTCGATGACAGTCCCGCAGATGTCGCAATACTGTCATAAAGGGATGAAATGTTTCCTAACGATAAGTATGCGTTTCGCTCATTTTGCTCTAAATATATAATTTCGTTCGTTAAAATCACTTTTGACGCGTGTCGAATTTTGACGCATGTCCTAACAAATCAAGGAAATTGAATGTTACATGTTACATAGACGTAGATATTCATAACGAAATTTGTAATTGTATCGCGCACATTTGCTATCTTGCTATCTCTACGTGCAATGTCATGTGAGTATATAAAATTTATAAGTTCGTGCAGAATTTATGACTTGTTTCCTTCTAGTTCTTATGGACTACTTGCGGAAGAAACATATTACGTGCATCTTGGAAATGTGAGGCGTGCAATGGAAAAATGTTATGCGAAATATACATCATCGTTTTATTTTTTATTATATTTTAAAATGTTGCAACAACTTTTTCCAAACTATCTGAAAATAATTAATATACACATTATATAATATATAATGTTCATTGAAAAGGAAGAATATTTAAAAATATTTTGTACAATTTCTTAGTGATATAGACGAACTGGAAGACTCGATTCTTTTCTCTAAATTTTACTTTTTATCGTAAACGTTTATATATTTATTCATGCATTCATCTCACAATTTATATGTGCATATAAATTATCATTAATTAATGCAAAGTGTTTTACGTTTATTTCTTTCAAATTTATGAAGCTGTTATTTCTTGACCTACGCATATTCTTATATAATATTCAGCAAGCGAAGTATCACGCTTATTTTTAAAAAATATTTTCGTTCATATCTAAATTAAAAAAAAGACATATCAAGAACTTTTCAAGAAACCCACTCTATACATAAAATTGCATACAGAATTATTTGTTATTTAGGAAGGACAACGAATGGATTTTATATTGACTTTTTTACGAAGTTTTTTTTATCTATATAATATTATTTTAGATTTAATTAAATTAAGTTAAAGATTGCACATATATTTACGCGAGAACTAGTGAAAATATTATAAATATTAATTTAGCTTTTTAATAAATGTGTATCTTTTTGATAGAAAAAAGTATTTTTGAAGAGTATAACTTGATAGAAGGAATTAGAAGTTTGGTGTTTTCGATAGATGTGTCTACGGACCCACCAAGAGCGAAAGAATTCAAAAAGGGCGAGAGCGAAAAAACGGCTATCGGAGAAGTTATGTCTGGCTATACGTTTCGAAAGGGCGGGAACGAACGGCGGGGCTCGGTCAGATCCGACTGAATTCGCCAGTAAACCCACTACTAGCCCAGGTTCCGCTCAATTAGCCCATAGTAGAGACAAAGGGACTGCCGACAGTTTTGGTAGTCGCATTTAGATTTCCTTTTTGTTCCGGTTCTCATAAGCATCAGGGACGTTGGAACCGGCGCATTGAAAAACTGGTCGCGAAAGAGGTTGCTCCGATTTTTTGGCGAATTTCATCATAATTCCCATTTTCACGCTCCTTTGTGCAAGTCACGAATTCTACTGAATCTACCGTAAATTTCGTAATTCTGTATTCTCCAATTGTTAGGTGGATAAATTGATTCAAATACAAACGCAAACGATATGTTTATATTAGTTATAATTCAGGTATTCTCTTTCTTTAATCATTTCGTTAATGTACATAAAAAATGTTATTAAAATAAGAAACCCCCAAAAAACGTGAATAAGATAATAAAAAAAAATTCCCTCGAAAAATAATCTCAACATATACATGCATGAGAAAGTCATGAAATAAATAGTCTTACACAGGCATTTATCTTTATTGCTTTGCATAGACACGCCTCTTTTCTCGAGATATCACTTTAGAAATTATAACGTTATAATCTTGCCTTACTCCCCAGCTCCTTTCGCAATTAGCAGCAAGAGGAAAGTAATTGCGACGGTAATTAGAGAGAAGTAATGGCAGCATCTCGCGATGTCACTCTTGAGATTCAGATTTTTTTTCTTAAGCATCTCGAGAACATTTTCCGCATAACGGGTGGAAAATATTGGGTCGTGCGGTACTCGCTTTCTCCGCGAAATGCGAAACGGCGAGGCTAGACCAGTATATATGACAAAACTTAGTCGCGTGGTTTCCTACGAGGAGGCTATTCGATGCAGGTCACCTGAAACTGGTGGGTCTGGGGCAATTTGTTTTTCTTCTCCATCCACGTACAGACTTCCGTGACCAGAAAGCTCGTTTTTCTCGTATTCGTGCCGGCGTGAAACTGGCCGCCCCCTCGAAGACAGTGAACAATGTTATCCGCAATTCTGTGCAATTCTCTTCTTTACGCTCTTCGCGCAAGGTCGCGTTAGGTGGCACACGAACACTTCATTGAATGCTTCACGCAATATTCAATCTCTCTCGAATTTCCATCAAGGATGCTTTTGTCGCCAGCTATATTGTATTCAAGTAATTAATAGCAAGATTTTGATGAATTATATGAGAAAAATAGAACATTTTATTACATATTATTTTATTTGTTAATATTTGTTGTGTATTATACCGATTGATTAATTCATAAATTAAATTTAATAACCGAGAATATCAATGATCCTACTTAATTTCAAGTATTTTTGCAACGATCACTTAGCGAAGGCAGTAAAAATTTCGAACTTTCTTGCAGCAAAAAAAATTGGGTCACTCCCTGATACCTATCCTTTGCAGCTGATCACGTCTGAAGCGTAAGAGTGGGTTAGCGGCCACGTTTTAAAGCTCTCGAGAAGGAATCGGCTCCTGCGAAGGATTGGCCACGTCATCCGTCGTTGAGAATTTACGCGACCTCGGTCGTCGAGCAGCACGGAAAACTGGAAAAAGCTCCTGAGGGAAGGCTCGCGCGCAATCATGGCTATCAGAGAGAAATCCCAAGGGCCGTGGAAAGGCGTGACTTAACTCCGGGTAATGAATTGCCAACGAAATGACAGAACGACAGACGAGCGTAAGAGAAGGAACGGGATGATGCCGGGAGCTGAAAACTGAATGCTTGCTGAACGAAAGAAGAGAAAAAGGTTCCGGCGGAAATAGAGGGAACAAGAGACCAGTGTAAATAGTTTACATGTATGGATTCACGCGCGGATGCAAAAAGGAAGGAAAGGGAAGTGGAAGGTAGAATGAAGAGAGAATGTGCGAAAATAGTACAGGGATAGACAGCGCAGACACTGCGAATCACGTGTAAGTCACTTAGGAGTCGAGAGCAATGAACTTGTGTTAACGATACTATTCAAGGGTTTCTATCTCGTTCCTAGGGAACTCGCATTTACGCATGAAACTTTACGTTTGCGAAAATTCGCGCGAATACATATTGTTACCCTTTTGATCCTGGCCTTCGACCAAAGCCTCGGGCAAGTTCGAAATAGCGTATCATTAATGAGAAAAATATTATCGTGATACATAATTATATTCAGATATATCAGATATAATGCAATAATATAAAAATCAATTTGTAATTTGTGAGAGATATCTTGGTATTAATTCTGCATGTTAATATAAATTTATTATATGAAATAAAAAAGAGGAATTTCTAATATAAAAAATACTTGTTACGTATAATCATCAGATTTAGCGTACTTAAATAAATGTTATATATATAGTATGGTGGAAAAACACACCCTGATTAAAGGGATATGAGAGATTTCTAGAAGGAAAATGTAATTTAACTTTGGCAGAAACACGATTAAAGATTGCGAGTTTCAGGATTTCAATACCGATATAAATTATATTATGAGAGACTTCGACTAGAAAATTTAATAACGATAGATATTGTGGAATGTACGGTATAGCGTTGAATACCAGTGGAGATATTTCCACTGTGAATCTTTGCCATCCAAGCGAAACCATTCGCACGTCAAAACTTTAAGCATCGTGATTCTCGTCGAATCGCGTGATTTTTTTTCCCCAACGGAAATGAACGGTGGTGTTTCAAAGAACGCGAACGATAAGGACGGATGAAAATGGAGAGTTTCATCAGGCAGAGTAGAATTGGATGGCATCGCCGCAGGGAGAAATGGCAAACGCATGGTACAGATACGGGCGTCTGTGTGTCGCCGGCACACAGGATACCGTTTTCTTTGTCTCGTCCTGTGAATAAAGGAGTCCTTTCCCATGATCTCATCCGGCTGTTTCTTCTCGAGCCGAATCAACGTTCCGCGCGACCATACGCGCTACATTCGCAAAATTACGTCACCATTAATAGAAATTAATAATAATTAATGATAATTAGAATTACGTTCCTGCCGCATCGTTTATTAAGAAATCATTGAGTGTGTACGATTATGAATTCCTGGATTCATTGGCAGGAACTAGGAAAGATTTCTTTCCCTCTCCTAGGATTTCTTTTAGAAGCGAATGGAAACGATTGAAGGCTGAAAATGCTATTTGATGTATCAGCATCTCGCATTTCCTTAAGTTTGCTTTACTCGTAAAAATGGTATTATATGCAAAGTCTTTACAATTTCAAAAGCATCATAAATTTATAATGATGGGAATTACAAATAAAAATCTATAAAAGATGTTTAGAAATATTCTTTTAAGTCAACGATTTAATTTGAATTATGCGCATTTAGTGTAATAACAAAAATAATAATAAAATAGCAAAAATAATCGCGGTAATGTATGTATATCTTTACGATGCTCATAATATTTAAAGGCATATAAAGTCTCCTATGTGCATGCATGTTTATATAGACGATTCAACGAATCTCGTTAGATAATTCATTGATGAATCAGAAGGTTTACAATTACATTAAATCGTTTTTGCTATCATTTTCGAGTCGAGGGGTTTGCGATTATCAAAGCTCGAAATCCACACAATCGATTCTTATTCGATTCGACTTAATGTGTTCTTGTTGCGATCATTATGGAATTAGATACGCGTTCCACGCGCATGATTAATTACGACCACCGCGACCGGGCCAGCACCCGGCTCGTAAGTCACGACCACTTTCTCACCGCGCGAACTTTGCACCTGCGGCTAAAGTACGAGTCGGACTTTCTCTCTCTCTCTCTTTCCATAGCCACTCTCGAGGGTACTGTTATCACGGCTGAATGAACCTGAGTGCCCGCGGAAATTCGCGAGTGCGTGGAGCCTCGACTAATGACGCACGTGCAGCGTGTGCATCTGTCGCGCGCACGTGCGCACGAATACTGTATTTCATTGATGAAATACGGTCAAAGCGAGCCGGGAAATGTCATAGTATGAAATATTAAGTCATTTATTGCATCTGAAATTATTTTTCAATCTTGAGCTTTCCGTACATCAATTTCTCTATGATTCGTGAAGAATGCTTGTCCACTTGATGTCTACTTCTCCCAATTTTGCCCGAAAAATCTCTCATATTAAATGCTGTATTAATCTTCGAGATTTCCGTTTCAAGAGTTGGAGGATTTATATCTTATAAATGCACATTTCCTGTCTTTTTGCTCCTACCTTCGTCTACATAATTTCAGCCACTTTACGAATTTAGTATTTGAGGAATTTCTTCTTGCCAATAAACTCCGAGACCAAGTATAAGTAAGGAACGTTTATTATCTTTCTAGCTATCAACGATAGAGATGCAAAATTCATCTTCATTACCGCCGGCAAAACTATAGGAGAATTTCAATTTATTTTGAATGATTTATTATATTTTTTGAACGACATATTTATTGCACGAATGCTTCGTTTGTGACGATTAAGATGTCATTTATCCGATTGCTTCCCATGCGTTGTTAGATTTCGATTAAGGCACGTCGCGACGAAATGTCGTAACATAACAACGATCGGTATCCTGGACAGTCACGATTGCATTCGTCGGAGATCGATACACCCAGGACATAATCCCATTTCGATACTGACCTCGATTACGCTCCAGGGAGGCGATCTTGTAGGACTCCTAATGCGATCATATCATAGAGGGATTAAGCTTGCATCAGGCATGTGGATATCTCGAGCACACGCGCTGCGTCTATTGTTCCTGGAAGGATCTACTACCAATAGATCCGAATTAGCAATTACAGCATTTGATTCCAATTGCTCGCGCAAATGTAGCGCATAAATTGAACGTAGAAGAATAAATTAAACATTTTCTTCAAATTTAATGCTGGTTCGAATTTAAATGTTAAGTGACTTAAAAACGATAAATCAACGTGAATGTTTTTGAATTAAAATTGCGATAATTTTATTTACATATAAAAAGATACATATAAGTATTAGCTATATCATATATTATTAGATTATTATAGAAAGACAATTTTTTTATTCATTAATTAGCTTTTTAAAAATTTTTATTCATTAATTAGTTTTTAAAAAATTTTTTATTCATTAATTAGCTTTTTAAAAATTTTAGCATTATAAATTAAGTATAATGGTATTTATAATTCGCCGAATGTATTACATGTAATTTTGTGTGATAGATTTAAAAACCGCTTCATTAATTCATCCAGTCAAATAAATTAAAAAATATCAATTATCGAACGCGAAAATAATTTTTCATCGTGAACTTTCGAGTGACTTGACGCATTATTAATAATGACAGCTGAAGAAAATTGTTCGCGCGGTATGAGCCGCGAAATTACTTGGATTTTCTCCGGCTGGTCAGTGCACAAAAGGGTTCTAACCGCCACTTTACAAGGCGTTGTAACTCCAGCCATCGGCAGGCAACGTTGGCACGTTCCCAAGAACCGGCCCCCGGGCTAGATACTCATTCGGATAACCGGCTAATGTCGAGGTTTACACTCTTTTTTGCCGAATCGGATAGCAATCTTTGCGGTGAGCCTCCTCGCAGCCGCGATGCCCTCTCGAATACCTTCAATATGTGTTATCTGGATATCGAACTTTAGATACGTATAATGAAGAGATTACGAGGCACTTATAGCGTCGCGTACAAATTGTCATGTAAAGATATCCAAAATTCGAGAAGAAAAGAGTAAAAATATTAATATTTCCTAAATTCTAAATTTAAATTTCTTTTATCCTATATTATTACGCTGAAAAAGATTAGAAGAAATAAACGTAACGAATATTCGATTCATCTTACTGATGAGGCGACACTAATTATGTCACTCGTTACATTTTCACTTTTGTAACGCATTTAATTATAAGATCAGTGAGAGGTATTTATAAAGATTTCAGTACGTCTTCGTGTTCGATAATTAACACGGCAACGAGTCTTGACCCGTTTTTCTATGGCAAGTAGTCCGACTCGTTTATATTCCCGGCAAACTCTAACGAAGCTCGAGAGCGCGCATTAAAAGAAATTGACGGCGGAGCTTTCATATTATTACATCGCGGCGGCATGACGGCGCGCTAAATTAACTACGACGGCTTAAACGCTGCCCGGGGCCTTAATCTGAATCCATGAAAATCACTCTCGGCGCTTGTAAATTGCAAACAACGAGCCGGCCCGTGCCAAACCTTTTTCGCGAGATAATTGGCATCGTAAATGCCATTATTTCGCGTCGTCGCTGTTACGTGAAATTGAAAATTATGAATAAAAATTAGATATCACATTCCACATCACGTATCAGCGCCAATACTATCATCATACGTAAATAAATTTTCAAATAGCTGCAAAGTCTGCAAATAATACAGCAGAGATACACTGATACTTGCATATCTTAAATACTTTACATCTTTTATTTCATTTACAGAAATTTTTTTTCACGATAAGATTATTTATATAATTCTTTTTTGAAAAACAGTCTTAATTTTAAAAAATTTTTAATTAAATTTTTAATTTTGTAAACGAATCTATATCGATTTTATTTTCGCAACATCATATTTGTGACTATTTATTCTAATATTTGGCAAATAGGGCTCAACAATCGGGGATTTTGTTGAGGGAAAATCGGGCATTACTGATACCCTTGTGAGGAACGTGAGACATCTGGTATGTAATCGACAGAAAGCACTTTGCGAGGATGATTACGGTCCATCCGCGCGCACCGCAATGTCCACAGTAATCACGCTCGATTGCAAGGTGTCGACGGCCCGGCTTCAAAAAGCGATCGATTTCTCACGCGTATTTCCGAAAATTACACGGCTGGCAATCCACGTGCAAATAACTCTCATTACGTGACACACATGAGTAAAACGAAGTACGATGAAAAAGTCTGTTTTCGAGTTCTGCTTTTTTGCATAGCGGCAGCGGAGCGTGAATTACTTAATAGAGATACGTTTTTCGTAATTTATAATTCTCTGTGCATGAACAATTAATTTCATCAGCAGTTTAAATTTATAAATTTATATTCCTATATTTTTGCGAGAGTTATATTTTAATAATTCGCGAATATTTCACTCGTAAAACTTTCGCGTAATTTTTCCAATGCAGTGAAAATTCGACAATTTATAATTGAGTAATTAATGTGAAGAGTCATTTATTTTTTTCAAAAGATTGTAATTATGCGTGTCTATCAAAAGCGCGTATCTATCAATCGCGGCGACGTAAATACAACGGAAAGGTGGTGCATCAACGCGATTGTGCAATCTGGATGTTCCGGACACCTATAATATCCGCTTTTGCGGCTTTTTATCCTCCTTCGTTTCCCTTCGGAAAATAAAATGCATTAATCGCCGATGCGCGGATTGTTCGTCGAACGAGCGACCGAAGAGCAAGATGCGTGAGAGGTCAAATGTTAAACGTATCCCCACGATTACGAGAGCAAAAATATTTTATAGCGTAGGCACGTTTAATGGGTTAGTGTTATACGTCGCATACATGAACGTGCGCAATACGCGGTCTCTCGAACAACCATCGGGATAAGTTATAATGCATTATAATATGCATGCTGTTATCGGAATTATATTAAAATTATATACGGTGACATGTATCGATAATTATCATTTATTTGCGCACATCCCAATTATAATCACATGTTCTGCCGCAAATGTCATAAATCAAAATAATAGATTTTGCGCATCGGGAATCAGACGGTTGTTTTGTTATTTGTCGCGATGCCCATAACAATGCATCATGCATAATCACATCAGACAGTTGCACGCGGAACTTTTGTTAGCGCGTCTGTTTCGCGATGAATAATTCGCATAAATTCAAATAAAAGCAAAAAAAAGCTCGTAGCGTACACGTAGTTGCCCGATAGTTGGAACGACAAGACGTGAGGCGCATTTATGAGAAATTTATGCCATAAATTTTACGCGCGAACGACGCGCTCTCGAATCCGCGACACTCGAGACGAAAGTTGGAGCTGGAGCATTCTCAAGTGCACATCGTTAATAGGTCATTACGCAAGCGTAATGGAAATCGATAATTAATTGATCCGGCAAGAGTGCGCGGACCCTTCCGCTAAGGATGCTAATTGACTCTTGAATATTTATGATTAACGAATTAGCAGCGTTGCAGTTCGTATAATCTCGCATTCGTGTCCCCAAAATCATTTCTTAATCCAAGCGTTTAACGCCCGGCTCGCCTCATTTAAATTCGGCATCTCATTTCGCAGTTCTTACCATCCGCTGCCATTCCATTCGCACTTCAATCGATGGTGATTAATACCGATCCGGTGATTACACGCTGATTAATTAACTCGTTTTACATTTAATTTCGAACAGTCACGTATAGTCCTACTTTGAATAGAAAGTCTCTCTATTCGAGACTAATATAAGTTCACCGATTTGCCGATTCTCTTTCTCTCTCATTATGAATTACCTCGTGCATAACGTTTAAACGATATTATTGAAAGTTCTGCCGATGAAAGTTAATAAGTCCGAGCGCGCAGCAAAATCTTCCTCCTTCCTCCTCTCTCTTTCTCTTTCTCTTTATATTATAAAAATTGAAATCGTGGAATGGCGATGTTTCGATTATCATACACTGCACATATGCTGCCCCAGGTCGATGCATGCTGCACCCTGGCGATAGACCGACCGCGAGAGCGGTTGTACCATTATTAATAACCGATAAACCAATTACAATGTTATCGGATCGCCGTTATCTGCGAGCAGACCGCGTTAAAGGCCTATGCCAGTTCTGCCTAGTCGTAATCTGATGTGGAAGCGCCCCGAGGTACTCTCGCGTGGGCATACCATACCTCGATGCCTTTTTGCCACTTTTAGCGATACTGCTTAGTATCGTTCTTGCGTTACTAATGAGCCCGTTGTCCGACCAGAGAGATGCACCTTACGCCTGAATTCCACGGATACGATGATGCGTCTCCCTCCGCGTTCCACGAGTGCATTCGCTCTTTTTGCCTCTCGTAGCCTTCATTTCTTGTGATAGACGTATTATAAAAATATCTAAATTAGCCATTCTTGAAAAATAATAAAAATATCTAAATCGCCATTCTTGAAAAATAATAAAAATATCTAAATCACCATTTTTGACAAATTATTATTTATTTTTTTTCGAAACGCATCTTTATAACAGATCCCTGTCTTATAGAAATATAGAAAATTCTTACAAATGATAAGAAATAGAAAATAGGAGCACGTAAAGACGCTTATTACGGTAAACTTTTATAGACAAGTCCAATAGAAATTTAATAATTGTAGATAATTGTGCATTAGTTGGCGAGAAAAATTCTCTACAACGTGAAACAGCATGCCGTCTCGATCATGGTATATAATTGAACGTTCGAATCCACGCGCAGAGAAGAGAGGCACGACTGGTCTAAGCTAAAGTTTTAAGAATGCGATCGTGGGGGGTCCTCGTTAGAGAGGAGCAGGGCTTGGATCGCGGCCCATATTTGCATATTCATGTAGCTCCAAATCTCGTTTGACGTACCGACAATCTAGAAGCAAAACTTCAAAAAGTAAAGTTGCAACGGTATAATTAATTTAACACAAAAACCTGCTAATAATAATTGTTAATAAAATAATAATTATTATGCTAATAATAATTATTTTTAATAATAGTAATAATTTTATTTAATGAACCATATAATATTAAAAGTAATTGTACAATAAAGAGATAAAATTCCATATATTAAAAGCCGAGATAACACATCAAATATATTGTTTACAACATATGCCATTATAAACTTTTATAAGCGACGTTAAATTCTTCGATTGATAACACGGCGACTTTAATTTTACTATATTTACATTTCCTAGTATTTACCTGCCGAAGAATAATATGTATTAAACTGTGGTTTGTTTTCATCAAGGTCAGGGTCGTTTCAGAGAACCGACCTTCGATATTGTATTGATAGTTCTTGAGCACTTCGAGATAGGCTTCGACAGTCGTCATCGAACATCCGTAGTGAATAGAATCAAACAGTGAATAGAATCAAACAGTAAGTCGTTTTCTTTATTATTATAATATTTGATTTTATTCAATACACAGCGTTATTTCTTACACATTTTTACATCTTTCGAAACATTTTCTGTCTTTATTAACTATTTAATCTAGACTAAAATTCTAATACGTTTGTGTTTCTATAAGATTCATATTACTTATCGTAATAACATCTAAAATTTTCCTTGTAAAAATAAATCGTTTACTTAATATTCGCATAATCGGAAATTTTAAATCAATTAATTATATATATTCTTGATTTTTTATTTGATCTTTTCGTAAACGTATGTATCTTATTTCTCTGCGTAGGAGAAAGAAATGCGTTTTACGAACACAATTGACTTACTGTTCTCAGATTTTACGCGAGAGATGTTTAAGATTACTCCCGTCTTTGTGTTTGTCACCGATTTGCATATTTCTGCAAATTGGATATACTCGGAACTTTATTGACATTCTCAGAAGTTCATGAGAGAATTTCATAACTAGAAATTGCGCGCGAACTGTACACACTGCAATATGAAACTTTATACCGACAAAGCCACCTCCGCAATGTGCTGAGTGGAAGGAGAATTATTTTCGCAAACGGAGAAGCACTTCCGAAGTTCCCAACTCGAATGGCTCGATTATCGAATACCGGTAATTATACATTAGAGCCACGCTGTTGGCGTTCGCGATTAGTTCGGCTCGCGATTAAATAATTTCCGTATGACACGCACACGTTTAAAAGGCAGGAAACTGAAAAAAGTGTCGTTAAACCAATCGACGTTACGATTATGCTATGAGAAAAAAATGAGCGTATGCCTCGCAGGTGCACTTAGTGCGCTGAAAACTGCGTTTCAATTAAACGATCCCCGTATCTCTAGCTATACGCTCATGCTTCATGAAACTATTTTTACCTAAGAGCTTTTTCTCGCAGCTGAGACCAGTTATAATAATTGCGGTCCTAAATTGCGATATAACTTTCTTACGTTTGGCACGATTTACGGGCCATTTTTGCAGAAAAGTAATCCACGCAAATTGTCCTTTTTTTGATATAATATTCAACGCTAAAACATAATTATTCTAAAGATATAGCAGGCATTAAAGGTACACTCTTTTTTCTCTGTTTTTCCGTTATACTTTATATATTAAATATAATTTTCTGATCGCGCTCCATCATTTTGCCGATATGATAGCTTCTAAATAAAAGATTTAGAATTTAAACACCTATTGAAATAAACAGCAAACGATTTTCATAAACGGTTGGAGATTCGGACGTTATATTCGGACTGCTCCAATACGCAGAATAGCCGTTGTATGTCGGCTTTAAACAAGGCGCAATACAAAACGCTTGTAATTACCGTCGCGTAAAATCGGTATCGATAAAATCGATAAATCACTTCTCGCGGGAATATTAGACCGGCTAGCCGATAACAGACGCCTGTATATTGGAGCTCGCCCATTCCGGATAGCAGCGAGTCACTCGCAGCTCTGCGGGCATCGTTCCAAACCTGAATGACGCCTACTCGAAGAAGTTACGCAATGATACGTGCCAATATAAACCGCAAAAAACGCTTGCAAGCACGTTCATTCATGATTATCGTCACCGCTGCTGGCCAAGACATTGCACTTGTTTGATTGACTGCTGCCGATATTCCTTCCTATTTTTCAAATCAGTTTTTAGAATACTTTTGATTATTATAATTCAAATTTTATTTTTTTTTATAATCTCAATACATATAAAATTATGATTTGCTTTTACTATTATTTATTTTATAGTGACCTTTGTCTCATGTAACAGATAACTAAAAGTTAATTCTAGAGCGACAGAAGTCATACGTGGTAAATTTTGAATATAAATTTTGTTCATGCAATTTGCAATATATGCGAAATTGTGATCCATAAAAATTTTACATGTATCCCGATGCGCGATAGAGTTTAGCATAAAATATTTTATAGAGAATGATACGACGATATAATGCAAATAAAAGATCTATTTCTTATCGATTACATTTTCTCTATCGGCTTTATGTTAAATCAAATCAATAAGTATAAATATATAATATATAAACTAGACACAATACACACAATTTTATGTATATTAGAATAAATGAAAAACTATCGGCTCATAGGAAAATTATTTATTCACTGTGGATTGCACTGTTGTAAAAGCACTTTATGTTTGCGTTATTGATTATTTTCAGTCTGAGATAAAAAGATTTTAAATCCTGAAAATATACAAAGAATCTTACGTGTTTTTATGTTAAATAACATATCATTTTGTGTTTTAAAAATTCCTCGTAGATTCCGGCAAATTTCTTCTTTTTCTCTTTCTTCCTCAAAGTGCTCTTTTCTTCAACTCGATGCGAATAATTTATCAAACTGTCTTTCCGTTTAATGATGTAAAAATCTTCCATGTTAATAGGATTAAATAGATTATAATCTAACTAAATAAATTATAATCCGAAAATAGATAATAATCTGAATAAATATATTATAATGCGAAAATAGATTATAACCTGAATAAATGGATTACAATCCGCGCGCGAAAATAGATTATAATCTGAAAACATTTCTCGAAAGCTAAATTAGGAACAAATAGAATTGTTACTGAACGATCGTTCTTCTTCGATGATTTGATTTTAGCTATTCGCGAATCCTCATAAGAAAACGAATTCCTTCATGAATTCCTCTCTTTTTCTTTTCCTTTTTTTGTCTGTCTTTTCTTCGAACCGGCTATCTGATTCCAATTTACGAAACCAATTTATGAAACCTCGCAGTCATTTAAGAGAATCACTTTCGTTAGATGGAGGCAAGAATGCGTGTTCGATTCACATAAAGCTGCGTAATACATAACTGTCTACCGGCCTTACTGACGTAAAGAGTCGCGGAACCACTTTGTTAAACTTGTCCCGTTGTAATAAGGTCGATTGACGCATCATCGAATTCCAGATCAACATCTATCATGCTGAATATATAATTATAAATAATTAAATATATAATATAAATATATAATTTGCCTAAAACATGAGAATTATTTATTTATTTTACACACTAATATATTAATTTTTCATTTATTCTAATATACACAAAATTGTGTGTATTGTGTCTAGTTTATATATTATATATTTATACTTATTGATTTGATTTAACATAAATTCTTTAAAAATATATTACAAATTATAATTTTTTCTTGCAGGTCGCTGGGGCTCCTAATATTTCTTATAGCAGCACATGTGCAGGATACTTCCGCAAAACATGTAAGTCCATTTCTAAAACGAGTAGTATTTATAACATAAGAACAAAGCATCGTGGGAGATATATCTTGAAGCCCGGAATAAAGCCACGACAAGGGCCTCAACGTATCTTGACGGCATTCCCTCAGGTTTTATTGCTTTCTCTTTGATGATGGTTCGGGTTTCAAGGCCTCCCGGTCTCGAAGCAGATTATCTTGGTACACTTTGTTCCTAGGAAATCTCCGAGACAATAGAGAACATGAAGATTCCGTAAACTATTACGACGTAACCAATAATTACAGATGGCCTTCGGTGCTAATCGCATCCCGTATTTTTTTTCTCTAAACTTATTTATTTTTTTCACGCCCGATATTTTAAACTATTAATATCTTACTACGAAAGATATCTAAATGTTATTCTGTGACGTAGACAGTAATATTCGATATAATCGAATATATATTCGACACTTTCTTTCTACATATGCGTGTGTTTGCAAGCTCCAAAATTGATTTTGGCCCAGCTCCAAGATATCTAAATATAATACCATGTTACGACCAGATGTACCATTAATCGACTTTCGCGAGCTTTTTTCGAAATTTTTCACGCAACAATTTTTAACCGAAAAATTAAATTTATCCATCTTTATTTTTGTTTAGATTTTATTTTGATGACGTTGATTGGATTTCTCATGCTAATGATATTCGAAGATTTTTTGCCATTAAATCTGATAATTTTGCAAATGCATGTTATCTCCGATATCATCTCGATTACTGTCGTCATTTCAGCCGCAAAACTCAATTCGCGGGGAAGTAGTTCCGCAAGATCGAAAAGCCCGGCGATGCTGAAAGCGTAATGGCGAGATCAGATTAGGTCCGAAATGGAAGCTACAGCATCGCGAGAAAGTTTTCGGGATAAGGGGAGGGAATATCGTTAGAGGACATTCCCGTGATTTCCTCGACGGGGCAAGAAAATGGAGGCGTACGAAACGTTCCCTCCATAACAGTGGACGAAGGAAACCGCGGTAATCTCGTTGCATGCGGACGGTTGTTGTGTTTCTGTCGTGGCCGTTGTTTTACCTGCACCCACGACCCGCGTCCGACTTACACGGGAAATAACTTATGAGAGAGGTAACTCGGGATCTCTTGTTACACGCGGCATGTTCATCGGCGGCAAACCTTGGAGCTTTTTATACCCGAGCTTTCTACCTCGCCACGTCAGAAGCACACATCTTGTCACCTGAGACAAATTGTCAAATGCCACGCTTTTACTTGATGATATTTTTATAAGTAATTTAATTAAAAATAAAAATTTAATTAAGAGCAATTATAATTAAAATATTAAGTATATTTAAAGCAGCATCGGGATCTCGATAACAGGACGGTTTTAAGCACGCTGCGAATTAGCGGCTTCTTTCTTTCATATTAAAGCGAATTTGCGAACGCAATTCAACGCGCGATATAAAAGTGGATTAAATGAACGAGACGTCGGTAAATGGGTTGCATTGTCGGGCGGTTGCAATTGCGAAAACCGTTCCTCGCAATATCTGGTTCTTCGACATTCCGTTCTGACAGAGGGAAATTACATTTATAAATTTGCCGCGTATATATACGCGCTCGAGTGGCGCTCCCGAGATATTCGCGAGGATCGGCAATGAGATTATTAGTCGCGGCACGAAGGGAAAGGGAAAAACACTACTGACTCATGGCAGCTTTTTACCATCATCAGCGCACTCCCGGCCAGACTGCGTGGCTAATCTAAGTTAAGTGGTCGTTACAGACGCGGAGGAATCTTGAAAACGTATCCGACAATCTCGACGCTCTCAACGGACGGACATTGCGATGGTATGTCGTGAAATACGCTAAAGTGAAGCTTGTCTTGATTTGATGGCAATTAATTCCTTCATGAGTTGTACGTTAATTAATTTCTCTTTTTCTTTTAATTGACATATTTTCTGATGTATTTATAAACTACTTCTTTTGAAGTAAAATTGATTTAATTATTTCAGGAGCATTTAAAGAGACATTATCGTTGTGCGCCCGTTGAAATTATGAGAAAATAATGTTTTATAGAAGAAATTTTTTTATTGAATTCTTATAAGTTTCACATATTATGGATTGATATTGTTAAAAATATCTTTTACAGAATTCGCGATATAACATTTATTTAAACATAAACTCCGATTTCACTATGTAAACGAGAAATAAAAAAATCTGATGATATAATGACGCAAAGCATACAAAGCAGAAGAATATAAGAGTCGTCTTGCTTAGCGAGAACAGCAAACGCGATTATGCAATATGTACCTCTAAAGATGAGGAAAGCATTGCTTATGGCATTTACACATCGTTTAAGAACATGCGATGAAAAAGATAGCTTCGCTACAAGTCGAATTGCGTTTTCACCACGATCAGTTTCTATTATATTTTTCGTCATAAACGAACGCGGAATAGTTTATCGCTTTGACGTCTCTATAGAAATACAATCTTTAACGATGTACTTATTCATTAAATATATAATTGCAAAACCATTTATATTCTTCTGTTTTCTCCGTTTTTCTGAAAGCATCAACGTGCGTTTTCACGTTATGTTTATGGTATGATTATTCTGCGAGAATCATGTGCAATTTTTGTGTTCAAGCTTTAGTCCTTCTTCTACTGCAATAGACACCGGTATTTTCAAAACAAAATTAATAGATTTTATTTGAAAAATTTTATTTCTATTGTTATATCCAGTTATATTTCTAATTAGAAAAATGTTTAATTATATATAAAGAAAATTATTTTTACTTATTTAAATTGAAGTACAAATAATTTTTGTTATATATAAACAAACATTTGCCTTCATTTTCATACATATTATTATTTATAGTTGGAAAGAAAGTATTAAAAATAATCCCAACTAAATAAAATTTTTATCGACATTAGTTTGAGAAACAAAAATGTTCAAGGCATCTCGTTTAATTACGAATTAATTGAATATATTCGTTGAATAATTTCTTGAGTAACATCCCTACTTCGTCAAAAACTAAAAAATTAACAAGTACACTTTCATATAACCGCGCAATGCTATTGTCTTGTTATTAAATCACTGGCTGGAGAGAAGTTCTCTATACTTATATACGCTCCTTTAAGATAATAAATTATTGCGGTTGAAACTTGAAGAACGCGTGGTTGAAACTTGAAGAAATCATCCCTCGAGCTGCGCTCGAGCTTCGTCGCTCTTCATCAAGTTTTCGAGCGATAATTTGCACTAGAAGTATCAAGAGATGCAAATCATGCAAGCTTTCGCATCAACGTATCGCGATATTATCGTACGCCGAGCCTATGCAAATAGTTGCGTAAGATTGCGTAATATTGCAGTAAGCCAAGAATCGTCCGCGATACCATCGATACCATGCTGCGACTGATCCTTGTATGCAATCGGTGCTCGATCGCTGTCGCGTCATTCCGTCGCGGAATTCGCAACAATTGGCCGGAGAAATGAGATGTGACGGACATGTATGGATCTTTCGTTCTCGTTACGCCAGTGAATCGGCTATCAGCGATCTCGCAGACGAAATCGCCATTACGTGGACCCACCGCCGTGGCGTTTTGCGGGCGCGAGGTCAGACGGCGACGATATATATGACAATTATTAAGAAGGAGGCGTGTTGCGCCCGGCTGTTCACGGTTCATCGGCTGACCCCTCGAGTCCGAGGAGAGAAAGGGAGAGAAAGAAAGAAGGAGAAAAAGAGAGGGAGACCTATTTCCCCGAACCATTTAATTAACTCTTCGCCACGCAATCTCACGGAACATTCTACGACCGTCAAATTCCACGTTCCATGTACGAGCGGCGGTGCGCATCGGCGGTAACTCCAAGATCGTGGTCGACATGGCCGCATTGGCCGAGACAACATCCAATTATTGTGACGATTTATATCGCACGTTAGTCTAAAGTCGAACTTCGTAGTTAGCGCGCATAGAGATGACTTAAATATCAAATTCAATTTAATTCGAGAGAGATATTTATTTTTCTCTCACTATATATCCATTTTATTTCTCTTATCACGTTGCAGTTAACGCAGCTAACTATATTTGTGTACTTTATGGATTTTCGAGATAGGATGCTGTTTTTATTTTTCGAGGGGAAGAAATAAGTCCATAAAATATAGTTGCCTTTATTAGTCAATAGATTGATGTGCATAAGCAGAATTGCTTCAAATCGCGTTTTTTTGCTTCTTATCCTTGATAACGTAGAGCGTCGAAATGTACGGTGATTAATGATCGCCTTCTTGCCAAAGGAAGCTATCGTTCTATTGCAGAGGCAACCGCGATAAAAAGCGTTCGTGGTTATCTACTGTTACCGCGGATATTAGACATTAGAACTTGAGCACATCAAATGAAATTGCATTTAGTATATGTATATAGAATATCTACGAGAACTGCGCTTGAATTTAATCCATAATCAAAGCTTCCATCGCAAACGCCATGTATATACACATATATATGTATGTGCACATTTACTGATTACGATTTTATTTTTATCCGTTACTTTGCAAATAAATAACTTTAAGATATGATTTTATTGCTTTCTCTCATATAAATTTTGAAATGTGGACCTTTGACTTTCTTATTTAATATTTAATATTTTAATTTAAAATTTCTTCCTCTCGATTACTCTTTATTGTTATAATTAAAGAAAATACGATTAAACTAATTTTTATATGATAAAATATCGAATTTAATAACATTTATGCTGCAAACGAACGCTGGCACAAAATCGGGTAGTTTGCCATAGTGTCGCCGAGATTATATTAATCTCAGCTCAAGAAACCAGCTTGCCAGGGTCATCCGATCGGATGCAGGAACCCTCTTTGCGGATCATTGTCCTCGACGATATTGGATTACGTTTCACTGTTAACAGGTTACGTTTCGTATCTCGCTGTGGCAGTCAGGCAGCAATGGTGAGTGGACCACTGCTATGGTTAATCGACTGCGAGATCGATAATAAATAGGTTGTGCTATTATTCTGCCGTTTTACGAAAACTGCAATATGCATTGTTTTTTATTTTATAATATATTTATATAAGTTTATTTATGTAAGTTTAGGAAAATCTAGTTTTCTTTATTATTATTAATTTCAGATGATTAGAATCGACTGACGAGAGAGATTCCTTTTGAAGAAAAATTAGTCGAATAAATTCGATATTTTTGAAAGTGAAATATATTAAATTTTGTACGGAATTAATGATTCATAGATAAAATAGAATTTACACATATATTTCACTGCAATTATATATCTCATGAATAATTATATTAAATCGATAATTTTGACTCGTATTAATTTGAATAATCGATAAGTTTTGGAATGAATAATTAATAATTAATAATATCGTGCTCTATTGAATACTTTTTTAAGTAGTAAGCATGACTGTCTAGATACAGATACGTATAAAATTATAATTATAGGGTAGATCTTATGACACCGCAGTATAATTAACCGTATAATTACGGAATTATAACGCGTTATAATTACAGAAAGTTCCAAGAACAAAAAACAATATTCGTCACGTCGAGTGTCCCCATCGTAATGAGAGGCACGATTATGCGCAATGCAATTATCGAACGTAATTAACAATTAACGTTCGTCGATCGCGTTATTACTTTCGGTAATTAAAAGAAGAAAGCATCCCGGTAGTTGACATAATTATAGGACACGTCATACCGTCGTAACGCGTCTGGCTTAAAAATAATCTTCGTTCTCACAAGAGATGATGTAAATGCTCGATCTGTTCCGGCAGCTGTCCTGCTTTATGCCTCGAATCGGTATACGA
Source organism: Camponotus vicinus (assembly GCF_025532165.1). Lineage (NCBI taxonomy): Eukaryota > Metazoa > Arthropoda > Insecta > Hymenoptera > Formicidae > Camponotus > Camponotus vicinus. The sequence goes on from NW_028141981.1 coordinate 18,089,940, forward strand.
GACATGGTTAGTCATCACTTAAGAATACGTATTAATTTCTCGACTTATCGCGCATTCTCGCGGTAATCGCTGATTAGTGTGAGAATCGCAATGAACTTATTTTTTTCTCGACAATTCTGTTTAAACGGCGGCTCTAAGATGATCCGTTGCCTCTGGTGATTGCTACGACGGTTAAAGTGACTGTGCTAAATTTAGTCACGTTTGCACTTGTTATTATCGATTTAGCTCTGTAATATTTGAAATATAATGCGAATATTAAGATAAAAATATTTTTAGCACAATATCGTACATTTTTTCCTTTTATAATATAAATAAGAATATTTTTATAATATAATTAAAGTGGCAATATTTAAAAAGATTGATAGAAGTAGAACAAATAAATTCTAAAATACTCAAAAGATAAAAAATGAGATTCATAAATAATAAAATCAAAAAAGGAAAAGAAGGATCATTAGAGCCTGCAATAAATGATACGTAATAATTAATAAAATTTTTAATGTGTTAACAAATTCTAAATTAAACTATATGCAATGTTAGGTAAACATTGATTTTGTCGGAATTTTTACGAGTGAAAAAGTAAGAGCAAGAATAAGAAAGACAAATGTAGGAGCTTTGACATTTCAATGCTTGATTACCTGGTATATACCGCATGATATATTTCCGCGGATTTAAATTTGATTTATGCGAGTACTTGAATTTCCCCTGACGCACACGCTTTTTACAAACTCATCTTGCAGTGTCGTGCATCCGATGGTTTTATAGTCATACGCATACCGCTAACGTGTCATTATTATCGTTATATATTCCCACGTTGCGGTACATACAGCTTGGTGGTCTGACGAGCCAAGCTACAGATGTTCGGTGCAATACAGGAAGAGAATGACTTTATATAACGGTACAAATTTTTTGTTCAAATATCACAAAACCTGGATCAACATAAAAATTTCAAAACAAAATTTCGGAAAATTTATGCTCATTATTGTTAAATTAAACGACAATTCTAATTTCATAACACTAAATTATAATGATATATTTACTTTATGATATAACTCAACGATTTCAAGATTGTATATTTTTTACATCATTTATCTGATTCTTCGTTAAAAATTATCAGATGGCGCGATAACTTTATAATCGAATAGATCTGCGCCAACTCGTGCGTTTCTTGCGTTTCTATATTCCCGCATTTTTTTTTATCTCGTACGTGCAAGCTCGACAGTGCGATAAGTTGCAGATGCTCGTGGAGAAACCGCAAAGAAGAAAGTCACCTTCCTGTGCGCTCGAACGTACTTTTACTACGCGGAAATGACGCGCGCGCTGCGCCCATCTGCGCGCGACGATCTCCCACGCTTAGTAAAAATCTCCACTGCAGCTGTCATAACCGGAACTGTAAATGACTGTATGAACGATGCATCTACATTGCATAACTTTCTATAAGTAGCGAAATGCAAGTGACACAAGTTTCAATAAAATCCTCCGGCATACCAATGATTTCTTCTCTCACTGGAAGAAAAATTATTTGAGAGAAAAATTTTAAATGTATTATGCGGATACTTATATTTTCGATATACATGTATATAAATTATAGATTTGATTTTTTCTTTGTATTATTTAGATAATTGAAACATGATAAAACTGATTGTGAGAACAAATCAAATAAAGAAGCAAGAAAGTTTTGCGATAGCAAAATATTTTAGGAGGATTTTAATATAAATTATTAATGCTGCATCGTTTCTGAGACAAGGAAAACTGAAAGTTGCATAAAAATTGCAATTAATTATCCTTACATTAATGTGAATTAAAAGTTAATCAAAGTTCTAAATGAAAAGGCTAAAATAAAGGGAAATATTGTTCGTGTTGTAAATAACGCTTATTCTTAGGAAATACGCAGTATCGAGGATAACATTTTATTAGCACCTGAGTTGAGAAAGAGGACAAATTAAATCCGTGTAATTTCCTTACGATGCGATGTTCGAGTGGCAATAAGCTTTTTAAAGTGCACTTGCCTCTTATGTAGATGCTTAACGCGTGACGTCTTGACTAGCATTATTCTTTGAAATCTTTACAATACCTTTTGTTACGAAATCGAACGTACAAATGTATGAAAACTGATATATAATATATAAGAGAGACAATTTTAATGTTAGCTTTATAAAAGATTTTTATTTACTAAAGTCTAGTAACACTGTAAATGTAGCAATGAATTTTTAAAAAAATTTTTAAATTTTGGCAAGAAAAAATGGACTTAATAAATCTCTATTAACATGACTGAATTATATGCATAATTTTTTGTATATATTTAGAAAGCAAGATAATTCACTGTAATTGCCATAAATGGCTGCGGTCGCTATGATTCACTGCGTCATGTAACGATCAGCGCAACTATTTAGCCGGATAAATTCTACACAGAGTATAATTGCCAGGAACGCGCAATAAATCTGTCTTTCATTAAATGCCGCGCAATTATATTTTACCCAGCTCTTTGTTCGTTCTTTTGTCGTTAATTATTCGAATACAAAGTACTCTTTAACCCGCGGGATGAAGTATAAAACGATTTCAACCCTCTACTGCTGGTATTTCGAATCAAATGACTTTATGGCAAATAATTCACGCAAATAATCGCAAACTCTCCAGCTTTTAAAGACAATGTAAATGCTTGTTATATATCAGTTTAAAAACCATCGCTCTCTTTAATTACAGAAATAACAATTATTACCTATTTTACACAAATATATCAACTTTTCCCCTCTGAATAGAAATTTCAAAATTAATCAATAGAAGCCACAAATGTGTAACTGTAATTTTTCTTTGTAAATTTATTTAGATTTTAGAAAGAGATGCTGAGCTTTCTATAATTATCGAAAATTATCATGGTTTATGTAACAATCTACAATTTTAAAATCCCTTCAAAAACAGGATTTTGCGTGTATCCATAAATTTTACGAATCGGCCATCAGAGACCAATAATCGAATACAAGCCGCTCGACAAGACACGCTTGCGGCAACGATTGTACCCGAGAGCGCGTTCGATCGAGAAACGATCATTTAGCGAGAATCGTTAAACGGGGAACCGTAACTCCGACAAGGAGTGCTAAAATGCGTTGTGGGCTAGCTGATAATTTTATTGGAAACCGCGCATGTGCGCTTTACAACCGGCGAATGCAAACTGCTTTGGACATTCGCCAGAAGGATCTGGCCATTGAAATGTTATATGGCCACTTCTTCTGGAGCAAACGCTCGGGCAAAAGTCCCATACGTTTGTGACTGCAAACTTCGTCCAAAAAATTGACATTAAATCGCGACAATTTATTTTCCGGGCACATTTTTATTTGTCGTGATTTAATCAATACTGATTATAATATTAGCACGGATGATGGAAAATTCTAATGCAGGAAATATGTGTTAAAAGCCACAGATCCCACATATGCGTTATTACTTGGCAAAATAATTTCTTTCAGAAAATAACGAGTGGTCTAAGAATTAAATTAACAGATAAAATCCTACGAGTGTGTCCGGATGGAACTTTAATTCTTCAAGTTTTGCAATCTAGAACTCAAATATTATTCTAAGAGCGTCGAAGATTAATTAAACAGAACGCTTATTAACAATCATATACGAGAGAAAAATGAAGCTGTCTGCGGGTAAATATCGGGATTAAGAGATGCTATCCTTAAATATCGTCTTTTTTCGCGCGATGCACGTACGTGAGTCGTTTTCAGCTCGAGGGATTAAAGTACCCCATGCGGCGCTATTGTTACCCACGCTTCAAGCTCACCTGTACGTCGCGCAGACGGAGGCGGAGGCCGCAGGTGAACGAGGGGGCACTTAGCGCGAAATGTTTCTCCTCGCACATCCACGTTCTCACGGTAGGCCGGGATCTTTTTCGCGACCCCGGCCGCGACCCCGAGATATACCTGCGGACTCTCTCGGTCCCGATACGATCCACGGCGCGAAACGAGGAGACGCGCATACACGGTAATAAATTTATCTCCGTTCTTTGTGTTGCAGCATCATATAAAATTAAGGCACGGGAGGCATCGTCGACAACACGGCGGCAGTTATCTGCCCGGCAGCTTCGTGCCGGACACGGACGAGCCCGAGAGGGGTAACTGGGGACCATGGTCGACACCGAGCTCCTGTTCGCGCTCCTGCGGCGGCGGGGTCGCTCATCAGACCAGACAGTGTCTCGACATAGAGTGAGTTCTCATATTTTACTCGCTTTCACATTTATCGACTTATCCGAACTACCGTTTGCGATGGAACGTATGCTCGCTCGTATATCGTGAGATACGATATTGAGAGGAATGTCGAACGAGACGTCGGGATGGGCTTCTTGGCACGTACAAGGAGAACGTCTCAATATCGCTCTCGTGGAATTCACCGTGGAAGAAAGTGGAAACGACAGCCTCGGATGTGAAAAACATTGCTAATTTTTTTAAAGATTCCTTTATATATTTATAATAATTTTCGAGAGGAATTTTTCGCGCATTATTTTATGAGAAATTTCGAGTAAATATATGCGCTCTTTTATAGTTCAGAGATTACACTCGCGTATATATTGAAAGAATCGTTATCGGAGCACCACTGCGTCATATTCGTAAATGATGTGCGGAAATGTAACCGCCTCTTTTAAAGTTTCCCCTTCGTTGAATTCGCCTTAGAAAGAAGTCATTCTATCTCGTCGAGTTTCTTGCTATCCTTGGAACTCCTCGCTACAATGGTATGCTCAATTGGATTGAGATTGGATTAAAAGCGGACACAAGCTCTAGCAAAGAATTTAATCAACTCAATCTACACCGGATACCCAGATGTAATACTGTGTTCGGGAAATCACTTATCGAAGCGATAATAAATATTATGACAAATATTATTACACATATTTTATTTAATATTAAATATTTTAATATCTTTACAAACAAAATTAAAAAAAAATGTTTTGTTTTGCGGAAAAGATACAATAACATTCTTCAATAAATTCGCTAACATTATAAAAAATCCTCTGCAATTATATTTTAATAAAGTTACTTTCGGGAAATTATAATTATGGAGAATGTTATTTTGATAAAACGGCAAATCAGCAAGAATCGTAAAATATCATAAAAATGTACAAAAAACATATCATAAAAATGTATGAATCATAAAAATGTACAAAATACGCACAGACCAGATTTCTTTTTGCAGCGGGACGTACGTCGGCCGCGACTAAATTTGGGATAAATCAACGAAACTTTTCTCCAGGCGCGCGCCAACGTTACGGATCCGCCGTAAATCCCTCTTATCTCGAAACTAAGGGAAGATTAATCGTAGGCACTTACACGTCTCCCAGCGTCACGCTATCTCCAAGAAATTCTCACGATTTCCCATCGCGAAGACGCAATTAAAGTTGGGGTTTAACGCGCACCGCGGTTACGTAGAACGAAAAGACTGTAAAGGGAGAGAACCGTAAGATTGACCGATCAATGATCAGCATTGTGTCAGTATGCTTGGGATGGGTTCGTTCATTAATGATACGGCGCGGATCTTAGAAAGCGAGATAATCATAACGTGAAAGCTCGTGATGTGCGCTTCGTATGAGTCTTGTGTCGTCACGGATCAACGAAACGTAACGACCACTGCGATTTCATCGCGAGGAAAACTCATCATTTTCACGAGATTGTGGCACACGACGTGTTTTCCTATAGTTGATTAGAAATCGCGCTTAATCACGGAGAAATCGATAGAGAGATGTAAATTTACATCTTCTTTGTATATCTTACCTCACGTTAAAAAGAGAAAGATGATTTAATTTGCAAAAAGTGCTTACGTGGATTTCGTGATCTTATATGAAATTCCGAAAATGTAACACACGATGTGATCACATAAATCCGTTAATAAATAAAATATTACGTGTAACGCTCTAAGACGTAAGTACGTAAATCTTCGAATTTTTCCCTCTCTCTCTTTCTTTCTTTCTAAAAATTTTATCAGCAGGAAGAGGTACTTACCTTAGAAAGATAAATTTTTAAACGTCGGATTTTCGTGCGAAATAAATAAGCAGCACTTACCAGGATACTGTGACGTAATTTATTGAAGCAGTAATTTTAATTTTATTTTCAGCAAACTTTTCATATTCGCGTAAAATATTATCAACCATCATTGACCGTTTTTTATTTTTTTCGATACAGATTTTATAATTCATACATTTGTTTACTGATATTGAAAAAAATCTGTCCGCGCGTTTTATTTCTTTTTCGTAAAATATCGAAAAGAAAATTCTTTCAAGCTAGTTTTAAATCCAGTAGATATTTTATATTATTTATTATATATATTTATTATATATATGATTCTCTCTCATTTTTAATCGCGCGAATTTAAAAAGAAACGCGTACAGCGTAATCAAAATTCGAATCAACGTAGAACAAATCATAATGAGGAATAACTATAGAAAACGTTTTACATTATTCAAGTATATGCAATCGGTATTATTCCTTTTGTTAGACATGCGCGAGTGTATTTCATTCTCCGCGTGCAGTTACATGTATAGTTGTATGTCAAATGGACTCAATTGTGCTTGCCTTTTATTCTAGTAATGACATCGATTTCAACGACACTATGATAATTACGAATATAAGCGATTATATTCAAGCGTTGTTATAAAAAGTTTGTGATCAATTATTTAAAAATCAATTATTAAATAAAAAAAGAATGCTATTTTTATAACAATATCATCTATCGCTTGATATTGTGATCAATTATTAAAAAATCAATTATTAAATAAAAAAAGAATGCTATTTTTATAACAATATCATTTATCGCTTGATAAATAAAATTATAAATATAAAAAAAATTTCATGTGAATATAACAAATTTTAATCTAATTCGTAAATATAAATTTTAATTTGTTATATTCCTTTGTTTGTCATAAAAAATACATTTCTATTCTGTGATGTTACAGTGACAGCGGTCATGACAGGTGCACCGGTGCCTCCAGGAGATTCTTCTCGTGTAACATTCAAGTGAGTACGAGAAACAGTAGCTCTTAATTCCAGTCTTTAAATAACGACCTCAAATCGTATCAATTATTTTCCGCATCCGCATCGCCGGATGCGGGCGATCACGTCGTCTCCCGCGACGTGATAATATCGTCCAGAGATCGCAAAAAGACTTCATCGTGGGAATGCCGCGGGCTACGTGAGTCGCGTGCAATCTGGAACTTGATTAATTGCCGTGTAACGGGGAGTGATTTATGCGATGTGCTTTAATAGATCGAGCGGCTTGACAGTCTATCAAGGGGACTTCGGAGCCGCAGACGCGTGACGCGCGCTTCAATTATTCGCGTCTACGAGCAAATGATGAAATCAATGAGAGAGTCGAAGTCTGTAGTCTTGTCCTCTCTTTCTCTCTTTCACGCCTATCCGCGATTCTTACGCGTATCGCTATATCAAAGAAAGTAAGCCGTTAAAGTACGAAGCGAGATCTGTCTCGAAAATTACGATTGATTTGCTTGTTCGTTGATCCCAATGAATGATTCATTCAGTTATGTCACATTTTTGCGGCATCTTTCTCTGCCACTAATCTCTGAGATGTGGGTCAACGAATACTAAAAAAAACATCAATTTTTAATGACATGATTTATGTCGTTATTTAATTCGGTCGTGTCTTCCTAATCAATTGCAATGTCGTGGATCTGAATTCAAAAGCTTAAACATGATTATTACAATTTGAATCAATTATAAAAAATTAAAAAAAAAGATATAACTGTTAAATAACATATATACATTAACGAAATGATTAATTTATTATTCTTATAATTTATAATTTTTTATTTGTTAAAAATCTGAGATAAGCGCGACTTTTCGTTGTCGGATAAAAATTGACATTTACAACTGCTGATGAATTAAAAAAAGAACGGAAATAAAAATGTTTCTTTGCCATTTATATGCTCGTAATATAGATGCCACGCATTTCTGTCTATATCGGTCGACTGCTGACATTTCAACGATGTTCAACAAATCACTTCATATTGTCGGCTCATTTATCGCTTTAAAAGTCTGTCTTGCCAAACGGGAGACAAGCGCATGTATAGGGTTTTTACGACTCTCGGATGGGGTTCCCGTGCTTTTAACTTTCACGACGTACAAACCGAGCACACCCTTGAGTATCCTCGGCGAGGATTTAGTGTAGTCAGACTTTAAGGAACGATCTTTTACTACCGCTATAAACTTTTAATCCCTCTCTTATTCGCATTTGCAAAGAGAATCTACGCGTTTTCGAAGGGAAACGTTTGAATATACGCGTTATCGTCGTCACAAGAGAGAGTTCATCGAAATTTAACAACGCGACTTCAAAAAAAAGAAAATAACAGAGATTCACAGAGATTTAATTGTAAGAGAAGTGGGATTTTTACGTGTGTACTTTTAAAGTGTGCGTTCTGCTCGTCGTCGTGCACGCGACAAAGAAATGGGTTTCTCTGAACTTTCACCTAAATCGGGATCGCCATCTGTCAAAGACTCGTTTATGCGCTTTCGTAGAATTATAGGACACTCGGGCAAGTCGCGTTACCATTCTCCTCTTTGTCATTCGTATATAAGCGGATCAGCATATAACAAGTACATATCGTGGATAAGAAGGAACGCAGGAAGAGGATTCGCGAATAACCCACAGAACTTTTCTCTGTCGTTTCCGTTTGTTCGCTTTCTCTCGAGAATAATTGGACGGAAATGTTGTAGGTACTCATAAAATCTCTATTTCAATAGAATATGCGGCGAGATTTTGCAGCGGCTCGCTATAGCCCAGTGACCCTATAAACTCGACTTGCACAATATCTGGCACTTTAACAGGTTCTCCTCTCGGCAGCCTGGTTGATATCGTGAGTGCTCGTGACTTGCTCGGTAAAAGCTCGGGGAGTGGAGAGGTGCGTTATACGGTAACGATAGCGAACCATTAAGCAAACGTTTACTCTTTATCGCTACGTAGGTTTTGCTTTTACTTCGCGCCATGACGAGTAATACAACTAACGAATTTAGAAACACACTTTGAAACATTTACGACGAAACCGCAATTCCTTTAACGTAAACTAACTTTGCTGATTTATTTCGTTTTTACAACAAACAATGCACCACAAAACAGTTCAAAACAGTCTTTTATATATAACAACAATTAAATAGTGTACATAAATGTTGACAATATAATCATTTAATTCAAAATGGTTTAAGAGCAATTATTCAAATTTTTTTATGAAAGAATATTATTGGATTTTTGGATCTTCTAATTTATTTTATTAGTACTTTAGAGATTTGAACGGCAATCAATTCTATCTTATATTTCGTTGACGAAAATACGTCTTGTCAATTATTAGAATTTTCTCAAAATTTAACAGAAAGTAGCAACGTTTTATTCTAAAAGTAAAAGTTATATTCTCTTCTATAATAATTAAGGTAATGACTATATATTATATTAATATCGAAATATAATTTTTAATTTAAAAGTTAAATGTAAAAAGAAACGGAAATGCAACGTGATATAATAAAACTCGCAAATTTAGAAAATTTACGATGACATTTCGGCGATGTTTTCGCTCTCGCAGAGAAATATAGGAAAATTATGATTAATTAACCACAATTAGAGAATCCGACGGCGTTCCGCCTTTCCTTTGCGAATTTTTTGTCATCACCCGTCAGGCCATTTAATCGCGCGCAGAAAACGAAGGAGAAAAATTATTTCGATAAAAATTATTCATGGAGAAATTATCCATCGGGAAATGCAACGTTATGTGCTACTGTTATGTAATTTTAAGGGAATGTTACATAAATTCTCTGAAACATGATAGAAATCAATCATATTTTAATCTAACATTTTAATCTGATAGTGTCATTGCAGAGTTTGATGAAATACGAACGTAATATAAAAATTAATTAAATACCTTGAAATTTAATATTAAAATAGCATTTATAAATAAATAAATAAATAAATAAATATATAAATATATAAAATACTAAAATAAATACTATTTTGTGAATGTAAAAGTTGAATTGCTTTTAAGCTGTTTAGACAATTTAAGAGAGATTTTGATTGATGTTTTTCCGTAATATCCTGTCGTACCATCTTTCTTGTTGTATCAATCACTTTAACTCTAACGCAAAGTCGCAAAGAGACAGATGTAATTATGCAACTCGACAATGACACAATGATGACGATGACGGAAACGAATATAATGCGACTGATTTCAATACACTATTACAATCAGCAGACAATGAAGCTGCATTATCCGAGCACGTGGTGCATTAGCGATTCTCTGATGGACCACAGGAGATTTATGAACGGAAGCCCATTATGCATAACATCGACTCGCGAGGCATTAACTTCGTTAGAGTCAAATGCTAACTGAAACGAATAGCAAGATATACCGCTACACGTGTAGTGACTGCCATTGGCATCCATTTCCTGGAACGGCAAGTAGTTGCATCTTGTTTTACGATATAGGTCACTTGAAATTGTTCACCTGTGCGTATACAAAATGAAATGTGTAAAGGAAAATAAATTAAAGTAAATTTGCGGCTTAGAGTGACGTGTAAACATAAAAAGTAAAAATACCGACCGAAGGGAGAAATTGCGGATGTAGAAACAGCTGGACATTTTCAACGAAAAAGCTCGCTTTAATCAAGAGTTTTCCGTAATCAAGAGTCGTCTTATGTATTTAGAAAGCTGCTGCTTTTGTTTCACAAGCAACGTTTTCTTTCTCAGTTTGAAATTCGACTCTTTAGGAACGACTCTGCTGATGCCAACAGGAAATTTGATTTTATCTATAATATCATGTGGGTGGTCGCGATGCTGGTTTAATATAATGAACCTTTTGTATTTAATTCGGACCAAATGTTCCCGCAAATTTTGATGTCGAGCATTATTTTACGCGCGAATGCAACGGAAACATTAAATTTTTTAAAGCAATGATGATTTTCTCTTGTTGTTTTTTATTATTTAATATAATATTTTATACATTTATCCAATTCTATTAGTACAAAATATATTATTAAATGAAAAATTAATATAAAACATTTTATTTTTTTTATCAAAATGTAAAAAAAAACTACATAAAAATTTATATTAATTACAGAAAAAGAAAATATTACATGCATATCACAACTTTTTATTGAAATTATTTTTAATAAGAAATATATTTACAAAACAATGAAAAATTCGTCATTGATCTTCTTCGACTGAAAATATGTGGTAAATGGAACGTTGAGATATCACTCGCCTGCCAGCATTTCGATAATTTGTTTCTCATGTACTTTTTTTCTTGTCCATTTGCGGTTGTGCTCCTGCTGTCTCTTCTCCAGGATAAATCACCTTCTTCAAAAGGGATCATATAATCGCAACGAAATGATGATATACGACACCTGAGTCTGCAAAGCCAGTAGAGGCAATTTATCAGTTTAATTACAATTAAATGTCATATAATCTGTAAATATTATTAGTAATCACATTTAATCTGACGTAAATAATGGTAAGATTTTTCGAGGGCTCGCGAATATATACCAGACATTATCACTAGAGTGGATGAATAATTAACTGTCTCATTATCGTTTCACGTTAATTAAACGGAAAGGCAAACGTTTCGACGTGCATATCGCGATGTAATTCACTTTTTACGTACGAGCATTTTTCCTTGTATATTTCTGGTTTCCATAAGAGAAAGAAAGAGAAAGAGAGAAAGATTATTCTTCATAAAGAACGTTGTCAATGATGCGACGCCGTGAAAGGCCAAGAAATACGTCGGAACATAATCCACCATTCCCGAGAGAGAGAGAGGACGCTTTCTTAAGAGCGATAGATTTAAATAATCCCGAACACACGAAAACGAACCGTGCGGGGATCATCTAAGGTCAATCGCTCGGCTGCGACTCCTAAGTAATCCCTTATAAATTTTACGGCTCGCTGCGAGATCGGCAACATTCGTCATCTATGACATCATTTTCGGGTCGCCTGAGCCCGAGCCTGGAGCTTTTTCCTGAACGTAGCCCGTCGCTCTCTTCCTACCTACCTATTCCGACTACCGTGTTGCCCTGTCACCCTTGTTCCGGAGCGTTTCATACCGTCCGCAAGAAATCTCCCGCCATAAATTCTACACCGTATCCTCGTGCGTGGTACCGGTCTCGCTGGGGTATCTTTTCTTCGTTTTTGCTTGGGTTCCACTCGATTTATCGACATTACCTGCCCCGCGGGTCTACCCTCCGCGGAGCGCCCATCTGTAGACCATCTCGTTTTTGCAAACTTGTTCACGAAAATAGTACGACAGCACGCGCTCGTTGATTTCACCCAAAACGAGAGTGAATTTTCTGGATCTAATATGCCATCATAATAGCATTCAATTTGCCAAAAAGCTAAGTAAGATCACCTTATATTCGACGTGAATATTTCAATCAAGAATAATTCAAATCTTCTATAAACGTCGAAATTATGATTATGAAAATTTTATATATATACAATTACATTTTTAAATGTAATGATGTCATATATTTGAGAAGTTCTTAATTTCTCAAATTTTTTATTTGTGTATAATTCGCGAGAATTTCGAGAAAGCGAGATTACTATTGATGAGGCAGATTAGATTAATGACAGAAGTTGGCTAGAAAGTTATACCGATTCGTACATCCTTTGATATTGGATTTTTATGTGTGAGCAATACTTTTTTTGCGGTTCCATTTCACGCTGTGACGAGACATTTTTCTCAGTGACATTCAGACGCGTGTATCTTTTCAAACGAAAGCTTGTCATCCACCACAGGGATTTATTTCGAGTTTGAAGTCAGCAAAACGAGAACGAAAAAGCGCAGTCAAATGCAACGAAAAAAAGTGTGCATGACTCACTTTTGCGACGGCTTTAAATTTTTCGACCGCTCGTCGCTGCGTTTTTTATTTTACATTAAATTTTCAGGACAATAGTTATTACATTTATTCCATGTTTAATTTTCGTCAATTGTGATAACCGACAATAGCTGACGTTATTTCTTACAAAAATGTGACTTTTATTCATCCTATTCGAATCGTTGTATATTCACTGTACAAACGCAACAAGAATTTGTCGATAGACTCAATGCAAGAGATCGTAAAATTCCGCGTTGTAACGAATTTTGTGTGCTGTTGCTCGGATTTTATTACTAGCGTGCTATTCTCAAAGAAAGTTACGGATTCTCTGTAAATCGATTTGCCTTTTTGAAAATTAAGTCGGGATCGGCACGCGCATTTTGGAATTTTTTTATTTGTTATTTGATCTACAGACATTTATTAAGGACGACTCGAATCTCGTGTGCGTGTTGCAAAATTAGAAAATTCGCAATTTCGTTTTTTTCAGGACTGCCCTGGCGAGGCGACGGATTTTCGAGCGGAGCAGTGCGCAGAGTTCAACAATGTGCCCTTCGAGGGAACGTATTACGAGTGAGTATCATAATCGACATCGTGATTATCAATGCCCACTCGATTGGAAGTTCTATCGAAATTGTGAAACAAGATTATCGCTGCGTCAAGATGTTATGATTTACGACGGTGCCACGTGGTGGGGCGATGATGGAATTCTTTGTAGCCTTTGATCATTTAATGATCGTCCCTTCGGTCTATAATCCACGGTCACTTGAATTGCCCTTTAATGGGAGAGACATCATATTTATGGCATTTTTCTTCCTTCAATCGCAGTCGAAAGGAACTCGAGAGATTCTCTCCAAAAAAACAAGCTACGAATATTGACAATCATACAAATGCCATAATTTATATTTGACACGTGGAACGATGACTCTTTCATTTGCCGTAATTATGTATATTTTTGTCACATTATCATTCATTTTAAATAAAATAAAATCGAATGACAAAACATAAAAGAAAATTCTAAATTAACAATTACTGATGATCACTGGGCGTCGATTATCATTGACTTTTCAATTAGGCAATATTTTTTATTTTCCGCAGTTGGATTCCGTACACCGGAAGTCCCAATAAGTGCGAACTGAATTGCATGCCGCGTGGCGAGCGATTTTTCTACAGGCACAAAGTCGCCGTGATCGACGGCACTCCATGCGAATCCGAAAAGAATGACGTTTGCGTCAAGGGCAAATGTATGGTGAGTTGTGAGTCGGAGCATCATATTCGAAATCATGTGATCGTAATTCTACGTAATGATTTTAATAATAATTTAAATATTTTTGGTGGATTTTTGTGTTAAACAAGATGAGAAAGCGAACAGAATGGATATGTTATGTTTAAATTTCACGATAAATCTTTTTTGGCACGTCAGCACGTCGGATGCGATATGATGCTGGGCAGCGATGCCAAGGAAGACGCGTGCAGAGAATGCGGCGGCGATGGCTCAGATTGCAATACCGTTACCGGTTTATTCGACACAGATGATCTCCAAGTGGGTGAGTTATTTTCATTGATTAATAATTATTACGCGAATAAATTTGATCCATGGTCATCTTCCAGCGAACAACTTTCGAGATTATTTCTGTGTAATCGATATCTATTTTATTCAGGGAACACCTTAATTTTAGCGCTACTCTGGTATAAGTATTTATGATTCTATTGTACCTCTGCAGTATAATAATAGAGAATTACCGCGCATCTCTTTCAGGCTACATCGATATTCTGCTCATCCCCGAGGGTGCGACGAACATTGTTATAAGGGAAATACAGCCATCGAATAATTATCTTGGTAAGTGGGACGGAATAAATAAAACGTAAGAAATAATCATGTAAAATATCTTGACCTTAGCATCGGTAATCGTTTAATAGCCGCTTATTCTAAATAATCTTAAAACTTGTTGATCAGCCATACGCAACACAACGGGACACTACTACCTAAACGGAAACTGGAGGATAGATTTTCCTCGCAGCTTACGCTTCTCGGGCACGATCTTCCATTACGCCAGAGATCCTCAAGGATTTGCTGCGCCCGACACCATCACGGCCTTGGGACCGACGAATGAACCGATTTACGTCGTGGTCGGTACACACATCGATCTTTTTTCGTTTGTCGATGAAACGTTCAAATCTTATAAAGGGTACGTTTAACCGAAGAGTTTAATTTCCTTCGCAGCTGCTGTACCAAGATCGCAACGTAGGTGTGCATTACGAGTACAGCATACCGAAGAAATTCTCGACGCGCACGGATCCGGACAGCTACACCTGGGTAACCGATCAATTCTCCAGTTGCAGCGTCAGTTGCGGCGGAGGTATTATAAGATTGTCGCTTCAGTGCGATTAAACTATAAATTTTCAAGTTTATTATATTTTCTTACCAACGTTGCAACGTGCTGTACTTGTTGCATGCAAATATTTAGGAATTTAATTAAATGTAGATTTAATATATATAATATTAATATTGATGATGTAAAAAAACATTTTAGGAGTTTGCCAGTGAATCACGTTTACTTTAATTTTAGTGTAGATACAATTTTAAAATATTTACATATATGAAACAATTTCGTGATAATTACTAATCAATTTTAATTGTAGTAATCACCATTAAATTGAGATGGATCATCCATAATTTATAACAATTCATCTCCCTCACTCCTTCACCTATCTCTCTCGAAATAACAATCGCACTTGAATGTCACGAGAAAAGATTTATTCTCTTTACGCCTTATTTATCTTTTAAGGTTACCAATCAAGACGGGTGGCCTGCGTGCGAAGACGCGATAGTCAACCGGTGGATGAGAGTCTGTGCGATCCTGGACTGGAACCATCCGACACGCAAGGTTGCAGCGAGGAACCCTGTCCGCCCATGTGGGTGGAGGGCCCGTGGTCTCCGTGCACGAAACATTGCGGCGAAGGGGGCGAGCAGACGCGAGAGATCAAATGCGAGCAAGTTATCTCGGGTGGAATAGCCTCTGTGGTGGATGATTCCCAATGTCTGGAAAAGGTGGGGCCGAAAGGTCCCATCACGCAGGAATGCAACAGGGACGTGGATTGTCCGCAGTGGCACGAGGGACCCTGGAAACCTGTGAGTTATCGTGTTACCACCCACACTGACACATTAAATTACGGTTACCGCCTCCTTCTCTCACATTTACGTGCTATTTAGCTCTAATTGACTCGTGTCTCTTTCATACAAAATATTGCAATTAATTTTTATGTATAGTGTCTTTAAAAGTGTATACATGTTACACTTTATTATATATTATATTTTTAATTTTGTAAAACACAAAATGAGACTGTTTCTTCTAGTGCGATCATATATGCGGGCCCGGTAAACAAACCAGAATAGTTACGTGCTACAGAAAGGTCGACGGCAAGATTCAAGTACTGGAAGATGAGGCGTGCGAAACGGAGGCACCTGAACGTGAGAAAGCTTGCGATCTGAGACCTTGCGCCGGTCTCGATTGGGTCACCTCGGAATGGAGCGGAGTGAGTTCAAAAACATGATAAAAACTTTCTGCATAAAAAATTAAAAAATATTTAAAAATATCTAAATAAAATATATCTAAATATATCTAAATATCTATATTTAAATAAAATCAATTTTGTTGAATGAATAGATATACATATAATATGAGAATCTCTTGTTGATAGTGCGAGGAGATATGCGATCTTACCAAAGAGACTAGAACCGCCCATTGCGCTACCCAGGACGGCATGGTTTATTTAGATGATTTGTGTGACGCGGACAAGAAGCCAGAACTGGAAAGAGAATGCGAAAAAGCCAAGAACTGCGATTTCCAATGGTTCACCTCGTTGTGGAGCAAAGTAAATGCAAAAGAATATTTTTATTATTGTTTCTGATATATATTCCCATTTCTAAATTAATTGAAAATAACGTTACTTGAATTCCTTTAATTAAATGCTTTGAATTTTAATTAATCGAATAATTGCTGTTAACAATTTCGCAGTGCTCGGCAGAATGCGGAGCCGGCGTTCAGACGCGCAAAGTATTCTGCGGCATTTTCAGCGAAGATGAAGTGAAAAAAGTTCCGGACGAGAACTGTGATCCCGAAGAGAAGTTCGAAGACACCAAGAATTGCACTGCCAAGGAACCATGCAAGGGAGAATGGTTTGCAGGACCTTGGAGCAAGGTTTGTTTTATTATGTTTAACTAATATATTTTGCATGTATAAATTATATTTTGCATATATAAATATAACCTGACTTTCTTCTGACATGGTAAATTGATTTACCGTGATTGATTTTACTTCGCTTAATGTTACGTACGTCACTTTCTTGTATCTTGATCGCTCTCACTAGCCTTTACGCTTTCTATGAAGTTTGAAATTTAGTTTACATATAACTCATCTATAATCGGTTTGTTAGACTTGTTAACGTAATCTTCTCTAAGTGCAATCAACGATATCGTCAATCACGTCGCAATATGTTGCAGTGCTCAAAGCCATGTGGCGGCGGCGACATGATCCGTAAAGTGATTTGCATGAGAGATAACAAAACGGCACCTATAAGCCAGTGTGACGCCGACTCCATCATGTTCTCTACCGAAAAATGCAATGATCAACCTTGCGAGGAAGGTAAATTTTTAACAATTTAATGATCATATTTGAAAGTATTCTAAGTTTGAAAAGAACGTGTGCAAAAAAAGTAATTTATATAAACAAAAATAATTTATATAAATGAAAAATAATTATCGACAAAGTAAAATACAGTCATTAATATCTGCTTCGTTATCACGCAGAATATATAATTTACGTTGGTTGATGATGTCAACCTTCGTTATAGATCGCGAGCATAAAATATGAAACATACTTAGTACAGCGGGCGTGAAAATAACGAGGTACGCGGTATTAAACTCAAATGTCTTACTATATTTCAAAGGGCATCGAACTACTCAGCGTGAATATAACATCATCTGGCCCCTCCTAGCGAGGAAAATTACGCTTCTAGCGCTATTGAAACTAGTTAATAATGAAAAATAGCGCACACGTAGAATTCTTTGGCATTAAAAAAATGTTTTTATACTTTTAAAGCTCGAATTTATCAAATTACAATTTATATAATTTTGTTGTATTTTTTTTGGACGCATATATCTTTAGGCGTGACACCGGCCGACATAGATGAGAAAATAACGGACTCGGATGAAGAAGAATGCGAGGAAGAGGAAGAGGAGGAGAAGGAGGAAGATGCTGTTGAATTCAGTCTTCCTGTGGGGGTAAGTAAAACTGGGTCGTGTCGCACCTAATCGAATATCAGGCGCGACTGAGTTACTTCGTAACTTCGTTTCTTATTGTTCCACCTTCCTTTTGAAAAGAGTCGTCCTGGACTCGAATCAAATCGACTCTCCTTTACGCGCGAAACGATCCGATAATGCAATTCTCCTTCCGATTTCGCATCTCACCGAGGATGGATTGACACGAAATCGAAAGGATTGCAGAATTGTGAAGCGGCTTTTCGTGTTGCAGGAGGCGAAAATGGGCAAGCTGATCGAGCAGACGGAATCTTTGAGCTCGCCGTTTACCGGAAGTGACATTTACGACATCATGTTTAGCGATTCGACGAGAGGCGACATATCGCCTTCCGAGCTGGGTAGCGGCGAAGGTAGCGGCGATGACGAATTCACTATGTTCGATACTTCAAAAATCTTCACCCACAGCACAGGCTTCAATACCGATTCCACGGCTATCGAGGAGAGCGAAAGTCCGGTGAACGAAACCACGATAGAAGCTGGAACCGGTACAACGGAATTCGGGACAGAGGTAACCGAATCATCGGACATCACCGAAGGTACCGACGTGACGTTCGAAGGTTCCGGCACTACAATCGAGGAAGGATCCGGCACAAGCCCCGAGGAAGGATCTGGCGCGAGCGCATCTACAAGCGCGGTCACGGAGGAAACTACGGTGGAAGAAACTCAGGCATCAACATCAGCTGTGACTTCGGAATCCGACAGTAAGTTAAATATATTCATTATAATATATTCATTTATAATATAATTCATCTGTTAAATATATCTGTCAAATATATTATAACATGCGAAGGTTTATTATCGATGTTTTAATAGCATCTGCATACATTAAATATATATCATCGATAAAAAAACTTTTTTTATTGATTTAATGATCTTAGATATTGATTTAAAAATTACAATCAATGAATTCTTTCATTAGTCTCCAGTGAGACTGCCGAATCTACCGCTAGTGAAAGTTCAGAAGGATCGACAACGATCGAATCCAGTGATATGACGACTGGATCCAGCGATATCACGACCGAATCGATTGGATCCAGCGATATCACGACCGAATCGACTGGATCCAGCGACATCACGACCGATCTTACTACCGGTTCAGCGGAAACCACAATTTCATCCATTACCGAATCGACAGAATCTACTGAAACGAAAATAACAGACACCACTGATACGGCGACGACCGATTCGACGGAGACGCAAACTACTGATTCAACAGAATCTACAGACACGACCGAATCCACGGAATCTCCACCAACTACATCCTCTTCAGAAACGGAAACCACAGTTACGGAAAAAACAGAAACAACCGGAAGCGACGAGACCACTGAATCCAGCATTACATCCGGTAAGCATTAAATTGTAACAATTTTGATTTAATATCTTAGAGCTATAAATGTATTATAATTTTGCGCTTTGTTATTATTGTTGTTATTCAAATCTGAATTTTAGATTTTAAATATAACTTAAATATAATTAAATTTTTATTAAATATAATTTAAATATAATTAAATTTTTTTAGCTGCGTTTATATTATATTACATATAAATGCACGAACGCTTATATTTGTTAATATAAAATTAGCGTAAAATTAAATGACTTTAACTATCATAACGAGGCAAAAGTGCAAGTGCAAATGTAATAATATCCCACAGAGGCAGCGACTGAGACGTCAACAATGGTCTCTGAGCTGACGACCGAGTTAAAGGTGCAAGGCGAGTACGATTTTGGTTCAGAGGAACAAAGTACCGATGCCGTAACAACCGAATCGAGTAGCACTGAAGGAACCTATCTCACTACAACAACTAGCAGTACGGAAGAAAGTACTGTTTCCGGGACGACCTCGTCTGACGAGACTGCAACTACCGGCAGCGAGACAATCGAGACAACCGAATCGGGACAAACCACGGAATCAGGCGAGACAACTGAGGCCAGTGTCAGCACAACGGAATTAACTGGGACAACGGAATTAAGCGAGACAACGGAATCCGGAGCGACGACCGAATCTAGCGAAGTTACGATCAGTACGTTAAGCGCGACTACCGAGTCAGGTGCGACTACGGAGTCCGAAATTACGGAAACCACCGAATCAGGTGCAACGACGGAATCGGGAGAGACAACTTTATCGGGCGAAACGACCGAATCATTGGCTACGACGTTGTCGACTCTCGAAGAGACAACGGTGTCTGGTGAAACCACCGCGACGGAAGTTACGTCCTCCACGATCAGCGGAGAAACCGATCTTACCGAGAAGACTCATGGTAAACAAACGATTTGAAATGATCAAACGAATCCATCAAGTTTCACTCTATTAACAACCAATTTAATTTTCAGTCACGGAGATATGGACAACCGGCTTCCCAGAAACAACTGCACACAAGAGGCAATGCAAACCGAGAAAGAGCTGTAAAAAGACGCCGTTTGGATGTTGCTACGACGGTTTCACCGTTGCTAGTGGACCGTTCGGTCAAGGTTGCCCGACACCGCAGACGTGCAATGATACGCGATTCGGTTGCTGCCCTGATGGCGTGTCGCCAGCCACTGGTCCAAAGAATGCGGGTTGTCCCGATTCTCGTTGTAACGAATCTCTCTTCGGTTGCTGCCCGGATGGCGTTACCATGGCGCAAGGCAACGATTATGAAGGATGCAAGAAACCATGTGCAGAAACAGAGTTAGTTTCCGTACTTCACGTGAATTCTTCAAGTAACAAGAACGCATTTCTGTTAAATTTTAACTTTCATAATTTAACAATAATATTTATACAAAATCTTATCAGCTACTCTAAACACGCGTGAATTCCATAAATCTCTTGTGAATTTATAGATTCGGATGTTGTCCGGATAACGAGACTGCAGCTGATGGAAAGGACTATCTGGGATGTTGTAACTCTACCGAGTTCGGTTGCTGTCCGGATAATATCAAAGCTGCTTCTGGTCCTGATGGCGAAGGTATTTGTCTTGTCTTGTTAGACTAGATTTATATATATTCATTATATACATTTTCGAATGGTTTAATTTAACATGTGTTGTGACTAGATTGCGAGGAGGAAACCACTTCCGAAACACCCCAAACGGAGATGTACGAGACAACAACGCAACCTATCTCGCGCGAAGATTGTGCAAATAGCACCTACGGCTGCTGTCCTGATGGCATTACCATTGCCAATGGCACGAACTTTGCGGGATGCGGCGTCATTAATACTGAAAATTGCAGCGCGTCCTATTTCGGATGCTGTCCTGACGGAGTTTCCGCAGGTATGAGATTTCATCGCGCAATAAATGATACGTTAAATTTTTCTTGAGAGATATCATTTCTCAAAACAGTTATTTATTCGTAAAATGGGCTATTCGAGAAAAGACACTTGTAATTTTTGATTCTTAATATTTGAAAAATATTAACTTTATATTATGAAATAATATAAAATACTTTATTACAAAATGAATGAAATTACGAAATAATATTTTGAAATATTATAATTGTAAAATAAAGTGTTATATATTTTCTTTATAATATTCTTTCCTATAAATAATTTATTATTAATCTCATTAAACTTATCATTAATTGAACAAATCGATAATCGGAGAAAATGAGGACAGATAGACGAGCAATTCTGAACACATTAGATGCATGTGTTTCACTTTCACGTTCGCGATTCCCAGCTCTCGGGCCGGATAACTATGGCTGTCGGATGCCTTGCCACGATAGCGCTTACGGATGCTGCGAGGATGGGGTAACATCGGCGCACGGACCAAACAACGAGGGATGCTGCTTATCGACCCCGTACAAATGCTGTCCGGATAACATTCTGCCGGCACGTGGACCAAACTTCTACGGCTGCGGCTGCCAATACACGAGATTCGGCTGTTGTCCGGATAATTCGACGGCGGCGCGTGGACCGAGCAACGAGGGCTGCGGCTGTCAATACACGCCTCACGGTTGCTGCCCGAATCGGTTCACCCCTGCCAGCGGACCGAATTTCGAGGGATGCCCGTGTTACACTTATCAGTTCGGATGCTGTTCCGATGGCATTACTATCGCCAGGGGTTCCCATGGCCAAGGTAACTACTTACGATTGATCTACTTTATCAAAAGAATAAGAGATTTAATATAAATTGAGGAAAATTTTATAGTTCAACTTGCTAGCTAATTGTTGAAAAATCTCTATAAAATTTTACAATCGCTATGCAAATAAATATACGCAATGTGTTTGGCGATGTTCACAGGCTGCGGATGCGAGAATACGAAATACAAGTGCTGCTCGGACGGTCGGACTCCGGCGACGGGCCCGAACTTTGCCGGGTGTACCTGTGACGCTTCGCAATACGGATGCTGTCCGGATGGAGTCGAGGAAGCTCAAGGAGAGAACTTCGAAGGTTGTCTCACGGTACCATCGATGCCCGGTGCTGCGTGCGGTCTGAAGAAGGACAGAGGCTCCTGCCGAGATTTCACGGTCAAGTGGTTCTACGACACCGATTACGGTGGTTGCTCGAGATTCTGGTACGGAGGCTGCGAGGGTAACGAGAATCGATTCAAAACGCAGGAAGAGTGCAAAGAGGTTTGCGTTCAACCGAAAGGAAAAGGTAGCTATTCAAAGACGATTCTTTATAGCGATAATAAATTACATGTATATTATTTTCTTGCGATATAAAAATAGAATTATTGTATTTTCTTTTTTTATAAATTGATATAAAACGAATCAATTATATCGAAATATTCCGAAATGTCGAAATAACGAACTTTTCACTTATTTTGCAGCTGCTTGTTTCTTACCGAAGATCGCTGGTCCTTGCGAAGGTTATCATCCGACGTGGTATTACGATGCCGGCAGGAAACAATGCGGTCAATTCATTTACGGTGGTTGCCTCGGTAATGCTAATAAGTTCAAAACTAGGGAGGAATGCGAAGAACTTTGCGTTACGCCGGACGATGTTGGTAAGCAGCTGTATCCATAACACGATAAAAGTTGTCCATATTTTTAAATTATTTTGCCTATAAATATGTATTTAAAATTTTTCTCGACTCTATATGCATTTTAAGATTTGCAAAAGTTAATTAATTAAGTTTGTCGTTTATGTTTCATAAAGATGCTTGCGATCAACCGAAAGAAACAGGTCCTTGCGCAGGCAACTTTACAAAATGGTACTACAATCAAGAATCGCAGACTTGCGAACAATTCATATATGGTGGTTGCAAAGCAAACAACAATAATTTCCCGACAGAAATCGCGTGTCATCAGCAATGTTTAACGCCAGGTCGAAGGAAAGGTATGTTTCGTTTCATTTCTTTTTCCGTACGTTAAAATTTAATTTTGTGTATATGTAAGTTATTAATTTATCTGTAATTTATTTATTTATTTATTTATCTGCATGACATTGTTGTAAAGTGTGATTTAAAGTGGATTGCTCGATCGGTTCTCGTTATTATAAATCTTTGTTAACCGCAAAATTATGCAATAATTTCTCTGAAAAATTAATTACAAGTTTGGGGATAAATCGAATTCGATAACAGTATTTATGCGAAATACTATTAGTAATATTTATTTTTTGAATACTTCTGATAAAGATAATTAATCATAATAAATTCCATCTAACAATATTCAGATATAATCAATAGTATATATTTAATTGATAACGTAATGCATTCTGAAACATTTATTTTTTTATATATCTAAATATTAAATATAAATTTATTAAAATTAAAGAATTAGTAATATTTTATGGGACAAAAAATTTTTGAGAAGAGAGATTTAATGAGAGATTTAATGACACATCTAGAATTTTTAATAATATATTTACAGTCTTGATTAAATTAAGTTCATCTGGTTACTCTACGCATAAATGACAGCATAGTTTTATTGAGAATGATTGGCACCAAGCGTGTTCAAGTAATTCGGAACTCCTTTGCCACCGATATTAGTTCTAAACGTCAGTTACGAGGATCGAGTCGACCGCACAGTGATGGACGAACTTTTGCAGTAAAACTGTCTGACGTGTGCGCCTTGAAGAGAGACCCCGGACCCTGTCCGGGCTCGGCATTGCGCTGGTATTACGATGCCGAGCGCGGTACTTGTAGCCAATTTGTTTACGGCGGTTGTAAAGGCAACGCCAATAAATTCCGTACTCTTGCTGCCTGCCAGCAGCGTTGCCCTTCAGAAGGTACTGACAATAATAAGGAGAGAGCTTAAAGTTGCTTCGTGATAACATTCACACGCAGAACAGAGAGGACTCGGCACCGTTTGACTCGATTTCGAGAAAGCGCCCTCGTTTTTTTTTATAGCACACCATAGCACTTAGGTGACGGTGATCAAAGAAGGCACATCCACGATGCAATACTGGAGCAGTTTCAGCACCAATGATCACGATTCACAATCGTGCTTTAGCTTCCACACAATATTAACTATTATGTTAAACGCATTTTCCCTCTCATATAATCCTGTCGCACAATTTTTTAAAAATCTTTGGAACTGAAAAATTTGAGAAATATAATCAGTACGGCGAGTCTTTAATTTTTTTGCAATATGTCTCATATTTATTTGCAAAAGTTTTATTTTGTGTAATCTTCTGAATTAGATTTAAGTCTGTTAGAAATTTAATAATATAATATATTACATTCTACGCAATTTAACTTATATAATCATTTTTACACAAAACAATTCAAAATTCAGAGATTCTATTATGGTTATTACTAAACATTATAACACATCTATGGGCTCATTTAAACATTATAGTTCTTTATTTTATAACTCAAGTAACTCTATAATATACATGCTGGTGATGGAATGTGAAAACTGTCAAATATTTTTATAAATGGTTTTATTTTGAGCGAATGCGTATTTTCAGCTGCTATTACATGCTCTATGGTTGATGACTAATAGTAGAAGTTTCAAATTCTATTAGCGACATATATAACTATAATGAAGTAGCTAGGACAGATTTGATTAACGTTTGCTCTAACTTTGCATGACATAATAATTAATGCGATTAATAGATCTTTGCACGTTGCCGCGGACGGAGGGTACATGCACGGAGAAACAATCTCGATGGTACTTTGATCAATCGGAGAATCGTTGCATGCCATTCTATTACACCGGCTGTGGTGGCAATAAAAATAACTTTGAATCTAGAGACGTATGCGAGACTGATTGTCCGCCCAAGATCGGTAAGATTTTCCTCTTGCGTCTTTCCTATAACGTCTTTCTCTACTTTAAATTCTCTTAGTCTTGAAAGCGCTATTTTTCTTCGAGAATTTTTTTATTATTTTCTATCCCTAACACAAATTGTTTTTTCTATGAAACTGCACGATGCATGAGAAACTGTAGTTGAAAAACTTTACATCTAGTTATGCACATTTTAATAGCATATCACATACATTTATACAATTACACGATATTTTTTCAATATAAAAGACAATTTTATAAATATTTGAGCTAATCTTTCAAATTGATTCTACGATAATAATTTATCAGAATTCCTTATAAAATTATTACTGTATTAATTTGTTATTTCGAGGCATAAAAAAACAGACTGAAAAGTTTCTCTTCAATCTTATCGTTATATCTTTTACTTTTATAATCGCAATTGATTGACAAAGCTTATTTAAAAAAAAAGTAGCGTATCGACAAATACAATTTCTAAATTCACGAACGCAGAACAAGACATTTGTCTCCTGCCTGCTCTCCTGGGTGAATGTCACAATTACACTCAACGATGGTACTACGACTCCTACGAGCAGCACTGCCGACAATTCTATTACGGAGGCTGCGGCGGGAATGAGAATAACTTCGTGAGCGAGCAGGATTGCGTCAATAGGTGCGAGACGGCCGTCACTACGCCAATCCCGCCGGAGCAAATCGAGTTTCAAACAGGTAACGTTTCCGACGATCTCGGAAATACAGCCGCGCTGTAAGGTATACTGCTACTGTGCTGATATAAACGAAATGTCGCAGAATTCTGTTTCTTGCACGACGAACACGGCCCATGCTCCGAGAATCAGGTCAAGTGGTTCTACGACAGTCGTGACGGCGTCTGCAAACAATTCCGGTACGGTGGCTGTCAGAGCAACCGGAACAACTTCAACACTCGCGAGGAATGCGAGTATCGCTGCGCAGAGCTTCAAGGTACAGAGATTTAGAAAACAGTGAATGAAATTGTAGTTATAATCTCGACAATATCTATTCGAGTATATACAAAATATATTAATTCTTATTATTTTATTTTTTATTTATTTTATGCGACAGAAATAGTCAAACTCGGAATCTTTTGTGGAATAATCTAAAAAAAATATCGGGAAAATTTCAGATCCTTGCACGCTGCCGAAAGTGGTCGGTCCCTGCAACGGCTTCGTGAAGCAATTCTACTACGACCAACGTAGCGATTCTTGCTACGAGTTCGAATACAGCGGTTGTCAAGGCAATAAGAATCGCTTCCAGGATAGGGAATCCTGCGAGAGGCAGTGCAGGCGACAGCCGCCAGTTACGTTACCGGAAGTTACTCAAGTCACGACAGTATCGCCGATCGAAGAACCAAAGAGCCCGATCTGCTTGGCACCGGTCGATTCTGGCGATTGCGACGACTCTGTCACCGGAGTACACGAGACCATCACCGCGTATTATTACGATGCGCAACATCAAATGTGTCAGGCGTTCATTTACAGCGGCTGCGGTGGTAATGCTAACAAATTCCAGACCGAGGAACAGTGCGAGCGACTCTGCGGCAAGTTCCACGGACAAGGTAAAAAAATATTTGGGCAAAAAGTTACATATAAGAATATCTTTTTGTAATTTGTAAAAAATTACATAATTTATAATTAGACTATACTTCATTAATCTTCTTGATGTGCATAATGGAATTTTTCTTTTAATTATAAACATTAAAATTAGTAATATATAAATTATTCAAATATAATCTAATTTTAAAGATTCTAAGCAGAATATTTGCACAGCACACGTAATTATCTTTTTTTTTAATTTTTAAACAAACTAAAAAATGATTGTTTAGATTAGTATATAATTAGAATTGAATTATAATTGTCTCAGACATGTGCAATCTCCCCATGGATTCTGGCCCGTGCAGAGGCGCTTTCCGCAAATATTACTACGAACCGGGTTTACGTGCCTGCCGTGAATTCAATTACGGCGGATGCGATGGCAACGCGAATAGATTCAGCACTATCTCCGAATGCGAGTCTATCTGCATACATCACGAGGAGCCTGTACCTCCCGGGAACGACACTAGCGTTTCGAATTTGTGTACGTACAATTAGTTTATTATTTATTTCTATCGTCTTGAACAATGATCTTTCTTTGAATTATTAATTTATAAAAATCGTGCTACTTTTGTCTATCGCGATCGCCTCTAACGAGGTCAGGTAAACTTGGAATGACAATATTCGTAATAATGATACAGCGATCTGTAAAGAACCGGTCGATAGCGGATCTTGCACGTCTGGTTCTGCCAAGCGATTCTACTTCGACGAGGAACGCCAAACATGTTTGGCATTCATTTATACCGGATGCGGCGGCAATCGAAACAGATTCAAGACTTTTGAATCATGCATTAATAGTTGTCTTAGGAGTAAGTCCAGGATATGACATTGTTAACAAGTTTCTCTTATTTTTCTCGTGTTTTTTTACATAAACTTCATCTTTCAGCTTTGTACAGCAGTATGCAACAATCATTTCTTTTGTATATACAACTTCCATTTTTATATACTTTTATATTATATACTTTTATATATTGTTACGTCTAGATTCATAAAAGGATGTTAGAGAAAGAACGCTTGTTTACCTTGAAACGCACGTTTTATGGCAAGTATCTTGGAAGGGCTTAAAACAGGTCAACGACCGCGAGTTGTTATTCTGTTCGCTCGGCAGCAATAATTCCTAATAATTCCCAATAATTCTGAATAATTCCTAATAATTCCCAAATATTTCCTAATAATTTTTTAATATTTTTTATGTGGTTGATACTCGATGATTATAAAAGCAAAGAAATATACGAAATATTCTCTGTACAAGTATATAAATTTTAAACGTTGCTTAAATTTCTTCGCTTGATATAAACACTAACGTGCCTTATCATACATTAATTCTGCGCAGCAATATATATATGCTAACAGCTTTTTTTCTTTTATTATATTAGAATTATTCTTCCTTAAAAGAATAAAATTTTTTAATTTCCCGCAACGCACATAATTACAGCAAGTAACGAAATAGACGTGGACTCCAAGGACACGAAAGATCGCTGTGCGGAAGCCAAGGAAGAATGTAATATCGTCCGTTGTCCTTATGGCAAGGAACAATACGTGGATTCGCAAGATTGCGAACGCTGCCGTTGCGTCGATCCTTGCAGGACGAAGATCTGTCCTGAGGGTACTCGATGTGCCATTACGCTAGTCGCTACGCAAGACGGTACAGAGTACAAGGGCGTTTGTCAATCGAGTGAGTATATCATTAACAACGTAAAATATATTTAATATTTGCATTCAGCAACTTCAATTTTAATTTAATATTTTCTCAAATTAATTTTACATCTAAAAAAATTTTCTCGCACTAAAATAGTTTCTTGAAAATTATATTTTTTTCGGGAAAAAAGGATAAATAAGTTTGGTATTAAACCATCATCTCTCTTCTTTCTATGATCTTGTGCAATAACGGAATCGTTTTATTTTTGCAGTCGTTAAACCCGGCCGTTGTCCAAAAGTATCCAATAGTACTCGGTGCGAGCAAGAATGCGTGACAGACGCGGATTGTCCTGGAGAGTGGAAGTGCTGCGACAGTGGCTGCGGTACATCCTGCTTGGAACCGGCGCCGGAAGAGCCGCTGACAACGACGTCACCCACCGTCACTCCACCGCAATACGGCGGTGAACCCGCAATGATTCAACAGCCCGATGAACCTCGTGTCAGCGCACAGGAGGGCGGTTACATCACGTTAAAGTGTGTCGCACTAGGAACTCCTAGACCGATTATCACGTGGAGGAAGGACACCACACTGGTAATTCATCTTATAATTTAATCGATATTTTATATTCCAAAAAAAAACGTGACAAATACGTAATTGTAATCGAGCAATTGTATTTCCAATTATTTAACTTTAAAATATCATAAGTATATAATTCCTTAGATTGGACCTTCCGAGACAAGACGGCGCATATTGCTCGACGGATCTCTTCAGATCATTAATTTATACACTTACGACAGAGGAACTTATGTATGTACTGCTGATAATGGCTTAGGACCACCGGTAAGAGCGGAGTATCAATTAGAAATTACAGGTACGTGGAGAATCGAGTTATCTTGCATGGAACGATTTACTGAATGTATAACTCTAGGTAGAATAGGATTAACAGGTAGATGGTGTAAGGTTGTAATAATTTTGCAATTAATGAATGTCTCTGATTGGTTGATGTGAAATGAATCGAACATAATATAAATCTTTTTTTCCACTTTTAATATTAATCTTAAAAAATAAACATACATTATGGATTTTACTTTATGAAACGCATTATAAGACTGCTGCGAAAAAATTTAGAAATATCTTTTAATACTCCGATAAAAAAGAATTAATTAACTTTTCCGGGGATGTGATACAATTAACACTTTTCTCTAAGCATCGCGCATGCTCCTCTTCTTGCACTCTTTAGAACCGAGCGAGCTCCCGGTCGCCATCATCGGAGAGCCCGACACTCGCATAACGGTGACGATGAACTCGCCGATAGCTCTGCATTGTTACGCGATGGGATGGCCGAGGCCATTTGTCACCTGGTGGCGCGGTGACCGCATGTTGCCTTTGTTTTCGGAGAATTACGAGCAGGATACTGACTATACCCTTCTAATACGCTCGGTAACCTTGAGCAACCTTGGTGTTTACACCTGTCAAGCATTCAATGGCATAGGTAGACCAGCCTCGTGGTCGGCGACCTTACAGGCAATTGGACCCGTATACAACGTTAAACCTGAGCACGAGGAGTACATCAAGTATCTCGTACAACCTCCGAAGAAACCCACTACCGAGAAACCGCAATATCCTTATAGACCCACCAGAACGCAATCCCCCGAATATCAGACTTATGCTCCTGTTTATCCCTCGAAACCACCTCATATTCCTGCTGTTATCCCTCTTGAAACTACCACCGTCGAACCCGGCGGCGCCAAGTTTAAAGGTGAGACCACACGATAATTGAATGGACATTTCTATCATAAATTGTACCCATCATTGTGTCGAGTATATTTGTTTTTTTTTCATAAAGGATTTTTTCAAAAATTGGCGAAGATTGTATCTGTTACAAGTTAAATCCCACGTTGCAATTTTATTTCTTGTTACTGATCACAATGATGATGCAATCGAATTCTTTTTGATTCTCTTTTCTCCTGCATGTATATTAATACTTTAATCATCTGCATCTTGTATTATCGCTTGGGGCTGTTATGATAACTCGCTTATTGGCTGTTTTAAGTATAAACTTAAATATAAGAGTTAAGAATTTAATTTGTTATTTATAGAAATAAGCGAAACCGATAGTAAGTATACGGAAATGTTTTTTACATTCTCTTGCTTTATAAATTTTTCATTTAAATCTATTTTTATATTTTTTATTTATAACAGAAGGAGAAAAGTTATCATATAAATATTAATAAATTCCACTTGCAGTGCCAGTCAGAGTTAATGCATCGGCAGGACAATCACAATTCCCCGAAAGCAGTGACATAAGCATCGCTTGTGCCGTGGACGGTTATCCAATCCCACGTGTCCTCTGGTATAAAAACGACGAACTCATTCAAACAGATAATCGAATCAAGATTTCTGGTAAGAATGTAATAATAATAGATTAAATAATAAGTATGTGATAAGAAATAATTATTTGATTTGTATCATTTGGACTATTTTTACATTTTTATATTTTTACTTTTATGACAATAAAAATAAATACAGATGCTTATTACAAATTTTTGTTTTTAGAACTCAATCGGCTTATCATCAGCGATGCAAAACAAGAAGACTCTGGCCGATATCGATGCGAAGCGACCAATGAATACTCTTCGGATTCCGATAGCGTTGATATACGCGTAGCTGGTGAGTGATAATTCTGATTTATATCAGTATTTTTTACGCGAATATAAATTCTTGAACGCGCACTTAATTAATCCATTTATCTCTTTCAGGCATCTTCATTCATCCTCATTGCCAGGACAACACGTTCTTCGCCAACTGCGAACTCATCGTGGAGGCCAAGTTTTGCACGCACAAGTATTACGCCAAGTTCTGCTGTCGATCGTGCACAGAGGCCGGCCAGTTGCCGGCGAGAGGACCCCATATCGACAACTCGAAAAGAAGAAGAAGGAGATCCGTTCTTCGAACGCTCGTCTAAGATACCAAATCGACTCTTCGGTATTTCCGACTCACACGTGATAGCACATATCGATCTTGGATCGTGGCCGGCGGGATACGCGACAGAGAAGGAAACGGAGAGAAGGGGGAATCATGCGCGCATCCACCTGCCCCTATCGGACGTGCCGAATAATCGACTTGTTAACTCACTGCCAAAGCCTTAGAGCGTTTATACATAGATATAATATATATATGCGATATCCATCTCTAAACGTATGCGACTTGTGCGATCTCTCGCCTCTCTATCCATGTATATACGATCTGATGCTGAATCCTAGTCCGACGGAGCCATATTAGGCGGATTAATTAACTTGTTCTTAAGAGACCGATGGAAATGTCGCGCATATCTCTCAGACGACATCCCGCAATAACTAAGGTAACCAATGTCGGCTGATTAAGCGCGTAGATCGTGTTGTCGAGTCTATGGGAAATATTACTTTTGATTGATGTTTCCTTTAAACATGTCTATGCATCATAATTGCAATCTTCGAAATTTTAATCGGGAAATAATTAGAAAATATTTACATTTTTCCTATGGTAACGTGATCGCGCAAACTCCTTTTGAAACTGGCTTGTCAAAGATTCGATAATTCCCGCCCGAAAACACGATCTGAAGAGTCTCGATCGATATGACGATATAGCATGGCCATTTTTTTCTCATGCATTATGGTGTCAGTCAATGACGGATGCACGAAGTAACGAAAAAGAATATACATGCGTGAAATAAAGTTCTCTCCATAGAATATTGTCTAAATCAAGCGGGATCTCTGTCCTCCTCTGTCATTGGATGCACTGTGCTGCGTGACTAAAAAACGGAATCTGTACCTACTTGTATTAAGCATATTACGCACGTTACGTTGTATAATATAAATAGTTTATTATTCTCAATATGCCATTTATATTCTATGATATTGTTATTACTTGTTTCTTATACTCGAATTATACATATATTGCCATAACGCGCGTCGCCGCCAGAATAAATTACGTCAATCTTTCTTCAGAAAAAGAGAAGAACGGATCGTAAACTTCACTTTTCGTCGATAATCGACAGTAATCTTTAACGGAATTAAAATAATGAACAAGTTCAATCTTGAAAATTTTACAAAAAAGAGAAACGCAATGTGTGCTTAAATACAAATGCACAAACACACAAGCATATAATTCTATTTGCGTGAACGGCACAACTTTGTGCTCGATGCATATGCAATATTCTTGAATTGTGCATCACGTTATATCTTTCGCTTATCGTAAAATGTATGTACAGTCGATTTTTCACTGTATCCAACAATCAGTTATACCTTTTACGCGCAAATCTATTGCATTTAATGTTTGTTCCTGACGAGGCATTTTATAATCGTAACTATTAATTATATATTACATTTTCTATTTCGCTAGACGCATCGTCATTCATAATATATCTGATAGATCGTAGAGATACCAGTCGACGATTAGAAGGATTAAGGGGAAATGAGAAGAGATAAGAGGTACCAAACCGCATTTATATCCACACTACACACATACACATACACTCATATCGTAAATGTAAGTCATAAGACGAAATCAACGTGTCGCGCGCCTAGGACAACTCTCTTGATTATTTCGTACTTGTACCGATTCAGTAAAACGCAGTGCCTTATTAGATGACCTTCGGAAGGATTGGAGAAAGAGTGCTGAATATACACAACGTCTCGTTAGTGTAAATAGTCATATATGTATTGTACTCGCATACTTATTTCCGAAATGCGCGACGCATGTATATCATCTCGTATATATCTAAATTATTAGATTATAGATTTAATTCGGAAAACTCGGGATTTCAACCGTGAGATATAAGAATAGATATTATCGACGAGAATATTAAGTACTCTTCTCCTCCACACTCCTCTAGACATTATCAAGAAACAAGTGTTAAAATCGTTATAGCGACAAGTACCATATGTAGAGTAGTGACTCTTAATTAATTGACGATCTAGTAAGTGTATAGGCAATCGACGTTGATTAGCTGTTTCCGCAGAGAGAATTCTGGAATTGATTGCGAATGAGAAATCGTCTTGGAACAAAATACGAGAACGCAATGGAAGATTGAAAATTGTTCTACAGACACGTATGTCGACTGTAAACGATTATTTATGTCGTGTGACTGAAGTATCACAGCCTTCGAATCGGGCCGTCGCCATTTTACGCATAGATATTCATATTCACCCTTAATTTACACCATCGCAGCGTCGTTAACTCAGACACATATCCCAGAACAGGACGGCAATTTCTTGTACAGTGACCACCGACGTCCGCAGATATCACTGTGGTACGATTCGCAGCACGTTACGATTGAAGCTGATTAATCGAGACCGCGAAGCTCGCACTTGAAACTTACCTCGCGTAAACGACATCGGCTATATCGATAATGATCTGCTGTCTTCCTTGTATTGAAGCGTGTCACAGTGCTTTCTTTTCTTCTACCTTGACTGATAAATCGACTATGTTTCATCACGATCGATACTACGGGTCTCGACACAAAGCTCTGACTTTCTTGTAGAAGAAACTTGCCAAAAAAGAGAAAGAGAAAGAGAGAGAGAGAAAGAATCACAATTCATATCCCTCATGCATAATATCGATAGAAGTATAGCTCGTCACGACTGTGCTACCATAAAGTCTTTAGCGGAGATGTAATTGTAACTATAAGTACCTTATATATAGGTATATATAACGATTAATAATATATATAATTTTAAAATATAAAAGTAGATATATATAAATATATGAGAATACCACACACCCACCATCACCACACTGTACGATTATTGTATGGACAATAATAATATATAAGGTCCTTAAATATATGATTACACAATCAGCATGATTATTATTTTACGGTGATAAAAAACCAAGCGCTTCATAAAAGGTCAGCTTTATTTCGAGAAAACGCTGTTTCAATTACAAACAATTATGCAAAAATTATTAATTCGCAACGCTTCTTTTTCAATTTCTCGGGAATAAAACTCGCGGGAAAGATTAAGCAAACCGCATGTATACTCAAATTCTGGTTTCCGTTGGCCTGCTGCGTAGATTTGGTCCGCGACTCGGACGCATTAAAAATCGCTTGTGCTGTTCCTCGACGCGGACGGTTTTCTCCACGCGTTCCGTGGCGATGCGTTCGATCTCTGCAAACAGCTCGCTGTGCACGTCTATGCACTGACGGAAGTCCTTACGATCAAGTCGATATACTTCGCAGACTTCGATAGCGATGACGCTGGCGACCCTTCGCTGATCCGCTACTAAGAGCGCGATCTCGCCGAAATGGTCACCGTCACTCAAGTGGCACATCTTATGTAACGCAGAGTAATTTTTTTTATAACAAACGTAAATACATTGAGAAAAAAACACTCACTTCCTTTCCAGTTGGCGTCAGAACCGCGACGGTTCCGGACGACAGGAAGAACATGCAATCACCTTGAGTGCCAGCTTTAATGATTACTTCGTTTGGCAGGTACAGTTCGAACTTTAAATTTTTCACTATTGACTGCAGAACGTTTTTCGGCAAATTCTTGAAGATTGCCACGTTCTCGATTAATCGTCGGCAGGACTCTAGAGCAATTTCTTCACGTAACGGTTCTGCGAGAGATTTAGATTAAAAATGTCGAGAGTTATTATTTCGGTGGGAATTTTACATAATTAAATCTCTGACAGCTTTACGAACCTGTCAATTCTGATAAGATCCGTTTACCACGAAAATAAGTATTCTTGAAACGGTAATGATAATAAGCTAAGAGACGTTTCTTCATATGTGGTAATAATTGCTTTTGTATTGTATACGCTTTTACTTGATCTATTAGTTCTTGAAACTTTGATTCGGACGCTTTTCTTTCAGCTTTGATACGAAGGAACATAACTGAAAGACAAGATTGACATACTTAGCAAAAACGTAATTTTTGATAGACAAATATTGCATATATAATGCCTTACCCAACATATAGCACACAATAAATCTGCCAATAATCATAAGAATACTATTAAAAATAATATGACCGTTTTTCTCAGGAATGAATAAACCATAGCCACTTGCCAATATATTTTCCAGCACGATAAATATAGCGTTTTTTAATCTGTACCTAAGACTGGTGTCTTCCAATCTCATCATCCAACACTCCTCGCATTCCTTTTCATGAAATAATATTTTGACAATTACTGTTTTAGAAATATGCTCGACATAATTCAATATTGTATATGCACTTACTATCGGTGGAATGTTGAGAAGGTACATTACTAAGATTGGTATCAAATAACAGAGGCAAGAAAACCAGAAGATTAGATATAATCCCAGTAATAATGTAGTACACATTTCAAGATAAAAATTCTTAATTTCAAAATGCTAAAATAAAAAAATATGCATTTATTTATTATATCATTATCGTTATGTATAAAATATAAAAAATAAAAAATTAAAATATAAAAAAATATTACCATAAATAGGTAATGAATATTTGAGTAAAGAGTATCGTAGCGTATTAACTTCACGATAGGCATTATGTTAAGTAAGATAACAATATGATGGGGATTATCTCCAGGAAGTCTTCGCCACGGTAGTGTTATATGATCATACGGTAGAGACGATAGCACATCCGGCACGAGAAAGCCTTTCAAATATGACCTACGAACGTTTGCTCTTAGTATTATGCGCGAAAATTAATAAGAAACAATTATAATCAGGCTAAAAATTTAATTATTAACTACAAGATCTTACATAAATATTTTAGTAGGCTTCAACTCGACAGACATATTTTTAGAATCATAATATCCCGTAATGCAATTGAAC
This sequence comes from Camponotus vicinus, assembly GCF_025532165.1. Lineage (NCBI taxonomy): Eukaryota > Metazoa > Arthropoda > Insecta > Hymenoptera > Formicidae > Camponotus > Camponotus vicinus. Next base: position 18,126,299 of record NW_028141981.1, read on the forward strand.
GTTATATCCACCCAACAAATCGTATAAATTGGAATATTTAATCTGTCTAGAGTAATGAATTCATAGTCCATTATGACGAAGCATATCATAAAAGGGATCGTAAAGAAAGCAATCACATATATTGCCATCATAAATGTATCCCATAAAAATCTGAAAATCTTCATGTTATGTTGAACAAAGTGAAAGTAATGTTTACGCATATATATATACACATATATACATATAAAATACGCATATAAAAATCTATTCAATCTTTCTTTTACATTTAAAATGTACCTGCCATAGCTAAAGGGATGTATTATCCACCAATATTTGAGTACGGCATGTCTTGCTCTTTCGGCAGTTATTGTAGCCATGCTGTCCATATAAAGTTTGCTTTTTGGAGTATGTTTATTAATACCCCACCACGTTATCCATACGTTTTTGAAAGTCAATGGTTTTACAGCGAGAAACTTATCCTTTTGATTCAAAAACAGCTGACACGTGTGTTCCATCATAGTTTAATGCGAATAAAGAAAAATGTGCTTTTTATCACCAGTAAAGAGAAGAGTTTCCAAATGACATATTAGGTTAAATCATCGAAATGCAATTATTAAGGCAGAATTTAAAACGATTTTCTATTGTTTTCTAAAAATTCTCGCAATAAAAACGATGGTTTTTCTATTAAGGGAAAGAGAGATAGGATCAGCTCTAACATTTCAAGACACGTATTTTACATAAAATTAATTATGACACATTGTACTTGTTGTGTTTATTAAAAATGTATTCACATTAAAAAATATACAGGTATATAGGATAAATCTTATAATAATATTATAATAATCATCTATCGCATTGCTTAGAGCGGTTTGCCTATTTTTATTCTGCGTTAATAAGTGCACACTTTTAAATACTGCACACATTATACGATACGTCTCGAAAATGTCGAATTTTAATGATATTGAATACGGTTTAGCTTGAATTTTTTTCTTTTCTGTGAAACTAATTTTTGAACATTATTACAACTCTTTTGTGCGTATATTAATCACAACGATTATGATTACGTATCTTCTAATTGATTAAATATAACGGTATCCAACAAAGGAAGCATTCCCTTTCAATCATTCAGTATTTTATGTAATTAGATTCATATTTTATCATACAATTTTAGCGCGAATTTTTAAAATTGCATAAAAACATAAATACAAACAATTTAAATACGTCTATTTTTAATTGTTAAACAATGTAGATATGTTTAAAAAACGAAATTATTTTTATAATGTTTGTTTGATGTTTGTTACATTATTTAATGCGAAGATTAACTCTATTAAGAATAGTTTTTTAAGATATTGATGTAACTGAATCACAAGAGAGAAAAGATTTTCTTTAAAAAAGTAACATTGATTTAGAGAGAATTTAAGTTATCAGTCTTCCCGGGTATACCTTTCCCTACACTTTCTCTTTTCACTTTTTTCTCCTCTTTTCTCTTTCGGTATTTTCTATTTCATTTTATAAACGTTTTAAAAAAATACAACTTGCGATACAATCACGTATACACGTGCCATCTGCAATTACACAAGTAATCATGTCAAATTTCTCGTGGCGACACTTCTTTTTACATTTACGGAAATATGTTTTATAAATATGGAAATATGTATACAATATTACGCTATTCAGGCCAGAATATTGTTCTATCGTATTTATACTCATATGTATAGTTCGTGCGATACTGCACGATTCTGCTGACCTAGAGATTTTCAAATACATTCCACGATAGAAAGTATTTTAAACAGGGAAAGAATAGATTTTTAAATTATATTTCATCTATAATTTAAAGTATTTTATATTCAAAAACGCGCAAATCTATAATAAAATAAAGAAAACATTTTTTTCAATAAATAATGTAGCGATTATAAAATAAAATACAGTGATTATACTTTTTTTATATAGAAAAAACGACAATAGTTTTTCAATTATCACGTTGGTTCTGTCAAATTTGAAAACCTCTAGGCTGTGGAAGCCAATCTATATTTCGACTTCACATACATATTAATACAACATTGATGATACTACAATTTATAAATACGCGATCATCTATCCGATAATCCGCGTCTGAGCTCGCATATGTTACTTTTGAGGTACTGGGATATTTCATTTTTCCTAGGATACGATATTGCAAGGGCCATCACTCGGATACCCAGACAATTAGTGTTCTGTATCGATTTATCAATCGAAACGACAATTATACAATGCCGTTTATCATTTTCAACTGACATAAATTCAGTGTATATAACTCTCGGATTACACATACAACATACACGTGTCAGAAATCGATACGGTCGATCAACATTAATTATCAAAATGCATCAACTTCGGGAATATATCGGTACAACATCGGGAAGAAATGCAGCAGGAACACATTATCCATGCATCTCTCACTAGTCTCCGACAATCTCAGACAACGATTAACAGTCAGTGTCCTTACTACACATGTATCAAACACATCACAGAGATGTTGTCGGGTTTTTTTTTGTCTTTTCTAAATTTTACTCTCCGCAGAAGGTGAGAATCTTACCGAAAATTACGAATCGTTCCCCGTGGATATATCACAGCGCGCAGTGATCCTTCCTCGGAAAGTTTCGCATTAAAAATCGACCCTTACACGTCGATACCGAGCAGCTCCCTGCTGTCGGCCCTCGAAAGTCGACGACGTAGACTGCGACGACGGAACTCCCTCCATCAGACAGATGCGCGTTTCACTCGGAGACTGGCAGAGATCGGGGGCGGTCGGTAGCCTTGATAGCCAGAAGGATCCAACAGCTCGGAGGTCGCCGGACCGAGGCAGGTACAGGAGCACACGCTCACGCAATCATCCGTGTCGTGCACGATCGGCACCTGGTTAGCCAGAAGCTTGCCGTTTACCGCCACAACCTCGCCGTCTAACGTTAAAACGTGATGCGAGGCGGAAACCAGCTCGCTATCATCACGACGCGCTTCACCGCTATCCCTGCAACACAATATATTTCGAAAAATAATATTTTTTAAACGGTTGTACCAAATTATTATGTTACAAAAAAATGTATTTACGTAGTCATGAAGCGCAATACAAGTAAGTTAATGCTGGCGGCGACTACAGCCAGACCAAAGAGGATGAAGATCAAACTCAAGATGACGTATCCAGGTTTATTGGAAAGCGCTTGGTCGTTCTGCAGAATAATTTATCTAAATCATCTCTCCGTTTTTCTCGCACGATCAATAAAACATGGCTTACCTGAAGAGCGACGTAGTCGCCAAAACCTATGGTAGTGAGCGTCACGAAACAGTAATAAAAACTGTCGAAGTAACTCCAGCCTTCGTATCGCGAAAATACCGCGGCGCCCGTCGTGATAATTATACTCGAAAGCAGGCCGGTCGCCAGCATGAGATTCATCTCCGTCGCTTCGGTCTTTTGGCATCTAAGATACGTCTTTGCCCGCCTGATTACAACCGACGCAAACTTATTCAACCGTTCGCCGATGCTTTGGAACATCACCAGCCCTAACGGGATTCCCACCACCGCGTATACCATACAGAACGCCTTTCCGCCTTTAGTCACCGGAGTGGAATGTCCGTAACCTTGCAGAAAATTGATATTAATTCGAATTTATTTTTTGAATAAATGTAATATAATTTTGTTTACTTATCTATATATATTTGTATAAAATTTATATAAAATTTATATTTACTTATTCATATATTTATATTAAATTTATATATTTTTATTAGATATTTTTTTTTAGGATTATTCTCCTAACGAATAATAAGATTTTTAAAATTCTATAATTTTATATAAAAAAAACTACTCACCAATCATGGCTAATACTAAAGTGGCAAAATAGAAGGCACCCGCGAACTTCCACTGCGGCCCAGCTTTGTGAGGCTTATTTTCTATTATCACGATCTCGACCATCTTGTAATCCTCCGGGGTAATGTTATATTTCCTCATCATACTGCGGCGTATCTCTGCAGCGAGCAGGGAAAGGAAGGGAAGGCATTTCCCGCCGCGCGGAAATAATTAATTATCAATTATCGATCCGCGAATAAAAATATCTATCGACGCAAACAACGAGGTGGAAGGACTCACCCAAGAGAAATTCCCAGCGTTTCCTCTCAGTATCCGATTCGAGGGCGTCAAATACCGCGGCGCCAACGAGGAGATACGTAAACGTGCACACAACCAACGACAGTGTCCTGACATTCTGTCTCTTCATCTTCGCCGTTCTTTTGCCCCTCCGAAAGAGTATCGCGCGCACGTACGGCGCGCTACAGAGTAAAAAATTCAACGGTCGCGCGTTCGACGAGCTCCCCGAGATTTCCCCTGACGGCAACGTTCCCTGCCACAGGCGACATTTATACGGGAGCACGGCGCGCGAATGAATATTTATCTCTCACCGGACAAACGGACGTCCATGCAGAGGGTTTATACGACATATCAGGCGGAGCGCACGTCCGAGAGATCGGGATGCCACGAGAGTTGGCACAATACTCGCAAGACAACAACATAGCATGCTACTCTACGCCCGAGTATTGATCGCGAACCGGTAGTAGAGGGAGAAACCGAAGGGATGCGCCGCGGTTGGTTTCTTCCTAGGGTAGGTAGGTAGGTACGTACGCGTGCTTACGATCTCGAGCATCGCATGATAACTGCGCCGACGATACAGCCGAGTGATAACGGCAGCGATAGAACGGCCGAGTGCTAATCGCCCTCCGATATAGCGACTCAAGTAGTATGACGCGACTTTGCCGCGACAGTAGTTGCGCCGATCATGCACAGACCGCCCGTCGAAGTATGATCTTCTTTGCGAATCTATTGTTGATAACTCGGTTGCAATCTGCATGGCTTATCTATAGATTTATCTACAGATTTAAAATCTATTTTTTATCCTTTAGATAATTTAGTTATTGTTTGAATTCAAGGGGATGAAAGTTTTTCTGGAATACTAAAGATATATATATATATCTGTTTTCGATGATAAAGTATTATACTTTTAGTTGCTATTGAGGAAATATTAGAAAAGCTATGCAAAATATAATTTCGTTTGAGGCAAATCTTGAATTTAATTAATTAAAGGATTCTAATAAATGTTTTAATTGGCAGAAAAATATAGAATGTTATCGTACATTACATTGCTATGTTTTAGATTTTTTTTGTATAAACAAAGACTTATTATTTAAACAATTAATTAATAAACTGCGTAATTACTAATTTTTGTATCTTGTTTTATATATATATATAAACTTTCTGAAATAACATTTTAACATTTTGAAGCTTTAATAGACTAAAAGAGAACAATAGAAATGTTAAACTTTTGACCTTTATTGGGACATAGTCTAGTCACTATCAAAAACTTATGATTCATTGACGTAAAGAACAACGTTCTACACCCACTCGAAATATGACAGCAAAAGATACGCTAAAAACATGCATGAAAATGTCAAAACAAAATGTTACTGTAAAACTTAAGATACAGGCATTATTTCTATAATTTATTGCCAATTTAGCTTCTGTCCAATTACTTTCGGCAATGATATCGTATCGGGCATTACCATGCCTTCTCAAAAATTGTCGTAAAGTCGGATAACTATAAAACTGGAAAAAAACCGAGCAGCCATATACAAGGCATGTCAATGAGAAAGAAAATTATTTTATCATACATACATACACACAAAAAGCTATAAGAAATATTACTCTTTTCAATATTATTTCTAAAGCTTATTTTTTGTTTTGACAGCAAAAATATTTTCAACGCAAATATTAATTGTTGTAAGTAAATAAAATGTAAATGGAATATAAATTTTTTATAATAATAAATATAATTTATAAATTTAATGCAATAATATTAATAAATGCGAATTAATAAAAGGAAGAATTTATGTCACTTCTCGTTTGTCTATCACAAAACTTTAGAATGTCAATCTTATACAACAAACTTATTTAGAAATCTGAATTATTTTCTCCTTGCTGACTGAATGAGAAGAGATTCTCCGAGAGAATCGTTTCATTACATAAAGGTTTCATTATATAAAATCTAATCATGTTGAATTATATAAAAGATGTTGTAAGCAAAAAATATAAACCACAAAAGCTATGATTTTCACATGTGCTGGCAGGTCATTAAAAATTCGATTTAATCTTGGAAGAAGATTGGAACTTTATTATATTCTTATTCTAAGATACAATATCTTATATAAGTATTTTTAGAATAATTATCTTATCGTCAGAAAGTATTTCTGTTGTATAGTTCTCTTTTTCAGAAGCTAATGATTCTGAGCACTTTATAGCAAGCTTATTAATGTGCAAATATGAAACATTATGTTTCAGTCATGATTCTATGGCAGGTTTACGATGCCGTTAGTCATCCCATCGTATTTTCACGATGATTTATGATTTCGCTTTCTAACTTTTTCCTCACGCTTTCATAAATTTCCGTCCGTCACATGATGGGACTGTTTAATAACACTTCTCCGCAAATCCCGATTAAGGAAGCTTTGCGAAGTTATCTGGCATGGCGTGCTCCACAGGGATCCGTCCCAATGAATGCAACATACACGAAGCGTCACATCAAAAGCGCGGATCCGATTATTTGCATGCAGATAGATTGCACTGCTAGCAATCTTGTTTGTTGAACAACGACCTATATTGCGTCACTGTTGAACGAGGTAAAGGACGAGGGAAAGATATTCTAAGAAAATTACCATCGTCTCATCACCAAGACGCGATCGGTTACGTATGTCAAGAAAACTGCGCTTTTCGATTTGCATCAGTATTTATCTTGTAAATGCGATGCGCTTCGGATATCTTTATTTTTTATATCTTTTTATATCTCCCAATGCGGTATTTAATGGGATTTAATGTCGGTTATGAAACAGACGTTAATTAATGTCCTTTTGTTTGATGCTATTTTAAGGATGTAATGACAGATCGATAAAGAGAGAGAAAAAGATTATGTATTTTTACAACGGACAAAAATAGCCGATGGCTACTAGGAATGAAGACGGGGTTCTTCATGACAAGAAGGGTGTCATATATCAACGGCGACAGGTCGTATAGGTGCAAATGTTTGTAAAAAGAATAACAGAGGAAGAGAGAGAGAGAATAAACATGCTGAAATTATTCTATCGCTCTTTAATCGTAAATTGAAATATTTTTATCTTTAAATTGACAAAAAGTACGGTACATGTATATTTTATTTTCGGAATTGTAGCTAAATAGAGATTATTGTAAATATTGTCAAATTAATATTTTCGAACTTAGTGTCTTTGGAATTTTAGCATTAGAAAATCCATAAATTTTAAGATAATTTCAAAACGAATTGCATAATATATAAAAATGCACTCTATTTTTATTTCTTAAAATTATTTAAAATATTAAATATGATGCAACCATTTTAAAAAGTATCTTGACGAAGTAAAAAATTAAAAGCAAAATTATTTCAATATTGTTTCTCGAAAAAGGTATTCATCAATAACTTTTACAAAGATATTCTCACTTTCCTTCGATTTCTGTCTATTTTCCTGCGAAGCGATTGAAAACGATCGAACCGTGCAAAAATGATCATCAAAAAAAGCATCGATAATAATACCGATAAATAGATCAATTTGTATAGAAGCGGAAACAAAATCAATAACATTAATCCAAGTCCACATTTCACGCGCTTCATCGAATTAGAATGAATATGCTCATCCTTGAACGTAAGCAATGAACTTGAATGGTCCATTGATTCTGCATCATTGGCCAACCTTCCTTTCGATTTTATTTAACTACATATCAGAAAATACTTTGCGGCCGTCTTAGGTCGGAATCAATAAAGCTAAAAATCGGAGAATGCGAATCAAAGATCTCATGTAAATTCTATGAATCTATACACATTTGATGTCTTTATTGATTAATGAAAGTTGAATATATCTCTTTTAGTGTCTAAAAATCAAAGACTCTTAAAAGTTTAAACAAAATGTATGTGGAATAAAGATAAAAGAATTTAAGGATTTAAATACCTCTGAGAGCTAATAAAAAGGTTGAAGCTTTTAAGAATTTAAATAATGAAAAACAATATTGAACACTCGAACAAATCTCTCGGCTATGTAATGATGTAGAATTATGTAAGAAGCCAATTACGCGGTATCGATAAAGCATCATTCGTTTTTCATTAATTTTTCACTGTACTTTATTATTTCAGCGCAATACGCAGGATTTTATACAATCTGGGCATGTTCAATCTCAGAAATTATAACAAACTGTTCACAATTCCGTGAGTTATTTTCGCTCTCATGATTTAAACACGTTCAGACGTACACTTCGGCGTGCCTCACTACGCATCACGCGATGAAAATTTAATTGGGAAACGCAGAAAGCATTTGGGGTGCAACGTCACGAATAAATAATAATCAACGTGTCGCGAGTAAATAATAGCCACAACGTCGTCCCAACGTTTCCCCGATTAAGCGTAGTAACTGGATCTTGCACATGGTTTCACCAACCGCTCTTCGCGAATCTATCATGAATAAAATTGAAATTCAATTTGTTCGTGTGGTTGTTTGTTCGGTTATCGAGCAAAAACGATTGACCTGATTTTTAATTGTACAATATATCATGGACAATCTAACTTTAATATTTAAATAATGTATCAAATAATATTTAAATAATGTATTAAATAATATTTAAATACTGTATCAAAGATCTAGATTTGATAAGAAAACTAATGCATGGATTTAATTGCAAAATTGATAATTACATGAATATTATCAAGTACTACTATATTAAAATCTTAGAGAGAGAAAGAGAGAGAGAGAATCTTAAATTAATATAACACTAAAATTTAGAAATTTTCATATCTTGCATAAATTTCTTCTTTTTGTTGAAATGTTTCAATAAGTTTCAAAATTTATGTTTATTTTTCTTTTAACATAATTTAAGATTCCACACAATTATTGGTTTTTAAGATGATTGTTAAAAAGGTGAGAAACAAATATATTTTCAGCAAACGATCGGGATTAAAACACTTGTCGATTACTTTATGATATTTTGAAAGAAAATATTATTTACCTCATTAAAATGCTTTTATTGAACATTCAGCTTTATACGACGTCTTTCTTATTTGTCAATTCACGCGAGCATTTCAACCCGATTGTTAGAATCACGAACTCTGTTTTTCTCGCAATTAGGTCAAGCGTATAAGTATTTGAAAGTAACGCTCGACCTAACGTTCTACGCTTTTATTTGCACAAAAGCTGTGATGCGTATTTGCATTATTGGTAAATCCATTCGTACTGTTAATTGTCAACATGCTCGAATTCGCAGTTACACTTTTTTTATAATTGTTGCTATTTCCGCATTTTGATTGAGCGATTTTTTCTACAATTTTTATTTCGCTCATAAACTTGATTTAATAAATATTTTCGTTGATATTATATTTTTCTTTGAGAGTAATATTAAATGTTCACTACTTTTAGCATTAATACGAACTATGTATATCAAAAGAATAAATCATAACGCGTTTTTTAAATAGAATTCCACGAGTAAGACGTTAGAGTGCAGGGAGAAAATGCAGAACTATAAAACTCAATGTGATAAATAGAAAAAAAGTTCTGCATCTTCATCAAACGCTTCAAGAAACTATTTTGAGCCAGGCAATAGATTATTATGTGTTTCTTTAAAAGAATCTTGATCTCGATTTATCAACGTCATGCTCAAAGCATGATTAGACAGATACTACCTTCTCCATAGCTTACAATAATTGTTATCTTCATAATAATCATTACGTGAACATAATCACTTACATTACGCGTCGTATGTAATTTACGAAATATATATATATATATATATATATATATATATATATATATGTATAAATAACAACCCTTACATATTCAAAACAGAATTTATTTCAGTAATGCCGTCTATTCTTTTGGCGTATCTTCCACCTGTATGAAGATGACCCTGTAATTTGGCTACCTGACGTCAGTTCTGAATATCTTTCATTATAAATAACTTGACGTTAACCAAATTTTCCACGCAATTATGCTGTAGAAAATACTCTGAAAGCCAAATTGCAAAGAGGCAAAGTAACGTACGGATTATACATACATCGTCTCGTTGATTAAGCGCTTGGATCTTAATTACCGCAACCAGCTAACGAACTAGCGCTTCTACTCATTCGGATCATTACATCTATTTTATCTTGATCGTCTGACCGTAAATCAGTTCGAAATTTCTACATCCAACGTGACGCGTTATTTCAGACAATCAATGAGGCCACGCTGTCGCACATACACACTAGGAAAAAATATTTTCCTCCATTTTTTTCATTATTCCTGGCCCCGAATGCGTGACATCTCTCGTTTCTCCTCGTTAAACATCAAATGGAAAGCGACTCCTATGGGAATTAATCATATTCCGTCGTTCGCTTCGAAATACGATGAAGATGCGTACTCTCAATAAACTACCTTGTGCAATTCATATTGCATCGTTCCGGAATTTAGAAGCCATGGTATGATTTCTCGTGATCGTAGATGATTCGATTCGTTCGCGACGCAATCGACGAGATGACTGTATAAATACTTTTGAAGCGGAGCGTTTCGTTCCCCTTTACAATCTCGTTTCAAGTTAGAAATCAAACGAGGCAGCTTTGCGCGATGACTTCTCTTCTCTCGGCATTCTATTTTCCAATAATACACCTTCTTGCAATAATACACCTTCTTGCAATAATACATAAATCTCGTCGCGTCGCATCAAATCCTATCGGAAACCGTCAAGATACTCGACGAGTAATTGAACTTGATTCCACGTCTATATATTGGCCCTACGTCCTTGAATCTCTGGATATGTTCGCGCCACAAGTGTGCAATAAATCACATGTAGCTTGATAAATACCTATGAATAAATCGCCGACGGAGCGATCGTATCGACCTTGAAACTGCATAAAAGTTGTTGCGCGCTTTACACGTGTAAATATACGTATAGAGTAGAATCATATAACGCGATAGCTTCTGGAAAAAGTTGACGACAGAGAAACATTTTTCATAAATAATAATAAATTAAATAATTATTTGTTTATGATGTTCCAGAATTGTTAATAAATATTTTTAATAATATACGAATTTATGATTTATTTAATAAAAATTTTTATATTATGTAGATAACAAGAGAAAAGTAGATAGCACAATTATATAAAAAGGTTTACTGAATGAAACGTAATAATTATAAGCGTAATAATAATTATTTACATTAATCTTGCTGACCTTTATCTTCACATATATTGTAAGAATGAAATTGCTGAATAATATTTAGCTTGTTTTATTTGACGGTATCATATAATTTTTTAGATATTTAATGAAAAAGGTTTGTTGAATAAAACGTATTTTTGTAACATCATACACATTTAATAGCGCATACTCTCAATAAATCTATTTATTTGAACGTGACAAATGAAATGCGTGGGCGGAGGAAGAGCTCCTCTATCTAAAAAATTCTAATTTAATCCATACTTATTTCTGAGTTTACATTAATAAAATTGTTTGAAAGGTTTGAACTAGATTAGATTTTTTTGGGGTGGGAGTGCAAGGGAAAAAGCGCCTCTCCCCCGTCCACGCATATATGTATATATATAATTTTTTAAACTAAGATGTTTACGAGACTGTTTAAAAAATTATAAAATAATATGGGAAATATCTGCTTAATATTGATCAATCAATCATTCTATCAACAGAATCATTTTATCAGTAATTTTACCGTGATTGTACTATATTGCATTATTTCGAAAACAGTAAAATTGGAAAACCATAAAGAGGCATCGTATTGGCATAAAGATATCGTGATATTCAAAGTATATAAATATCGATGCCACAAACACGGTAGTTATTTTGAAACTGAAAGCTCGCACAACCCCGAACGAATTAAGTTAGTTGCAGTTGCAGAAAGTATCAAAGAGAAAGCTTTATAAATGCAAATATTTGTTTCACGCTTTAATATAGATCTCTTTTTATAATTATTAACATGCGTTATATCTATCGCATTTCCTCTATATTTAATTATCAATTTTTAATAAACGCTCATTAAATTAACAAATTCTTCAGACAAATCATTCAAACGAGAGAAAAAATTTATTAATATCTGTGCAAAAAGCTAGACGTAATATCTTCTAATTAATTTTTTTTTTAATATTCAGATGCTTTTATAAAACCGAGTGAATCAATACAATTGTTGAGAATATATTTATTTCTGTAAAATCATTTCTAAATTCTCGAGAGAGGAATTAACGACAAATATTTCTCTTAACTTCATTACTCGAGTCCTGATTTCCATTTACCTTTAGGCAGATAATATTTACAGTTTCCTTAAATTCATTTACCTTTTGAATTAAATTGTTTGATTGCTTCAACTGGAAAACTATTACTATTATAAGTAAATATAAAGTTTTCGTATTAGTTGCTCCATTAAAACATAGACTCGAGCAAACCATGGAAAACAATCTTATTTGCCCAATATTATGCATTTTAAAATTTATGCAAGTAGCCTCTTGGCTTTCACATATATATTTCATTCCCGAATGAGTGTTTCTTGAATTTATTAATTTATAGTTGCGAATATTAAGTAACCAACCTTTGAGAGGCTTACAATTACAATATTCATCATATGTAGATTATTATTATCTGTAATGCAATATGGTAATTCAGTTCGTTAATGAAATACACTGTACATCTCGCAATTACCTATGTAATTAGTTTGCCACGATCACGTTAAAGCATTAAAGTTATAGATCAAGTACACAATATATGTGAATATACAATTTATAGACGACGATTTATTTCTAGAATAATGTAAATTCAATTTGAAAATTAAAAATATTCCTAAATATATAAATGCTTTGTGCGTCTCATATTTTATAGGAATTATTTTTAATCTTGATGTCGACATAGCATCAGATTCCTCTGATTTCTTAAAACATTTATATCTAAATTATATATATATATTTATATATAAATGAGATCATTACGTCCAATATATTAGACAGAAATATGAACGAAAAGAAAAGTTGAAAGTTTCGAGACGACGCGTCGCGTTATTATTATTACACGGTGATTAATCGGATAAACCAAAAACCTATATATGACGTGCGATATTTTTGTCTAACCGACCGCATCTGCGGAATCGAACAAAGTTCGAGAAACGATCGTGCTACAATAAATCGAATCAACGAATAGACGAGGACGAGTACGAGTTTCCGCCGGAAACTTTCCATTCCCTCCTCGTCGACGTTATCCGCCAAAAGTCCCGCGAACTTTAATAACATACCATTTCCACGAGGGAGATTCGCAAATTCTGTACTGTAATAAAGTATCATGCAAACAAGATTTAAAGTTGAATTTAAATTTTTATGATGAAAAATAACGATCTTATATTTGTATATGAGTGTAAAAGAACGCGTACTAATTAATCTTCTTTTTTATTTACAATATGTTGAGAAAAAAATTTAGAATATTTTCATATTTTATTTGCAAAATTTAATAATCATATTTTTTTATGTAATACTTACACAAGTTATATAGTCTAACACAAAATATATTTTTGTATAATATTGTAATTATTTATTAATCTTAATAATATATTAACTTGTGTGTTTCCTTCTATATATTTATAGAAAAGATTCTTTTTTTAAAATTGATTTATTATACAGAAATATCGAAACGTAATTAAATTCATCGCGATCATCGTTACTTTTCATAAGAATGGAGCAACGAAAAAACGTCGTTCAATTTTTATCTGAAAGCGGAGCCAACTATGCGAGTGCGCAATTTTACGACGCAAACTCGTCATCGGGAAGAAAAGTATCATTATCAAATAATGGCGTCGTCAAAGGGAAAAGCGAAAAACCAACCCAAGAAAAGGAAGATAAGGGAACCAATATCGCGTCCCGATATCCGTTCCCGCGTTAGATCAACGCGCCGTAAACGCGCAAACACTCCGCATCGACGACAGCCATATGGTTCTGTCAGTATACCCCAACTGGTCTACGAGCTCCTCACTATCGATAAGTATAATCAAGGTATTGCGACTGACGTTATTACGTGACATAAGCACTGCGATAGATAAGCTCCAATAGATTCAGGCGTAAAATGGAATTACTCGAGATCTGTCAAATATTTTAATTTTCTAAGCGCCTAACTTGAGCTTAAAGCTGATCATTTTATTCCAATTACATGCACCACATGTAGCTGTAATCGGTATTTCAATCGGAATTAAAATAACATTAAGCTAACATGGTTACCATACATTTGTCGTGGTAGAGGCGAAACGCTTTCAGTCCCCGGAACGCTTCAGGACACCCCGTCGAAGAATACAGAAATATCACGAGCGGCAGAGGCTTCCGTACGAGGTGGTCGACCGTTGTGATAGCCCGGAATCCGTTCAAGTGCCCGAGTACGCGATGGAATCTAGACCCACGTCTATTGAAAGTCTCACGGAGTCGATGGACGCTGCAAATAACTCGGCGGTTACGAGTTCCGCAAACAGCAGCGTGTCTAATATCTCAATAAAGCCGATCGCGTTAGCGAATTCGCTCAACAGCGCCAGAGCACTCTTTAGAAAGAAGTCCCTGGTGCAGCTTATAAACAGCTATATCAAGGCGGGCATCGAGGAAGGTATGTTTTTAAAGTGCAATTCCCTTTTAGCAATTAAAAAAATAAAAATTCATTATATACATATATATATGAATGAATTTTTAGATTTTTCCCTCTTCTCTCGTAGAAACAAAAAAATCCTAATAATATAATTAAAATTTATATTTATATAGATACTTAAATTACATAAATTTATTCTTGAATTTACCGAGATAAATAAAATAATATATACTCTTATATTATTTATACGCTTATGTACGTCTCTCTTTGATGCAACGAAACCTTAACAAATCCTTAACAGCCTTCTCTTGGGTGTAGCTTTATGATTATATTTTGTAACAAATTTTAAAAGTTTTTTTATTTTTTTAACAGTTTACATTTTTATATCTAGACATAAAATGAGACGACAATATTTGCACGAAGACGTACGAGAAGATACAATTGCATCCCGGGTCGGAGGCATCGAAGAGAGTCAAATGAACGTGTACAAGTAATGGAATGGCTCGTTCGATGCATCCGTACTGGGAGAGCTATCATTACACGTCGCTATTATACGTAAAAGCACTCTTGACCGCAAGGTTAAACTTCTCGGATGACGACCAAGTCGTCGCTCACAGAGAGAATGACATTCATGTTGCAGGGAAGCGACAGGCGAAAAAGTACATCCGCAAGGCGCTGTCATTTGGCGTGAGATCGGGTTACCTGATTCCGGCCGATCGACAAGGTAATGTACTTCATGTATGTCCAACCCTGGACACGGGGTCCTGGAGCACGAGACGAGCCGACGTCGAATCGCGACGAAGACGACGCATCGCACGACGAGGAGAGACCCGGCCGACGACGATCGATGATCGCAAGGCGATGCGTCGCGGAATTCCGCGAGATAAATCGCATCATGACGTAGATCAAGAGCAGAGGACGTCCAGGAAACATTTCGCTCAAAATCCTGCTAGGAGTTTGAGCGTGAGAGAGAGTAACCGAAGAAAATCACCTGACGAATCGACGCTACGTGAAAGAAACAAGCCAAAAACTGTCACGAAAAGAAAAAGGTTGGTTAATTTCTCTATTACAAAAGAGATGGTAATTTTATTTCGTGTAATTTTCATCATAAGTTTTCATCAAAATAACTCTCATCGTCTAAGTAGATAGATATTATTCCATTACATTAATTGTATATATCAATGTATAAACAATGAAAATTATTTACTCGATGTTGTGAAAAAGAGTTGACAGCAAAATGGCTTTTATACTTTATCATAAGATTTCTTGCAGTATTATTTGATCAGATAACTATTAAATTCTATTAAATAAATTGCCTTTTTGTATCAAATCAAATAGCAGCAGTGAATGATTTTAAATGCATTACAAGAATCGTAATAATTAATTATTTTCAACGCAATACAGACATCTTTTAATAAATGCATCTTCAAATTTAAAAAAAAAGATAAAAAGATTTATCACAGCTAAATTAAATTTCCCTCTTTTCAAATTGCATTCATTTGCATGAATAATAAAATACTCACCTATTTTGTACTTTGCAGTATATTCAACTTTGTACTATGCAATATATTGCAGTATATTCTGCCAGAGGATGCTTTGCATATCTGTAGAAGGGACATTTTATCTGTCTCATTTGTCTGTTAAGTAAAATCAACGATATGGTCAACAATAAGCGGGGACAACAACGAAAAAGAGGCGAAGACGAGAATGTCAAAAAACCGGTCAAACGACGTCGCATGGCTTTTTCTGCGAAACGCGCTGAAAACAATCAATTCGAACCAATCGAAGAAAATTATAAGAACGTGAATGAGGAAGATCGCAATCAGTATAAAGGCAATGAAGATAATTGTGGGGCAATTACTGACAATGAGAGGCGGAAGTCGACGTCGAGCCAGGAGAACGAGTCGAGAGTGGAAAAACAGAAAGCCGGGACGAGTATCGACAACAATCGCAAAAATGTAGAGCGCAAGAACGTCACGGATGATGAGGACGACGGCGATGACGACGACGAGAAGTCTGATGAGGCGAGTGTTGATCATAACACGAACGACACGATCAGAGAAATGAATGCTTAAGGAATCGAGCACCCGTTTCGAGCGACGATTTTCTCCGGAAATGCATGAGAAACTTCTCACTTTTGTACTCTCTGTCTCATTCATTGTTTGTTGAATATATTTACTGTGTGTTTATTTTTGAGATCTATTTTGGAATTACATTTTTATTTCGCAAGCATGTGTCTATGTAATTCTTTCGATAAAATTTTTATCTTTGTGGAGAGAGAGAAAGAGAGAAAGAGAGAAAGAGAGAAAGAGAGAAAGAGAGAGAGAGAGAGAAACCTATTATGCAGATGTGGAATTTTATTAAAATCTTTTGAATGCTGTTTTACGTTTTAATAGAATACTATATTTAATCTGGTATTTTTTTTGTTAACAATAAATTAATAATAATAATTGATAACATATTTTACTTAAAGAAAGTGTGATATATATATATATATATATATAAATAAATTAATGGAAATTTAAATGCATTTTTAATTATATAATTAAAGATTTAATATAATTTCTTTCATAAAAAAAATATTCAACTCGAGAAATTCTTCAGTTTTAATTTCGTTCATATTAAAAACAAATATATATGATATTTATTGATTGCAATCTACACAATTTATCGTTTCGGGATTGTTGCCGATTTAATTCAAATAGGCAAATTGTTCCTGAAGATTTCAACTTCTCCTTTTTTTTCTTAATTTCGTTACAAATCTGTACAATTTCGGATTTTAAATCTGCTGCAATCGCAAACCCAATTTACAATTAAAACGCAAATATGTATATATAAACGCGAAAAATATGTTTAACTGATTAAAATCAAAGAATCATTATTTAATATTATGTTACTATTTGATTGCACTTAATTATTAAAGAATTCAGATAAATCGATTAATCGAACGATAATCGCAAATGACTTTGCGTTGTTAAACAAAGAAAAAGACAAGAGAAGAGAAAAGCTCCGACGGAAAATGCCGTCGATTGATATTTCCTTTTAATCTTCAATGTCTCGGAAATTTGCAGACAAAATTCCGCGCCACGATCGGCTAATTATCCAAAAAATTCAAAAAATCGAGGCAGATGTGTTTAACAATCGGGAAGCAAATTTTTCACACCATCTAAAGACCAAGGAAATATCGGAATCAATAGTAAGCACACAATGGCTCGCATAAAAAAACATCGAAATGCGCAAAGCCAAATAATAAGTGAGTGATTATTTCGATGCACTAAAATATTTCGACGCACTAAAAATTTCTATCGTTTTCTCTCTCTCTTTTAACATCTCTATATTTTTTAACCTAACATGCAATTAAACTTCATTTAAATTTGAATTAGCGATATAAAATGAACAGACTACCATTCTTTTAAATTTAATTTCCATTTATTATTTATGTTCAATATGCAATATTAATCAATATATATTTAAATATTTTATTATTAGTATTATCATGTTATTGTATTTATACTGCAAATTCGCTTCATTAAATCATTATCTAAATTCTTTTTCATCCATAAAATCAGAATTATATCTCCACATGAATTAATTTGTATTATTAATGGTAATTCTAGTTTATTATTAAAAATTATATATTAGATATACAATTATAATTTTGATATTGGTTAACTTGATATATTCGCTAACAATAATCAGCATTAATAGGGTGCGTCAGTATGTTTCTCTTAATTGCTCACGACCTTTCAATATAATGCTAAATAATGCAAATTTAAAATTCTTCGTACAAAAGTAAGTATCTACTCAAGCTAATCTCTCTACAGAAACCCGTCGTCGTAAGCCGAACATTCTCCAGTTAATCTACAAGTTCCTCGTCGACGATACGGAACGCGCTCTCCCGACCAAGTGTCGCTGCTGCAGCCTAGAGAACGCGTGCCACAACGAAGTCGTAGATTCCGCGGATACTTCGCGAATCGTCGACAGGAGCATGGGCTATAGAGTGCGCAAGGATAAAGGTAGGATCTCGAAAACGCGCAGCGTCAAGCGACCTACTTCCAAGGATCTGCCGATCTCGTACTTGCAAAAATGCGTGGGTGGCGAAGGTATGAAATTAATTCATCAAGCAATTATCGATTGCTAGACGCACATGCGACTTAAGTTGCTATTGGATATTTGATCATCGCTATTGAGAACGTTATTGTGTGAATTAATACGCAGACTATGTATTATTGTGCCAATTATGCGTGAAGTACGTCTGACAATTACTGTAACTATTGAATATTCTACTGGGTGACCTGCTTCTCTTGTTCCCTCTTCTTTTCTTCCTTTTCTTCATCTCCTTCTTTGTTCTTGTACAATATCGATGATTGAAAAATGTAAAGAAAAATTTATCATGTTTATAAATATTTATTTATTACATAAATATTCTACAATTGATACGATATTTGAAATATATTTGAAGAATTTATGCATGTATATGCTAGGAATAAAATTTTTAATAAAATTCGATACATGACGTAATACATCACATGAAATGTGTGATTGATATATTAAATTTTATATCGTATAAACTTTACATATTTAATATAGAATCCAATTTTATATCCAAATTTATATCCAATTCAATGCATATCTAATTTAAATATTAAATAGTATTGGAAATTAAGTACCACGCATATCTTGGCCTAGACATATACTTTTATATTTAATATCTATATATTACAGTAACGTCATTCTAAAGAAAGAGAAAAATATGATAGCTGAGAACAGTTACTTGTTTAACTTTTTGCCTCGAATAAATTTTACAAGTTTTCTTTGACAGGAACGAGGAAGGCGAGAAAGTACATTAAGAAGGCACTAGACTTTGCTGTCGAGTCTGGTTATCTCATTCCTTCTGATTCTACGTATAAAATTCTACACGTTTCCTCGGATTTGATGAAAAGCGATCCTCCGACGAGCAAAATTAACACATGTGATAAGACCCTGTCTAAGGAGCGCGACACACCAACCAGGCTCGAAGACTTCCAAGTGCAAGAGCAAAGGAGAAGACGAAGAAGACGAACGAGGCGAAGGAGGCTCACACGGGGTCGAAGATCGAGAAGTGACTCGAGAAGACGTCGCCGAAGCAGGAGGGGGAGGAGGAGAAGGAGGAGGAGGAGGAGTAGGAGCAGGTCACCCAGCAGAGTGCGCAGTAGAAACAGCAGGTAATTGTCAGACGTAATTACGCGTAATAATGCGGTCTGTGTATTAATCCCCATAATAATGTTCTCAATATATCGTGCAATATAACGTGATTAAGATCCTGAGCGCAAGGTTCTATAAATTATAAATTCGAAAAATATCATCGCGAGAGAAACGCGAGAACGATAAGAAAGCGAAAATTGAGCTTGATGTAACTGAAATTATAACTTGTGATAACTTGAATTGCGACTTGATTTTTCTTTACATTAAAGCAAATGAAACATATTTATCAGTAACATCATTTAGCGTTAATACAATGTAAATTAGTAACGTTAGTAATTACTAACTATTAGATTTTACAGTATAAAATCAGTTAGATGTAAATAAAAGGTAAAATATCTATTATGTGAAATCTTCGTAACTCTGATTAACGTTCCTCTAATAATACGCGTCATCGTACGATCGATGAAATTATTTTTACCTCCGCATAATTGTCCCTGTTAGGCGAAATAATTAGAGTCTAGCGTCATAATCGCTCAGAGTGTTTGCACTCTGTGCCGCAGTGTAAGTCTAGAAACGCGATAAAACGGTCAAAGGGATTTCCAGCCCGCAGAATCCCGAAGAGGTTGCCGAGGACGAGGCGGACGATTACGAGATGGATGAGAACGATCGAAAGAGCAATATTCACACGGGCGACATAGAAAGGGAGCCAAAGACCACGCGATCGAACCAGCCCGACGAGGGGCAATCCACGAAGAGGACTACAGAAAACGACTCGGATTTATCTGTCGACGAGGATGAAACAGACGACGAGGAAGATAAAAAGAGGACTGACATTACGAAATCCTAACCATCGAACCTCATTACAATTTTTTTTTAAAGAAAAGCTTTTATTTAATATTAATAATTTAACAAGCAACAAAATTAATTCTGTGTATAATCGCCCGATTTATTTTTTGATATTCGTTTACAATCGCAAATATGTGAACAATGTAAATGTATATGGTCGTAATTAGACTCAATATGTACGAAGCAATATTAATATACGTAATCCAATAATAATATCCGATTGAGTCATTCAATCTTACAAATATATAACCATTATTTATCGAATCTCGGGAGAGAGACGTGATAGATTTTATTTCAGAATCGATCAAAAATATTCGATTGGAAGTGATATAGAAAATTGTTTTTAGCGTAAAACGCTGGGCCCTTTTCAAAGTAACCAAGACCATCTTAAAAAAAGAATTATTTTACGACTTTGCGAATTTACAACACTCGGAGGTGAAATTTCTCTCGCGGATTTATGACGCCGATCGTCGGATGAAATTCTCTTCGGGATATCCTCGAGTTATAGGTGTCTCTGTCTCGAAGATACAATTCGGGATCTCTGGCAAGTAAGATACAAGCATCGGGCACGCCGATCATGCTACAGTAAAACACGTAATTCACGTTATATCGAAATGGAATCCGAGGATCTTGCGAACGGAACCTTGAATTGCGTGTCCCTTTCATACGCTTCTGTGTGAATTGGAATCAATTCCGTCAGCAATCTAGGATAGATATTACAAGATACTGTAAATCCCAAGAAAGCTTTTACCAAAGATACTGATCTGATACAAGTTTTAACTTTTATTTATAATGGTGGAAAAGATGATAGCAATAGAGATGGATGATCACCAATGGAGATGCCAACAGAAACGCGAATATAATATAATAATTTATCAAAGATTGATAATTATCACAAAAAAAAGAATAACACTGGCTTAAAAATTCTCTTGGAAGTCTAAAAAATAATCAGAAACAAAAATAAATAATTATTAATAATTATATTAATTATTATTCTACACTTTAAATTAGATACACATTTCATAATATTTGTTATATTGATTCATAATATTTGTTACTAAAATAATTTCTCTCCAAAATACACGTAATCTTTTAAGAAAATATTTGAAAATTTTAATGAAATTAAATTAATATTTATTGTAAAATTATTTCTACAATACAATTTTTTATTTTTATTTTTATTTTTATTCTTATTCTATAAAAATTATGAAGAAAAGAATAATAGTACAAATTATTTACCTGAAGAAAATTTATAGAAGAGAAATTATTTATTACATCGATGTAAAAAATAGATAATTTTTTAAATTAAATTAGTACTTTCTTTTATTGTTACGTGAATATAAGAAAATAAAAATAACGAGGGACAGAAAATAAAAGCGGACTTTTTTCGTATAGACTAGGTAGGTTTCATCTTACAAACAAGTAACCCGCAAGCGATGAGACAAAATTGGCTATTAGCCAAATCACGTGGAGTCCCCCGAGAAGTAATATTCGACGTGTGCACGTGACAAAGGGACATGGAAGCGTAATGTTGGAAGATATCAAGGCGTTTCTTATGGTGCGATAAGGCCGGAAAGAGAAAAATAAGGCCTATAGATTGCGGAAATTGTGTACGATCGCCATGGCAGCAAGAGATAGTCCTTAATTGGAAACGTACAGTCCTCAGTTAGGACAATCAGCCACGAGCCTGTCTACTAAATATAAACGTAGGACTTGCGGAATTTTCATCCCTCAATATGCAGAATAATTGCGAATCCGCTGTCCGTACCATTATGTCGAGATTACGTGAGATAATTAGTTTCGCAAATAGGCAACGACAATACCTCTTTAATTTGAAAGCTTAATGACATAAGCTTCGTGTGTCTATTATTAATTTTGTTAAATTAGTGAAAAAAAACTTAAAAAAATATATATAATTTATATAATTTTTTAAACTAAATTTATGAAATATATATATTTCTCTCTCTTTTCCTCTGTTTTTCTCTCTAATATGTGAATTAATATTGTAAATGCTATAAACTTTTTCAAATTGTCATATACGCTATTTTTGCTAGAAATATTTTTCTTTAGACATATTTCACTAATTTATATTATATTGAACGCAAACGATGCGAAAAATATTAATTTATTCTAATGTGTATTATAAAATAAAATCACATGATATTTTGGTTGTGTGCAATATTTATAAAATCTAGCACAAAGGAGAAAATCAAAAGTTTTAATTTTCAAAAAACTCACGCTTTAAATAAAATATTTAATGCTTTTTAAAAATGAAATCGTTTGCACGAGCGAAAAGTCATGTAATTTATTATTAAACTTCGAACGAAATTTATATGCTTCATTCCCCTATAACTTTAGAAAAGGATACTTTTATTCTCGTAAGTCTCGCCATAAACACTTTGTTCATTTTATAAAAAAGAATAGGGGAAAGTTCGACCGCATTAGAGAAACGATGGATAGAATTAGTTTTCCTAGGAAGAGAAAAATTATTTTCCTTCACTAAAACAATATACAATTTTCACTTATCAAAATTAAATTAATAATATTGGATAATATCTCTCTCTCTCTCTCTCTCTATATATATATATATATATATATATATATATATATATATATATATAACAGAATATAAATAATCAATAAGAGACTTGAAGGATAATCGCGAATTTAAAAAAAATAATTCTATATAACTTTATAATATTAAAATTTAAAAAAACTATATATATATATATATATATATATATAATTATTTTTTTAAATTCGCGATTATCCTTCAAGTCTCTTATTGATTATTTATATTCTGTTTGAATAAAAAATAAGTTTAATATGTATGCTTTTAATCAACATATTTTTTATTGATATGTATACGAAGCTTTTCAGATGCCATTGATTAACGTTTTGTAGTTTTTTTAAATTTTAATATTATAAAGTTAATAATTAATGTTCTAATACTAAAATTAAGAAATTAAAAAAAATGAAATTGATCAATTTGATTTCTAAAAGGCTTATATAATAATCAAAATTAAATACTACTAAATATTATTCGTACAATTTTACTTGTGCATTATTAAATAGTTATGAAATAGAATCTCATTACGTTATATAACTTTATGTTCATCGATCAAAAGCTACACACCAAGAATTCTGCGCAACAGAACTTGTTACAAATACTATAAAACTTTACGTAAGTCCAGCTTCCAGGTTATGACACGACTCTCGTTCAATTGCATCTAGAAGTTCCCACTTAGGATATTTCCGTTGCGAAACTGAACAATCGTATCGTGACCTTGTCTAGCTTTTAAGCTTCTGAAAAATATATATGTGTATCACGCATTATCTATCCTCTTTCCACTTCTTTCTATTCAAGTCTATTCTTTTTAAAATTCGATTGCAAACATATATCGTAAATTTTTTTATATTTATTTTCCTTTTTTTTCTGAGAAATATATAAAATCCTTTCTAGTAAATATATAAAGAATGAGAAAAAAAGAGAAAGAAAAATAAAATTAAAAATAATTTAGTTAATAGTATAAAATTTTTATACTACTAGATATTTTTTTACATCTTCAAGATAGTATATTCTTCGCATATTCTTATTTTAGCTAAGGCTATCTTCTTTGCGTGTAATTATATTTTACATGCAAACTATGAAAGGTTTTAAATTGAATTTAAACATCTGAGCAACGAATAGATAACAAAGTTGTGCGCAAATCTAATTTATAGTGGATGGTTTATCTTTTACAGAGGATCCAAACAATTGTTACTTAAAACAAGTATGACGCTGTATACTTGTAAGCATACATCATTTTCTTTATTCTTCAGCTTAATGGCTGTCTTCCAAGATAAGTTCTACAAGAGCGACAGGATGAAGTGTGACTAATACGGGATTACATCTTGGTAAAAACAAAGTCAACATTCTTTCATTCACGACGAGGGACACTCGACTTCCTCCAGACCAAGCGCGATTCGATCCTGTGTACGCATATATATACGATCGTATCTCTACGGATCCTCCCCTCTTATCTAGCTACAATTACATACGATGGAAAGAATCGCGCGACCTTGACTGGCCCGTGAACCTTAGCCCGAAATTTACGAGCGATCATTCTTTCCCGTCGTCTTTTCCCACCCACGTCCTCCTCCCGCGGACGGACTCCGCGCCAGAGCCATCCACCCTCCGTCCACTATCGTCGCGCCGTATTGTCCCGAGCATTATGCTCGTCCCGCTCACTCGACTGAGGGTGCGTCGCGTCCCGCCGCGCGGTGCACACATCGAGAGGGGGAGAGAACGGATCGATCGCGGGGGTTGCATCACGCCTTCCCGAGAATGAGAACGACAACGACTACGATGGGACGCAACGCGAGACGATTTCCCGCTTCGATAAGGCTCCGCGTCTTTGTCTTGGTCGTTGTAGTCTTGTCGTCGTTGACCGGCGAACGGACGAACGTCCGGTCGACGATTGCGCACCACGTGGACTTGTGATCCGCGGCAGCGTCCTCTGGCAAGCCGTATCATAGGGGAGGTTGAATGTCGCGGAGGAGGCAGCGGCGGCGGCGGCGACGGCGACCCGATGTTGGCAGGCGCGTCCGCGTACTCTCCCTCGAACGCCGCCGAAGAACGAGAGGAGAGAACGACGGCGGCTCTTCAGTCTGCACGCGGCGTCGCGACGCAACCCAGCCCGCATGCATCGCGCTCTCGTGTGCTTGCCATCTCTCTTCGAAACTCAAAATCGACTTTTCTTGAGACAAATTGATCCGGCGGGTGATCCGGCAATCTCGAGTCGTTTCTGCCGAATGATCGAGGGGTTGAAGACGGAAGTGCGGCATCGGAATCATTGAATCATTGAATCGGCGAGGAGTCAGCCTTGGGTAAGTCGATGATGTGCTGATTAATCATTCGACTGCTTTCGATCGGAATAATCGATATATTGATATATCTAGGATAAGATCTGCTGGATGAACTTTAATCACTTTCATATAAATCATTTTTGAGAATCATCGCGATGGTTCTTGTAAAAGGGAGGATCTTGAATTCGGAGCGTGATCTTCTCGAGATCAAAATTTACAAGGAAATTAATTATGGATAATAAGCATGCACTTTGCATATTACTGGAATTTTAACTCATCATAAGAAGCGGAATGTGCCTTTTCAAGACGGGATAACTTGACGACCAGTAAACACGCCCTTGCATGGGATCAAGCACGCTTGCTTTATAAATGCAAAGAGTGCGACGGTTTAGCGGCGCGAATATAATTAAGACTCCGATCAACACGATCAACGTGTATTAAAATTAAAGTGAATAATTTTGTTAAAGGGAAAAGTCTTCGATGTATAATTGAAGGCTCGCGTATCTACACTTTAATTAATTTATCAGTCGCTTACATTTAATCGTCTCTTATTTGTTGCTTGTTAATAGATCATTGCGATCGCTAAATTAATACCTTACACACAGAGGTATTATCAGCGTTTTACATTTAAGTTGTTTTTACGCTGATCCCTGATCAACAACTATTAATTTTGTTATCTGATTTTAAGCATAATGTAGCGTAGTCATTTAAATTTTATTTTAATGTAATCGAGAAAGGAAACAATTGAAGGCAAGAGAAGGAGACAATTTGACGCGTATTTTTCAAATGAGATAATTATACATTTCTTTAACTGTGCGTCCAATATAATATCAGATATGTGAAATGAAATATAAAAATATACTAAAATGTATGTATTTTTTCACTTTTATTTCACAGAAGAATCAAATTATAATATACCTATTTATAGATTTGATATAAAAATTTAATCCGCTACGCGTATCATGCTCAGCTTCCTTTCTTTTCGCTCCAGAGCTTACACGATGATAAACTGTTCGGGAATGAACCATCGCTTCCGTTTGTTTCGAAGCCGCAAATCATTCTGAAGGCTCCATCGAGACGAAAGCGAGATCGATTCGCCGTAGTAATTATTCTTGCATGCATATTACGAACGGTAAGCCGACGGCGGTAGCACTAAAGGAGATAGTTATGCATTATGCATTGTTAATCTAGTCTAGCCTCGCCACGCGAGCGGCAATAGCATTGAATTTCGTTCAGGTTCGACGCGTGATAACATAACACCTGCCACCCACATCGCGTACGACACGTATTTCGGACACGTTCCGTTCGGTAAGACAAAGCGGGCGTTTTCTCTCTCTCTCTCTCTCTCTCTCTCTCTCTCTCTCTTTCGCGTGACAAATTTCCATATTCTAATCTGATCAATTAATGTGTTCCGCAAAATGGTTTCTTTCAACGATAAGAAATGAATAATGAAATAATGGATTTTAACGAGACAGAGATAATTAGATGTAGATTAGTTTAAAAATTTTATGTGTAAAGTGTCTCTATGAAAAGCTAAATAAATTTTTTATGAAATGGAGATATAATCTCTTTCAGACATGTATAATATAAATCGGGAAACTCGAAGCACACGAGAGTGCGATGATAATATTCTTCGCTCGTCGCGTGACAATGATACAGTGTGATATTAATTCTTGCTTATCAATTAAATAAATAATACAAATGTTATCAGCAGTAACAAAAATGTTTATACATTTTTTATTTTTCATAATTTATTTTCTAATAAAAGGTCTTGTGCATGTCTTGTGCAAAGAGAAAAGGGCATGTGTTAGTTTAAAATGCGACATTAAAATGTGACATTTTAATAATATTATGCAAAAGAAAAATAATTTCTTAGATACATTTTCTCTGCAGTAACGATCTCATTTACGGTACTATCTAGACTTGTCTTATACATGTTTCTTCGACGCAATTGCATTGCTGTTGCCTTCTAAGTAAACATAAGGATGCGTATCAGCGCATTCTCAAAAAGGACAAATACGAGATTACGAGAAAGCAATTTCGTTTTCTAGAAAGCGCGTTGGAAACGTGTTAAAAAGCTTCGAGACTTTGAGCAATTCTGCAAAGTACATAATCTATACTCATATAGATACACGCGCTCGTCGGTCAGTTGCACATATTGAATGGGGGAGCCGTTTTACGATTTTAATTCTATTTTTGCGCAAGAAAATCCTGCCTTCATCCAAATTGACGCCAAGTTGCGCGGCAAAATCATCGCGAAACCTGTTAAAATATTTTTAAATGTAACTCCATTTACGCAAATCCTCGAGGGAAAAAATATATAGTGAAGGGATAATGGCAAACTAGAGATTTGTCCGTATCCAAATAGGCTGATATATAGATACTTTAAATACAGGAAATTAACTTCCGCAGTTCTGAATAAATTTAAACCCATCGTCGGGGTTTCCTGGTTAGGATAATATTTGATGGAAAATATTCATTCCGACATCAGCAGGCACGTCCGAAATATAAAGAAAGGACAGAAAAAAAAGAACTGTTTATTACTTAGATTACTTAAGAAGGACGAATACATACATATGCGCGCCAACTCATCTCTATTTTTACGCTTTTTCGTCACCTATTTCCTTGCATTATTTCTAATTTTGGTCTATGCTTTGGTATTATTTCTTTATTTTTTACGTTATACATATCTATGAGATATAATCAATCATTTTTCGATGGTGGAGCTAGCGTTGCAAATCAAACTGTCAATATGCAATTTATCATTCATTCCAAACTTGCACGTGCGGATATTTGCATATTTATATCATAATATATATATGTATATATATATATATATATATATATATATATACATATGCATATACATCTGCATATTTATATCACCGAAAGATAGCATCAAATACAGATTTAAAACCTCTTCTAATTTTGTTATTTTAAATGAAAAATTATTTATAAGAGGGAAGAAATAAATATTAATTTAAAATCTTAGTAAAATTTAAGTTTATTTACAAGGGGAAAAACAAACAATATTGGCTACTTCAAAAATCTGCATTTCATGTACACTTCAATGCTAGAAAATTATAAATCATGGGCCGTAAAAGAAAGAAAGAACAAAGAAACCCGAAATTATAATATATAAACACATAAAAATGAAAAATATGAATATATAATAATAATAATAATGGTACAATAATATATAATATAATAATAATAATGGTACAATAAAACAATAATCCGAAATTCCATTGGTTCTGCTGACGGAACAAATAAAAAGCAAAAATATTTCGAACAATTAGGACCTAGATTCCTACGTTTATGATTGACAAACGCGTAATTCCATCAGACCAAAACTTTGCTCTTCGCTCCATGGAGACTGGACCGCATTTTCACTCCTTCGTCATTTCTCGTATGAAACGGACAATTTCATAAAAAAGTTTCCGCGTACTAGAATGCAGCAGCGGTAGCGTAGGATAAATCACAGTAAAAGTTTTTTGGAAAAACCTTGTTTTTCTACAACCGCTGTTTCCATAGACCTTAAACAAGAATGTTTGACAATCACACGAAAAATTATTCTGCTCAATTTGCGTCAGATTCATTAACATATGCACTTCTCCCTTTTCATCATTATCGTTAATCCTTTGAATTCGTTATCATGTGATTAATTTTTCAGTCTTTATTAGTTTTTAATGCTCGATTTCAGTAAAAATATTAAATTTTATATAATAATTTATCAGAAATATATAATTAATTTAAAATCTTAAACAAAATTTTTTTCAGCTATAGTAAGAGATTAGTTTTCATTTCCTTTATATCTATGCTTCCATCATATATATATTTTAATTATAAAATAATAATAAAAAGATTTGAATTTTTTGCACAATTTCCAGAAACATCCTAATTGATGTGCTGATAATTAGCATCTCCAATGTTTTTCTACCGTGCTATTGAATTATTTCTTCGTCAAAGTATTATATGAAGAAGAATCACCGTTGTCGTCGTACTCGATAAATTGCTAAGCAAAAAACGAAAAAAAAAAACAAAATTGAAACAGACCATCTTATCTCCCGCGGGAGCCATTTGTAGTCTAAATAGTCGAATCAACGGTGGTGATCCCCGAATCTACACGACAATCTGCTAACGCGAAGAGCCTCGTATCGTCGAGGACTCGCGATAATCGACACGCGAGCAGTATCGCAAGATATACGAAAATGGGAGATACGGGAAAACGAGTGGCGTCAAATCAAATTCAATACGACACACGCAAGCACGCACAAACGGAGTCATATCAAGCGAATCGTCGTTTCAAACTAGTTGTCGTTCACTTATCAACTTCAACCCTCGAGCATCCTCGAGTATCGCATTTAACGTACGGTCGATACTCCTGCTTGTGCTTTTTCCTCGTGCAAAGTCTGATCCTGCAGATACAGGTTGGATCGTCTCGATATATTTATCTAAGAGAGGAATCGACGTCGAATATCGACAATGTCGAAATAATACGACGTGTGTATTTCGCCAGGTATTGAAGCATCTTGTGTGAGTACAATAGTTGTTCTTTCGACGCAAAACAATATGAAATATTTGTCTTACTTCTTGTACAACGTTGAATCCATACACTCGTCGTTGATAAAAGTGAAATTATGTTTGAAAGCGAAATTATGTTTTCTTCAGTTCCATATTAAATATTATATGTGTGAGAATAAAGTTTTTAGTGTCACAAAAAAATATGGACTAGCGGAACTCGCTAGCAGTCTGTTATGTAATCCCATTACATATAGTTGTTTCGAGAAAAAGAGAGACTCAGCGTCGACTCTCTACTTTAATCTTCCGATATGTGTGAAATCTTCGAATCGATAAATAAAATCCAATTCCATTTCACGAACTTCCGGTATCTATGCTTTTAAAAGGATAAAAAGGGTCGCCTGTGCGAAACGATTCTCTTTCGAGCTTCTCATAAAACGCTCGAGCACTGTAAGAAGAATTGAACGGAATTTTATTCCGCAGATTAATTCTTAGTACAGTGATGCTTGACAGTTGAGAATGGTGAATACTTACTCGAAAGACGATAATGAATCCATCGCGAGCATTTTTTCGCGTAGGAAATTACCTCCCACGCAAAAAATAGATTTCTCGTCTTACTCCCGCTTCTTTAACATCGCGCTTTAAAACGGCGTTCACCCATAATGCGGATAAACTAATTAAAGATGGAAAAATTATCTCTCAACGAAGCTTGAAAGACACTGCACGCCTACCAATTTTTCTCCGCCGAGCATTTCAGAGGGTGACAGTGCCTACGCTCGATACTTAGAAAGGGGCTATTGCTCCACTATAAACCCAGATTCTATTTTTGGCACGCGGTCTAGGCTTTAGATTGCGCGTCACGTGGCCGCGCGCGACTGCATCGCGTTCATTTCCGGGTTCGATCGCCCATTCTTTAACTACAGATCGGAGTCGTTTAGTGACAGTTATATTCTGCCATTTTATCGAGAGAGAAAAGCCGAGAGAAGAGATCGGGCGCGAGTATGCAAAGGAGCTCCTCACCTTCTGCTTTGTTAGGCTCGCTTCGCTTTGTTGTTTCAAGCGATCTAAAAGCAAAAGACTGATGTGGAATACCGCATCAAAACTCATTTAATGCGTTTATCAATGTTCAATTTATCGCAGAGAAAAGCTTTTAAACTCTTGGAACAGCTGTGAAGTATATAGTAGTGTTTGAGTTTTAAAAATTTAAATAATTAATAACAATAAATATGTATATTATAACGTATAAATTTAATAAATAATCAAAGAGTTGCTTCGATGATCATCTTGTGCGCATTTAATTTTTTTTCATTATCTTGCATTTTCGCTTATTCGAGACATTTCGCTTGATATAATTTGGTGAAAGTAAATCATGATGAATAATAATAATCTTACAGTTTTCCTCTGTAAAGAAGAATATACCTCACCGTAGACCGTGAGGATGACAAAGGTTCAAACGCATGGTGCACTTTGTGATAATAAATAGCATCACGTATTCGAAGTACACTGTTAACATTAATAATGACGCTTTACTTACTTGTTGAACAGTTTGCGCCCTCCATTTGTACTCTGCAAGAAGTAGGAATTATTAACATTAGCGATGCACACAAAGCGTGCAATTCGAACCATTAAATAAGCGAGGATGCAACATAATAAAAACTACTTCTGATAGTATTATAACTTGTTCCGTAATATCTCTCTCTCTTTCTCTCTCTCTCTCTCTCTCTCTCTCTCTCTCATCTCTTTCTTTCTCTCTCTCTATTTTAGTTATATATAAGTATCTTAAAACTACTTATAACTAAAAGCTACCAATTACAAGTTATAAACGTGTAACATGTAATTAATCTATTCAGGTTAACATCATACAGGTAAAATAAATATAATTATTGCCTTCTTTTATTTAGCGTTTGTGTTATAGATTTAAAGATTGTCATTCGGTGCAAAATAATCTATTAGCGCAATATCTTTATTCATAAAATACATATATAGAAATAGGAACAATAAGTACATCCCACACGTCGTTTATATGAGATTGTGATTGTAATCCAATAATAGAGCTGTACCAGCGAAATGAAAGAAGCCTGAATATTACATCGTGGAATTTAATGTGCTCGTAAAGGCAATCGAACGTAAAAAAAATTTGTTAAATCGAATTGATCGATATGCGACCAACGAACTCACGATCACGAGAACAATGTGACCTGACAGATTTTATTGTCAATATCGCCACACCGTCGATCTCAGAATAAAGTTTCGTCTTCAAAGTGTCTTGGTCTCACACTTTTGCGCCTGCATCTTCTGAGAACTCGTGGAAATTTTGAAGAGCGACGACACCGTCACTCTTGGAGAGCATCCTGTCAACTAATCGCATAATGGGGAATTATTCCCAGTTATCAGAGAGCACGTTGTCGCACAGATAAATTAAGGGAAAATTAAATTTCTCGTCTGGCGTAAAAATGACCGCCGTCGGAATGATTCGTGATACCTCTCAGCATCAAATTGCTATTTTGTCCCGGCGGAAGAGGATGTATAAATTCGTTATTAATCGACGATCTCTTTCCGAATGTCTTTTATTTTATCAAACTATTTTCGTGCAGTATATTACATTGTAGTAAATAACCAGAAATGATTTGTTCATTATATTATATAAATATAATAGTAATCATATCATATATGTAATATAAATTTTTTTCGGTACCTTTCTGATGTGTTTAATGATTTCGAGAAACAAAACTCTCATGCTCTCTCTTAAGCCAATTAAATAACTGTGAGATAGGTCAACGTTGTTACAGTGATAGCAATAAAAAAGAAGATCGTGAAAAATACAAAACAGAGAATCTTTACAAATGTTATTGAATGTTTTCAACATGTAATATTTTTAATTTACGAGAATCATTTTCAAAAGTAAGTGGAAACAACTTGAAATTTGACAGACGGAAAAATTAAACGGTTCAAATGTGTTTTGGACAGTTAAATACGTGTATTACGAGAGAGAATAATTCCACGCGTGATAAATATCATTGAAAAATCACTGTAACAAAAAATATCAGTAAAAACATAGATGCGTCGAGTTACACAACTTATCTGAAGCACATCAAATGCGTGCGACAAATGAAAATAGAAAGAGAAAAGAGACGTGGTTGAGTTGACCGATCGCTAATTGTAATCCTCCAACTATTTCCATCAGCGAAAAGCCATGCAAAGATTTCTTTGTAACGCGAGAGATATTAATGAAATCGATTTAATGCATGCAAAGAACATATAAGCGAAGTACAGAGTATAGTATGTAATCCTAACAATTGTTACACGGAAATAAAGAGGAAATATTCGCAATAAATACGAATGGTTCCAAAACAAAAGCACAAAAATATCCGCGCATTGTAAAGTAAATTGTGTTCATTGCACAAAATGAAGATATTATTAACGACAATGATGCTTATAGATATGATACGGTGTATCCATATACACCCACAGGAGAAAAATATTAATTGTTTTCCACTCTATAAAGTGACTACTGTATAATACAGTGTTTCATTTTCATCGTAAATTTTTTTTTGCAGGCCTTGGTAGTATTATAATGCCTTTACGTATTATATTCCGCTCACGCTTTTTCCGCATCATTTCCGCTACATCAATGCAAGCCTTCGACAATTTTTATAAAGCTGACGATGAAAAAGCTATGTTTCGTATTTACCGATAATAGTAAACAATAATAAATAAATATGAACAATATATGATATAATAATTTAAAATAAAATATGTAATATTAAATACATATAATTTATGATAAAGTAATAATAATTAAATAAATAAATTGAAATAATAAATGTGATCAAGTAACGATAATAACATGCAAGTTTATTTTTTACTGCGTGCCAGTTTATGAGAATAAAATTTCCGACACATTTTAGTTTGGCAGCAGCGATATTTCTTCGTGAAATGTCATATTCCTGTAGAGCATAATTGCTATTTCCTCACATTCCCATTCCTTACTGTATAATACTTGTGCAGTTTCACAGTCAAGTTGTCTACTAGCGAAGACGAAGGACTTCATCCAGTGAGTTTCTCGAGACGATTATGACGATTAAAGCAAGTTCCTAGTATTGTATCAATCCATAAGTTCTGGATGCTTTGTAGCTCGTTTAATAGCTGTTGCTCGTTTTACGTGCCATGACACCAATTCACAAAAGAGCATCGGGATTCTTGGTAACTTAATTGCACACTAACGGAAAGTTTTACTCGAGAAACTTTCATGTGAGTCCTCGCTACATCGGAAATCGAATTGGCGAAATTAAATTAGAAAAAAATAGCACAGATGAGTGAACTCCCGCTACAGGTGAGCTTTTAGACACGCAACATCGACGTTATTTTACTCGCGGAGGCGTTAGAGTGTTTGGATAACTTCTCGTGAAAGGTAACTTTGCAGTTTATGCATCATCAATTACAACAGTCATACATCAAATTAATACTCTCGCTCACACATTTATGATACTATCACTATCAATGTGATTTTCATGTTAATGAATTTTCCAACTTTGAGCCTCTTGCATACGAATACTCATTTAGGATGTTGCGAGTGCGTCAATTAAGATATCTTGACACGTATTGCGACAAAAGCAATTCATCTTACTGTTCTCGATTAGTGCATCGACAAGCTACCGATTACGTGATTCGTCGCTAAATAAGAAAACTTACTACTCTATCGTCTTATTACTCTGTCCCTTACATTACATGCGAAGAAACAAAGGGAAGTTCAGTTGGAGGACATAAAATCCTTGAAATATAGTTGCAACGCAGATGAAAGAAAATATAAAAGATTAATAGATGGATAAATATAAAAGATTAATAGTGGATAAATATAGCGCAGATATTTCTCTTGACGCATTTATTCTGTCTTGCATCCCTCGCGAAATCGTCCACCTAATCTTATACAACAATTCGTGAACAAATATAATCTTTCGAAAGAATTAAGTTAAGCAAGGATGCGAGCGCGAGAAACGTAAAAGTTTTTGGAAGATTTTCACTTTACCTGACTTTACTTTTGAGTGAAGTTCGACACTTGAGTGTATATTGCGTAGCACTTCCTTGCTTCAATAGTTCTACACATTTGTAGAACGCTAAATTGGATATAGCGCAAAAAATTTTCTTACTTTCTACGAGAAGCGAAATTGAAACTTTTCTCAGCGTGATAATTTTCACGCTTCTTACAGAAATCGTTTGAATTTGTTCGACAAATTTAATTATTCGTATGACATTGGAATAGTTTGAGGTAAAAGATTAATTAATGCACACCAGGCGAAAGATGGCCCGCTAATTAATGCATGAAGCGACTATGGTGTGGGGGACTCTCGTTAATCGAGAAGCTATCGATTCAGTGTGATTTTGCTAAGCAAGGTCAAACTCGTTATATTAATAAATTTCAGAACTATAGCATTGTTTGACCTTGCATTACGCGCCATTTGTCTGTCTTCTCTCTTAGTGTTATCGTACCTTCATCGACACCGCCTGAATTTATTCAAGCGGAGAAGATATTTCCATTATATGCCACTTGGGTAATGAAGTTTTCAATCGATTTGAATATTCTGCACATGCACGTGCAAATTGAATTCCACCAACCGCGAGTCTAAAAAAGTCTAATAAGATTTCGTCGTGTTTTTCATGCGGTAAGTCGTTCGTTTGTTGCATAAAAAATATTTATTAATATTACTTATTATGTTAAATATTACGATTTAAATTGTAATTTTTGATTTGTAATGCGTTTTAGGAGTGTTTTAATCCAAAAAATTACAATAGATAACAGGAATAATTTTGACATTTCCATATGTATGTTTTTTTCATATCGTTTAATTACCAAGTGACAAAGTAGCCAAGATACGGAATTCTGAGATTAAATATATATGTATAATTTCGATGCTAATAGCTACTGTACCTTTGGTGCATATTCGTACAGATTAGCCACTTGTGATATCTTAATTAAACATCTCGCAAAACGTGATTATCGTAAAGAGTAAACTTTAATCTCTTCAGGGAGATAAACTTATTAGAGAAAAAAATTATTTTATCTTATTTTCAATTATATTTTATTCAAAATATATTTATAATTATTAAACTAAACAGAAAAAATTCAAAAAAATTTTGAATCACTGAAAAAAATATACAGATACATGTGTCAATGTTCCTGAAGATGTTAAATATATTTTTCATACATTATTATTTAGAAATAAAAAAAGTATCGGCATTAAATATGATATTAATAAAAATATTTAATAAAACCTATATATGTATATATCCCATTGTCAGTTCTGAATCTAAGTAAATCTATGTAAATAGCCAGACTGACATTTCAAAAAGTTCAATATGTGGAAAGTATACAATTTATATATGGAATTAAATGAAAGCATGGTCAATATAAAGCAAACAGGAACAGAAAGTTAGCCATGAAAAGGAACTCTATTATCAAAATTCAAGAGCAGTTTATTGAAGTTCAACGATGTTCACCGAAGCGTAATCCAACAGGCTGGTAAAACGCGAGCTCGTAAAATACGAATTCACGTCTAACTTGGTTACGCACGTGTACTTCATGTTCGCGATAAAATGATTCAAGTATATCACAAGCGTTGACAGAATCGTAAGATAAAATTTCGAAGTGACATACGAAAAAATAAAATTACGAGAGAAATGAACACGCGATATAAATTTTATTTTGAAGTAAATCGCGTTCATTAATGCACGTATACGCGATATGCCGTAGTACTCGCTAATAGTGTCTGCGGTTAGAAGAACTTGGCGAAAATTGATTAATAACTACGCGAGAAAGTTGAAGAAGTGCTGTTCGCTCGAAGAATATTTCCAGTCAAAATTGCAAACTATTCAAGGAAAGTTTGAACGTAACAAATAATAACGTAATATTATCTAACAAATAACATTATAATATGTACAAATAATAATTATTATAAAGTAAGAAGAATTAAAAAAAAAAAAAACACGGTCTCGAGTGAATTAATATAATAAGCATTTCAAATATTTGCGCAACTTCGAGCACGTCAAAATTTCAAGATTTGCGGTGAATATTACCAATAAAGATAAACTCTTTTGTGTGTTTAATAAACATAATTAATTAACATATATATAAATTTGTTTATTTAAAATAATTTCACGTTGTTAACACTTTCTAATTTATAAACGATATTCTCATGGTGTGGAAATATCTTGAAATTGTATGCTGCAGAAATGCAAATGAAGGCACAGGAAAATTGATTGATTGGAAAACATTTTACAATTTTACAAATTTGATTTTTTTCGCATCTTCATTTCCAGATCGCTTCAAACATTGTTTCACTCGACGATGCAAGACAGAGAATTTTCGCACCATCGTCCTCGCCTGGAATTGACAGAATCAAATCCGAAATTTAAATTGTTTCGGGAATCTAATTTCACGTATACGTTGAGTAGTATTGAAATTTGCGTGCACGTTGCTATGATGACTCGAATACTGAATAGAAAGAGAGAAAGAGAAAGCCACAGGGTTTCTTGCAGGGATATTGCGCCGAGTTTACGTTACGATCGTCTAGTATAAAGCCTCTAACCACTGATTCCAAGCGAGCACGTACGCGTGGCACAATGCGGCTAATTTATGCGACCAGCATTTCTTGCGGTGCCGGAAATATCTTTAAGCGATGTAGAGCGGATCGGAATTGCTGCGGAACTTCAATATCGATGTAGTTTTAGTAGCCAGGAATTCTTACTTATTACCTTCGATCGCGTTATATAACGTTACTTGACGTTTGATAGTCGCTTACATTATCAAAAATGAAATATTTAATGATTAATATATAGATAATTCTTAACAAACAGCCAATTGCTACTTAACAATAAATCGTTATTGAACATTTGACTTTTACTTTAGAGATTTTTATAATAATATTAATTTAAATTTGTCTCGTTTAACATATGATTATTAGAAGCTTAAAGTAAACAAGTAATTGGTTTATAAAGAAAATATTTATTTGTGAATTACGGATTTTATATATCACACGTGGCTTCTTTTGAAGATCTAATATTACACAACTCCTTTTAAAATACTGTAGTAATTTAAATATTACATTTTATTAATACATCTTCTGTTAAAACTTGCATGCGTGGGTTCATTGCGATCCCGAGTTTGCAAACTCGATAAACTATGCATCAAAAAGTATATTATTTGTCCTTATTAGCAATAATAAAGATGTTATAAGAATATTTATTTTGCATTAAGTTTTCAACTACTAAACTGGTAGACTATAATTGATTAGGCACTAACTCGTTGGCTATAATGGATTAATCAAACTAAAATATTTATTTCACGATTCAAACATATTAATGATTAATATTGCTTTTTTTCAGAATATATAAATATAATTTCCGATAATTTCTTTTATCAATTTTTAAGCATTTAATATTCGCAATATTGAGTATAATTTAAATTAATCAAATAAAAATAATGAGAGAAAACAACTATAAAGTTGAAAAAAAAATTACATGATGACCTCCGTTTACTGAACGGAAAATAATATTGTGAAATTTTCGAAAGAGAAAAAGATGAAGTACCCGTGACACAAATATGGTTAGACGTCGCTACCTTTACGTATTTAATATCGAGACACCGCAGAGCCTTCAATACTGTAGCTGCACGTTAAAGAGTTAAGAAATTGCAGTAATGCTCTTTTATAAAAACTTTTTTATAAAATTTTTTATAAAATTAGAACTTAATTTCAGTATGCGAAAGTCGGTTTTTTCCGAACGAATATAATGAAGTGGATAGAAACTAAATTTATCGTTAGACATCGCCCATGTTGTCATGTAAAAATGAAACAGGTTACAGCTTTCTATTGATGCCACGCGTGAGTCTTTGATGATGTATTTGAAAAGCGTGGTAATGATAATAACATGTTTTATATAAGTTTAGCAAAATTGACATCATCAGTCTGATCAGGCCGAGAAGACATTTGTGTCGCGACGCGTGGCTAAGCTAGTTAACTTTGATGCACATTGACGTAGTAAATACTCAAGCCACGTTACGTACGTACTCTATTTGACTAATCACGTAAATTATCGTTACACCCCTGCCGTGACCTCGAAAGAAATCTCGTTAACCTACCTACACTTTTACGTGCATTCTATGCAAAGTATTTTATACACACAATCACTTTCGAAATTTATACATTTCTCGGACGCATGACGTTAAGATTAAAAGTGCTATGAATGCATCGCGTCTCCAACGAGATTGGAAGAAAACCACGAATTCTTAAAATTTTATTCGTGACATTTTTCCATTTCCTAGAGAAACCCGTATGCACACATGATATTTCATGTATTATTAATGTTTAATCCGAATACACATGCATTATATGTAAAGTACCATAAAATATTACAATATTGCTTTTTATACCGATGCAAATAGACCATCGTATACCTTGATCTACAAAGTATATCAAGTTCAAGTGTTTTTCGATTATCGTGAAGGAGAGGGAGAGAGAGTTAGATATTCTTTTGTACTGACTTTCTTTTGTATGATACTTTATACAAATTTATTTGCTGTTTATGCTAAGATGATAAGGTCCGTTGTTTCATAGCAAACGCGTTCATACCGAAACATATTTTATCACAAGAAACGCAGGATCCATTATCTGTTTTGAATAATCTAATAATTTCCTATAGTTTGCGATGTTTTATTCAAGTAGTACGATATATATATGTATATGCATCAAGAGCAAATCAATCTATTGCACTTCCATTCACATTCATGTAGAAGCACCACTTTATCACTCAATTGAATGCGTTGCGTCTAAAAGTTTAACGAAAGATCAGTTTTTAATATGTGTCGTTATTTACATTTTTGTTATGTTATTCATTTATTCATTTAAACAATTTGTCAATTACAATAATTTTTCTGAGCTATTTATGGAAATAATGAATGATATAGATATTAGAGTCAACAGCTTTTTTTATACGGATTCGGCAACAATCTGTGGGGAAAATGGAAGGCGTAAAAGTCTTCTTGCAAAAAAGAAGTCTTAAGATAAGTCTTTTTTTTCGCAGAAAATACTTTTCACGTGTGTCTCGTATCAGTCGAAAAGTAGGTCGACCTCGTAGAATCGAAATCTGACACGAGCCATTAACGAAATCGAATCACCAACTTAACAAATTCTCACGCGGCTCAGAGATGTGTTCAAAATTGAGTCCAGCTATTGTTATTATCTGTCAAATTTTTGCAGAATTTGGCGTAAATATCTTTTTACGTAACTCAGTGAGCGTCACTTTATAACGTCGTCAACCGTTATAGATATTGGGATAGAGTTCGCTATCGCCTGAATGTGTGCATAGGTATCTCATATCTGCGCTTTTTACGATCAGGAGTTTCAAACGCAATAGCATAGTTTAGCTCTTGCTTCTGGCGTTAAAGGAATGCGGTTTCACAG
Organism: Camponotus vicinus; assembly: GCF_025532165.1. Taxonomy (NCBI): domain Eukaryota; kingdom Metazoa; phylum Arthropoda; class Insecta; order Hymenoptera; family Formicidae; genus Camponotus; species Camponotus vicinus. The sequence goes on from NW_028141981.1 coordinate 18,166,786, forward strand.
AATACATCGTATAAGCATACGTAGAGCATGCAAATTTAAAAAAAGTTTTCTCATTCTCGTGAAAGGTTACATTTTGCAAACATAACATTGCATACGTTCGCTTCTATGCACTTATGCTGTTGATATTTCAGTATATTTAAAAATAATTGCATGTTAAAGAGGAACAAGAATTATGTAATGACTGAAAAAGAATACTTCGAGGTTTAGTTTTTCTGTATTCTAAATTATTTATTTTTTTCGTGGAGATAAACAATTATATTATAATAATAATCATCAACGAATACGATTTGTTCAAACATCATTAAGCGATATTCGATAAATAAAATATATATGCAACCAATTTCAAAAATAATAATTATAGTTGCGAAATATATAAATATTATTAAACATAATTATCACGAATAAAAGCGTTGTTATCTTTAATATTCTCCTTGCGTAAAATCAATAGTGTTTTATTATTATAATTCGTGCCATAACATTATTCGCGGCATACGTCGTCTTGACCAGACTTGGCATTATTTTATTTTCTTGTGTTATAAAAAAGCTAAAATATCAGAAGTACGAGATCTATGAAGTTTTAAGCAGTAAAACAGTTGTTTGCCTCTATGCACAAATCGATGGAAACCTATCAGCGAAACGATATCAAAAACAGCCATGACCTGAAAAATCAAACGACACCTGTCATACGTTTGCATTCTTTAGCATCTTGTATTATTACAAAGTGTTTCCACACAGTATTTTGTAAAGCATTTTATTGTAGTAAAAAAGTCCAAAAAAATCGTCATAATTAAGAGCAATTTATAACTGACTATATATTCGAATAAAAAATAAAATCAAATTAAAAGCTCGTATTTCTCTTGCAACTGATAGCTTTGTTATTTGGTCTGTAGGAAAATTATATTTCTATGTTTATTTTTACGTAAAAACAAGTTTCTCAAAGAACGCAAAAAATACCATTAAACTTTTATGTTATTGTCATTTACATAGCTCGAGGGATAAGAGAAATTTATTTTAAAAATCCGCTTGTTAAAAATTTTATTAATGATATATAAATTTACAAAATAACTTAATGAAACAAAATTTTATACATATAGATTTTTAATTTTATTTAGAAAGAGATTTTAACCTCATTTATATATCAATTTTCTAAGTATATATACTCTAACAATAAGATAATAATTCATTTATTAATCATAATATATTAAGATTAGTAGGACTTTATCTCATGTGCATGAACCTGCTTATCCATTTAGAGATGAATATACGATACAAACAAAGCTCTTGTATTCGTGTTAATTATGATAATCAAAGCGATTTCGACGCAGGGAATTGTTTGAAACTTTAGACCGACAGCATAGTCAGTATCTCGTGAAAACCAACGTGTTCTCCGGAAATAGGAATGCAACCAGGTGTATACACGGTGTATAACGAGTACTTCGAGCCAAACGTGCAGCGCATTCGGCGAAGATAACTATGAGCGTCATGGGAAGGCACTAAGGGGCAGGAAACAAGTTAGAAGGCAACGCAGGCAGGCAGACGTAAGCAGGAGCAAAGGAAGGGAAGAAAGAAGGAAGGAAGGAAGCTAGGTCGAAAGAAACGGAAGGGGAATCAAGCAAGGACGATGCCCGCTGACCTGAATAACATGACCCGTATTTGCAGCAGCTACCATAGGTCGCAGGGCACGTCCCGGCTGCCTGACTGCCTGCCTGCGGGAGGTTGTCGACCTACCTGCGTGGGCGTCGCGCTTGCGTTCAAGCCGCCCTGCATCCTGCAGAGTTCCCGAGGTGTAACACTGATTGAAATTCATACTACTAATTTTGCTCACATATTAAATCACGTGTCCCCGGATGGATTATAGCGCAACACGTTCGGCATTCGCGGTCCGATCGACCCGCCGCATGTCAAAGCCGTGAAATTCGCGTGGCTTGACCGATCGTCCAGCGTACTCGCATTCGCGACATATTGCATTATGCGGTGACGGTTCCTGCATCATCCCTGGTGTTTTGTAAATATTTACACGGATCTCTCTCGAGCCAGTTATACTCGCTGGTATGGCTTCGTTTACATGTGACATGACGACAGTTTCCTCATTAATTTATGCCGTCTGCGACAGAGATTGGTAAATTGAAAATCTCGAGAGATGAGAGTCGACAGTTTAGAATCATGAAACGCGGCGCGTGAAAATTGAATACAAGTTTCCTCGGATTTATTTCGCCATTTATTTTGCATCGACCAACTTCAAAGGGAAAATATTACGAAGCTCGACGCGCGTCTTCTCAATGAGATATGATCTCTTTCGAAATAAACGCGCATCTTCTAATAGTCACTCTTCAAGACGCTCGTCTCAGCAGCGTCTCGGCAAAGTTTTAACTACCCGTTACTCTCAAAGCGACACTTAATTGGTTGCTCCTTGAATCAAGTGGCTGAGGGATTATAAAGAGTCGAGATATCGGGCTTAAAAACAGGCTTAACCTCCGTTCGACCTCCGATGATAGCAAAGTTTAATAAAAGCGTCCAAGTATCAGAAAGATAACTTTCGGCGCCGCCAAATTTCACATACGTATGTGATAGAATCATATATGCACGCTCGATTATGAGAAATAGAATGTAACGAATAAATTGACAGGAGAAGCTGCAGATAATGGAATGCATATTAGATTCAGATTATTGCAGGCGAGCTTTTAAGAGCTTATGATTTCTAGATTGTATGATTTCTCTGCAATCTTACAAAATTTGATTTACCATGGTAGAGCAGCTTGGGTCACAAGGGGAAACTTGTCTGTCTTCCTGTCACGAGGGGATGAAAACCAGGCGAAGGTCTCTCAAGTTAGGGGATCATTACCCTTGATACAGCCTTCGTTTTCTCTTTCTTCCTCGAACAGGATGTCCTACTACGAGTTGAATGTACACGATTCCTTCCTTCGATAAGTAAATCCCCAAAGATCGATGACCGATAATCCTAAATGATCTTGTATGATCTCTATAAAATCTCTGTGTAATATTATATTATTTATATTTTATATTACAAATAAAGAGACATTATTAATTTCGTTTTAAAAGATGAGACTTTTCTAACACGACCCTAGAATACACTATAATTGAGCCACAACTGATGATATTAAAACTTCTCTAGTTGCAAACCTACTGAAAGCTGAACTTTGCTCTCGCTTGTCTCGTTTCGAACCCATAATTTCCCGTATTAATTGACAGAGAGGAGGAACAAATTTGTTGGCATCGTGGCACTTTGGCCGTAAGAGCCTCGCTTGTGTAAATTGGGCTTAGCCGTAAAGAGTCGAGAGAACTAAGTGAATACCGGAGTACGGAGTGCTCGACAATATGCGCCCGCATTAGACCTGAATTAGCTTTAAGTTGACTTAAAATTCTCACAATAAAAGTCTGGCAACGATTTTCTCTGCTTCTACGTATTGTTCAAAAAATGCATTGTTTATTTGAAATGTACAATATATATGTGTTCTACTCGAGCTGTAAAATAGAAATTTCAGAAATGCGACGAATTTGCAGCGAATAAAGAAGAGTGATACGATTGTACAAATTATATTAGCTGGTAGCAGAGTAAGTAATTAAAAGCATTTCCGTGTTCTTTTATATTGTACAAATGTATCTTCTTTTCTTTCGAATGAACTGCTTTCTAATTGATCTTTGTCAAAAAATGTTGGATATCCGCAATTATTTGCACGATAGAATGATCAACAACTTTTTAGGTCTCCGAAAATTAATTATATTACATAAAATCCGGAAGAGAAACTTCGAAATACAATTTGTCAGCCGTAAAAAGCGTTTCAACTTTTCAGAGATCACAACACTCGAGGAAAGTAGCGAGGATTTGGCAACTTTTTACGAGTTCAGCGACCTTGACCGACATTTTTCAACGCCAACAGACGACCGAAAAGTTTTCGCGAAAGAAAAGCCCGTGAAAAGTAAACATCAGTTGAAAACTTCATTATCGGTCTCTGAGGAAACGAATTTCAGCATAAATGCAGAAAGGATCTTATTGCGTTGAGACGATGAAGAGCGCAACTGTTTCTCAAACTGTTTCCTTCTTTTACGAGATTTTCCTAACGGAATTGCGTTTCGTCGCTAACGCGCTATCGAAATGCGACTTTATTGCATCAAATGCCGTCGTCGCCGTCGTCGTAGTTATTGGAGATCTCCATGGGCGACAGAAAGGCTCGTCGAATTTCTACTGAGTCATAAATCGCGGTTGACAGGTATCGAACCTTTCAATACGTACGCCATATATTACTACTATAATCGTGCAAAGATGTAACGTAATGTGACTCGATATACACTATGGAGTATAATGGATTGCTCATAATGTATCTAATTACGTGCTTGTGTGATGAAAGCTCGAATATTTAAAGTAGGATATGTAGATCGTCACTTTCCATTATTAACATTTAATTGACCCTTAATTTCCTAGCTTCAGATATCAATTAAAACGCAATTATAGAAAATTAGAAAAGGCTTTCATAGTTCAATATGTACGTTAAAATATTAAATTCGCAATATCTACGTTAAAATAGTTCCAAAAAACAATTTCAATTTTCGTAAACGAGATGTACCTCATATATTTAACTGTCTATCATATCAAGACGAAGCACCAAGACGGCAAACGGACGATCCATTTCCAGCATCTCGATATCGTCGAGACTATTTTATTGCCTCTGCATCCGGGTCAATTAAATAAATCTCTAGGCGTGCGCACACTCAACGCCATGCTCTGACGGTGGTCTAAATTCAACTTTTCCAAAACAAAACTGCGTTTCTCCCGCGTGAGCCATTTGTGTCAGGGTCAAAGCACGAGGTACATGATGCATGCTCGCCTTTGGCGCGTAGCGACGTGTATTTAACTGCGACCATAGGGCTCATGCAACCTTAATCCGGGATTTCATTTTCGAGATTAACGGCTACGCCTCGGGTGTGCGAACACGGTCAGATTAAGGCAGGGACAATGATTAGCGAATACATCGTACCGCTTATTGAATTCCTCATTATTGTGAAAATGACGCTTTTAGAGGTGAAATATCAAAGGAGGATTTACATGCCAGATGTCTTTTTACACGACAGAAGTATATAAAAGAGTATATTTCAAATATACTAAGGAAAATAATTCATTAAATATTAAAAGAACTAATTATTATCTTTTCTTTTTCTTTCTCTGAATTATTAATTAATAGTAGATTTCGATTCTTTATTACAAATTGATGTTAATTGACGTACTGTTCGCGAGGAATTATATTTTTAGTTTACAAATTTCAAAACATTGTGCCATTAAAATTGTTTATTTCTTTATTTTAATCTAAATTTAAATTGATTTGAAGATCATACAATAGATGTTTCATTGAAATTTCACCCTTTTTTGTCAAAAGAAGATAGAGCCGCATTTCTAGCATTTAAAATCTCTGAAAAAAATCAGTACATCTGTGAGTATCTCAAAGTACTTACGTGATCTCGGTTAAAATTTACGTGAACGAATACGATGCGGGGTTTACGATTCTAAAGTGACATGCACGATGTATAATTCATGAGAATTTTATGTTTTTGCAGGCACGAATAACATAATATTTTGTCCTGTACCATATCTTGCTCGCGTCCGGCAACTCCCCGATCCTTTCCGTGTAATGCACAGACAACAGAATGGTCATCTGGCTCTCGTGTGCTTTACCGAACGCATGAAATATTCTTATCCCTATGAAACGGTCAGGAATGAGTAATCGCAGCGAGAACGAGAGCCGAAAGTTTAATTAGCAGTTGAAGTTTAATTAATGTTCACTTTGACTGTAGCAATTTCTGCTTCTCCTACCTTCCATTAGCAATTTACCGTGATAGTTTTTTTTTAAACGTTCTTAATCAAATAACGATGTCCTCTTCGTGAACAATTAATTCACTCTTATTATAATTTTCATTGTCATTTTTCGCATTTTTTACGCAAAATAAATTACAATAATTCTCGGCGAAAGCGAGATATCCAAGCAAAATAACGAGCATATTTGAAATAAATATTAAACGACTTTACTAAAGTAAACCAACAATGTAAACCAGCACACATTATGCGATATTAACGCTATCTTGTTTACTTCTTGTTAGGGGTAACTTCTCTTAATAAGTAGTGTCCCTGTACAACTGAAATTATAACTTATACTGTTCTTTTTTATACCCCGAGCATACTAGAAACACGACCTTGCTGTTCAAGCGGCACTTACACTCAGTATAGATTTCAGTAATAAACAGAACCTATCTCAAGAGCGATGTCTCTCGTTGTTATCTCTCTTTCTCTTTTAAGCGCGCATTATACCGTATGACTTCACCCCTGAACTACATTTCACTGACGTTTATGTACCGAACATACTTATAGAACGACATCGAAGTCATCACGCAAGAACGGTGAATCCGATGGATTCGCGTCCTAGAACATCACTCTTTAAAGTCAATCTTGTCTTACTGATCATTTAAGATTTTCCTTGAAATATCACGAGTCTCACATTTTAAAAAATTGATCGAAATTTTCACGACTTCGTGAAATTTTATAATTTTATTTAAAAAATGTCTAAGAAAATGTACATTTTAAATTAAATTTATAATAATATTAAAAAATATATATATATATATATATATATATATATATATATGTATATAATATAATACTTTAAATATATAATAATTTTTCATGTACAATATAAATTAAGGATTTTTTAAAAATAAATTCTAGATGTAAAAAAAGAATTTAAAAAAAATAACAGAGCAAATATTGAAAATAGAAATTTTGTTAAACTACAGTTTTTAAGATTAACTTTTAAATTATGAGATGTATATTCGAGAATTAATAATATTTTCTAAAATGAGAGAGAGAGATAAATAATATATACGCGAAGAAAAAAAATTATAAGACGAAAAGTTTAAAAAATTTTGAATTTCGTTCTGTAAATTCATATTGTTTAATACTAACACACTCTTTATATATATACTTTAAAGCCTCGAGAGATAATTTGTATAAATTAAGAATCATTCTAAAATAAATTTCTTGAATTTGTTGTAGACAAGATGCATAACAATCAAAAATCGACTATATCTTCTCAATATCGTGAAGCGAATCGCCGTGAACCGTTTCCCTCATGATCATGACTTATATTTCACCTTGAAGTTGATCCTGAAGTCCGGTGACATGTCCCTTTTACGTGGCTCATTATCGGTCGTGACGATGCAAGAACTTTGCGACTGTCAAGGGTCTGAAAAATAAACGCTAGAAAATTATCCTGGCGAGACGATCAAGGACGTGTTAAATAAATTTTCAACGCGTTGACAGCTCTTAAGTTAATTTACCAAATGAAAATGTATCTGTTTCTAACATAATGTCTTCTTTCTTCTAGTCAAAACAAAATAATAACAGAATAAGGACAATTCAATTCGCACAAAATTGTCGTAATAAAAAGCGGAAGAAGAAAATATAAATTTAGGCAAATATTTTCAATAATTCTAATAAATCTTGTAAAAAAATATTTACTTGTAAATTAATATTTACAAATTTATCAACGCAAATTTTATAATTAAAAGCTTTGTTAGCATTTATAATTGCATACTGCAATTCTATGTCTTAATTCTTCATGTCTACAATGTGTCTCCGAGGACTCTGAATCGATACATACGCAGTAAGCAAACATTTCTAGATAGTCCACTATCAACAAGCACAAATTTTGCAGTCGCATGTAGTATGTTTGCCGTGTGAAATGCGTGATGCAATTTAGTCGTGCGCGCCGTTTGCTTATTTGCATCATCGTATTGTATTGGAGCATCAATAAAACTGACCTATGCAAATTCAACAACTCCTACTGCCAACGCATAAATTTAACATCGTATATCAATATCGAACCAATGAGATTAATGATCCATTGATCATAATGATATCATTAATAAATTGTGTGAATGACATATATAATTATCATTAATTGGGTAGCTAAGTGATATTACATCGCATATTATGTAGGAATGTAGTAAATTCGAGACACTCTATAACTTATAAATAAAGAGTCAAAAAAAAAATTGCGTGCAGATTTGGCGCTAACACAAGTTTTATAAATGTCTCTTGCCACACGCAAAAAGTACGGTTGATCCATATCATTACTGCCATCAGTAATGAGGCATCATCAATAAAGGAATAAAATATGAAGTGAGGACAGAAAATAAGAGGAAAGTGATTTGGGGATCTGGTCGAACAGTCAATTTGCTATTCCGAAAGAAAATGACTAATGCCACCAATATTTTATGTCATGCCCACGCATATCTTGATAAACGACAATAAAGACCTACAACTGAAATATTGAAAAAGCTTGAATTGCACATTTATATGCATTCTACAGACATTACATTATTTTACACGATTTATTGTAACATGAGAAAATGTAATGGTAGCCTGCAAATATATTCAAATTAATAGTGAAGATAAAGCTTTTACGCAGACAAAAAATGTGATACGTTATAAATTTTTTTTAATAGATTATTTATATCGCTATAGTAGTTATTTATATAACAATTTCCTTAAATATCTCTCTACAATAACGAATAATATATATAACGTGAAAGTACAAATAAATATTAAATATTAACTATTAAATTACAATTAAAGCTATAAATTCACTAAGCATTAAACTTATTTTTATCTCTCGCAGAAAATTAAGAAATTAAACGACGCAAGTTTTATCTAAAACCAATTATCTTTACTTGAATGTGGCAGATAGTAATTGCAATTTATTTCAATTATCGCGAAGCATAAATACGAGATAAAGAAATATAAACTAAAATACGCGTAAAATTTGCATGAAATTTTACTGCGCAATTCCAACGTTCATCGAATAACAATATTATCACAAAATATGGTCCGCTCAATCACTATATGCTACAATTTGTCTCTAAATATTAGATGCGTTAAACAAAATTGATTCCGAACATCGGAAAAGAGGAAGAAGAAGAAGAAGAAAAAGAGTTGAGCATGTAAATACTCATTTTGCGTAATTGCGTTCTCAAATCCCAATTAACTCGGCGCGAATTTCTCTCATCGCTATGCTAAATTAATGGATTCGCCAGAATCCAGCTAATTTTCATCAATACTAAACTTTGGACGATTTTCCGAAAATCGCGTCGTGACGCCGACTGATTTGTTGGATTCACATGAATCAAAGCAAATACGTGTGGGATTTATAAAGAGCTTTATATATCTGCATTTATATATGAGAGTCACGTCTCTTCGGAATCATGCGCCATAACGAAGCAAGCAAAATTGTACGCGACGCATCGATGGCAAACGTCCGGTGGGATGGTGCGAAATAAAGATTTCCATGTATACGAAGGTTGAACAACGTGGGAGAGAGGATTTTTCGTTATTCACGTATACATCATTCTGTTTGCGCTATCCTTAAGCTCCGGCATTGATGGACTATTTCAGACGATTGAAGCGAGTGGGATCTGATCTTTGTTTCAGCATGATGAAAAAAAAAGGAAAACATTCATATCAATGCAACGTTATGGATTAAGAATCGCAAAAAATTGCATCGGCGAATTCCAATAATATTACCCGGTCATGATCTTCCGCTGAACTTTAACTAAACATCAAAGTTTAAATAACACTAATTAAAAATTTACTTAAACGCAAATATAAGCTTGTGAAATTAATTATTTCTTAAATAATGATTCTTTTATCTTTTTATTAATGCAGTTACTATAGAGTCGATAAATATAATTATTATATACTTGAATATATCAGATATTTAAAATCTGCATATAATTTGCGTCGTCGTACAATTTTGATTATATCGAAAATCAATAGCACGCAGCAAATTAGAAATTAATCGCTACATTAATTATATTGATCGATATACTTTCATAATAAGCTGAAGCAATTACTGCGACACGCTGTCGTAGAAACCCGAAAATCAAGCCACGGATTGCACCAATGTCAATTATACGATCAGTTGCGAATTAATCGTGAGTAATTACCTGAGAGAGAGACGATATATACATATATACTTGTTACTATATAGACTCTGTCATTAGCCGCATCGATCGATGTAGGATAATGTCATGCCTATGCTCTTCTCGAAAACTCTGGTCAAGAGATGATCGAATTATAAATTCAAGTTATAATTAGGCGACGTTGTGCCCGCCTGTATCATTAATCTCGTTTATTTAAATTTTTAAGTCATGTTAAAATAGTTAGTGATTTATCAAGTTCAATCATTCTGAGAAATTAAATGCTCGAAAATTAATTTACATATGAAAATATTATATGTAATCTTTCATATATGTAAAAAGACTTTAAAAAGAATTCATTTTTTATGAATTATAAATTTATTTTATGTAACTTAAGTAATGTATGTATAATTTAAATCTCTCTCTCTCTCTCTCTCTCTCTCTCTCTCTCTCTAATTTTTTTCATCATGATTTTCAAAGACTGTACTTAAGCATATATATATATATATATATATATATATATATATATATATATATATATATATATATATATATATATATATACTTTATATAATATTCATTATTTATAAATTAATTTTATAATACACTGATCAACAGAAATTTTGTTAAATGGATAATTTCGTTGGATAATAAAGAAACCTAATTACAATCTAAAAATAATTAATTAAATTTTTTTAAATTTAAAATTACTCGAAAATCCTATATCTCCTTTACGTAAATTTAACAAACAGATTTAAAATCAGTATAAAAAATATTACAAAAACTATATCAGATCAATTTAATGAGGAAAGTCAAATTTTGCTTAGTGACAACATTATCAGAGACATTGAAAATTTATTATTTATTTATTTAATTTCTCCAATATCTTTATAAAGAAAATTTATTATTTTTGATTTTGCCATTAATCATTACAGATGATAATAAATTCCCATTCAGAAAATTAAGTAAAATTACTTGCGATTAAATCTCTGATGAATGATAAAGATTGATTTGATTTCTCTCCTGCTTCTAGAGATTACACTGCAGTAAAAAGGAACGATCCTAATGAAACCAAACCTAGCCATTAGTTTGTGAGTCACGATATAGCCCGTGGATTACTAGAAACGAAAAATTTCTCACGATAAAACAGATTTCCCCAGCGTCTTAGAGTTGTACAAAATAGACGCTCTGGATTTCGGATCAGTCTCATACAAATAGGTGGATAGGTAAAATAAAAAATTTCTTCCGTGCGACGTGACGTGCCAGAAATCAATATAGTGGATACGGAAAAAATAAATAATCGTTTTTATCGTATCTAACAATAAGTATCTCTTCTTACAATTTCGTCGCTTTTCCTGACATTATCGTGACATCATCGACATCCTCGCCATTATTTATCCTCCATCGCCTACGTGACAATCCGATATCTTTGAAAAAACAGCCTTTGTAAACGGGAGTTTTACGGGGATTACAAGGAAGATATACCCTGAATATAAGGCAAGCTTACTAAATTACGGTTTGATTAATTCATTATTACTTTTTTCATTGTGATAGTGCGATTTATAATATAGATATAATATATCTGTAAAAAAGGATATCAGTGAGATACGAGTGCTATTCACAGGGGATAATTAGGTGCATATAATATTTTATTCGAATAACTTTGCCTGATATCAAATTGCGTTAATGTGCTACTTTTGATATGCGAATAGCGAGCATCATACACGGATGTGGAATTATTTCTCTTTTAGATAATAATTACACGAATGACGGCATGATAAAAGATATTTATATTCGAAAGTATTTCAAGGCTAAAAATACATACACATACACACATATATAAATATATAAATATATAAATATATAAATATATATATATATATATATATATATATATATATATATATATTTGTGTGTGTGTGTGTGTGTGTGTGTGTGTGTGTGTGTGTGTGTGTGTGTGTGTGTGTGTGTGTGTGTGTGTGTGTGTGTGTGTGTGTGTGTGTGTGTGTGTGTGTGTGTGTGTGTGTGTGTGTGTGTGAGTGAGAGAGAGAGAGAGAATATTCATGATTCTATTAATCCTTTACCTGCTGCATTTTCACTTGATATCAGAATTCAATTTTTGGAACGCTTTCGAAATTGCGGGTGATTTTTAATGCTTGACAATCACGTGTACAATTTAGAGTATATATATGTATATATGTATATATGTATATGCGATAAATAAATATATTACAGCTATGGAATCATATATGTTGAAATGATGATATGTCTGATTGATTTATATCATCAAATTAAAATATTAAATCTTGACAGACGTTTATTATAGCCAATAAATTAGATAAAAGAGGTAAGTATAATCAATGTAAACTACAAACTCTTTTCTCTCGAAACAAAAATTCATATTTAATTTTGTAAATAAAAGGATTTTACATGAAAAAAGGTTATGAGTAGTATGTTAATATTAAAAAGGTTATGAGTAGTATGTTAATATTAGAGATTTTATCAAAAAATAGTATTCTGATTAAAATTTAATGCATTTCCTTGCGGAGGGAATCTTATGTTGTAGCAGTTGCGCTGCTTTAATTGAATCAAACAGCGCTCCTAGAACGCTTTAAATGTTCGAAAGAAATTTCCCGCATTTTCAGAATATTCTTTTCTTCTTTTATTTTATTTTATTCTTTTCTGCAGAAATATATATCATCAAATATATGTAACACACTGCTTCCATTAAATATGATTACACAAAAGAAATAATTGAGTAGAAAGAATATTGTTATTTTATTATAAAGTAAACTTTCATTAAGAGCAAACTTTCAATAAAAACAAGTTATAGTCAAGCAAAATAGCCAAGTTACGTTAGTTGCAAAATAAATAGAATGAACATATGAATGGGGATCCTTAGAGCATACAAAATTAAACAAGAACTTTACAACAAAGGATTATTACGAGGATCATCATTGTAGTTTATAAAGTCGAAATTGAGGATTGTATATATGTATATAATATTCCCTTTTCATTTGACGAATTTGTAATATAGCTAGCCATAAGAGTAAACATAAAATTCAATGAGATATGCTTCATGACGGCGGTGTGTCACACACAGCATCTACAGAATCTATTTTCAAAATAGGAGAAGTTTGTACGTCACACACGTTACATTCATAATCACATTCAAATTGAATTTAACAATTTCTATCCTTTGCATTCTGAATTAGATGCAAAATATAACCAACAATAGACAATTAATATGAAAACTAATATTGCAAATGACTTTGCGCATCGAGAGTATATATTTAATTATGATCTCGTTTAATAATATATAATTTCGTTTAATAATGAGAGATTTTATGACTATATATAATAAAATGACTCTCTCAAAGAGAAAGAGAGAGATATGAGTATTAGTATGCTTTATTTAAAGACCCAGTTGACTTTTAAAGGACACATATCATAATCGTAAAATTAAAAGAGAACATTTATCTATATATAAAATTTTTGAATGCCATTTTATTATTTTTCTTTCTCTCTCTCTTTCTGTTTCTTGAAAAATTTCAAATTTTAACTACAATTTGTGGCCAAGAGAAGAGACTGATATATAAAGCTTGTTGTATAAGAAAAAATTTGAAATTATAAGTCGCAAAGAAATGTTCTATGGTCAATATACCGCCGTCATCTTGTGCATTCTCAGAAATAGCGATCTGTTTGTTCTCGTCGATCACGTAACTCTTGACCCATTTATAGAGCAGTCCTGATTGATGATACCGTAATGCGTTTAAAGGGCAAGCTTAAAAGAATGTTCTGTTCTTGTGTAAAATAATAGGTCCTTATGTATATATAAAAAAATTTAGAATTTTAATTAAAGAAAAGAAAAAGCGAAACATAAAAAGACACATATGAGATAAAAAGATTAACAATTACATAGATATTGATATTTTAAATCTTGTTTAGAGATAGCTACCATTCAGCTTATCTGACAATTTCAATCCATTCTCTTTATAAGCTATGTATGTTTAGGACTTATCATTTACGCTATAAAATAATACGCACAATTTTTTCACGCAAAATCGATATTAATTAAAATCATCATGATCCTTATGAATTATTTCCGAACAATAGTCGATACACTTGAGAATCCTTCGTTGTAGGATATTTAAACCGTTTCACGGACTCAAATTTAGAATTAGAAACGCTATATGTCGAAAACTGTCACACCGCATATCACCAGCGGAAGCAATCGCACTATTCCCGGTATATATGTATAGATATCCGGTCCGATACGGAAGTCCATGTTTCTCTTGAATAATTCTTGCCACAAATAGAGTTTAACTGGTGAATATCACTTAATTGACCATGTATCATTCTTGATAGCAATAGCTGATGATAATCGCGAACGTCCTTTTAAAGATATCGTCATTAAATAGATATACTATCATGAAATTCATGCAAAAGTGGATCATATTCAGATCAGTCATATCGCCCGGAATATCTCAATTGAATAAAACTTTACATTAACTTACATAACACTGATTTTTATCTTGATATATATAAGTAACACACACTTTGAATTTTATGGCGTTTTCTTTCGGTCTCTGAAATATACAATTTTGAAATATTATAAAAATAACATTTTTAGAAAAGGGGATTTACTAACAATCTTAATTTTGATAAATATCTTTTGAAAATCATGATCCTCTTTATCATAAAATAAAAGCGTGAGTTGTCCGAAAAGGGAGATGTTCTGCCCCTCTCTCTGCATCCCTAATTTACAAAAAAATACCCTAACTCAAACCAAATTTTAATTTAAAATCAAAAATAGGTTTAGATTAGTTTTTTTTGGAGTCAGAGTACAGGGAAAAACTCCATCTCTCTTTCGCTCATGCGTTTATTTAAATATTTATTTTCATATACAACATTGTGACATTCTAATAATAAACGGTTATAGGATAAAATTTCAACACAAGCTGCAATATGAACACCATTTCACCACGTTATACAATGTTGAAGAAAATAATCAATAAGTTTACTTTTATCCGCAATAATGATTAAAAATTCGGTCCCGCAATAATGGTTAAAACTGTATTTTTACACCTAGTTTGAAATTCATAGCGAAACTAAAACAGTAATCGAAAAGTAATTCTGAAGCGTACTAACAATAACATAATAACGAACAAATGTAACCAGAAAAATATAAACATACAAGTAAGATATAACGAAAAGATGATACAAGTGAGTACGAAAATTATATGATATTATATGATATATGATTGATATTTGTAATTGAATTTTATTTAGTCATAGAAAATATATATATATTATACAGTCGCTTTATGCCCTCCCATTTGTATATTCACTTAGATAATTAAATTAATCATGATTTCTTAATCTCCTGATAGTCTTTAATAATTAATACACAGAAAGCATATTCTTTATTAATTAAGTCACTATATAAATTTATAGTCACTAAATAACTTTTAATAAACGTAATAGCAGAATAGCGTGGTTCTTCTTATTTATATTTCTAATATACATTAAGAGATAACCATTTTGTGCAATGACATAAAATCGAAACATAAGATTAATTACAAGGCGACTTTCAATAAAACGATAGTTAAATTGTTCCGGCAGTAGCATTACCGAATAAGAAATAGGATTAATATTCATCATCAGAAAGATTTCATTTTGCGATTTAAAAAGCTTTCAAGACTGTCACCTTTAATACGCTTAATTAATTCTTTCACTATGACATCACATTTTTATAAAGTTCAACCTTCTTTATATTCTGACGGTGTTTTACTTAATTAAACTTTACTAAACTAAGCAAAAATTCTTCTTAGAGTATATACGTTAAAGAAACATAAAGATTGTTAAAACATTAAAATTTTTTATAATTTATACAATCATGATGAATTTTATACAATCATGAAATATATCATAGTTTATTAAAATTCCTGTATGCATAAGAGAGTTTATTTTATGTTCGTCCATATGCGTTCGCTTGTTTGTTTAAAAGGGCAATCGTTTATCGATGCACTTGTTGCAGATTAAAAATTGATCGCGACCGTGGCAACCGCGAATAAGTGATATAGATAGGTCAAGTGCATCAGGCATATTTCCTGTTTGCACATTCACGAATCACGGAGAATATTAAATGTATCGAAATTATCTATTTTTTTTATCTGTCTCCCTCCTTCTGCGAATATCTTCCGGATAAAAATATAGCGCGCTAGAAATAATATTAAATATCACATATGAATGAATAATATTCCACGATGAGCGATCGTTACTACAAGGTGCATTAGCACAAAGCATAATTGAGTTTGAAGCTTTTCGGAGGCAGGGATAATATATAATAGGGATCAGATTAAAAACCATTTTAGAGCAGACATATTACACTTTCCTGGATGTAATTTACATGAATTTAATAATGTTCTTAGATATAATTTTATATTTAATTTTATATATTTAGTCGTAATTCCAACACACTGATGTACTGATAATGATATAAATCATATGCAATTAAATTATTGTCTGTAATTAATAAAAATATTAAAAAGCTTTATGAAATTGAAATTATATATGTAATAAATATATAAAAAGTAATATAGAATTATAAAACTATTCTAAAACTATTAAATGTTCTTTTAATGGTAGAATTTTTGGAATCGATTTTTCCTTGGCAAAAATATTGATAAAGCCATAATTTATTTTAACTTTTTAATTATTTTATCATATATTTTTATAATTAAGTCTCAAATTAAAATTCTATTAAAATAAACTTCGTTTAAAATTAAGTAAAGAATAAAAAGATAGTTTTATTATCCTCTTTAACTTCTCAGAATTCAATTTGCAAGGAATATTTCTTTTTTTTTCTCAATCACTTAAAAATGTTTGATATTTCGATATTCTCTAATAAAAAATTTAAATTGCTCAACTACTAATCTATCATTAGGAGAATATCCGTAGCTTTCTGGCTATCCTCTGTATCGAACATATAAAGATTATATCGTATCATCTAGCGAGCTTTAACTATATACACGCATCATCGATCGGAGCTACATAAATGAATTATGAATTTGATTTTATCAGCTCTGGCGAATCTGTTGGGACAGAGTCCGTTGGGTAACATAAACTCACGCAACATACGAACTACGTTGTAATAATTTGCAGCTGTATGATGTAAGATAAAAAAAGATGTGGGATATATTCTACGCATTCTTCTTGAAAAATAGAGTCACTATAGAGAGACTGAATGACAGTATATTCTGCTCCGGTAAATGGACAATCGAAGTGAAAAGGCGTCATCGACCGTGGCCTTCTGGGAAATCTAGGAAGCGATTAGAAAGAAAGAGAGGAAGCTTCTGAGAGCAACGGGTTCAAGGCCGGAGACACGACGCGACGCGACGCACGGCGCCTCGACGCGGGGCGTCACTTTGTCTCCACGTGCCATAACATGCAACTTTTTGTTTCGACGAAATAGAATGGATAACAATGATCGGATGACTGTACGTCAAATAGCCGACACTTCAACTTTGACATTTATAATAATTTTTTTTATTATTTTTAAATCAATTATTTCAATCTCTTGATATTTTTAAAAATATCTTGGTAATAAAATCGCGAAAATTAAGATTCTGGAAATAGAGATAAAAGATCCATTGAGTTTTAATTTAGCCATTGATATTTCTTTCGATAATGTTGGTGATGAATTAATAATTGTTTTTAGCTACTCTTTTGCAGTAAAAAATAAAGCAAATGGTCCTGGAATATGGTTAGGTTTTAGTTTTCGAAATATGAACATTTTTAAATATGTATGATAGAAAATAAGAAAAATTTCCGTGTCAAATTGTTTCTCTATTAAATTAAATTAAATTGAACTATTAAAACTATTAATTTTATGTATAGATTAAATAGAAATAATTTAATAATTTTTTGCTTTTATTATTTTCTTCTTATATTGTCTTATTTTATCTTCTTATTTTGTCTTATTCTTGTCACTCGGAAAACAGAACTGGAATCGCAATAACTTTTCGTTTACCATTGTTTAAAATATCTTAAACAAATATTACGTACAAGCATTACAGCGTTAAAGTTATAAAAATACCTGTTTCTCTCTTGTAAAGAGAACTTCACAAGCCACTTTTCAGTTTTCACATAGAAGTATGTGTTTGAGTCTTCTCACATGAAAATAGACCAATTTATCAAATCTGGAATATTCGTGGTTTATCATGTTTATTCATACGTGCCACGATGGTACATTGCCAACACGATCGGATATGAACAAATTTTGGCATGGTTAATGAAGTACATTATTCTCTGCGGGCAATAAATAAATCGAGACATTTCGTCAGAAAATGCAGAACTAGTTGATAATTTGATGCATTAATCAATTATCAATTAATTAATAAGTGATTTATTTCTGCTATTTTTGAATAATCTAAGATAGTAATACACATATTTTATGCGTAATATATTAACAACGATATATGTATATGATATGCAATTTTTTATTTAATAAATTAAATATTTATTTTATTCATTTGTTTATTAAATTTTAAATTTTAAATTAAATGTATTTATTTCATTTATTAAAAATAATTTAAAAAATTTTTTTAGCCTATAAAACTTCCAGGAGGGAATCTAATTTTGTTCATGAAATTTTGATCTCTCTTTTTCATCTCTTCTTATTCTCGGAATTAAATGCAACACGTACATTTAAAAAGAGCAAGTTTTTTTTATACTGCAATTTCTCCACAAAACCACAAATTCTGCCGCGAAAACGCCGTTAAGTCGTTGTTTGTTGTACGGTATCTGCCTACGCATCGAAACCATAAATTGGATCGAGCATCCAATTGAAACAATAGATTGCAAAAATACAAACTTGTCACGTGCACAACATGAGTCTCGTTCTCAATTAGATTCACTGCGTTCTGCAAGCAAAGAATAGGTTGTAAAACGAACAATTTACGTGTCTCGGCAAATTCAAGAGGCGTACTTTGAAACGGATCGATATCCTGCGTGGTCGTGTAAAGTTCAACGTTCTCGCAAAAGTCCTTGAGTAATTTCTCCCTTAAACTATCGTCAATATGCAGGGGCGATCCGCATCCACCTAGAATATTTCGTATATCACATATCATGGAACAGTAAAAGCTGCGAAATCTCATTAAACGGAAATTTATTTACTTATAATTTAGTATTTTAATAAGTGGATAAGTTTGCTGTCGTTCCTTCCTTCGCGTTAAATCTATCTTGCAATTTAATTAACTCGAGAGCTAATTTCTTGATCACGTTCGTTAGTAAAACAATTTGCTCCGAATACCGCTCTCTTATCTAAACAGTTTATTTAACTCTCGTTGCGCATCGTATGGTATGCATCGGCTCAGCAACATATTTAGAAGTGCATTAGCTTTTAGCTTAGTACACGCGTGTTTGCAAACTTTAATAATGGACTTATAACAATGAATAATAATGTCTAATAATTTATTAACAGCATGCTTAATTATTAATGACTCCATGTCGTACAATGTATATCAAAACATTTTCAACACTATCAATAATGCTCGTGCGCGTATAGCATATAATACTTGCGTTATATTGCGTTTATATTAATATTTATGTACATATATATATATGCATGTTTTACAATATTTTAAAGATATCTCCCATTTATGTAAATTTTTTCAGTAAAATTTGAAAAAATTACAAATTTATTGAATTGAAAGTTCAATATTCGTTTCCGAAAAATATTTTCTACATAATTCAAAATAAAATTTATGTAAACAAACAATCAAGACGTGATAATTTAAGGTTGTTAGGGTGTATTTAATTTATTAAATCACCACGTCTTGTTTATGTAAATTTTGTTTTTGATTATTAAGAGTAATGATTTAAAGAAAACTATCGATAATAAAGGAAAGATGAGAAGATGACAGTATATATACAGGGTGTTTCGTCAACATACAGCTCAATACGACAGGTTGCCTGCTCATAGGTGCGCAAGTCCGGTAATGCAGCTGTCACTATTCTGTACAATTTAATTTTTTCTTCTAACAGCTTATTACGCGTTGATAGCGTGAGAGCTAGTATACTTCGTCGAAAATGTACGCGAGTGATCTGTATTACGTATCCCTGCATTAGCGGACTTGCGCTCCTATGAGCAGGCAACCCGTCGTATTAAGCTGTATGTTGACGAAACACCCTGTACATATATACGAATGCCAAATATTTTTTTTAAATATAGACAAGGAGAGAATTCTTTTCATATAAAAATGCAAAAAACCAGCAGCTGCCGCAATTAAAACAATATTTGAAAGTGCGCATCAAATGTACGTCGAGCAAATATACAATTCAGGCAATAATCACTCGCTCTGCCTCTGACGCGCGGCTAACAAGTCACAACGTATGCAAATATGTTTTTCGAAGATGTTGTCGACCCGATATTGGATTACGAGGCTGTTCGTAATTGCGTATGTTCTATATTTAGCGACCGAGTCTCCCAATTGCGTCGTTAATTTTCGACCGACCGATTATTTGCGATACGCGTTGTGTCGTAATTATGCACGAAACGTCCCGATATGGATGAAGGAGAAATGCGGTGCTGCTCGTGGGTGTTTCATGGCGCCGTGATGGTGGTGACGCAAATGTATAACATCGAATGCGAACACCCCCATTCGCGCAACTCGCCCCATTCGCATGTTCAACATGTGTCTGCATTGGGCAAACAGCGATGAAAAAGTCTATAAGAGCCGCGCTGATAAGTCTCATTTCAATGACATCCATAATGAATTTATACATACGTTACATTGGACTACGGCGATGTTTTAAGCCCTGATAATATGATAAATGAACAATTATCCGAGCCATTATTGCGAATAATATACGAATAATGATTTCGCGTTGTGTAATATTCATCATACGCAATGCTTTAAAATATATTTGACGATAATTGATCAAAATAATTCAATATCTAATTTACATGATAAAGTAAAATGATTTACTTGATAAAGTAAATAATTTACATGATAAAGAAAAATGATGTATTGATAAAAATATCTTACACTAGTGTACTGTTTCAAATTAAGAAACGAGATTAATAAAGCTCTGAATATTACAAAGTAAAAACGCGAGCTAATAAAAATTAAGCGCTTAATAAGAATTAAGCGTTATATAAAAAATAAAAAATCTAACGGTTATTAAATGAATTTATTAAGTAAAACGTTTCGATCTCACTTTTTGACTTCAGTTCATTGCAAGATGGCCCAAAGTGTGGCCAACGTCTTAATAAATAAATTCATCTAATAATCATTCTCTTTTTTCATACTATTTACCTTGCACTCTTATTAGTCCCTTTTATTTATCTTATCTCAAATTAAATTTCTGCTCCACTACGTTTTATCGGAACATTTTATCGGGACGTTTTATCGGAAAGAACATCGGATGTCTCCGATGGTAATTTAAACATGATACGTTATTCAAGCTCTTCTTGTTAAATTTTCGCTTTTACGTTTAGCTTTCAGAATAAACAAACACATATCTACGCGATACATATTATTATTGTCTTGATCAATTTTTTTAATCTCGCGAATTGTTGTAATAACGATTGAATTAAATTTATCTCGTGCTTTATTTTGACAACATTTATAACAATATATTACACACATAATATTTTAAGTTTACCCATTTTAAAAGATATATACAATTAGATAGTTTTTCTATAAGATAAATTCGTTTTTAATTAGTTTCAAATATCAGTTTTTATTAATCTGTTTTAAAAAATTAAAAAGCATTGCAAAGACTGAAAAGACTGAAAAGATATAATAAGCTTGAAAGGATTCGCTGATTTATTTATCGAAGAAATACGAAACCCCGAACCGAGATTGGCTAACGTATCGAATGAAAATTAGTACGTGAACTCACCCGTACGATTTATAAGCGATACTCGACCGGATTCGCTTGGGAAATATGCTGTACCGTTGAATTAATCTCCCTTGAATAGAGGCCGCTATCCTCGCACCGCATAGTAGTCAGACATGGCAAATTCGCAACATCGATAGACACGATCAGGTCAGAGGAACCAGGAATGCTACGTGAAATTCCAGAAGGATCGATGCATCGATGGTAGATTAATTAATGTGCGAAACTAACTCTGATTTTCCATCTTACACGCTCACATAATTAATCGATGATTTATAAGCACATACTTTGTAATACATACAATAAATTCTCAAACGTATAAGATCTCATTTTCTTTATAAATCTTTTAAAATGTAATATAAATAAATTGCATTAGATATTTATTAGAAAAATAAATTATAGAAATATATATCCATACGATAATTATTTTTAATTCCTCTCAAATTGTGTTAGGGCTATAAAGCCAAGACTTATTTTAGATTGTAATTTCGAATCAAGCCTTGAATGCTTGGCATTCCTCAAGGTGATGAATGTGTCAAAGAAGGATGGCTGTGCAAGATTACAATGGAGATACGAATCAATTATTCGATTTTTTAATCCCCCACACATCGACGTTTCCAGTTAAAAAATATTTTGTTATGATTTAATGAAAAATTATCACTATCATAAATAATGTAATAGAACACATTCTTCTATAATATATATATGTATCTCTAAGACCGAAAGCTATATAAAAAAAAACTGCTTTTTAGAAATGAAATTAATTTTACAAATGTTACAACTATATTTTACAAATATTATAAATTTGCAATAGCATATGCTGCTATTAAATTTGTAGAACAAAATATTTTCAGCTTTATAAAATTTATGTTTTTATTCTTTTTCAAACATTTCTAGTTGTGAAGTTGAAGTTGCGATTGTTAAAGTTCTTTACCATTCGCTAATTAGTAATTAGCAGACACAGTTGATGGCATTGCATTATATGCCAATTCCACTCTACGCTGTTGAGCTTTTTTATATTCCTTTTGAAAATTTAAATCATCCGACAAATTTAAATCACTTTACTATCTCCCATAGACAATTGCATAAAATGATGTGTGAAAATTCTCCTTTTCATCTCCATTCAATTGTATTGTGAGAAATAAATGCATTTTAAATGCAAAAAAGAAACTAACCTTGCCAGAAACGCATTTTAATAGTATTCCCTGTATTATTCTATTGTTAATATGATGTAATTTCACAAGAAATATCCACGAAGTTGAATTAATATAAGTCATACTTCGCTGTTGTAGCCAGTTTTAGTATGTATAACTTGATTGAAGTCCATCCAAGTTCCTTTAACCGTAGAAATATGCAAATGCAACTTTGTTCATAACTCACCGTGGAGATTTACCGAAGCGCGTCTGAAGAGAAAAAGAGAAAGAGCAATCGAAGTTATAGTAATTACAAGGGAATTTAAATTCTGCGTATCGTATGCGCGGTTCTTCGACGAGAAAACAATGTTTATTATTTTTGTATTAAAAGTTCGGTTTTCGTTAAAATTGAATGTCGTAAGCACGCTTAGTACTAACTTGAAACATATATATCTACTTTGGATGTTTAATTCAAAATTAGAATTTTATCCCGTTTTTAGTCTTCTTTCTTAAAATTAATTAAACTTTACTTTTTAAACTAGAAACTTGATTATATTTATATTTTGAATTATACATTTTCCACGGAAAGAATGACCATAAATTCACGTTTTATATGACGCAAACTCGTTTAATTAACCTGAAATAGTTTTCTTTAATAAAGTACATTTTAAGTTAGCGCTCTTTATAACGCATGTTTAAAATTATAAAAATACTTATTTGTTTACCGTTCTTCAATTTGACAATAAAATGAAATTCTATGTGTAAAAGACAGTTCCCGTGTAAAAAGATCTCCGTTCTTTTGTGTCTTTTTGCACGAGAATGAACAAATATTTTCCCTGCAAGCTTGTCCGCGTAGTCCGTGACTATAGTTCGTATCCCTTCAGGCTCAAACAACGAAAAAGTTGAAACAGAGTAAAATATTCGTCGTAGACACACGATTAATGATTTCAAAATACGAATAAAGCATCTAAATTGTGAAACAACTTTAACTTCAAATTCTTGTTATCTTTCTTGAGCGATGCTTCTTATTTAAACTTAATACAGTTGCGGAAGTTGACTAATAGACAAACAGTTATTTTAAGCGATCGTTTTGCTCCATATAGAACATATACGTAAGTTTAAATCTCTTGGCGAACAGCGCGTTTGTCACGATAAAGCACGCTCTCGAGGAATTTCGCATTGTGTTTTACTAGCAAGAGCTTACACAAAGCGCTCGACGTGCAATATAACAGGCAACAAAAAAATATGCAAATTTAAGCATTTTTCGCGATCACAATGCGAAACAAATGCATATTTTAGAAGAAAAAAATCTATTTCAAAAGTTTAGATTAACTGTAGAAACACAAGAAAAACAAGATCAATTTAATCTATTCTTTTTCGAATGAAATTAAAAGACATTCTTATTTTTATTTTCTAATTTGGCTGACATGACTCGATATATTAATTCGTTTCGATTTAATTATTTATATTATTTATATATCGTAATGAATAAAGAAATTATTAAAAGCAATTGAATTAACATGATGAAGGTTCGTTATTAATATGGAAAAACTAATAATTGTTGTATTTTCTACATATCGTTACATTTGTGTATGAATAAAATATTTACAATACGCACGGAAATATTTAATTGCAAATACCTTTCGAGCTGAGTAGATTACTACAACAAGAATTCAATTATTTTTCATTAACATTGTATAATTACATGCGTTTTAGTTTTGCTCAGCCACCCATTGACATTTGCATTTGTGACTCAGTTTACAAATGAAGATTTATCATTCGAGCATCACCTGAGAATTCTGGGATGAACAACATCAAACAATGCTTTTATGCAGTAGCTTACATTCTCTGAAACGTAAAAATGTAAAAAAGATAATTTTATTTTTCTCGCTGGTTTTCTCATTTATATTCAGTTTATACTAACGTAAATCCAAAAAGGGACTTTTTGTTTTCTCGAAGATGGCTAGCAACATTGACTCCTTTACGATTTATCATAAATTTAAATATTTGTGCGTAGGGTAAATACCTAGAAGCAATCTCTTATCAATGACCTTGATCTTGATCATATGTTATCAAAGTGTAGCTCTCTTTTATTGTGACTTTATGCCAATTTAAAACGAATGCTCCATTGTCTAATTTCAAAGAAGAAATGCGAGCAAAGATATTTTCTTCTTTCAGAGACTGGGTGAAACCTACAGAGATTTCACAGAATGCAGCAGTAATACGGTGAGAATTGTCTAAATCTCAGTGAGATCTATGAGTAGATAATTTTAAAATTGGATCGTTTTGAAATTTGGATTTTTGTCTGTGATAAAGAGCAAAAAATCAGATAAAAATCTGACCATTTTTAAAACAATTTATCCACTCATAGATCTTTCTGTAATTTATAACTCTCACCATTCTGTTGTATTCTGCGAATAATCCCTGAAGATTTCACCCTGTCTTTGAATGAAGAAAACGTATCTCTGTGCTCGCATTTCTTTTTTGGAATTGACAGCATTTTAAATTGACATAAAGTCACAATAAAAGAAAGCTACACAACAAAGCACCACTCGAAACACACAAATATACATTAAAGTTGTGATAAATTCATGGACATATATAAATTTATACATACATATATGTCTCTCTCTATGGATAAATCATAGAAGAGTCAATATTGCCAGCTACTTATTCGGGGAATCAAAAAAGTCCGTCTATTTTTTGACTAGTATTAAATAGTAATTAGTATTAAATATTAATTCTCGCAAATGCTATTTAAATTTGCATTAATACAATTTTTTTATGAACCGTGGAAACCAATAATGATAAAGTGAATATATAATTGACGTTTATTATGTACAAACATATTAAAAGAAAAAAAAATAATATATATACCTGACATTTCCTTGATTTATGTTTTACTCTCGATCGCAAATTATTGAGATGTTAGAAAATTATTGATTCATTTTTATGATTTATTAATACTTAATATGACATAATGACTGTTATTGAATCGTAAATACATTAAATATAGCTTCACTGATACATTGTTTATCGAATGAACAGTATACAGGGTGTCCTAGACCACCCGTACACCTCTTTTCTTTCAAAAACTAAGCATTTTAGAGAAAAACGTTTTCAACAAAAATTGTATGGTTTTGAGGGGAATATAAGAGTATGTCGAGAGCTTTCCAAAACACTATTATAAAGTATTTTTTCATCAAGTACTTTTCGAGTTATAAGGCTTGAAATAATTTCTTAATTTTACATAAACCATAAAATATCTAGTAAAATATTCATTTTTCGATTATCTTACCTTAACACTTTTATGTACAAAATAATGAGAGGAATCAATTAGTGTAAAGAAAACACAAAATTGTTTCGAAAAAAAAAATGTAATTTGCAATTAACAATTGAGAAAGAAATTAAAGGTGTCCTTGACCTCACCTTAACGATGCCATCCAAGGTCAAACCAATGACACCATCTTATGTTCCCCTCAAAACGATACAATTTTTGTCGAAAACGTTTTTCTCTAAAATGCTTAGTTTTTGAAAGAAAAGGGGTGTACGGATGGTCTAGGACACCCTGTATATCTAGAATAAAATATACGTAAATATAAATTAATGTGTGACCCCCGATTGCAAAGCAATATCATTGATTAGCTGCTTGTAAAAACAATAATGTATGTAATTCTAACTTCTTATTCAGAGATAAAATATCAGATAAATTTTTCTTCACACATGTCATCTTTGGCAAGTAATAAATTTCTCCAGTAATCTTTCGAAAACTTGAATCCTCTTTTGTCGAAAACATTTTTCTTTATTACACTTTTTTATGCTAAGCAAGAAGAACATCACGCTCGAAGTTTTTCACTGCCACCGATATTGATTATTCAAGTTTCGCACTATCCGTGGTATTTCTTGTTTCCATCGTAAGAAACCTTGCATTCCAGCACGTAATATTAGATCTCGTTCGTTTCTCAACCGGATATTAACTCCGGAAGTTGACATTCGGTCAATACTGACGAATCCTAGAAATTACGTCATGGAGTTCAGAAATATCCACCCACACATCAGATCACTTGCAAAGGCAACAAGAAATATAGATATATCAAGAATGTCGAAGCAAACGGGATTCTATCGCGACGATATTAAGTATCAGTAAAGCAGGTCAAATGCATTTACATTCATTTAAGGGCAATTTAATACGCAAGTCGTGATTGATGATAAATCTATTTTTATACTTAAACATGTTGAAATTGCATTCAAATATCTCTTCTTTTTTTTCAAAGTATATATATTTTCTGTATAATATAATTATGTAACGTAATTAAATATATCTTCTATAGATTTTTCGTTAAGATAATTTGTAAAAGCATAACGTCAAACAAATTTCAAAATTTCCGGGTATTGATATTTTTTACAATTTAGTCGTATGAATGTTGCTGTCGATTTTCAAAGAAAATACCATTTTTTTCAAACAAATGTTAACCCTCCCAGGCCCATTTATACAAACATCCAAAGGAAAAAGCGAGCGTAACAAAGGTCCATATCTCTGCCTCGTGTTGCTACGTGAAATATTATCGAATACATTTATTGTCATGACAATTTTGCGCGATAAACGAAACGGTATTTTATAATATGAATTATTCATACATATTAATATCTGAAAGTTTTAATTATTGACGCGATGATTCGCGCTAATATAATAGATTCCACGCCAACGTAATTTTCGCTCTCAATTCGATGCTTTTCATTTCATCGTAACTTGTATCAATTAGCATAACCTTCGATAGCCCCACGCAAAATACTCTCGCATTCCTTACTTATATCAAGGTTGTTATTTATTTTCACAATATCATGGCCAAATGATATTTATTTTTTTATGTTTTCAGAGTTCCCGCTGTGAGTAGCAGCCTACGGAATCTCGTCAAGTACATATGTTCAAATATATACATTCTAAGAAGAACTTTTACGTTCTCTTTCGCACAATCTTTTGGCACGTCGATAGAAGATACGCGATATTCTAAGAAGATACTTTCTATTCATATTTTGCACTTTTCAGTAAAGAAATAAAACAATTGAAATTTATAAGTAAATCATATAAATGTGTGTAAATTTAAAAAGATTTGATCAGATCTCAAAATTATAATCGTTCATCATATATTTATGCAATACATTTACGTTACGTAATTGCTTCCAAAGATATTTAATAAGGTTGTATGTCTTGCGTTGGCATCGCAAGGACAAAATGATTAGCAATGCATGACTCGATAGAACTTAAATCTGAATATTCATACCATCAATGATCGGAATAAATATAATGACGCTCGGAATAAATACTGCATAATCCTGTCTTTACGTAGAAACTATGATGTTATCATTAAAAAAACTCATGTATATATTTAAAAAAATCTACATACTTTGCGCTCGGATAATCACAGTTTATCAAGAGAAAAGCGATTAAACGATCTCTCGCATACGTCTTTTTTTCTTTAATCGCTGCAAGTCTATGAATTTTAATTACACGGAAAATAACATATATCTGTTTCTGGAATTATACAAAAATGTCAAAAAATTAATTTTATTCTCTTTGTATTTCGTATAAAAATCTAAAGCGCACAAATAAATATACAACCATGAAAATACTCTGCATAACAAATAAGATAAACTGATTGTTATAAATATGTGTCGTATCAGTCTGAAAGTGGCTCGCATATTTTAAAGAAAATAACAGAAGTATAGACAGAAATATTCGAACTTTTATTCGATTATATTGAATGGTTTCATTTTATAAAGCGTGATGAAAGTTCTTTCCGAATACGATTCATCTTACTATCTAGATAATTAATCCTACGTTTCTCTGATAGTCTAATCTGATAGTCTAATCGATCGCAAAGTTCAGGGGCAATCAGGTCAAGACATTTTCCGTTTCTCCCGTAAACCGCAATTAAATCACGGATCATAGGGGCACGAGTGAAAGAAGCGAGCCCCTTGTGTCACCATTTCTCCACCCTTCTGTAATTAGATGTGCAATTCCTGAGTTGATTATCCAATCGATTCTCCCAACGGCGACCTGGCAGCCCCTATTGGAAATCGAACCGGTTACCTTGAAATCTGGGGATGATAGACCTGCCGAAAACTGACGTATCTCACATCGCTCGTTGCCGCTGTAACGCAATTTGTTTTCCGTTCCGATGATTGACTTTAGCTTTGATGCGCGAAACGCTCAACCGGAAAACGTTCTCGCATTGTTTCCACGTGTTTCCAATTAATCATCGATGAGAAAGGGTGTGCGCGAAAGGTTAAGCTTTCCTGAAATTCGCTCTACTGCCGCTACCTGCTGCGAAACAACTTTTCCCTTAAACGAAAACACATCTCAATTTCCAACATTGAAGCAATATCACTCAAACATCTAAAATCACAAACGAAAGAAATTAGATTTTCTTATTTTTAAAAATTTTAGCAATTTAAAAAATAATATAGGTATGGAAATTTATATATGTATGTAATAAATAGGTAATATATAATATAAAAATTTTTTAAGAATGTTTTGATTTACAGTTTTTGATAGTATTTTACAAGAATTTTTTTATTGTACATAATGTTTAAATTTTATTATTCGATTAAGATGATATAAGGAAAGATTATAGCTATTAGTCTAGCCCCATTCTTTGTGATAAAGTTAATAGTAAGGTAACCTTTGCCTTATAATTATATCATTAAGTGGTGTAGAATGAGAAAAGAACACCTCTTAAGGCTTTTACTATTTGTTCGCAAAGTTTTCAACCACAAGAATATATATCATTTCATGATTCGATCGCATGATATACATATATATTTTACTTTTTCAATAGAAACCTCGAAATTTGAATAAAAGAAAAATATTAAAAAATTAAGAATTTCTGTATCTTAAAGAAAGGAATGTTTAATCGGTATACTTTAGTGTTTTCTAAATACTTTTTTATATTCATCGATTGATATTGAAAAAAAAAAATTAATTTATAGCATCTAAAAAATTTTATAATATTCGGCGACTCTTTCTTATGAACATAAGCAAAAGCGTAAGCAAGATAATTTTAGAGAGGCTGCCTCTTTTCTTTGCGAGATGTAGCCTGAAGCTTACATTTTTTATCAGTCACCATACAGATTCTTCGCTGTTACCTCGTACTATTTTCATTACTCAGTATTCATAAGGTTTACTTCGAGATGCAAATTTTTTTGTGCCGCGATTTATTCACGCTATCCTTCGCGACTCGTTTGGTCGTATAATTGACTATGTCGATCGTATTGACAACAACAGCTGAAATGAGGAGGCGGACGTTTAATACAATCTTGACTAATGACGATAAACTACAAGTAGAAGACAAAATCCTATATCGCAGGAAACCCATTAATATTTCTATTATCCCTAGCACGCTATAATTTATCTGATTGTCGCGGAAATGTCTGTTCATAATGACATTCGATAAATTGGATTTATATATTGGTAAACGATTAATAAGGCGTTACACGAAAATTCATTTAATTCATAGAAAACGTATTAAAATTTGCGCATGTCGTGTAATTTTAAATTCTTGTGATACTGAAAATATTTTTTTTTTCATCGCACACAATAATATGACTGCACACTGTTGTTTCCTCGGTTTCTAATGATATCGGATATAAAAGCTTTCACTAAATGTTTGCATTTGTTACCCTACGCTTAGATTCATACATGTTTATATGTGATTATATTTCGTCTTAAGCAAAATGGAGTCAGTCCTTTAATCAATTTTCACACTTATTACGCCCTCGCTATTTATTAATAAAATATAAAAAATCGATCGAATATACATTTAATGATAAATTACAATTATTTCTTTAACTCATGCAGATTTATAAATATAATACGCTATGTTCAGTTGGCACGATATTTAAATCGAATGGAAACGAGCTGGAAATATCGTTTGAAACATCATTTGTGCATTATAGATCAATTGTGGGCAACGGATTGAAAATATTATGACAACAAGCAATTTAACAGAAAGTTACTTGAAATTGTAAAATAAAGAAGCCTTCAATTGAGATTTAAAATGCCTGCACAATCTCCAGTTGAGATCGATTTAAAATATTGTAAAACATTACACTGTATAGTATTGTAGAAAGAACTATTCGAGATTATTCTACAATTAAATATTTGTATAATTAAATTTTTATAAGTAAATATTTTTATAATTAATTTTTTTCAATAGTTATTTAATATAACTAATATTTATAAGAGTATAATATAATGCGCTATAATTTAAAAAATTTGGAGTACTTAATATATTTAGATTTTGTTTCCTGTAATTTACTTTTATTTAATGGTATTAATATATTATGCTAATACTTAAAAATAAACTATATAAATAATAATTTCAAAACTAAGTTTTCTTTAAAAGAGTCATGATATATATTTAGAAAAAATCGGGATTGGTTTTTTTCTTAATTTTTTCTTCTCAATTCCTTTATGAAAGAGACCATAATCATAATACAATTGTCTCGCGTGACTTCTTTTTAAAACGAGAAAGCTTTCACTTTGGATTACTGACTTTTTCATTATAAATAAAAGTGGAACACAAAAAATTGAGAAAAAGGAAGAAGGAGAAAAAGAGAGAGATATTTGAAGCCGTTATGAATCGTATTTACTGACAATATTCCGTTCCATGTAATATGAAAGAAACTACTAATATATATATTCGTCTACTTTTATTCTGATATAGACAAACTCTCTCTTTCGTTTTATAATATCGATTGCACTTATTTCAATATCATCATGAAATCAAACCACTAACGACTAATATAGTAGGTGCACTCCTTTGGCATGCATTCGTATCAATATTCGTCACGAAAATAGAACATAAGAGTTTGAATATTAAATTACAGAAAAATTGATTATTTCCAATTATATTCCAAACATTAATATCATTGATATCTCCGATTTGAATTGTCGTTCCTATAATAACATGCTTCTATCATATATTCACGTTCGCGGTACATAATTTTTATTAATAATATTCTCATGTAACTTTCTTTTATTAAAAACAATTTAATTATATTTTATCTCCAAATATCCAATAAATTAATTCTGATCACGAATCTCCGTCTAAGGGATTATTCGCATTACAGATAGTTACGATATGTATACACTTGAAGAATGAATATTTAATTAAAAAGATTAAAAGCACTGGAGAGCCGGTTTTAATTACTCTCATCAAAGAAGTATTCGTAATAGCTAGAATTGGACATTAGGCGTGAGAAAATACTGTCCTCGAGACGAAGTGTGTTCCGCATTTTGACACTTTGGAATTAATTAAACGTCCTCATGTCGCAAGAACTGCCACATGGGCCCTCGTCCAACAAATTGCCTCCAGTTGAGAGAGATCCTGATGGCGTTAAAACCCGCCCAAGCATCCAGATGCTGACCATCGTCCACCGTGCGAGCATTAATGTCGCGTTCCGGTTCATCCGAATTGCAAATGCGGGCTAATGGTTGCTGAACGGACGAATTTAAGTTCATCTCTCTACCGAGGCTCGCCTCGCCTTTTGTTCGTAAACGGAGGGCTCCTATTAACGCGGATATTGCGTGACATTCGTAAGCTCTTTCCTTCTCATACCATGCATGAGATTAATGCGTCCTCTGCTTTTTTGCGTTTAGGAGAAATGAAAACATTCGGAGAGAACGTGCGATTGTTATTTCTGAAACATGACAATTGGTCCTTTGGATATACACTGTGGATGTAATTATTAATTGCTTAAGTTACCAGAAGATATAAAATATTTATAAAAATACAATGCAAAAGTATGCCATCCAGATATTTTTGATTAAAAAACTATGATAAGATAATAAAATTTTGATAAAAAGAAGAAGAAGAGAACTAATGTTCATTTTTTATGAAAGATTTAAGCTAATAAACTGTAATAATATATAATCTTATTTAAATAAAAATTAAAATAAACGCACACTAAAGTTAAAATTTTCCAATATGAGATACGTGCAATTTTATGTGCATTATGACTTTACATAGAAATAAATCTATATAATAACTGTGTTTTTAAAGCAAAAATAATTAAAAACAAAGATATACGTTCAATTACAAAAGGCTATAACAAGGGATAGTGTTGAACGAATTGGAAAAATGAAGAATGAGAGATAAATAAATATAGAAAAGAATCAAGAACATATCTTATATCAATTCACTACCGATTTCTGATAGAAAGATTAGAAAATTCGACGTTTCGACAACTCATAATTTCTTAACGGATTGATTGTTTCAGTTAAGCCTAAGCACTTCAATGCCACGAATCTCGAAAATCTCTCATCCATAAGGCAGAAGCCTCAGATTGTCGAACATGGAAGGACTCACAATGCCTCTGGGAACTAATCATAACGTAGAAAGTCAATAGAAAGAACTAAATCTTGTGAAAAAATTATCTTATAAATAATTATCTCATCTTATCTCTCTCTAAAGAGTTAGCTCAAAAATTGTTGAGTTTCTTTCTAGAATCACACGAAAATAAAAAAATGAATAATTTATTTTATAAATTCTCACACAATACTTCTTCGAACAATAATATTGCGTTTTAATTTAAAGTTTTTCATTAGCAAAGAGAATAAATATTTAAGATAACAAAGTTAAAATTTTATTTAAAATTTATTCTTAATGTTTTGGCAATAATTAAGCATTCCAAAAGAACAGTTCTTAATTTTCAGGCAATTTTCAGAGAAAATCATGATTTCAAAGCCTGGAAATTATAAGCACAGACAAAGTAGATTTCAACACTACTTTCACTTCTCCATCTTGTACTTCAATTTCGCACAATAATAAGACTCGAGAGTTTAAAATTATATCTTCCAGTAGAAATAATACAAGATTTAGAATTGGAATTACACATACACATACAATTTTCAAAATGATATACATATTCCATATAAAATTGATTCCATATAATTGATTCCATATAAAATGATATACATATTTCCATATAAAATTAAAATTAAAATGTAAGTTTTATTAAAATAAAAATAATAAATATAGAAATAATATATAGAAATCCAGATCATGTAAGTCAATTCATGCAATAATTCCAACCTACATCAATCATCAATAATTCCATCTACATCATAACGTTGATATCATGCTATTGTTTCATAAAATTTTATACCACAATTTTTATACCGATATTATTATTACAAAAACAAAATGTATAATACATAACATTTATCTATTGTAATTGTATTTTTATTATTAATTTCTATTATTACTTCTTTTTTAAAGGTAAAATAATTTTTTACCTATTTTTCCTATAATTGCAAATAAAATTTTGCACGAAATGCAAATATACACGATGAAAGATAATTTACTGTAAATTTTGAATGTAAAATATGCATTCAATTATTTCGCGATACATATTTAATTATCACTCTATAAAGTACAAGAGAAATGTGTAAATGCCTTTTAAAATTTTGTAATAATGTAACTACCAAAAATTTTCAGTCACGCATTAATTTGCAACATCATTACATCCATTGATTTTCTATTATTAATCACGATTCGCATATCTTTATCGTTACCGAATAATTAAAATTACGACGCTCGAAGATTAATGATGAGTGTATCCCGGAAGTTTGTTGTCCCGAAGATAATCCAACTGTCTATCGCATGAAAAATGGTTTGCTTACAGCGTGGAGCGACGACGTCAGTGCGACTGATCATCCGCCTGTTAAGGGCGAGTGGTCTCGTCGTCGATCGTCCGTGTCGTTCTGGCGCGACGTGACAGTCTGGAAGACATCGCGTCATGACGTCGTACGGAGGAGGACACGTCTACGAGGACGAAGGCAACTTGACCTGAAGTAAGGTCGTACAGGCGAGGATAAGTGCGGACTCGGTTACTGCCGCGAGAGCGACAATGTCAACGCTCGCCACGGACACATCACTACCATCCACCGTCGTCGCTGAAGAACTGACGACTGTTCTCGTACCCACCGTCACCAGGATAGACACGCGACTGGACGTCAGTCCCATCTCGGTGGTTCTAGCGGTCTCCATGGTGTGCATTCTGTCACCTATCACCGTCACCGGGAACTCCATCATCCTGGCCGCCTTCTACAAGTACAAGAGACTCCGGACCGCCTCCAACTGTCTACTAGTCTCCTTGGCCATTAGCGATTTCGGAGTGAGATTATTATTTATAACTATTTCATATTATATTTTTAAATATTTATATACGATTGACGATATATACATTTCTGAAATAAGGTAGATGTAAACGAAAGAAAGGCTTCACATAAAAAAAGTACACATGAGAGAGAGAGAGAGATAGAGAAATTTATCATTAATAATTATTTAATAACTAGTTTGGTTTATTAATTGTTCTTTTATTTAATTTTGTTGCTTTGCAATAATAAATTGACACAAGATCTCTCTCTATTCTCGGATTATTGAAAACATCAATTACTGTTGTACATCTGATGCTCTCACGGTTAATTCTTAATGTAATATCAATATTAACTCTACATGTCTCTTGACGATGAATCCGGCTTTCGTGCAACACAATTCAAGTACAGATTCTCGTTTAGATTAACGCTACATGGACAGTCTTCCCTCACGTTGACAGGTCGGTGTGTTTATGCCCTTCGGGATGCAACTGGAGCTCTCCGGTCTACCGGAAAACGGCGTCTCCGCCCTCTGCATCGTGCCGTACTGCATCATAATCGCGCTCTGCAGCGTAAGCGTTCTGATGACGGTGGCAATCGCGGTTGATCGTTTGACTTCATTGGCGCAACCGTTGCGATATAAGAACATCATCACCCACAGCAGCATAGAGAAGTATATCGCGGTCTTTTGGATATATGCTATTATCATCGGCCTCTCGCCCCTCATCTACGCTCAAATCACCGGAAAGATGCAGTCGCACAGGTAAAGATTTTTTTATATATCAATATTATAGGCAATATTATTTCTTACGTTGCAATATATTTTTATAGCAACATTTTGTATTTATCGAGAACAGTCGCTAAAAAAATTTCACGGTAGATTGAGATAAAGGAGATAAAAAGAGAGTTGTTATGAGATACAACAAGCCAGGCGTTACTCAATCAGTGAATATAAATGGCAACTTGTAGTATACTCTTCCGTGTTAATTTCAAATAAATCTATTATTTAGAATAATCTCTGCAGATAGTATATAGTCTCTCGTATAAATCCCGTATACATTTATTATTTAGGATTACTCCTAGGGGAATATACTATAGAGAACATGCGATTTTCGAGATTGTTCATCTCAAGTAAAATTGCCTAATTTGAGTTGGAATAGAATAGCCTATGAACTGTTTAGTTTAATCCAGAATACGCGCATGCATTTTATTTTTTAATCCTTGTTCTATTTTTAATTCTTATTCTTTTTTTGTTTTTTTCATCTTATAATATCTTGTATTAATAAATTTGCGGAAAACTTAACAAATGAAGTAACGACATGTAATTAATATTTAATGTAAATTTTGGATTATTATCGTGCTATTCCAAGATAAGATAATTTGCTTCTATGTTAAATTTCCTTAAAAAATTCAACTTTATTGTAGCAGATTCTATTTTAATCTCGTCCCACATACTAGCAAACAAAATACATATCTCTGGAAAATTATTAAAACCAAATTTTCTTCTAGTCACGTTCCATAAACATAAAGAATAAATAACTATATGTAATTTTGTATAACGTCCCATGAATAATCATATTTATTCAAAATCTACAATTAATCACTAAATGTTAAATTACAACTGATTGCAATAAAATGTGCTTAATATACATTCATATACATTTATATGTTTTGCATACTAACAAATCGCGAGTAACGTAACAAATTTAATTTGAGTATTATTACATTCTTTTATAATCATTTTAAAATGACTTTTATTTCTAATTATGACTTTTTAAATATTTTAATTATGATATTATAAATGAATAAAAATAAATAGAAGCAAGAAAGGTAGTTTGCATTTCGCGCAGTTTAAGGAAACACAAGTCACAAAGGAAATCATGCGCGATCTCTTATTAGTGTATCTCTCTCTGCAATTTTTTACTTAATATAGAATATTTTTTACGTCGCGACAATTTATAATAACGTTTCGTATTTATTAAAGAATAATTTAAGCCGCTAAAAGTTTTTGCGACTTTAAATTATAAAAAGATTGTAAGTCAAACATTATTTAATTAATGAAAATAAATGGTACTTCTTATAGTACATTCTCTCACCTTAATTTCGGATAAATATATTATTTAGGATAATTTACGGATAGTATATCGCGCGTATAAATCCCGGCCACATTTATTATTTATCACCTCTGAAAAATATATTACAGGTAACTTTCGATTTTTCGGAATTAAATGGAAAAGAATAATTATAAAATAATAAAAATAAAATAATAAATGATAATAAAAAATCTTACATAGCAAAAGCGAATTATATGCAATAAGAATGACGTTTAAAGTATACGGAAATACAATTTAATTCGTAGAGCGATAAATACGAATCAGCTTACTTAATAAAGTTCAATTGAGTTAATCTTCCGTTGATTAAGATTTTAAAAATGGAGCGGTCCTTTGAGTGTTTAACGGACATTTGTAGCATTAAATAAACTTTTTAACGCGATGCGCTACATTGCTATGAATAGAATTGCGAGAAACTCTATTAAAGTTTCATCTGAAAACACCTACATGATCTAAATGCATAACATATTATTCTACGACACGTGGCATCTCGAAAAGAATAGATATTATACAGATGGAATAATAAGTAAAAGATTTGTTCATGTGCTGTTCAAGATTATAAAATACATTACATTGTAAGAATGAGAATTAGATTTAACAAATTATGTTCAGTCGTGCTATTTTTAACACTCCATTATCTATCTTTTTAACGTTTTAGTATAATAAACAAACTTTCAAAGAGCTCGACATTACTTCATAATTATATCTTTAATTGCAATGCCATGTGTCATCATAATTTTTTTAAAGGAATGTTACTACGTGAGACTATATGAAGATATATATACATATAAATAACTATTTCAACATTTAAATTAAACTAATTAAAAAGAAGCAAACATAAGAGATTTAGATTTGTTTTCATATAAAAAGATGAAATTTAATTAGAATAATTTTCTTATTAAAACCAATGATTTTCTTATTTATTTATTAACCTTGATTCGCATTGAACAAGAAATTTATTTCCTAATGGCTACTTTCATTCTCTACTTTAATATACTAAATATAAACTTCAAAATATAATTCCAAGAAAGATATCGCATAAGTAACATATTTCCATTCATAAACAGATAACTTTGTTAATCTGTGACCACGGCTTGTAATGCTTTTTGAAAGCGAACGTTCAGTATTTAACAAATTTTCAGCACGATCTCGACATAAACATAATCTCCCTACGGCATTCAATTCCAAGTCACGCAATCTAAACGCGATATAAAAACGCAGGAGGTCTCAAATGACATCGTTGTCAGGAATTGCAACGATATCTGCGGTATATTGCTCACACCACCTGACGAGGCGAGAAAGTCTCTCACTTCGTAAGCTCGACGTGCGCACGGACGATCAAGCGATGCGCTAAAACGTAAGCTACAAAGAGCGAAAAGGAGGTTCTTTAACCCTTTGATACGTACCTTTGCGCAATCACAAAGCAACCTGGGGACTTGAATCGATCGATCCCCGTTGCACGGATCCCGTATCTATCTCGTTGCACTTATATTGCGGGCATTGCATTTATGAGATATAAATTTTTATAAGCAGTTACATCCCTGCCAGTGTGTATCCCGCCCGAGCGCATATAATATTTTTTTTTTAAATACATTATATGTACTTTATATATCACTGCTAAAATATAATAAAATACCCTGTAAAATTTAATATGAGTTAATAGAAAAAAGAATAGAAGATATTTTGCATAATATTAGAAAAATTACAAATATAATTATATTTTATTTGTATATATTTGTGCGGAATTTTTAATTTATCCCCCTTCTATTGAATTTTGTCTTGCAGCGGAAGCTGCAGATTCGACGCCGCCGTCCTGCCGCCGGTCAGGGTGTTTCTGTTCGTGGCAGTCTGGGCACCGAGCGCTCTGGTCCTGCTGAGCTGCTACATGTACGTTTACCTCGTCGCTCGTGCACATGCACGCGCAATTTACACAGTGGAATTATCATTCAGACATCAAACGCAGACCTTGGTGCTGCCTCGTTATGGACAGACGCTGGCGGTTACGGTCGGTGCGTTTCTCATCCTGTGGCTTCCATTTCAAGTGAGTGAACAACGCAAGCACGTCGCGCGAAATTGTTTTCGCAATCTTCTCTTTTTCCTTTTCCTTTCATTTGCCATCATAAAAGAATTTCAAAAGAGAGTGCCCCGCAAGCTGCCATGCGTTCGTGTAAAAAATACGAGCTCGGGAAACTACGGTCGCACGTTGCGCCGTCTGATCATTAAAGCTCCGTTGCTACTTAGGTGTCGGACGCGTGACATCAATTTCATTTCGCTGTCAGGGCGCGTTACGTGACCACACCGGAAAACGAGATTTAAGTCTAATATAGCGTTCATAAGGTGCGCCACGATGCGACGAGTAATAATGTAAGTATAAAGGAGAAAACGACCCCATACAGAGAAGACTGAGAATAAAACGTTAAAGTTTACATTCCGATACTAACGCCGACGTATCGAAAAGCGATCGACATATCGAATTCGACATGTGATTAGCTTGTCACACGGTTTCTCAATTTTCCTCCAAGATCGAATAAACGCGCGTATCGATTCATCTCATCTATCTTACTCGCCTCTTCAACTCCGTCGTGTTATTAAAATCCGTTTATGAAATCCCGTCTCCCGTCTGTACGAACGTCACTGACGTTCATCTCGGTTACGGACGATTACTTCGGGACAGGAGGTAATGACTTGTTTACTTTTACGATCCACGCGTTCTTGCAGTAATGTGTGCCTTTTATCGCACATTATGTCCGCCAGATGAATCAGACACGTGCGCCGACACAGAGGATTGAATTCTGGCCTTCTATGACCCGCTAACATATATTTATTAATCTGCGTAAAATTTTGTTTTGCGAAACGAAACACAGCCGCAGCAGGAGACATATGCGTATGTATATGTGAAGAGATCAACGCGCGATTATATTGTGAGACTGGAAAACTTAAGATAGAATTCGTATCATGATCGTATCCGATTCTTGTTGAGCATTCGAGAACGAACGATTTGCCGGGCGAAAAAAAATCTCTTCCGAATAATATCTTGCTTAAGTTTTTCTCGATTCGATTGACAGAAAAAGTTCTTCAAAGTTAAACGCTGATACATATTAAGGCTAAATTGATCGATTTCGAGGATAGCGAGGTAAACGATAACAAAGTTTTCTTGACCCTGGCTTGTCCCAACTTGTCTTAAGCGAGTGAAAGTTTCTGTTAAATTGCGGAAAGATTAACGCAATTTATGAAATTACAGAAGCAATTACAACGTGACAGATGTATGCTTACAAACTACGGAAAAGGGAGAAAACTACTTGCCATGCTTTTTGTTGCTTCTGCGTCATAAAAAAAGAACTAAAGAGGAAAACGCTGGGAAATATTTCCAAAAGTTTACCGAATTCTCTTTTAATGTAAAAACTTCGCAAATTGACGTAACTTAATCCAAAGTTCTTTCTATAGCGATAAACAAGAATTCGTTAATCAATTATAGCGGTTCATTGATGCACTGCAAAAGAATCGTGAATTAGTAATTTATCTCGCGACGAAGAAACAATATTTACATTTCGCTTTTGAAAATTTGCTGCACCAGCCGGGTTACAAGCGATGCATGTGTGAATAATTTTCACACGTGGGACGAGACAGACTTCAAAGGGCATCTCGGCGTTCGTATCGGCTTTTGAATATTTCTTCGGAAATCGATATCTTTCAGCCATTTCATTGTAGAAACCTATTCTTTTCACTTTGACGCGATTGTGATATCACAGATGTTGCATATCGCTCTATCGAACACCTTCTCTGTCATTTTTCAGACTTGCATGTTGGTAGACGTCTTCTGTGGCACCAACATTCTGTCGGAATGGGCGGTGGTGTGGCTGGGTCTGCCGATTCTGGCGCACAGCGGGGCGAATCCATGGGTCTACGCCTTTCATCACGGAGAAATGCGCGTCGCCGCCGGGAAGATTGCCGAGGATTTGGTCGCTTTATTCGGCGTGATGCCGAGTCGCTACGGTTGTTCACCCACGAGACGCGGTTCCAACACGAACTTCGAACTGGCCGAGGTGAACAACGATAGCAACGAGAGTAGACGGCATCCGTCCGTGGAAAACTGCTTCACTGCCGCCAAACCGTACAACCTTTATGCCAGCAGAAGATCTGCTCTGGAGGTGTCGGGCAGGCAGACCGATATCTCTCTCGAGAAGCACGACCACATTGAACATGTTGCATCCTGCAGCAGCCGACCGGACGACATAATCGAGGAGAACATCCACGATCTGACGAAGATGCTCGATCCAAAGTACATAATTGATCGGAACCATGTAATTGACTCTAATCACAACATCGACAAGATCAAGAATCTCAAGTATTTGTTAGATCCGACCTTCAACAAGATCAGACATCTTCGACGGTTGAATCATAAGCGGTTGAACGACAAGAGCTTCCCGTTCATCTCCGAGCCCAAATTCATATCTTATCAGAATCTGAAGAGCGACGGAACGCATGGCAGTCGCAAGTTTTTTCCATTGAACGCATTGTCGGATCCGATGCTGAACGGATCGAATACTTCCGTAGTGGACACAAAAGACTTCAACGAAGCGCTCTGTCACAATAACGTTGCTCCTCAAAGGCGGAACTCAAATTTGTCGTCCATGTCAGATTCCAATCTCAAGGCGGTCACGGCGAATGCTTCCGGGAGGGGCATAAAACTCTTTCCGGCGAGCAGCGACGGCACGAAAAATCATGGCTGCTCAGTGCAAAATCTCGATC
Organism: Camponotus vicinus; assembly: GCF_025532165.1. Lineage (NCBI taxonomy): Eukaryota > Metazoa > Arthropoda > Insecta > Hymenoptera > Formicidae > Camponotus > Camponotus vicinus. Next base: position 18,208,830 of record NW_028141981.1, read on the forward strand.
ATGGATACGAGGCCGCGTTAGCGAGACACGCAATGATGCTCTCTCAACAATTGGAAGATCAACGCAGATCTACCAGCAAAACCATCTCGCATCCACGATCCAAGTTCCGTAATTTCGGACGCGCCAGCCCGAATCTGAAGCTCAGGCTGCGGAATAACTCTTCCGCATCGTCGTCGTCGATGTCCAATAGCATCAAACCGGACTCTAACGCAAGCACACCCAGGCGAAGCATTTCGCCGAGTATTCCACATGTGACCATTACGTCGAACAAGTTGGCTAATCTTATTAATCTAGATCCACCGTCGAGAAACACGCATACGCACAGAATAAATCTTACTGCCAGAACTGTGACACAAACTCGCAAAACTCCGGATATGCTGAAGCACTCCGAGTCGATTAATACAATCGATCCGTACTCGACGCACCGTGTAACTCTGCTGGAGCCTTCCAACTTAATGGACTCCTTAATCGTCCCGACGATACACTCGGAACCGCCGAGTCCCATCGACCCTTTCCCCTCAGCATCCCTTAAAGACGAGGAAGCGCAGAGTCTTGAGATCCCAAGATCTGCAAACAACAATGTCGCACAACGCGCTAAATCACCTCTAGGTAAAAAATGCAGTCCTGTGAGGCACTCGGATCCGGTGATACCAACCGTGCTGCTGAATATCGAAGACTATAGCGAACCGTCCGTGCGAAGCGATAATCAAACGACGAGTCAAGAGAATAATCTTCTATCCAGTAACACGCCGACGTTGGAACCGATTGATTTGTTTGAAGCGCTGTTGAGGAACTCGGACAAGGGTAAGGACGCGAGATTACCAGAGCCCATCTTCGCTGAGCACGACTCCACTCGATTCAGTTCGAGACGACCGTCCGACTCAAAGTGGTCCGAGTCCTCGAGGAGTCAGGAGATCCTGCCAAGTGTGACGGAACATCAAACATTCCCGTCGTCCTATTCGGTGAACGATTTTCAAACTTGCAACAGTGGCAGCGACCTCAACGATCTCACGTCCCTGGATCCGTTCATGTGTCCGGATGCTTTATCGTCGTCTCTGCGCGAGTCCTTCTTCAGCGCACCGTCTGTACCCGACTCGGACATCTTCACGTCCTTCGAGGAGAGTGACGGACCGATCTTCACGCCCGATTTCACGCCTGATTTTGAGCGCGACACGTCGTCAGCGTACAATTCCATGTCGACGGTAAATCTGAAGAGATGCGTTATCGAAGCGGCGTTTCAGAGCAGATCCACAGAATCGGTGCATCGAGTCAGGTATCCGTCGACGCGATCCTGTGCAATTCTCAAACTGGAGCCAGCTGTGCATTCGAACAGATTACGCGTTAGACCCTGCACGAATTACATTCTGAAAGATCCGCCGATTAAGAGAAATCCGCGATTAGCGCCTCTTGCCATTCCGACGCCCACTGACATTTGTACACCCACATTCGACATCGTATCGGAAATCAAAAGCGACAATGGTGTCGGTGTCAGAGTATAAAGCGAGAGTGTTAAAAGAAACAGATATAAACGAAGAATTTGCAAATTTCCATTGTGCACAGAGTATTCCGTACAAATGCTTGCTAGTCACAGAACTTTATTCTCTTGAAAAAAATTTAAAAATAAAATTCAAAGGCCTCTATTGGTCGTGTGTGTGTGTGTCGTCCAATAATTCTTAATGTTGAATTTTTATTAAATAATATACACATTAAGTTAAATTTATTAAAATATGTTTAGAAAGATAAAATATTTCAACAATTAAGTCTGACATTATAAATATTTCTATATCGAGTCAGTGTTCACTTTAGATTATTTAGCAATTCTTTTATTTACATCTTTTCTATCATGCTTATATTCTTTCAATATATTTATATCTCCACATATTCCTCATATTTACATTTTCAATCTCTGAAATAATTCAATGATCAAATTTTTGCAATTAAAAAAAAGAATTCGCTATTCTCGATTAAAGAGGATTTTAAAGTACGATTTTAATTATAATAAAAACAGTATTATATTTGGAAAACATGGATATTACATTATAATAAATCACAGGAGAAAACCGATATATTTAAAGTTGAACTATGCGATATGTCTCTAGAAGGTAATTAGTTTAACAAATAAAGAAGAAAGAGAGAGAGAAATCTTTACGAAAGAGGAAGAGACATGCTATAATATCGCTATTTCGATAGTTGTTCAAGTTAAATAATAAACATATTCGATGTATAAAAAAGCGATGTCGGAGATCTGTCGCGATGTTAAATCCTATCGCCATTTTGTCAGAATTAAGGAAGAATTTAATAATTTAAACGAATGATTCCTTGGTCGATCTATCCGACTGAATCGTTATGCGTAAATAATGTTCCGTCTCAAATGTAAATTAATATTTGTCGTATTATGAGGTAGAAGAAAGAATTCTCTATGCGGTCCAAACATTGCCTGTGACATATATCGTAACCTGTAAATACATACGCGCGATTGCGTTTATATTTTGCGAATCGATTCGCGAATCAGACGGTTATTCAGGGAAGTTCTGTGAATCACAGAAGGGCGTGCCAAGCTAATTGTATCGAATCCGATAATTTCGCAGAAGTCATCGAGTTAAGCTTGTAACCCGTTATCTCGCTTGTGTACCTGATGAAAATGATATAATTGATTAAGAAAAATCGTAAATATATATTGCAGAGTATTTACCGGAATATACTTTATAATGAGGTACAAAACTTGCTAAAATCTAATAAAAAATCTAATAATAATAATGTTTTGCGAATCTCAAATATTTTCATTTGAAATCGTTCCATTTTTACGCGTTTTTTTCTGATATCAATAGCTTATAGACAATTTTAATATTCATTGCTTTTCTATCAAACGAAAAATAATGGACATTTAATCTATTTATGTATAGAAACATGTTTTCAAACCGCAAAGTAATTCTTTTTTGCATTAAAACTGATATTAATGACAAGGGGCAAAATTATATGTGTTTTATACATTAAACAAAAACATGCAAGATAAAAAATTAAGGAAGATGGAAGAGATCAATTAAATATATGTCATAGTTGAAAAGGAAGACAAAAGTAAAGGAGTTTGAATTTCGAGCAGCAACCCAATAGTTAGATGCATTATTATTCTCTACGAGATATAGTAATCGAAACTATCATTTATGATATTTTGTTTGTAACGTTTCATATTACACAATGTACACATCTATATTAATATTTCGATTTTTTCGCGAGCGTCTCGTAAAAATCTCTAACTTTTTTATATTACGTCGCTGTTAAAAATCACTTTGCTAACTCGAATGATAATGAAAATATATCTACGGGATGCGAAAATATTAGAAATTGCGTCACAATCCTCACAACTAAATGCCAATTAAATACTTTTATACATAAGATTATTGAAAGAGAGAGAGAGAGAGAGAGAGAGAGAGAGAGAGAGAGAGAGAAGTCACGTATAAATGTATAAATTATTTTTATCATATACTCTTATAAAGTACATTTTTCAAAAGAAGATAAAAAATAAAATTTCCTATATACTCCATGTACCTAAACGGTGTCCCGATACTCAGCAATTTAAGACTCGATATGTGAATTTTACCGAAGAAAATTTTAAGACAGATATCAACAAACAAATATAAACATCTAAAAAAAAATTTATTTTCGCTCCTATTCACATTGACTGATCTTGCGCGATTTGTCTTCCATACCGTAAAAGTTATAAATAGATACAAGATCTGGTATATCCCAGCAATTTTATTTTCCTTTTAATTCTTGTGCCTTGCAATAACATGATAGTAAGTGTTATGGCGATAATGCTTATTAGTTAGTGGTCTCCAGATCATAAGTGTATATACATATAATTAATTAATTGCGAAAAAATACATATATTCTCTATCAAATTCGAGAAAATATTAAAAAAGTGAATGTTTAATACAGTGTTGTGAAAATGTATTCTTGAAAATGTATCTTTAAATATATACTTTACAACATCTGATCATTACCTTATGCAAAATGTAGACATTTATTAGCACTAAAATTTCCGTAATTCTTTATGGGACACCGTTATAATACAAATTCTGTAAGAATAAAACTCCAGTATTCACGGAAATGACAGGCACTGATATATTTTTATGAAGTACCTTTATTGTTATTTATAGATATTAAGCGTAAGAATGTGAAGCTTCGATTCGCGCGCCAAATATACGACTCTGATCGAAAAAGGATCACAAAAAATGTGTATATATAAAAGCGTATATATCTTATTTGTAAATTACCGGAACATGATTTTAAAATAAATATCGTTTTTTTCATCATAATAAGTATTACGTGGACACAAACCACCAAGAAAATATTAAAGATTGAGAATAAATAAAGTTTGGACAAGTTTTTCTTAAAAAACTGAAAGGAATTTATAAATCATACTAAATGTCTCTTATATAATCATTTAAATACAATTAAAAAAATTTGGATAAAATAAAAATATATATTAATTTATTATGAATGTAAAAAGGCGGAAAACGAAAATAAACGTACCGTTAAATAAATTTTTTTCATATATATATTATGTTATAATGCTTTTGCAGATTTAATACGAAATTTTCCGAAAATATCAACGCATAACAAATTTAAATGCAATGAAAAATAGAAAAATATAATGATCAATATTACCTTTTAAATAATGATCCATATATCGATTATCGACAAATTATTTACTGTCATCTTTATAGGATCACGTTAAAAGTTATAATGCAGAATCGAAGAGAGAATGCGGTGAGAGAAAGATTATATAAGCACTGTAATTAAACAATTACATACATGTATGTTTTTGTATATACGAAAAGATAAAATATATTAAATTAGACCCGAATACATAAAGGATTTTGTGATTTTCTTACCTCGCGTATAACTGCAACAAATATTTCCTTGACAAATATTTCCTTTTGACTCCTTTAATTTATTGAATTTTATAAGAACTGTAGGCCATTTCGTGTGAACTGTACTAATATCCGCAGTACATATTTCATAACGTAAATTTTTTTAACTCAATTTTAGCGCTTTATTTTAGTGTAAAGCACAATATGAAATGTAATTATAACATCTAAATTAGAAGAAAGAAAAAAACAATGTCCTGCAATGCGTATTTCAATATAGAATTAATTTGAAATCATATGAAGATTTAAATAAGTATTACAATATACAAAGGTCACGCACTTCAGTTTTAGAAATTTATAATATTGTGTTTATTCAGATGAACTAATTGTTTTATATTTTTCTGATTTATTATGATAAAAATCTTCAAAAAACTAGATAATAACAAACTATATTAATTTATACTCATTCCTCTTGCTATAAGATGTAAATTTTTAATAGTTTTACTGTAAATATCAATATATTTTATACTTAGCATATCACGCAAGTCCGCAAATAATTGTTTCCAATCTCAAGTTGTTTAGAGTTTAATGGTTAAAATAAAATACATAACTTTAAATAATATATAATTCTATTTGTATTTTTTAGTGCTTTTCTCTCTCTTTAAATTTAATTCATAAACATGGAATCAGAATACGTAATAGAAGAGAATAGGATTATTGCAAAAAAATATACCAAATTCTAATGCATCAAAATATATTTGTTATAAACCGCATTCTCTAACATTATATGCAATAGCTGTAAATTTTGAACAAGGAGAAGAGAAAGCTATTACTATTCTCAACATTTAAAAGTTAGCATGATATTGTTAACATCCCTTTTTTCTACTTTCTTTGAATTTTCCAATAATTTTCTCAATTTTTATTGAAAAAGAAGATGAAAACATTAAAACAATATTTTTAATATATTAATTGTTGTATTTCTTCTATTTTTTATTTTACAAATTGTTTTTCTATACTATTTCTATGCTCAATGACCTTGTTGTAAAAGTTGTAAAAGTTATAAAAATTTATATTGAACATAGATTAAGAAAGTAGTATCATAATAATTTTTCAGTTTTTAAAAATATACATATATTTTATCTGTTATATTATCAAATTGCTACATTATCATATTATTATATTATTTTAGCTCATTATAATAATAATTTAAAAGACGAACTACTATTGGTGTCTAATCATTATAATTATTTCGACAATTTAAATATATATATACACATACATAAAACATTTCTTTATCATATAAAAATTGTTTTATCTAAATCTACTATAACAATATTTTTTATCAGATTAGAGCAAAATAAAATATTTATAAATTCTTTTAGCTATATATATTTACACATTATATATATATATATATATATATATATATATATATATATATATATATATACAGGGTGAGTCAAAAGTATGTTTTAAAAATTTGTGAGCGTGTTCCTGGATAAAAAGGAAGAACAAATGTTCATATGAACATATGGTCGCAAATGCTTTGTTGTCGAGATAATGGACATAAATCAGCAGTATCAAATAATGCTTTATTTGAACGTTTACAATTTTGTTATTGTTGTTTGTTTCTTTCGTTCAAATAAAGCATTATTTGATACTGCTGATTTGTGTCCATTATCTCGACAACAAACCATTTGTGACCATATGTTCATATGAACATTTGTTCTTTCTTTTTATCCAGGAACACGCTCACAAATTTTTAAAACATACTTTTGACTCACCCTGTATATATATATATATATATATATATATATATATATATATATATATAATGTGTAAAATATAATATAAAATATTAATAAAACTATTTTTGAAAACTTTATGTAAAATACATTCTCTTAATAGCATATACATATTAAGGCAGAAAATTTGATTTCAAATTTCTCCAACAAATATTATAGAAATATTAATTAAATACAGAATTAAATATATCATAGAATAATTTATAAGATATAATATAAGATGTGTGTATGCGCGCATGTATGATATATAAAATATAGTTTTTATGTGATTTTTATGTGACAATTAATCTAAATAATACATGATTTTTATGTGACAATTGATCTAAATCTCTACATTATTACGTGTACTACTTATTCTATTTGTTTTCTTTATTCCACAGATTTGATGACGATTAGATCAAATTAGAAAAAAAATCGATCCATTTTGTAAGCATTATTTTTACTTTCTACTCCACATATGTTGCACAAGAATTCCTTTTGATGTCTTGATTCTATTTGTTAAAAAATAATAAAAAACGTGACTATCTTTAAATCTTGATGGAAAGTTCACGAAAAGAAAGAAATACTATATTGCCATATTAAAATTCCTGTTTTTGATGAGCTGACGTATCTCTGACATTTATATTCTGCCCATTCTCAGAAAAATGTCATTTATGTTTCATAACAACATTCCTCATCGGTGATTCCTATACGGAAGTGTGTTATTTACAGAAATCAAAAAAAATCGCCGCATTGCTTTACAACGAGCTGCTAATTTTTGTCTTAACAATAACGCGAATATTCAGTATAATTTCGACAATTTTCTTTTTAACAATACGTAAACTATAATCCGAACGATCACGAACCAGGCGAAAAGTGCAGTAACATTGAACCAAAACATGGGCTTGGACATACTTAACTCTTGCAGTATCATTGATGGTATCCGAAGATGGCAATAATTTATGTGGCTCGGACAACGTAACTTTTCTCGATGAAAACCGTAAATCGCCTGCACTATGCCTTCAAAAGCGTGTCTGTAGTAATTTATGTAGCTGACATAGTAAAGGATCACTGGCATGTGACTGAAAAAGATCATATAACCGGATAAACACAACATCATGCAAAGCATAGTAGACCCAAAGAACATGCCATTAATGACATTGAAAATTACACCTAGACCTAAACCTACGCTTTCTGAGATTAAACTCGTCAAGGCTAAAATGAGTAGAAACATGAAGAATCGATACCATTCCATAGGTTGGCTGGTTAACACGTAAGAGATGCTCGAATAAATGAAACTGAATAATATTTGCAATGGCAGATTGATCACCAAAGTAGCCATGTAATAAGTCTTCAATTGATACCAATTGTTGAAGCGCTCCTTCCTTAGAATAGTCAACTCCAAGGGGAACTTCAACACGGTTGGTATCATAGTAGTGTACATAACGTTCATCACACTTGCAATCAGGTAACCGAAATTACTCATAGTTTTACTGCCATCGTCGCCGACATGGTTGAATGTCAAACCCAATAAAATAGCTACGATGAATTGAATGATTACTTTGAGATGAGCCATCGTCCAATCTCGATACAATAGTAGCATGGAACGACGTAAAAGTATTATAAATTTCATCATCTCAGAAGGTGGTTTTATCTTTGAAAGTATGTTTGCGTTCCGCTCGTTGAAGGACGCTTCTTTGAATATGCGCAGTTTTAAGGGAGTCACAGTTCTTTGGCAATAATGTTTGGCTGCTGTAATCAATTGGCTGTTGCAATCTCCGTACTCCCCGCAGACTACTTCTAGTATATAATCCGCAGGATTGTGATATTGGGGGCACTGGAAGCCCTGTCGGGCGAAATAGCTTATCGTGTTAGCGGGTGTATCGGCGTACGTACATTGACCATCGACCATCAGATAAATATGATCAAACATTTGATAAACCACGGCGCTAGGCTGATGGATAGTGCAGATGATCGTTCTACCATTCTTCGCTAAAGTCTGCAATGTAGAGATGCACTGTAAAGTCGACAGAGAGTCCAGGCCGGTAGTCGGCTCGTCCAAGAACATTATCGGCGGATTACCGATCAGTTCCAAGGCTATGCTAAGCCTCTTCTTCTGTCCTCCACTAAGCCGATCGATCCTTGTGTTCTTTGTATTCGTTAAATTTAGCGTCTTCAAGATGTTGTCGGTCAGCATCTGTCTGAATACATGCGTCACGTTACCTATCTTTAGACAGGCCGCTATCATCATGTTCTCTTGAACAGTGAACAAATCGAATAGATGGTCCGTTTGCTGGATGTAGCACGAGTCCTTTTTGTGTTTGTTCAAATGTTGTTTACCTTTGTTGCCGATATAGTCAATCCTTCCTGTTAATCCTTCCTGCTGAAATCCACTCAGGATGTTGAGCAGTGTGGACTTGCCGGCACCGGACGTTCCCATGATGGCAGTCAATTCTCCGGCTTTGAAGAGTCCGTCTAGGTTCTTTAAAATCTGTTTCTTTTGTTTGCGATATCCGATGTGAACCTCGTACGACAAATCCCTGAATTGGATGTCGATCATTGGGATCCTCATCGAAGCTGATATATATTTCGACATGATTTATAATATTTATCTGATCGACCTTCTGAGAGAATTTTTTGTTTGTTTGTCTTCCTACACACTTTCCTCGTGTCACCACTAATCTATGCGTATCAGCGCAAAAAATACCATAAAAACTGTCCAATTTAGAATTATTTATATGTAATATACATTGCATATACGCGATAATGCGATGTCGACCAGTTCTAAACTGGTTTTTGTGTTTAAAAGATCATGGACACTATAATAGAGATATAATTTATAACTTTCGAATGTTTACGCTTCTCATAAACACAAAGTATCTTGCAATCTATACATTAATATCACTATCGTCACTCTACATATATGTACACAAGTTTCTAATAATTTACTTTAATATGTTATTAGTGATGCGATTTCTTATACAATATTTATTTTATTATACATTTAGCATATTACACATGTTGCACATGCATGTCATATCATTCGTTCTCACAATGTTCGTAATTAAAATTAGTTCTTCTTTTATATTGTGAGTCAAATCTGATTTTTTGTGCAATTAAAAGATTGTTTATTTAAAAGATTCGGTAATCTTCAATTGTTGCTTCAATCAGATTCTGCAATTTCTTCTTTGTGTATCTGTAATATAACAATATTACATTATTATATATATTACATTATTATAATGTAATATAACAATATTACATTATATCTATACATTTCGATTTACTTGCAAAAAATGAAAATTTTCGTCAATTTTCGTTATTTGACGACACTCAATATTGCAGTAAAAATGATTTAATGTATCCTTTTTGTGGCTGATAATTTATTAAATATGAAGTTATTTATTAAATATATTTTATGCAACAGCTAAATATTTATTTGTCGAAAAAGTCAAGTTAAGTGTCACATGTATTATTAAATTAGAACTATGTATTATATCAATGAATTAAATAGTATTAGTTAAATTCCTAGAAAATATTAAGATGCCTAAACATCTTAGAAATATCTAAAAACATGGTAAGATATCTTTAAAATATTCGAGATATTTTTTAGATATATGGATCGGTTATTAAAAAGAGATTTATATTTATCCTGATTTTATTTCGATCTATAATATATTTTTATTCTATCGTGACTTATCTGATTAATATTTTTTAAAGATAATAAAAAATCTCTAGAAAATATAGAAAGTTTGCATAAATAAATTAACATAATTTTTCAACATCAGCGAGAAAAATGATTAAATAAGATAGATAGATTTCTTCTTAATTTTCTAATAATAATGTGATGTTCGTTCAACAACAATTTTACCATCTTACGTTTTTCTATTATTCGATATGTAATATGATCAATAATATATAATAATGATCGATATTATTATTAATATTGTTATTCACATCCTTTCAGATTTAATTGCAATCTCAATTAAAGTATTGCATTTTCCTCTACAAGCATAGTCTCTAATTTTCACATATTATTGTTATATCAATGTATTTTATATAACTTCTCGCATGCAATATAATTTTGTATTGCAAAAAGGCAATCATTCTCTGAGAAGATTGTTTTTTTGCAAAATAAAATTATACCGCATGCGAGAAGTTATATGAAATATTGATAGCAAATATTCATAGCAGACCTTATATGTATATATTTTTTTTCATTCAAATCACAAATTATTACAAGTTGAGATATTATTATTTCCTAAATCATCATTATTAATGATAAAAACGTGATGCAATGTAGATTATATTTCTTACATAAAAGTAATTAAGTTGAGAGGTCGAAATTATCTGTATTAGATAAAATTGTAAAACATCCACATGAAAGTTAAAATGAAATATTTCAACGCGTCAGAAAAATATAAATTTGTTCTAAATTATTTATACATGTGTATTGCAATACGCTGGAAAAGGAAATTGAAATGTATATGGATGTGAATTTAAAATTATAAAAGATTGTAAATATTTTTCGAAAAAGAATTATCCATTAGAAAAAGAAATATCCATATGTTTAATCTCAAAATATTTTTAACTTATAAGTCTAGTTTATTCTTAGGAAACATGAAGCTTTATTAAATTATTAAATTCCAACGTTTGCCGATGGAATCTTTTTATTAATTATCAGTTTTGATTATCAGTATTGAACGATTTATAAAATGATATTTTAAAATTTTAATCGCTTATCTCTTTAATCTATTTTTTTTTCATTAATGGAATAGAATGTTTATTTTTCTCAAGTAAGTTAAATTCTCTGAAAAATATTAATAAAATATTAAAGAATTGAATGTACATATAACGAATTGAATATACATTAAATATACACGAAAAGTATTCTTTTGAATAAATAATTTTATAAAAAATTATTATCTCTATTATTATCTCTATTTTTATGTCTAAAGAAACATGTAAATATGTGAAAAAAGATATGAATAATTTATCAAAGAATTTTAAGTTTTCTTCGTCTTCTTCTTTGCTCCGTTTTAATCATATTCAAGTATACTGAACCTTTTCACAAGGTCAACGAGTCCATTACTTGTAACGTATACATATGTATCCTTTCGAACAATATTAATTTATTTATTTACGAGAATTAATTTGCTCCAAATAATTATATTTCTTAAGTATATTTAACAACACATGTTTCATTGTATCGATTATTTCTTTTTTTCATTTATTATAATTAATGTTTGTTGCATGACAAGTAATAATTTTGTATAGTAACGATAATAACAAAGTAGAAGAAATATAAGAGAGAACAAAATATTTTAAAATGAATGCTAAAGGTTAGATATTATTGAGAATGAAATAATCTAATTCTACATAAACTAGAACAATTTAAATAATAATCTAGAATTAAACATAATAATGTCGAAGAAGTTTTTTTTTTAATGATTCATTAAAAAAAGAAAAATTTATGCAAATAATAGTAACCAATATCAGAAATTGGATTAAATTGATGCAAAAAAGGAGGAAAAATACTCATGTATCTCGGAGAAAAAAAGTGATTTATCTTATCTTTGTCTATCTTTGTTTTTATTTAGCAATTTTGCTGCAATATATACAAATATATAGATATAAAGACAGATTATACCTGAAAGATATATTTCAATAATAAAATTTGTTGCATGACAAGTAATAATTTTGCATAGTAACAATAATAACAAAGTAGAAGAAATATAAGAGAGAAAAAAATATTTTAAAATGAATGCTAAAGGTTAGATATTATTGAGAATGAAATAATCTATAAACTTTCATATTTTACAAAAAAAAAATATATATTCTTAATTTATATATTTTATATAATTTTTACTTCTCCCTCTCTCTCTCTCTCTCTCTCTCTCTTTTTCTTTTCTCTCTTCTAAAATAGACAAAATTGTTTATAGCATTACAATTATCAAATGAGTTAAACATAACATGTCATCAACATATTAGTATTAATATTAGTATTAAATTGATATTTAATATTTATTTATTGAAATTGCAAAAAAATCAGTATATAAAAATAAATAGCAATCGATAGATTGTATGAAAAAGATTATAAGCTAATGCGAAATAATTAAAATACACATATGATAGAAAGATTAATAACGACACGAAAAAAAAGATTTGATGCATGATTAAAAAATATCTATGTAACATTTGTTTAAAGGAACTGAGTCGAGTATTTACAAATTTTCAAAATGATGCATGTGTGTGTGTGATTGTTATATTAAATAAAATATTTTAATTATATAAATTTATGTGAAAAATAAATGATCTCTCCTACTTTTTTTTCTACCACACCTTTTTGTTTTTCGATTGACATTATTTTTGCGAATTTGATTCGTATTAATGGACAAGAAAGTCACTTACCGCCTAATGAAGATTCCATCGATGTCTTTATGATTCTCTTATAATTCCTATCAATATATTCCTTCCTATTGAGAATCTTGGTGAATTTGGAAAACTAAAAATCGGAAATTTTCATACAATTGGACAGACACCAGGACAGAAACGCTTAGATAACCGGTTAACAACGTAAATTAAGCAAATACCTAAAAACTGCCGATTATGATTAAAATATGTGATTATAAAATATGTGAAATATGTGAAAATTCTAAAGTATAGAGACGCCTCTTGTTGACGCGCCGCGTTAACTGACTCAAATCCGAAGTACAAACTGATTTATGTGCTTATATTAAGTCTGGCGCTAGCGTGCAATGTGATTCGAATGACGGTGGCGAGGTGGCTGAACACTTCACATTGCATCCGCCTATCTTAGCAACCTGTTTCTACCGATACGTACAAAAAACCCTTTCTTCTTGATTTTGTTTTTAGCCTTCGAATATCTGTAATATCAGTCATGACGAATCTCGCGAAACCTGTTTTAAACATTATCCTGTTCTGTCGACGAATTTTATGGACAATGTATTTTGTTGTTCTTGAATTAAGATGACTTCCTGATATACAGGGTGTCTCATTTTAAATAATGCGCTCAAATATCTCCGAAACGGTGCGTTAAATAAAAAAATGTTTCAAACAAAAGTTGTATGGCTTGAAGGGGGTCATCAGATGGTGGCAATGATTTGACCTTGGAGAGTCATTTGAAGGTCACGTGAAGGTCACCGTCAATTTCTTAAATGGAACCCCCTATTTTTTATTGCATATTCTTATAGCTTATCTCGAGGGCTTTCCAAAACACTATAATAAAATATATTTCCCTCAAGTACTTTTTGAATTATGAGGCTTGAAATCATTTTTTAATTTTACATAAACCGTAAAATATCTTGTAAAATATTCATTTTTCGATTATCTTACCTTAATACCATATATGTAATTGGCAATTACCAATTACATATTTTTTCTTAAAAATAACTATGTGTTTTCTTTACACCAATTGATTCCTCTCATTATTTTGTACATAAAAGTATTAAGGTAAGATAATCGAAAAATGAATATTTTACAAGAAAAATGAATATTTTACGGTTTATGTAAAATTAAGAAATGATATCAAGCCTCATAACTCAAAAAGTACTTGAAGGAAAAATACTACTTTATTATAGTGTTTTGGAAAGTCCTCGAGATAAGCTACAAGAATATGCAATAAAAAATAGGGAGTTCTGTTTAAGAAATTGACGGTGACCTACACGTGACTTTCAAATGACTCTCCAAGGTCAAATCATTACAACCATCTAATGACCCCCTTCAAGCCATACAACTTTTGTTTGAAACATTTTTTTATTTAACGCACCGTTTCGGAGATATTTGAGCGTATTATTTAAAATGGGATACCCTGTATATATATATATATATATATATAATCGATTGCGCATGCAAAGTTCAGAAGCAATCGAGATACCTATTTGCTGTTTCCAGCGCGATGTTTCGCAAACCGCACACAATTAAATGGAAAGAAAGATAAAAAATAAAAAAAGCAGAAGTAAAACTAAAAGAGCAACCTAATAATTAGATACACATTGTTATTCTACGGGATATGATAATCGAAACTATCACATATGTTATTTTGTTTGTAACGTTTCATTACATATTGTGCACATCTATATCGACATTTCGATTTTTTTGTCTCATGAAAATATCTAACTCTCTCTCTCTCTCTCTCTCTCTCTCTCTCTCTCTCTCTCTCTCTCTCTCTCTCTCTCTCTCTCTCTCTCTCTCTCTCTCTCTTTCTCTCTTTTGTTTGTATTGCCGTTGTTAAAAGTTACTTTTACTAATGCGAATGATAAAAATATATCTTTGGGACATAAGAATAAAAAAAATCACGTCGCAATCCTCACAACTAAATACCAAAGTATTTCTATATATAAGATTATTGAGAGAAAAAAGAGAGAGAAGCCACGTATAAATTTTATTATTATTGTATATTTTTATGAAATGCATTTTTCAAGAGAAGATAAAAAATTTAATCTTTTATATATTTTTCCATATACTAAATTTTTCTTTCCCTATACTAAACTGATATTTAGCAATTTAAGTCTCAATACGCGAATTTTATACGCGAAGATAGATATCAACAAATGAGCACATCTAAATATATATAAGTATTTAAGAAAAATCGTTTATTTTCACTTACATTGACTGATCTTGCGCGATTTGTCTTCCATACCGTAAAAATGATAAATAATAGATATAAGAATTATATAAATAAATAATAGATATAATAATAGATATAATAATATATATAATAATAGATATAAGAATTATATAGATAAATAATAGATATAAGATCTATTATACTTTAGCTGCAACTTTTTTCCTTTTGATTTTTGTGCAATAATATGCAATAATGACAAGTGTTATGCCGATAAATGCTTTTTATAGTTCTTCGATCATGAGTGTATGTGTATACAGGATGTATCAAAAGGTAAGATCAATCAAGAAGTGAAAGAAAATGTATATATATATATATATATATATATATATATATACATTATATATATATATATATATATATATATACATTTTCTTTCACTTCTTGATTGATCTTACCTTTTGATACATCCTGTATACACATACACTCATGATCGAAGAACTATAAAAAGCATTTATCGGCATAACACTTGTCATTATTGCATATTATTGCACAAAACTCAAAAGGAAAAAAGTTGCAGCTAAAGTATAATAGATCTTATATCTATTATTTATCTATATAATTCTTATATCTATTCTTATATCTATATATATATATATATATATATATATATATATATATATATATATATATATATATATATATATATATCCCATACAGCACAGGTAGATCCTGAGTATGTACTCAGTATATCGCAAACGTAGATTGTGTATATCCCACTAATATTCGATATACATACTATGATATTTTGAGAATGTACGGAGGATGTTCCTATGTCTGCCTTAAAAACCTACTCAGAATATTTCTTGGTATATTATGAGTATATTTTTAGAATATTTTAAGCATATTTTTACATTAATAAATTATATATGAATATAGAAAACAGTTGGACTATATGTAGAATAAAAAATAGATTCTTCGTGATGTAAAAAATAAATAAAAATGTGAAATTATTTACTTTATAAACAAAACTTCAGACAAAAATGTTATTTCTAATAGATGGAATATAAAACGTTTGAAAAACACCTATTAGTGTTTATTAAATGATTCTTATTGAAATATTGATCTCGATAATCTATGTACAATTATGTAAGTACACTCGGTAATAGATGAAATACCTTAATAAATGCAGTAAATGGATTACTTCTCATTTTAATTTCAAATAATCTGTTTAATATTCTGAATTCCAACAAGGAATCCAGATTATTAGACCAATTATTTTAAATTAAGTTAGTTTATTATAAATTAAACTAACTAAAAAGAAAAAAGAAGAAACTTTGGAATTCATGTTAGTACCAGTTCTTTATGTCCATTTCACCAAAAATTAAGTACGAGTTTGGTGGCGCATATATATATATATGTACATTAATTGAAAAAATACATATATTCTCTATCGAATTTGATTATTATTTTACGCAAAGTGTAGACATTTATTAGCATTATAATTTCCGTAATTTGAGACATTGTATTATATTATAATACAAATTCTGTAGAATAAAATGCCAGTACGGAATGACAGACATTGATATATTCTTATGAAGTATCTTATTATTGTTTGTAGAGTTATTAAGGAAGATTATGAAGCTTCGATTTGCGCACCTAATGTACAACCTTGAAAAAAGAGTCGCAAAAAATATGTATAATAGCTTCTTATTTTCTAAATTACACGAACATTATTTCATAATGGGCATCGTTTTTATCGTAATAAATCTGACGTGAACAGGAAACGCCAAGGAAATATAAAATAGGCTACTTTTTCTTAGGAAACAAAAAGACATTTATAAATCATATTAAATGTCTCTTGTGTGTGTGTGTATATTCATTGAAATAAAATTATAAAATAAATTTAGATGAAATAAAAAATGTATATTAATATGCTATATGAATGTAAAAAAGAGTAAAACAAAAATGGACAGTTAAAATAAATTTCTGTCATATATATGTATATATCATGCTATTGATTTAATATGAAATTTTCTGCGAAATATCGAATTATAACAAGTTTTAATACAATAAAAAATAAAGAAATAATAATAATGAAATGATCGATGTTAATGTATCGATTATTATTGATCGATTATTTTTCGTTGTATTTACAAGCTCACGTCGAAAATTATAATACAAGCGAATCGAAGATGTGGCGAGGAAGATTATATCCGAGCATTGTTAACAATTACATTTTTATATATACGAAAAGATAAAATATATTAAATTAGAACATACATAAAGGATTTTCTTACCGCGCGTATAACCTCCAACGAATATTTTTCTGATGATCCTTTTGATTTTTTAATTTATCGAATTCTGCAAGAACTATAGATCATCATTTCGTCTGTATAGATCCGTGATACATATTTCATAACATAAGATCTTTTTAATTCGATTTTAGCGTCCTATTTTAATGCACGATAGCTAAAGCACAATCTGAAATTTAAGTAACGTTTAAATTTGAAAGGGGGGAAGGCAATGTCCTCTCAATGTGTACTTCACTGTTGTTTGTTTTGTTTCCGCGTAGGATCAACCTGATATTGTCCTTAGGTTTAAGACGTTCATATATAGAGATCACGGCGAAATTCTGTGCCTTAGAAGTCTGTGAAATTATTCAGGTGAATTATTTTATATTTTTCTAATCCATTATAATAAAAAATCTAGCTTCTCGAGAAACTAGATAATTACGATCTATATCGATTTACACTCGCGAAATTTTCCAGATACACATGACAAATTCTTCTTTTTCATCCTACTATAGTATATAAATTTTTAGTAGTTTTATTGTGTGTAAAATATTAATATATTCTATATCTGTATAGGATATTAATGCAATTCTGCAAATAATTGCTTCATATAATCCAATAATCTCAAGTTGTGTCATATAAAGAATAAAGACTTATGTGACTATCTTTCAAATATGTAACTTTAAATAATATATAATTCTATCTATCTATCTCTTTGTGTTTCAGTGCTTTCAGATTTCACCCATAAACATGGAATCAGAATATGTAATAGAAGGCAATGCAAGGATCATCGCAAAAAATATGCCAAATTCTAGTGCGTCAAAATGTATTTGTTATAGACCGCATTCCAACATTATATGCAATGGCTGTGGATTTTGGACAAAAGGCAGAGTAAGATATTGTTGTCCTGAACATCCAAAGGTCAGCATAATATTGTTTTAACATTTCTCTTTTTCCTTTTCGTTGAATTCTCTTGAAAGTAAATTTTTATTCTTTGAAAGTAATTTTTTCAATTTACTGAAGATAACAACATTTAAAACATAGTATTTTTAATACTTTAATTATTAATAGTAATTTTTTGTATTTTTTATTTTACAGATTGTTTTCCTATATGATTATGCTCAATGTCCACGCTGTAAAAGCTACGATTTCATGCTCACAGAGATCTAAACAAACATTATTCCATTTCTATCAGGCTAATTAAAGTTATAGATTTGTTAAAGATAAATATATAGAGATAAGTTTCAACAGTTACCAAAAATCACTTTAAGTAAGTTTACAAATAATAACATAGTAGTTAATATTAATAATATAGCACATAGGTATAGTACTTATTAATATAGATAATATAACACATAGGTATAGTACTCGGTACAGTAATTAATATAGATTAATATAGATATATGAAAAATATTGAAATACTGTGATGATAGGTTTATTTCAACTTTCAGACCAAAGTATATTTTTATATATCTGTAATATAGAGATAGTACTGAGAGTTACAATATATATATATATATATTGACGTATCTGCTTAGAGTAACTGTCAAAATGTTTAATGTATAGACACCAATAATAGTGTTCATATTTTTCATAGTAATTAAGAAAATATTGATATGATTATAATATAATATTACTACTAATATGTTATAACGCTTAATAATTTGTATTATTATTATTTAAAAAAACTGATACATATTACTTTATATATTACAAATATTACAAGTATTCTTAAATATACTATTAATTTTGACATTAAAAATTTTGACAGTAGACTCGAATAAGAGCAAATGTATTGTGGTAAGAAGTTGGTAGCTTGTTCTTAAAGAGCCTAGTTTTCTTTTTAAAGCTTTAATATATGATCTATATCATAAAAAAGCTCAAGACTGACAAGCGTGAAGTAATGTAACTAACAAGTATATAATATAAGAGCAGTTTGAAATAAAAATAAAAATATAACTTCATACATAATTGTATGCCATTTATGTATTAAATAAAATATTAATTATGTTTAAAAGTAATAAAAGGTTTTTTCTTGTTCAAATTATATCCTTAAAGAAAAATTTTTTCATAAAATGCACAATCTCTATATATTATTTAAGTTATATATACATGTAAGTGAAAAATATAATTATAGTATTGCTTTATTTTTCTTAGTTTTCTTTTCGATGATTTATATCTGTATCATTGATATTGATGTATCATTTATATCTGTATCATTGATACTTATGACAGGATATATTTCGAAAATATTTTTTGAACTTTGAAAATTTATATAAATACATAAATTTCGTATATAAACGAAAATATAGGATGTTTTATAAATAAAGATTTACTATTTCTATTTCTTTGCTACGAAACCTCCATCATAAATCCCGCCAAACAATATGTCAACTCATATGTTGAGCATTTCATTGGTCAACTTGTACAGTATTCTTACGTCAATGTGCCAATCAATGGCCGCATTCAGCGAACTCAACCGCTGAATACGGCCAATGAAGCCTCGTGGACCCATTCATAGTAAATAGTAACCGTCGTTTCTACATGCGCAGTTAAAAAGTGGTAAAATCTTCATATATTTTTATAGATACATAATCAAAAACTTAAAAAGAGCAGGATTCCTTGAAGTTCCGATAATCTTTAATTTTTCCAGAAATAAATTATATTTTATTATTATATTTACTCTTTAACTCTTTTAAATCTCTAAAATATTAATAATATTACAACATAAATTGACACATATCACATCATGTGATGTTTATATAAAAATGTTTTTATAAGAATATTTTACACAATAGTTCTTTATATTTAAATTTTTTGTAGATATATGTCTATATATATATTGTAATATTTATAAGTATTTTCCATTTTTGTAAATATTTATCAAGCATATTATTTGAGTGATAACTGGAAAATAATAGGAAATTAAATTGTATGATAGCGAAAATGGCATTCAATATACAAGATTCCAATATGGATGATGAAGAAGATTTACAAGCAAGTCAATGGTATGGAGTAAGAGAAGCTACATTGTTTCTTGTCGATGCCACACACAGAATGTTTGAAATAGAGCCAAAAACCAAGCTCAGCCACATTCAAAAATTTTTCAAGGTTAAATACACTACACGTTATTTTGATGAATGACTCGTATTTAAAAAATTAATTATCATTAATCATAATTCTTGCAGCTATATAAGCAGATTCTTCGGCAGAAACTTGCATGGAGTATGCAAGATTGGATGGGTGTAGTATTATTTGGTACTGAAGAAAGCGATGCAAATTCAGGCTGGAAACACATTCAAAATTTACAAGAATTACGAGTTGTTACCTTGGATGACTTACAACGAATCAGAAAATTAAGTAAGGATATTTACAGCCCAGCAGTATATGTAATGTGTTTTAATAATATCAACTACAATTTTTATCTAATAATTTTATGAATTTCCAATAATTCTCATAGCTAAAAGTGGCATGAAGGGCTATCAGAGTATTAAATCTGAGGATGCTTATCCACTTCATGACGCATTGACATATGCGATGGACATTTTTTTGAGGATAAAAACAGTTCTTACTAAACGCAGGATAGTTCTGATCACTTCTCATGTTGCCAAACTCGCGGATGACGAAAAGCATCGCATCAGATCAACGGCAGCATCTTTGAAGGACTTGGATATTAAATTATATGTAATTGGTTTGGGGAAGAATTGGATACAGGATCAATTCTACAAAGATTTAGAGATTCTATCGAGAAAAACGGATGTAGATGTTTATAGAATGACATCACTGGTAGATTTAGTGCAACAGATTAAAGCACCTTCCAAAAACATTGCACGTTTATGCCTCAAAATAAGCGACGATCTGGAACTTGATTTGGTTGTCCGTACTCTGGGCAGGTAAATCTTCATATTAATAAGAATAATATAATTTTTATAACACACATCATTATATAATTCTATAGATAACACTGTGAACATTATTTTACAGGAAACGTAGATGCTTACGAACAAAGCCATTAAGTAAAGCTACTAATCAAGTTTTATCGAGATCGACATATTTTAAGGGTGAAGATTCCAATGATGAGGTAATATTTCATAATATGTATCTTAAACATTTTGATAATTACATATATTGAATATATACCTTGCATTTTTTAATTCTTATTATTCTTTTAAGTTATTTAATTAACTGGACTAATTACAGGAGAATAGTGACAATGAAGAACCTAGTTTACCTTTTATGATACCAGAAGAAGTGAACTTGGAAACTAAGGAGTTAATTGGAAATAAAAAATTGCGTTTTACACAGAAAGAACTTTCTCGAATAAAGCATATACATCCACCAGCCATCAAGATAATCGGCACAAGACCTATACCCGATGATCTCTTTAGATATCATGTTAAACGGAAATATTTCATTAGAGCGGATTACAGTAGCAGTCGTAAAGGTAAAGCACATAAAATATATGAAGATTTTATGTTTCTTTATACACAATAATACATTCAATTTTTATATTGCAATGTTTATTTTATAAAATTCATATCTTTTGTTTCTTTTTTCCAGATAATCTATTGTTCTTCGGCGCTTTATTGAATAAATGCGCCGCTAAAGGAAAAATGATCATTTGTATGTTTACATTGCGGATGAATACTCAAACTAATCTCTGCTATATGATTCCAAATGCTGATTTAGGCGGCTTTTACTTATCAAAAATTGCATATGAAGGTATATTTTATTATATTATACATAATAATATACTATGACTTAAGATGTTTCATATTAATGAATATAATTCACATTTTAGGAAACATTGGAGATAAAAGTGAAGCATTGCATCATTATGATGCACAAAATTGGGTAACTGATGAAGAAGTGGTATTATGGAAAAAGACAATTGACAAGCTCAATATGAATTATCATCCTTACAAATTTAGATCTTACAAATTGGAATGTCAAATACAAATAGTAGAAAAGTTAGCTCTGGATAAGGAACCTGGTCCTCCGCCAATTGATTCAATCGAGCAGTCATGTAAGTAATATTAATATTATAATATATGTATTAACAAATTGAGAAAAATGTATAAAAAAAGAAAAAATACAGACAAGAGAAAATCACTATTCCTAGATATAAAAATAAATTTATATCAAATTATATAAGTTTGCTTATAAATTATTTATAAATTAATTATAATATACTTTGTTTCCAGTTAAGGCAACTTGTGAGAAAACAATAGATTTAATGCCCGAATTTAAGGATATGTATCCTAATATAAACAAATCTGATGGTCCACCAAAAGCAAAAAGAGCTAAAAAGAGTAAGAAGGAAACATCATAATTATTGTACATAATTATGTAGAATAGCATTCTATAATGAAAATAATATTGATAATATATTCAAAGAGAATTTACATTTCTACAAAACAAATGATTCTATATATATATATATATGGCAAAGAAAAGCTTTTTAAAATAAATGTTGTTTGGTAAATATACAAAAGAAGAAAATATTGTTATTTTTAAGATATAGCTTATATTTTATTTGACAAAATATTGTGGCAAAAGTTGTCTACAAAAATTATATAAGTTAAATTCCTGTTTCTTTTAATAAAGTAGTTGGGGACACATATTGAGGAAGGAGATACATATTGATATTACATTATTTTATTGTTGTCAGTCTTAGACTTTATGTAGGCACTTAATAAAGGCATTTTAGACACTAATCTGCGATTGATGCAATGTATACTGTGAAAATGTGTTGAGCACAGATTAAAAACTAGTATTATTATAATCTTTTAATAAAAATTTTGCATGTTTTTTCTATCATTTGAAACTATTGTCAAATTGCTTTACTAAATTATTTTTATCTTATAATAATACTAGTTTGAAAGATAAAGATTATTCTTGGTAAATTATTATAATTATTTTGATAATTTAAATATACATATGAATATATATAACAATATTTTCTTTTACATATATAAAAATATATTATTTTATCCAAATCTATTATGAAGAAAAAGGCATGTGTAAATTCCTCTATATATAATATAAAATATAATATGAAAAATTCTATATAATTTGAAAATTTTATGTAAAATGCATCTTCTTAATCAATTATTAAGGCCGAAAATTGATTTCACGCTTCTCTAACAATTTTAGATATATAGAATAATTTAAAAATTGCTTAAATCCTATACAATCATGAATGTATTTACCGTTGCATCAAACCATCATGTAATTAGAGGGAGACAAATGTGATTCTCTCACTCGTGTTCTCGTTTCAAGCACGCAGGTTTAAAGTAGGATACAGGTGCTTTTCTCACGAAAGGGATTAGACTTTTGCGATGAAAAGCCCAGCAGCAAGCAATCCTCTTGCTCGTGCTCTGTGATGTACTTCATGATATCTTCGACAGCCTTGCTCACCGTGATCCGCTTCAGAGCGGCCTCGCGGCGCAGCTGCTCCGTCACAAGACGCTGCTGTTGCAAATTCGTGATCACCATGTCCATAACAGCTGTGTATGTGCAACAGAAATGAGAGAATCTCTGTGCAAATTTCGTGACAACAGAAAACAAAAGGGGAGAAAAATACACCACAAATTTAAAGGCTACCTGGACGTCCGATGCTGGAGCCTTACTTTCGCAGATCGCAAATCTAGGCCTCAACAATTCGATCCTCTTCTTTGTCACGAAAAGTCACTCGTTGACTCTTTTTCTGTCTATGTTTCTGTCTCGTTCTTTGCTCTAGCCTTAGTTTTTTGAAGATTTAATCTTACTTTAATCTTTCCTGTGTGCCAATCCCTCAAGGCAATCTCGCACTTGACGATTACATCGCATTACATGACGCGATGATTGGCTGACAAATGCATCTTTGTAAAATTCTGCTCCTTTTGTCCTGGGCTGCGGTCAAGGAGACACTGAAAATGCTTTGGAGCGTTTGATTGACCAATCAGGTTAAAGAAGTCTTTACTCCTTTTATCCTGATTGGTCAATCAAACGCTCCAAAGCATCTTCAGCGTCTCATTGACCGCAGCCCTGATTAGTCAATTAAAAGTTGCCTTACTTCACGGGTAGAATTTTCGAACGCATCCGAATGAATTCGTTTAAAGTAGCGTCATGCAAGCTGGCCTTAAGAAACTTTTGCCGATGTAAAAATCCCCTAGACGAGGCCAACCAAATTGTAGAAGAAGAAGAAGAAGAAAAATCCCCTAGCTGAAGAACATCGAGAAAAATCGTGGCTGTTTCACTCCAGACCGTGTTATCGTTGTGAAGAGACGACTCAATTTTTAACGTTTCGAAAATGGCTATGCACATACCGAAAGCGCCTGGCATAGCGCAGATGCTCAAGGAGGGGACCCGCGTAAGTGCCATTTTATCACAATATTCGCATGCACGCACGATTGTCGTACGACTGATGATGCTTGTTCTCGGAAAGGATATACGAGAAAGGGATCGTATATTCTTGCCTTTTATGGGCATTTTAATATATCCTCTCATTTCTGACTCGAGACTTAGAATTTTGTGCACAAATGCAATCAATCTTAAATTATGCCGGAAATATCACATTTTTTTTTTTTTAAATCAGATTTGATCATTTTATAATAAAAAGATAATAATAAAAAATTAATAATAATAATAATAATAATAATAATGATAAATTAATAATAAGAATTATCTGATAATTAATCGTTTAATGCTTCAATGAGTTTGTTATTTTGTACTTTCAGTGCTTTTCGGGCCTGGATGAAGCAGTCTACAGAAATATTACAGCCTGCAAACAATTTGCAGATACTGTAAGAAGCGCGTACGGTCCTAATGGGATGAATAAGATGATCATTAATCATATTGAAAAACTGTTTGTAACTAATGATGCAGCGACGATAATCAATGAGCTAGAAGTGGAGCATCCAGCTGCAAAGTTGTTAGTTTTTGCATCAAAAATGCAGGAAGCTGAAGTAGGAGATGGAACAAACTTTGTTATTATCTTTGCTGGAGCTTTGCTTCATGCTGCAGAAGAATTGCTTCGTTTAGTAAGTTAATTTTATTTTTTTTTTTTATATACTTTAATATCAGTACATAATACATACATACATATATATATATATATATATATATATATATATATATATATATTTCATATAAAATATATTAATAAAATATAAGTATTATATAAATAAAGTTTATTTGTATTCTTATACTTGGGAATATGCTCTAACCATATAAATCCATTGTTTTTATTCATCTTGTATAAGAAAAATTTATAATTAATAAAAATAGTTTTTATATTCTGTTTTTCTAATTGTAGGGAATAACGACTTCAGAGATTGTTGAGGGTTATGAAAGTGCCTTGAACAAAGCGCTCGAAATTTTACCAACATTAGTTGTTCATGAAGTAAAGGATGTACATTCCGAAGACCAAGTGAGGAAGGGGATCAGGACTGCTATTATGAGCAAACAATATGGAAATGAGGATATTCTCGCTTCTCTTGTTACTCAAGCTTGTGTTTCGATTTTACCAGAGAAAACGACATTCAATGTCGATAATGTGCGGGTTTGCAAAATACTCGGAGGCGGTTTGACCAATTCCCAAGTTATCCAAGGCATGGTGTTTAAGCGTCATGTAGAAGGAGAAGTCACAAGAAAAACCAATGCAAAGATCGCGGTTTATACTTGCGCCGTGGATGTCACGCAGACTGAGACTAAGGGTACCGTGTTGATAAAGACAGCCGATGAGCTCTTAAAATTCTCGCGCGGCGAGGAGTCACTTCTGGAAAATCAAATCAAATCAATTGCTGACAGCGGCGCCGAGGTAGTAGTGTCAGGCGGAAAATTCGGAAGCATGGTCTTACACTATATGAACAAATATAATTTGATGGCTGTTCGTATCCCGAGCAAGTTTGACATCAGACGACTTTGCAAAACTGTCGGTGCCACCGCGCTTTCGAAGCTGGTACATTTATTTGATTTAATCATATCTTCTTTAAATAGATATATTGCTTTTTCGCATGCAATAAATTTGTATTTAAAATATGATAATGTAAAAAAACTGTAATCTTCTTTTAAAGATACCTCCATCGAAAGAAGAGTTGGGATATGCCGATACGGTACACATAGACGAATTGGGAGACACTATAGTGGTAGTGTTCAAACTGGATGGAAAGGAAAGTCGCGTCAGTACTGTGCTCGTGCGTGGTTCCACCGAGAATTACATGGACGATATCGAACGTGCGATCGATGACGGTGTCAATACCTTCAAGGGCATCACGAAAGACGGTAGATTTGTCCCGGGGGCGGGTGCCACGGAGCTCGAGCTTGCCGCGCAGTTGGCGTTATACGCGGACACGTTACCCGGCCTAGAACAGTATGCAGCGCGTAAATTTGCCACTGCCTTGGAGATATTCCCCAAGACGCTGGCTGAGAGCAGCGGTATTCATGCTTCTGAGCTTCTGTCGAAGTTATATGCAGCCCACAAGGAGGGAAAGAGGAATTACGGTTTTGATATCGATGTAAGTTCTTATTTTTTCTATTCAATAATCATCTTCAGATAATACATTTTTCTCAAATATGCAGCTGTTATTTCTTATTTGATTTAGCATTTATGGATGATTATTTGAATTGGATATATAATATTCTTTTTTTCAAATAATATATATGTGAATTGTATATCGTTAGGGTGAAGGTGCAGCTTTGATCGATACCGTCGAGGCAGGAATCCTGGATCTATATTTGACGAAGCAATGGGCGATGAAATATGCGGTCGGTGCAGCATGCACAGTTCTCAAAGTAGATCAAATTATTATGGCAAAGCGGGCAGGCGGCCCAAAGATTCCATCGGGAGGCGGTCGTGATGAAGACGATTAATAAAACAAATCATAAAATTTTATGTTTAATTTATAACATTATTTGTATTTACAAGTTTCAATATATTTGAAATTCGATGAAAGAGTATAATGATGAATACTCTTTTGATACTTAATTGCAAAGAAGATTATATATTTCCTATCGCCGATCCGGGAATAGAAAATTCTAAACTTTCCATTCAATATATCTGCTGACTTCTATAAGAATATTAAAAATGAAGTTATTAAATATATACCATTTCTCCTTCTTTATTTAATTTACGGTTTATCTCTACTAAAATCTTAATAAAATAGAATAAGATAATAGAAATAAAAACAAAGAAACAAAAAATTATAACTATATCATATTGACCGCGTTTAACAAATCAAACTACTCAATTATCTTGTCAAAATCTGACATTGATTTATTGATTCTAAAAGTAAGAGCTAATCACAAGTCATATTCAATTATTAGTAAATGATTTGTTCTGCTAAACATTAGCTCGGGTACCTCGGGTTCGCTAAACCCGTACTCACAGTGTGAGCCCCTGAGAGATGCATAAGCAGTTCTATTGTAATTCATATCTTCTGTCGAGAGACCGCTAGTGTCTTGCGTGTTTTATGTGGTACTTTTGCCGCTTTCTACCGCATTCCGTTTATTATAGATCCATTTGTTATTTATTAAAGAAAAGTAATTTATGGTGCAATTGTTATGATGTTTCGTAAAGTATGTATAACCACGTGCGAATAAAGTGTAAAATCATTTCAAATCAAAGCATAAATTTCAATTTCACGTGTGCTATGTTTTTAGGTTACTTTAGGAATACGCAGTCAGATCGGTCGATTAAACAATATGCGATACTCGTCGCAAAATTTTTATCAGGAAGTAAATGATACGACGAAAGTAGAAAAGAGTAAGTATATAATTGCGTCAGAGATTTATTCGATAGATATTTAAGTGTGTAGTCTGTATATTCTATTTTAAATCATCTCTGTAACAGAATAAAGTTTACTAACAAGCGTGATTTTTTCTTCCCCTTTTAACAAATAAAATATAGAAATTTGTATCCAATAACACTATTCTTAAGAACAAATTTTTTTATTTTACTTGTAGGTATAAATAATGTAACCCTACTTGGAAGGGTTGGAGCAGATCCACAGAAACGTGGGAGCTCGGAACATCCAGTTATAATATTCTCTCTTGCAACACATACAAATTATAAATATGAAACAGGTAACGATTTATATAACTCTAGAAATAAAGAATATTATGTATTAGTAATTATATTATTTATTTTTTTTTCTAAGGTAATTATATGCAAAAAACAGAGTGGCATAAAGTATGTGTCTTTAAACCTAATTTAAGGGATGCTGTATATAACTATTTAAAAAAGGGCCAGCGAGTAATGGTAAATGGTAGGATAAGTTATAGTGAATTTAAAGATGAAGAAGGAAATCCACGTCCCAGTACAGCTATCATAGCAGATGATGTAATATTTTTCCAATAACAAGCCTTTGATATATCAATATATATTTTAATTTTTCAATAAAATTGATATAAAAATGTACATCTCCTGTCTTGTAATGTCTATATATTTATTTAATTAGATAATGAAAATGTGAACTGTGCTTGCATAATTTTATAAATTTTGAAATTAATTACTGTTGGTGCAATTCTCTCAACAATTATTTTTATTAAAAGTTACATTTATGAGAATTAACACAAAGAATTCAAAATATTAGCATCCAAATAATAAATTTTAAATACATTATACATGTATGTAATAATTTTAAATATATTGTCCATGAAGAGTTTATTTTTAGCAGGTTATATTTTGGATTTGAGAGAGAAAGTTATAAGAGAATAGTACACACATATTCTTAATAACTAAATAAGTCTATATTTACACATTCATTTCATATATATTCTTCGTATAACAACTTATATAATAAAACAGCCCTAATCTCTAGGATTTTACATGTTTTATTTTATACACGCGAAACGATATATAAACTTTTTCAACCTTAGATGCATCTTAGAGATGCATTGCTTTGAATATAGTATTATCTGTCTTCATAATATGCTGTTATATAACGTATATATATATATATATTTATTTATTCATTTATACATAAACTGCCATTTTTTTTTCTCTGACAATTTGTTCACATGAAAATTATTTACACGACTGTAAACAAAAGAGATGTATAGGTACTAATAATGTATTAACATGAAATTTGTCATATTCAAGACTAGTAATAACTTAGACGTATCGCATTAAATTATTCATATATACATCACAATTGTTCGAAAAGAAATCAGCAATATTATTTTGCAATTGTATTCACAAATATCTGTTTAATAATTCTAAATGCAAAAGATATATAGGAATAGTTAAAAGATAAATAATAAGTTATACTTTAAATTTGTAAATTATATACTTTAAATAGTATAAATTATGTAACAAATATAAATCGAATAAAATACAAAATAATATAATGAATATATACACACACAATATGAACATTTTATATATATATATATATATATATATATATATATATATATATTATATATAATATTATATATATAATATATAATATTATATATATATATATATAATATTATATATATTATATATATATATATATTATATATATATATATATATATATATATATATATATATAATATTATATATTATATATATAATATTATATATAATATATATATATATATATATATATATATATATATATATATATATATTATATAATATTATATATATAATATATAATATTATATATATATATATATATATATATATATATATATAATATTATATATATTATATATATATATATATTATATATATATATATATATATATATATATATATATATATAATGTTCATATGTGTGTGTGTGTGTGTGTGTATGTATATGTATATATATATATATATATATATATATATATATATATATATATATATATATATATATATTGCTTTCTTTATATTATTTTAATCTATTTGTATTTATATGATTTATATTATATAAATTTATAAGTTATTATTTATCTTTTAACTATGTATATAATTTTTTACAAACTGCATTTAAAGCTGTTAAACAGATGGACACAATTCCAAAATAATGTTGCTGGTTTCTTTAAACTAACAGTTATGATGCACGAACAACTTGATATATGCGTTTTTATATTAATAGTTATTACTGATTTCAAATGTGATTAATTTCATATGTTAAAATATTATTAGTGCCTACTATACACGTATATATCTTTCTCTTATCTCGATAACATCACGCAGCTCCTTCAGATAGACGCCTTGTTTAGATATGCACATCCGTTTCATCTAAATAATAATACCTATTTAACTTGCAATGCTTTTTTTGCGTTCTATAGTATAGAGATCACAGAATATAAGAAGCCGAATATATTTCTTAATATGTCATTTAGTCATACGTTTAACGAAACTCACTTTCTCTCTCTCTCTCTCTTTCATTCATACTTCAATTCTCTCATACTTTCTCAGTTTTATATTCTCAAGTGCAAAAATACAATTAGTAATTTTCTTAAAATTTGTTTTTCTAATTGTGTACCTGTCTCATTTTCTCGCGATTTATTTCGCAGACAATCCTTGAATAAAGGGTCGTGGAATGTGAAGCCACAATCGCAACAAACATAGAAATTTCGAATATAAATTTTGATAGTAAAATATATATATGTATATATACTTTTTTTCTACAGATAAATTTATATACTCTAACTCTGGCCCCGAATTTCCATAAAATTCTTTCGCTATTCTTCTAATAATCCTCTTATATCTTTTATTCGCATTTACAATTCATTAGTTCAATTTATTAGTTCAGTTATGTACATCTACAATGCATAATCGATTATACAGCATTACAATGCGTTTATTTCATATAACGCATATATCGAGCGCGAGTGATACAATAGTTGGTTCCAAAATCGTGATATACCGAGTTTTTTTTGAACGATTGATTAAATATATATATAACTAAATATCGTTCACTTATTAAACGGCAAATATTCTTGGCACAAATACGTCAAAGTAACGGAGAACCGTTTCAACGCACAAGAGCTTGAGAAAATCCAGTTAAATCTTCCTTCTGGGACTCGTTTTACAGAGTCGACATACATAAAAAATCTTATTGAACTGCCATGGAGAGATTTTGTCAAGCTCTTTATAACTCTTTGAAAACTTCATGGAAACGTTTGTAACGTAATTTTTCTGTGATGAATTTACACGAATGTCTCAAATCAAATAGTCTCTCTCTCTCTTTGGGATCGACCTTATTCGCGGACTAAGTTTCACCAAAAATAAAGTCACATCACAGAACACAAGCTTAAAATTAAAAAAAGAAAAAGAGAGACGTTAAAGAAAGGAAAGACCTGGTAACAGTTCTCCCTCTGGCATTCTTTGTACATTGAATCATTGTATGTATGCTGTTAAGCACACCTAAGTTCGTACACATCTTGTCGTTGTAAAAGCGGAAAGGAAATTGCCCGACAATTCGCATGGGTAGTTCCCAGTTACGAGGGAAGCGAAAAAGGAGGGTAGGGCGGAATATCCGCAAAGATTCAGCTTCAGAGATCGAAGCGTCTATCATTATCTCCGGCGCACAACGATTCAACGCGAATCCGTGTGAGGACGGAGAGCGAATTTCGTTATCCGATTTGCGCCGTGAGAGGTGGTATTGGCAAAACGTGCTTTCTTCTCGCGCTCCTTATCACATTCGTACACGACGTCACGACGAAAATGGAGAATATTCTTGTGTGATTGCAACTTTGAATTGTCGTCGACAGACAGATAAAGAAAAGTATAGCGAATATAATTTCTTGATCCCTCAAGGATCATCTTTGGAACGTCAATGTGTCTCTGTGAATTGGATAAACGAGAAAGTTCACTCGTCTATTCTGACGGATATTCTCAAGAAAGTCTTGTACATACGAACCGTCGTGTTTCGAGAGTCTTTTAACTTAATATCGCGATTACATTCGACAAAATTCCGAGTCATTCACATACTTCTTTCCATCAACCACCACTAATTACCTCGATTAGACCTCATTATTATCTTGTTCTTCAGGTTCAGAAACCTTGTCGATGAGTTACACTTTTCGGATTCCATCCATTCTCTGTCATCTTGAAGACTTTTGCGTCTTCGTGCAGATGATATCTTCTTCTGATCAACAAATCGATGAATCGGACGGAGTGGATACTCACTCAATTTCCAATCTCACCCTGCAATCTGTCGATCGGTTATCGATATGGACGCCTCTGTTACGTGAAGTTCGTTTCATCGGTCCCAGTCTGTCGCGGCGCGATTAACGATTACGCGCGATCATAGCTTTCCTGCCATCGCTAAGTCCCGCGTCACTTCCTCTCTTCCGGTTCCTGATTGGTCTTAACGAGATTATACGCGTGACTTCTGTACTTGGCAGGTGGATCGTGCAGTGGCAAGGGTTGTTGCTGCTCGCTCGATGGCGGATTCATACTGGACATCGAGAGATCCGTCGGCATATCCGCTTCCGGTTCCGTTTCGGGACTTCCGGAAAGAGTCCCTTCTTCTTCTGGTTCCGATTTTATTCGCATCTGATGGCGCAGTGATGATATATTCTTGATGTTTTTCAATTCAACTGAGTTACGCAGAAATCTGCAAAAAATAAACAGAATCGCAACTTTTTATCCGAAAACGAAACGATTTTGATATATTCTAAACGTGAAATTTATTTGTATATAAAATTATTACTGTAATAGTAGCAGCTAGAATAAATTTTGATATTTTTACTTTATTAAATCTCGATTCGAAATTAGTAAATCGTCATATCTATTACTAATGTGTCTCTTTATCGCAATTATTTTACATACATGGTGTCTAATTATTTATTATAATAAATACTCACTGGTAACAATGTCGTTCGCCTTGAACTTTTCTAAGTATGTTCACACGATAGTAATAACGTAAAGCTCTGCTCATCTTATCGTAATTCATAGAAAGATGATTTTTTTGGATGCCCCAGAGCCGTGCCAGACCCGGCGGATCGACAATTTTGAAAACGCCGGTGTCCCGGCTCTTCCACGCGATAAAATTGTGGTACCGTTGCTGGGGGTCATTCAGTAACTGCTGAAGAAAGTCCCAGAGCAATCTTCCATCTAAACAAAACGGTGGAAATTGCTACAATATAAATAAGTCGTAAAGATCAAAGCGACATGTCACTTTATGAAAAATTTTATATTCAATAAAGTGTTATACACACAATATATCAATTAACACGCACACAATAATTTAAGTAGATAACTCAAAAAATTTTTAATGTCTAAAAAATATTTTAAAGATTGACATCTTTAGAAGTTCCTACGACGTTTGTGCATTGTCCGAAAAGCAACAACTTACTAATACGACCAATATAAGCTAAAAAGTCACGAATACTAACTGGTGTTAGGTTCCGACGAGTCGCTGGGGAAGAACTCTCTGGCCGCATTGGCACTAGTCGATCGGAAAGTACCGGGTGTCAACGGCATCAATTGCGATGATAATGTCGGACTCGGCTGATCCTTGACGCTCACCTCGCTAAGCCTCTGCGCCGTCAAGGCGGTCGGCGTGGGCGGCGGACTGCTATTACCGCTCGACACCTGGTGATTGTTGTCCTCGTCCGAATCACTCTTGTAGACCTGCGTCTGATTCGCGTCGGTCGCGTGACTGGGCGAGCCCGATTGACTGTCCACGGACGGCGCCGGTGATAGCGTCACCGAATTGGCCGACATCAGGGAGGCGAGATTCTGGGCATATGCCGGCGTCTCCGTCCACGTGGGTGTGGGCGGATGCGAAAGCGGACTCAGCGGATACGCGGACGGCCTGGTCGGCGTCACCGGGCTACTCGGCAGACACCTCTGTAACTGGCTGTAATCACGCACCAGCATGCTGAGGACGTTATGCAGGACGTCACCGGCGCTTGGACACCTCTCGCCCATATCGGCCTTCGTCAGCAAGCATAGCGCCTTGCCATTCATCTGGAACACCTCCATGTCGAATGGCGGCAGATCGAATTCTTGCTCGGCCCATCGCAAGAACGCCGCCACATCTTCCCGCGACCACAGTCTAGGATCGGACACTGAAAAGAGAGAAGATGTCATTAATAAATTGATCTCGAAAGAGTTATACAAAAATTCTGTCTATGATCGAAAATCTCGTATCAAAATAAAATATTAATTTTATAAGCTTGCAAAGAGAACGTTGACTGATTGCGACAACACTTACCTAGACTCGTTGGTAGATGAGTCTTGAAATCTAGAAAGGGATTGGGCGGTGGGTGCGACGTAGGCGGAAAATTTAGCGGGAACCCATAACCCTGACAATGAGTTCGCCAGAACAGCTCCGTATTGAAAGGCAACGCTCTACCCGGTGGCAGCCGGGAATCCATTCCGGTCATTCCGCCTGCGGCGGAAGCTACCGGCGATAGCGGAATTGATGGCAACAATTTCATAACACGCCTTCACTGCCGGTGGCTTCTGCAACAGAAGAAACGATCGGATTTATTAATTAATAGGTTCGATTTGAGAAAATCGTATGATTTAGGCAAACCTCGCAATAAAGAATAAAAAATCGATTATATATATAATTATCGCGCTTTTATGGGCTAATTAGCTAAGCTATTTCGATATCATCTGTATATCATTTTTTATACAAATTAATCATGACTTCATTAAATTCCAAATGCTGCAACGTCATGCTTTGAACGTCCGCTCACAAGCACGTAACGCAAGGTAAAATACAGAATTATTTCGGCGCAAAAGTGATCTCTCTATATTTATCCACGATACCATGGACAAGATGCGACATTGACGTAAAGTGCAATCTTCCGTACATGTCGAAAATTGATCTCTAACGTATAGCGCTCTGTATCTCGTCCAACGAGCCGGTGACGTAACGATCGCTCGCTTCCCCTCGATGTACAATGACGGAAGATAATAGCTCCAGATTACACGCCGGTTCCTTACGAGACGCGGACGTGGACGCGAGCGAGGTCTTGCAGAAGAGACCAGACTCGCCGGAAGAGAGGAGAGAAGCGTCGCGACGGCGACGAGGCGTCGGTTCGCAGACTATCGTCGACTATTAGCATAGAATGTGAGGGCATAAGAATGAAAGCCGGCAGGAAACGCGGATTTACATAACGCATTTCCATCGACGTCGACGTAGCTATTTCCGTTCCCGACATCGGCTGGCGAAGATCCGACAGGCTGAGCGAAACTTTGCTCGACGACGCGAAACTCTTAAGCCCAAAGCGAGTTGCGCTGTTCATCTCGAAATCTGTTCGGCTAATTGCTTCCGAAAGTTTAGTCCGCCGTCGCTTATAACACCTCGGAAATACGAGCGTACCCGAATCTTAGTCGAGAATATTCCTACTTCGAGGGATCCAGCCTCAAAATTTCAGATCGAGTCATCCTGTATGTAAAGTTTATATCGGTTAGTGGGTAGGATAAGAACAACACGTCTTGCGGTATGCAATAAAGTTTGCTATACGCGGAAGGTTGCAAAAACGAATCGTTATGTTAAAGCATAATAAAAAGAGCTTAATTTGCTATAAAATAGCACAGTTTCCTTATCTCACTAATGATATTATTTATATGATAATCATATGCTTGTAATCCTTGTCTAACCAATAAATAATTATTAAAGAGTTGGAGCGATTGCGGTTAATATCGCATAGTATAATAATTATTTCGCATTAACTCATAACGGAACAAAAAATTGATTTAATATATCTCTCAATAAGTGGAAATAAAAAGTTTTTATTACGTTCGTATTATCGATTTTTATCTATATATAACTATCATTAAAATGGAGCATTGTTAATCTACATATTTAGTATCATCGTTGTTTGACTATTTTGAAGCGATCTTATTTCCTGTACTTTAGAAAAAAAACAATAATTACAAACAGATGTAAAATATCTTCATTTTAATCAAGTTTTTTTTAATTTGTATCTATATCATTGTGTTTATTATATCAACTTTAATAAATATCGGATAAAATACAGGTATAAAATATAAATATAAAATATAAAAAACTATGAGCGTAAAGGCGATTATATTAAATCTTCACTGAAAAAAGTTGATTTTAAATTTTTCCAGAAATTTTTCCGGAAATAGCCGAATTGCTATTTGGCTCTTTTTAGTCGGAATTTGGCAATCGGATGTCGGTATATTTTCAGCAAAAATCTCCTTTATAACGCTAAAAAATAATCGCAAGAGGCTCTCAGCGATGTTCGAGAAAAGAGAGACAGAGAGAGAGAGAAAGAGAGAAGTACCCTGAGGGAAGAAGGCAGAAACCTCGGCATGCGAAGGTCGATGTGCCGTTGTCTCGCACCAGGAAATCCTGGTCGTCTCTTCGGTCTTTTCTCCCCTCCCCCTCTGTTCCTCTTTAAATACTGCGAATGGCCTTATACTCAGGTGCTCCTTTCAGTTAGTGATTTTTGCTCGACTAATTAAAACAGCTACTTGAAGCGCGGTATCGAGGAATAAATTCGAGGATCTTCTTCGCGTCTAAATTTATATCACGTCTTAATATTATTTCTGTGTGTTTTTCAGAGACTTTGCCCCGAAATTTTTGTAAAAACGTCTAGAAGAGAGATGTCTTGATCATCTTTAAATAACTTTAGATTGTAAATTGTTTAATCTTGGAAAAATTTCCAAGAGAGACTTTACAAAAGAAAATGACACATGAATATGCAAGTTTATGAGATCGATTTAAAAAATCGAAGATTTAAGAAATAAAATATTTCGAATTTTTGCGATCTCACTCGAGATTAATTTAACATATCGTGATGCGTTTCCAAGAAATAAAGGAAGCGATAATATTATACGAGACACTTTCCTTTCTCTTTCTTTCATTTAGATACAAAGAAAAATGAATTTTCTTCTTAATAAGAAAACACAGAATCTTGCGATTCGTTTTATGTATTTGTCGCGATGTTTTTTTCAGCGATAAGAAAGGAGCCGATTGCTTCGCGATTGAATCACGATAGAAGCAAAGTATTGCAACTCTGTTCGCGATTTCCGGTGCGCGATTGAAGGACGGAAACGCGTTCGATCGCGACGAGGAGACGTCGAGATTTCCGCATCGTCTATTTTTACATCACATTACAACGTGATGGTCGTTTAAGAAAACGTGTAAGAAAATCTTTTAAAAACTTGAAGCGTTTCTTTTCTTTGCTAGTTTTCCTTCATTGACCCTTTTTCTTTCTTTCTTATAATAATTATCAATATAAATGAATGGATTAGATAAATTCGTAGAGCAAACGAAGAGAGATAGAGAGATTTTATACTTTATATCTTTCTTTCTTTTCATTCTCCTCTTTCCTTTTTATATTTCTTTTGTACAAGTTTTTCTTCTTTCTTTCCCTCTTCTTGTGCTTCATTCTGTTATTTCCTCTTTTCATTTTTTTGATCTAATAAACTTCATGATGTAAGGATTGCGATGACCTTGATTGCACCATCTTGTTTATGATCGATCTTGCCGTCTTTACGACTGGATTTCCCGACGCGAAAAAACTCTCAGCAAATCATCGCAAATGTGTTTACATTTCGTTGCAAAGCATCGCATGTCGAATAGCTTGGAAACGAGCGCGATAATCATTCATGTATAGAGATAGTGTTGTAATTCAATAGTGATTGTCACTCGTCACATTTAGTTCAGATGGACCCGCGTGTTAGCTCGTAAACATTATTAAGAGTGAGCCTTAATTTATTTTTCCGGAAGGCATAAATTTTCCGCGTGATAACTGAAGAAATAAGTGTTGGAATATGTAAACATAAGTGCCCTAAAATGTATCGTTATACGAGAACGTTTCGCATCTTATCAGCTGTATTAATGTCTCATCTCAAGATATATAAAGATAAAAGTATTAAAACCAACAATGTAAGTACTTAATAATTTAATTATTATTGCGTGGTAATATCTTTATCAATCTGAAGATTACATGTACAGCTACGAGAAGTAACTAGAATGTAGAGTTCCAACGTTTCCGAGAAGTGGATATGTAAATTGGAGATTTCATTGACATTGTAAATAACGCTATTTAAACGACACACACACACATACACACATATTCACGACTTATTTCTCGTATCTTTAAATTAGCAGCTTTTTCCTGCATTCCCGCGACATGACGCGATTGAATTTAAATCGTGCTAACCCGCGAATTGAAATGCATAAGAACGTTACGCGACATTCCGAATCATAATCTGCCTATAACACGCCATTAACTGGCAACGTTAAGACGATTTCACCGAAAAGTACGGTCAATGGCGAACATAAAAAACTGAAAACCGCATCTTTTCCATCACGGGCGACTATTTAATTTCCTTGCGTCAAACGCAACGCGTTTCATAGGGACCGTAATCAGCTGATGGGATGGTAAAAGATCCGCGTGATTAGACTTTGTCTATCTCGTCGCGTCTCCTTCTGCATCGTCGTCGTCGTCTCTTCGTCGATCGCAGTCCTCTTAATGTCAGAGGTTCGTTATGCCTTATTCATATCGGCCCGTTGGCAAGCATACGACCGGTTGCGTAACACGCGCACGAGGAAACGACATGTGCGATTTGTTAAGATTAATACGCATACGCACGTACGTATATACGTATATTCGTTCCGCAATATCGCCCAGCTTGCCATCATTGTTGCGCGATTCGAGACGAACGATGATCTGAGGATGACTCCGACTCTTCCGATGCATGCGCTCCGAAATCTTGGGTTGCGCGCGCGATAAGAGCGAAGCACACTGAGGGAAAATTAAATGTATATAAAATGAACTAATTTACATGTAAAAGAAAATTTGCGAACGTATTCGTCTATACAAACAATGCGCACGTATTTATGGACACAGTCGAGTATTAATAAATAAACTTAATAAATATACTTGTTCTCTTTATATTTGTTTACAAGTTATTTATCGAGGGTGCCTCTTATCGATATAGAGTGAGTTTATCGGTATCTAACTTATATTTATAACTGCGCATTAAAGTCACTCTTCACTTTTTCTAAACGACACAAAGATCCAAAGGGAGGAAAGAATCTAGACAAAGCATTGACTCGATTGCGGGCGCAAAATTCCGAATAAACGCCGCGATGATGAGTCGATGATGAGTCGATCGAGCTCGCAAGAAGTCACAGCCTGGAAAGTGTAATCACCTCGGCCGACCATCATCGTTGACGGCTCCTCGACGGATCGAAAAGGAAGTAGGTAAGTACGCGCATCCGCGCAGCAAAACACATCCGCAGACACGCAAACAGACACGCAACGGATTTAACGGCGTTTCGCAACGTCGTCGGGAGAAAAAGAAG